>NC_059472.1:129385674-130046924 GCF_018139145.2 Gymnogyps californianus
TGGCTCTGTACCAAAGGTGACACCTTTCTGGATGTAGTTGTGAAAGACACTGGAATGACTGAATTGCTTTTTACTACTTCCTTGTACTTTGTGCAGATGATGATGTCATGCCAATGCTTGTGGTTTTGTGCTACCAGCACTGGGACTGACCTAGCTAAAGCAGGTCTAATAAGATACCAACTAAGCTAAAACTTTGATTCTTCTGACTACCAAGACTGGCAATGCACTGGAAAGAGGAAACTCTCTTTTACAGGAAAGATCACAAATTATGTCACATGAATCAAATATTTCTGACTTATAAGTGGCATTTCTAATTATAAGGGGAACAGTAACAAATATCCATATTGTAGCTATACGCCATGCCCAGTTCTAGATATTCTAAAAAGTATGAATGATTCCTATGGCAGTAGAGAGTTATGCAGACTAGTAGCAGGACAACTACTAAAGGAGGACCGTCATTCTTTGCTAATTTCTTCATAGCCACTATGAAAGAGAACAAAAGATTTTTTTTTTGCCTTTGTCCTTACGAAAGGATTATAAAAAATATTCTGCAGTTCACCTTGGCAGAACTGCCTCAGCCTGGATTTTCTGCCACCATTGTCTGAAGTTCAGACTTCCTTTCCAGTAACAACTAATTTTAAAACTATGACCTGTGTGTGCAAGAAGAGACACTTGTGTGTGAGGAAGAGCCAATTTGGAAGCCACTGGCTTACTGGCAGTGTGCAGATAAATGATTCACCGGATGAACAAGTCTAGTTACTAATTTTTTCATTTTCTATTGTTATTTTCAGGACCAAGACTAATAATTATTAGTATTTTAATGCCTTTTGTATATTTCCTTTAAAGAGATTTTTCATAGTTTTACCATGTACACTTTCATATTTATAGCTTTGTTTCCAAAACATTAAGTTAGCGTATATTATTAAATACATTTTTCTTATTTTTATATATATAATTATATATATAACAATAACATATAACTGTTGAGTAAAAGGCTATGTGAAAGATGAGCAGTGTTTGTACTCTTTAGGCACATATATTTTTCTTGTATTTTTCTTCATACAGCCAGAATTATATTATACAATTGACTATAATGGGGATGGACATCACAGAATCACAGAGTGGTTGAGGTTGGAAGGGACCTCTGGAGGTATTCTGGTCCAACCCCCCTACTCAAGCAGGGCCACCTACAGCCAGTTGCCCATGTCCAGATGGCTTTGAATATCTGCAAGGATGGAGATTCCACAATCTTCCTGGGCAACCTGTGCCCATGCTCGGTCACCCTCACAGTAAAAAAGTGTTTCCTGATGTTTAGACAGAGCCTCCTGTGTTTCATTTTTGTGCCCATTGCCATTGGTCACGTCACTGGGCACCACTGAAAGAGCCTGGCCCCGTCCTCTTTGCACCCTCCATTCAGATATTTATACACTTTGATAAGATCCCACTGAGCCTTCTCTTCTCCAGGCTGAACAGTCCCAGCTCTCTCAGCCTTTCCTCATAGGAGAGATGCTCCAATTCCTGCATCACCTCAGTGGCCGTTTGTAGGACTCTCTCCAGCATGTCCATGTCTCTCTTGTACTGGGGATCCCAGAACTGGACCCAGCACTCCAGGTGTGGCCTCACCACAGTGCTGAGCAGAGGGGAAGGATCACCTCCCTCAACTTGCTCGCAATACTCCTCCTAATGCAGCCCAGGATACCATCAGCCTGCTTCGAGGGAAGGGTACATGGCTGGCTCACTTTCAACTTGGTGTCCACCAGGACCCCCAGGGTCCTTTTCTGCCAAGCTGTTTTCCAGGCGGGCGGTCCTCAGCATATATCGGTGTATGGAAATTAAAGTGAAAGAGTAATAAGGAGGCTTCTTTGATAAGGTCAGTTCTTTTTCAACACATAAAACATCGCTGCATTATTTAATTTCCACTCTGTGCTTAAAACTTATCATAGAAGCTCGTTTTCGTCTTATCTGAACCCCTAATGGCTAATCTTGTGGATGGTGAAGGGCTATTTTCATTTATTTTGCCCTCTCACCAATTAATATATATGCATACACAACTACCTCAACATTGCAGTCATTTTGCAAACTATTTTAAATAGGCACTTTTTTCCATGTTTGATTGTCATTTGGCATATACCTTTGGGCATTATGATTGCTTCTATTACACACAGCAACTGTCCCTGCAGGCACATCTGACTACACTTTGAGAAAGAACGTTCTTATTTTTTAAGTTGCAAATAATCATACTGTCAAATGAGCACCTCTCTTTAACTCCTGAAAAGTCACTGTTCCTTTGAAAAGCAAAATTAATTCTCTTGCAGTTAATAATTAGCAACGTACTGTTGAAACATTTCAGCATGTCAAAAGCTCTGTTGAATGTTTCATTCAGAATGCACAGTTGCCCATGGAGGAGTCACTAGTTGCCAGCTTTATCGCTAAACTTCCTCGTCATTGGTACATGGACAGCTAAAAAATGAGACTTCAGCTTTCGTTTTAATGAGACACTTCAACTTTCAGCGTAAGGCACAGAAACAGAAATGATCAAATTGTTTATTTGCAACATAGTTTATAATTGGTGTATTAATTCAGATGATGGGTGCTTCCCACTGCGCTTTTCTCTTTTTAAAAAAGATTCAGCAATAGTGTGTAATTTAAAATGTCAAAAAATGCTCACAAAAGGTGTAGTTCCCTCTTGCACAGCAATTAGACTGAAACAGTAAGCTTTTAATAACCACAATATAAATTGACAGCTATTTTGTATCTTTTGCTTTTGCCTACCATAAACTTGCTATTAGAAGCCATTGCTGTAAAGGTAGCTCATTTAGTCCGTTCTACGAATCAGAGTCTTTCCAAATTGTGCTCTCTCCTGCTTTTGCTTCAGATTTCAAAACAGCATCTTTTCACCAATAGACAGGTGGTCAGTCCATGGATAATTTTGTTTAATGCACATGTCTGTTTTACTAAAATGCAGATGAAAGATCGTGCAAATAGGTAAATTTAATAATTTAGAAGAGTTATCAAGTATCAAATAAAATACGACTGTGAAATAAGTGAATTATTAAGGACCTACTCCAACAGATCACAGGAGATTTGAATTATTTGAATCCACAGCTAAACTTGTAGAACAAAAGCTTAAGGAGCCATGTTCTGCAGTTGGTGAGTGGTGTTCAGCCGGCTATGACCATCCAATTGGAGCAATATCCCATTTAATTAAAAAATCTGCCTTTCTATTCTGCACAGATTTAAAGAGAATTAAAAGCATTGAAAATATCATTCAAAATTTGGAAATGGAGAGAAGGAATAAGCAGGGTTCTGAACAGCAATAGGAGAAGCGTAAAAGGGAAGGGTATTTGTACTATTCTAGTTTTAGAAGTCTCTTTAGGAGACTAGTCTTTCTTAGGGCTACTGCATGGGGCTCAAGAAATAGAATTAAACAGGCTCTTCCAGCGAGCAAATCCAAGAACCTGATGGGGGTCTAAGTAAGCTGATGCAAATATTCCCAATGCTTTAAATATTTCCTGGGAAATCTGTAAGACTTAAGAGTGCAGAGGGGTATTCACACTGCCTAATCTTAGGCAGGTAGGTTCTTTTTAATGCTGAATCACACTGAATCTATTTGACCTTGGATGGCATTTAAGAGCCTCCATGATTTTGGTGCTTTGTTTCATTTTGTTTGCAGAGCGACAATGAAGAATTTCCTCATGCCAGTCATTAAAGATTTGTGTCTAAAAACTAGAAAGGTAGACAATGAAAAAAATCACAAAATATCTCCTTCATGCTTGATTGCCAAAAATCTGTTTAAGTTAGTAGCTGCCATTAAATTTAATCTGGTCACTAAAAATTACACCCCAGTGCTTGTTACCATTCTCTATTTTAACACTAATGCCAGTGTAATTAAAATGTAACACGGTTATTTTCACATTTTCATGTTTTTAATCTATAAAACAGAGGTATCAAGACATTAAAATGGCACAATCAGGGCTCTGCCTGACTGAGAGACTGACATTTCCTTCGTAGGAATAAACACATGACATAAGTCAAATCACATCACATTAGCAGACTTCCTATCTTACACAGATATACTTTAGCTTCTAACTAATGACCAGTTAGTTCCTGGCTAAAAATCAAGACCAGATATCAGTTGGCATATATGAGAAGAGCTCCGCTGAAGTCATTTTATCACTGTGCAGAGTGTGGCAATGCATTTCCAGTCATTTACTTATTGCATCCTAAACCTCCCCCCCCCCCCTCCAGCCAATGATCCCTGGACTCAGCAAAGCAGTCCAGGCATTGTATGAAAAAGCATGTGACTGAAATAGCCACAATAATGCCAAAAAGTGGCATTAAAAGGGTCACCATGAAGTATTTCAATTAGAGCATTTATGTTGAAGTAGTGTCAGCACATTCCCCGTTCCAGAAATGCACTCATACATTGACATGATGCCCGTTTATCTGGCTTGTCAAAGGAGCCAGCACATTCTCTGAAAACTTATTAACCTTTAGCAAAATCCAAATCGTTGCTTTTGGTAACTCAGTTATTTTTGACATGTGTCATTTTATCATGTCTCTAAGCAAGGGGGCAAGTGTTTGCTTTTGACTATTCAAGGGTATGAGGTGGTCCTAGTCCTGCAGTTGACTGTGGAGGCTGTTCAACAGCTTTTCAGAGATCATCTCAATCTTCCCCATCCAGCCCCACATTCGCCCTTCTCTGGATACAGAAATATAAGTATTTTTAAAGGCCGAAACTGCAGACTCGGAATCAAGTGGAAACCCAGTAATTCATCTCGCTCAGCAAAGCTGTGATTCAGAGAATTTACATTACAGAAGTTACATTTTGTAAGCATTAACTTATAAAAATCACATAATGCGTTGTACTCAGCATGGGCTACTCATATACGAGGGACCTTACTGAACTCTGCACCCTAAACACAATTTCAAGCCTTGGACATCAGAAATGAGAACTACTCTGCCATCCAGAGCATGCATAATAACCTACAGAAGAATAAAAGTTTAGCAAATAATTAGACTTTTCTTTGACTTCCTTTACAGGTCCTGCAGTATTGCTGCAATATTTGCTTCTATACATTAAAGCATGAAAAACAGGAAAAACACGACCCACCTGCAAAGCATATTAATCATTCCCACAGCTCTCTGATAAAACTGAATAATCAGGGCTCCTGGGATAAGAAGCAATACTGTACCTGTGTACTTCCCCTGTTACAAAAACATGACATTTTTAATTACATTCTTTGGTGGACAGTTTTATCTAAGTGTGTCAATTACATTCAAGACCAACTGAATTATTGTTTTATGTGAAGTTAGTTTCTGGATCTTCAATTTATCTCTTTTAAAAAAATACTTTTGATTAATCAATGATGTCAGCTATTACTGAGGCACCCATCTTCTCTTCAAATATGTTGTACAAATGGACAAAGACTTCACGAGTCTTTTCTATTGTATCGCCACCCACCATTTAACTGCTCCCCCAGTACGGCTGTTCCTGCAGTTATCAATTTGGATCTAAGTAACAGAGAAATGTTTATCGTCTTAAAATTTGGTTCCAAAATAATATGTTTCTGCTGACAAGATTCTTATGTCTTAGAAAGGTCTATGTAACTACACTTTCCTCCCTGCAATCTTAGCAATAAGAGAGTTACTACCAGTATTTAAAATCACTAGAAAACTATCATGGACTATTTCCTCTCAGAAGAATATGGTTTATGTATTGTTTCCTTACTCAGGAGGAATTTTAATTGCCTTGTGGAAGTCTGTAATTCTTCCAAGAGCTTTTTACTGCAGCCTGGCACTTTTACAGTTGATAATGAGTTCTTACAGTATCCTATATTTGCAAAATACCTTGCATGAAACACTATAAAATTTAAAATACACTTAGGTCTTCCACAAGTTTTATCAAACTAACCAACAGGGCTGTGCAAAATATCCCAATGCCTGGGCATGGCTGACAATTTTGCTTTGCAACTTGCAACGTTGACTGCATTTTCCCTAGAGAAACACTGGTTAATGGCATGTCCTATGAGGCAAATCCCATGTGTCTCTAACATTTTCATTGTCAAATCAAAACAAATCCAAACCAGTGCTCACAGGACAGACGTATGAGTGCCTCCAGTGGCATTGAGTGGGAGGACAGAATTTAGCCACTCGTAATGTATAAAGGAAAATGTGACTGCTGCCTGGCTAATATCCTGATTTCCTACTTTGCAAATTTTAAAGATGCATATAATACAAGAATACTGTATTTAAGTGTCTTAGAACACATGAAGCTTCTTTATATGTGATAAGTAAATCAAACACCATGAAAGCAATAATTCCCATGTAAAAATGGATTTTGCTTCTGTATTATCAGAGATAGGCTAGTTATTTTTACATAAATAAATTACAAAGAAGAAAGCACAATTTTTCTAGGTAACTTTTCGGGAATTGTTTTTCACCCTTGTAGAAATCACAAAGAAAATTTGTTTCTCACCCACTATACACCACTTATCTTGCAGATACACTCAGAAGACAGTCAAGCCAGTACTTAAAGGCTCATCCGTCAGATCTTTGATCATAAAATCAGTACAGTAAGAAAAAATATCCTCTTCCTTGGAGTTATTTTTAAAGATACACACAGGTGCCACAATTTTGAACAAACCCTCTAACTCATCCCACTAAAACACTTTGTGTGAGGTCAATTAATTACGAATAAGGGTATGGTTTTGGCACAATAATATTTAATATATTTCATGGCAGAAGCACAGGGAAAAGAAGCAATATTCATCAAAAGCTCAGCAAATATATTTGCTATAAGCTTCCAGCAGTTAAATAATAACCAATATTCAATACAATATCAGTAAGCAAGTACACTTTCTACTGTGATTTATACTCCAAATGATAAAGTTTAGATGTCAGATATCCTCATTTTTTTTCTGTGGGCCAAAATCAGCAGCTGATCTTTATGACCCAGCACAGTCTCCTCTTTAAACAGCAAATGATTCAGAATTCTTTAAATGCCGTGACATAATCACAGCCTTGACGATGAAACCCGGCTAAACGCACTGCAGAATTACAGGAGCCGTTTCGTCCCTGTGTCTAAGCTCCCAGGGCACGTACGGAGGTACCAGTACACTGCCAGATCAATAGCTATGGACACAAAAAGGATGCTTTCCATCAATTGCTTCCTAGTAATGAAACCAAGGAGAGCTTTGTTCCTCTGATAACATACCGGTCTTCATCTAACCAAAAAAGGTTCACATTCAAGTATTTTCTGACTCCCAAAGAACGAACGTGTGTCTACACGCTCAGAGACTCAAAACTGACTAATGTTACTCCGGAGCACAGAGAGAGGAGAACAAAACAAATTCAAGCCTTTCCTTTGGAAAGATCTGGCAAATCTCCAAAGCAATATGATGCAATTTTTCTCAGCTAAGGGGAAGGGTTGGTGCCAAGCAAGAACTGCAAGTCTTAGTAGCAACCACCGCCCCGCAGTTCTGCTCCCATCTTGGGGCACAGGAAAGCTGGGTAAAAAGATAAGCTAACACTCTCATCTCCACCACCATCAGAGCTAGGATGGATACTTCATCTTGTAAAGACACCAATCCACGTGAAACATTTTTTTTAAAAGATTTTCCTGCTTTTCCTATATGTTTGTTGTATCATACAGGAAAGCCTGTCAGAGCTTGTCAGATCATCCTAGTAGCTAAATCTCCCAAAATATAGATTGTCTTGAGAATCCAGAGGCTGAGATTGCTGGTTGTCTGCGGGTTTACTGGCAACACCAAAAGTTTGTAATTAATGACTGAGACAGTGTGCTGCCCTGCAAGCCACCCCAAATGAAGCTGAGTTTTTGCCAAGTTTTTCCTTCATTTCATCAACATTATTTGACGCTCACAGAAAGATAATGAGCAACTGTGTCAGCTTCGTGCACCAGGAACTATAAAAATATTCAACAATTATAAAATATACATTGATTTTAAACTTTTACTTCTTTTGCTTGTTATTTTCAAGGATAGTTAAAGGTAAACCAGGCTGAGAGAGTAAATATGCCCACTTATGACAGCAGAAAATAGACCCGAATATTAAAAAAACCCACATCTCAAAAGGCAAGCACAGTGAGACAATTTGTAAGAAAAAAGCTAACTGGACCACTTACTATTGCCATCTGATAGCATTCAATATTACTTGAAATTCATTAACATGCTAGGTAATGTAATTACAGTGCATGTATACAAAATTAATTCTATTAATTTCTACATTAGAAAAATGTACTGAAAGAGGAGGAGAATAATTACAAGGCAGTCTTACCCATCTGTGGAAAAGGCATAGCAAAGCCAATCTAAACCTCAGAAGAATAATTATCCCATGAGACTCCCACCTCCTGGGAGTGCCTTATTGTGTTAGGAGAACATAAAACTGACAGCTATTCAGAAAGACCTCCAGAGCAATTTCAGCTTAGCTCTACTGCTTATCTTACCTTGTCATCTTTTTAGAGTTATCTACAAGCTTCCAGCTAACTTACCAATATTATATTTTATTTTTACAAGCGAGCAATAAATGCTTCTTTTACAGCATATACTTTGCCTAACAGACCAAATGTTGGAAAAATGCTTATGCATCTTAAATAAAAGGCTATTCAAATTTAAACGCTTTTATAGAGTAATCATATTTCATTTAGATCTGCCTACTAACTGCTGATTGCTTAGTCAGATTAGGTGGAACTCGAAGTGAGACAGAAACAAAGCATTTTATTATCATTAAATACTCCCATTATGGCAGCATTTGGAACCCAAAATCAGGTTTGGTGTTATGTCCAACTGCTAACAAGTCCAGTTTAAAAATAAAACACAGCAGTTGCTGACCTAAAAGTGCTTGTGATTATAGTGTGTGGCAAACATCCAACCGATAAAAGGAAAAGGGATGGAAAAGCAAAAGGGTAACAGGAGGGCTATCTGGGTCAGTCATAAGTACCAGTCACAGCATCCTCCCCTAACTATTAAGAGAATAGTTTCATCTGAATGCAATGCAAAGATAGCTAGAAAACAGAAGAAGATGGTGTTAAAAACAAAGAAAAAAATTTTAAGAAGCACGGCGCATCACACAAACACACTAGGGATAACTTCAGCTGATTTATTATTACATTAGGAAGCTTTGCTTATAAATGTTAAGAAAAATGGTGGAGATTTAGTTCCTTCTGAGAGCATGAGAAAAAACAACGTCAATACATTTATGTTACATTTTTATTGAAGTGACACATCACATAAATAATAAAATTATTCTGGATCAAGGTTTTGTAATAACTTATTTCTACTGAAGAGTGAATTATTCAAAAGCAAACTGCAGCTCACCCTGAGCATATCCTTCCCTGCTTAAGGTGCACCAGAGAACAGCACTGACTTCACTCTATTTTCAAAGACATGCCTATACTGTATTGCTTGACAGTTTGATTTCAGTGCATGATTTTATCTGATGCCAGTCAATTTACTTACACTGCTGCTGTGCAAAGTCTGATCCAGAGTCCCCAAATGGTAAACATTTTCAATAGAGAAATGCTTATTTTCTGAAACTAATTTATTGTCTAGAAGAACCACATTTCCTCCCAGCTTCTCACTCATTAGGGTCCAAAACTCAGTCCCTACTGGAGTGAGGAGGCCAGATTTGAGAGCAGTCATGTATATCTGATGAGGTCCACAAGGCACACGATTGGTGCCATTAGACAGTGAAATTCAGTAGAACGCCAAGTTCTGCCGCAGACGATTTACGGTGACATAACCCTTGGCTAAAAGGAGCCGTGAAATGTGAGCTTCCATCTAACAACTCAGCGGTCGTGCGCAAAAGCACTAACAAAAAATCAACGTGAGGTGGTGCTTCGTGATCATTAGCTGCAAATCACACCTCCCCAAGAAATGCATTGCAGGCACTTTTAATGTAGCAGGAGAGCCTTGTACAAATGCTAATCTCAAAACACTCACTTGAAAATGCTCCAATGGCTTTATAACAATGGAAGAGATGACTGATTAGGTGCCAAAATGGTTTGATGCCAGCTCTGCAGAAAGTCTTTGCAGCTTTTATGATTTCTCTTAAAACAGATTCAACTTTAAGTTGCAATGTCCTTCAAAGTACAGGTGTCTTTTTGCACCAGTTCCAACTGGCATTTCAGAGCTGTGCCAACTGCTCCTGCTGCTGTACAGAAGTGTTAGCCTAGCAGGCATACTACTTTTTGCATATCCTAGACTGGTGTACTACATTCCTCCACCACTTATTCTGCATCTAAATGACTATCTTTATTGTCTTCTGAACAATAGGTGACAAATACTCGCATGGTTTACTGACAAAGTGCTACAGAATATGCATTAGCTTTAAATTTATCAAAAAGTGAATGAAAGTGAGAATAAAGTAGCATAATCAGTACTAAAAAAACATCTCCTAGGAGGTAAAAAATGAATGCAGCCTACAACTGAGTGAGACCTCCATGATACTCCAACTCAATAAAAATTTTTATATCAGAGAGTACCAAACTTTGATTTATAAAACTTACAATTGCTCCATTGATTTCAGTAGGGTGGGAGTGATTTATTTCAGCCAAAGAGCTGTCCAGGATTATATATAAGCATCGTGAGCTCAGAAATCCCAGCGGCCATGGTGTTAACAGCAGATGGTTCTCACGCTCCTCTCAGTAAGCTCAGTACCAGTGACTGCAATGTACTCTACCTCACACTGAAGTATCAAGAACTTAGGTTTATCAATTATAATAATTTTATTCATGCACTACATAATAGTAGCCAGAGCCAGCCACTCTCTAATTTACCCCTTACAGTCCAGAACTCTTGCCACTGAAAGGGCACTTGGTTTTTGCACCCATGTCCAGATCTACAGAAGTATTCTCCTATGGCAGAATTTACATGAACCGCTAAAGTAGTAAAGATTAAAATGACCTACAGAACTACAGAAGTATATTCCTCAAACTATGCAGCACTGGATGAACACAGATTCTGCTGATCACTGAAATAAATATCTAACCTGATTTAAAAAACCCTACTAAAAACCTCTTTAAAAGCTAAGCTAAAAACCTACCAAAATCCCAGGCTAGAAGCAGTATCAAACACTTTTGAATTCAAATCCAGTTTAAGTCCAATTCCTTCATCCACATATATTGTGACGATAACCTTATTTCAGAACTGAAACCTGAATCTTTACCTATAACAAAAGTAAAACACAGCAGCCTTGACCAAACACCAGTACTATACAATCAGATTTAAGAATGGATGAGTTCCAGTGGTTATGTCCTAGTATAGCTGAAAATGTTCATCGAAGTCCTTCTTTTTTTCTGAATATGCTCATATATGTTTACCAGCCTAGATTTCTCTACCTTATATACTTGTTAAGATTCAGTCTTTATTTTTACAAGTGTGATCTGTGTATTCTATCTCACACACTCAATACAACTCTTTTGATCAGTGGATTTTTCATATAAAAGTATATGGAATAATCAGTAAGTTTTCTTCCCTCTTTGCACTGACTTCCAAAATAAATTTTGTGGTTTTACCAATTTTTTATTCAGAGTTTCACAGGTCCAGCTAGACAAAAGACAAACCAGTGACACAGCCCAGGGACGTATCAGGAGGGAACACCCTGACATCCTGAAATGACAAAGGATGGGTTTGCAATTAAAGGACAGTACTGAAACTTCAGACACTGAGTTTAATTTCTAACTCTTCCAAATGCTCCCTGTGTTACTCTCCATCCCTGTAAGAGAGAGAACAGCAACACAGTCTTTCTCCCAGCCTCTCTGAGCTTTCCTGGGGATGGAGCCACCTTGCCCTGAGCTTTGTGCAGCAGCAGAATCCCAGTTCAAATCTGGCCTTTAGACATCATCATAAAATGAGCCACAAATACTTCTGCTGCCTCAAATAATAGAGCACTTTCAAAAACAAGCGGCGCTCTACACTGGCACAAAGCAGGGGCAAGGTAGAAAGAGAGGGAGACAGAAGTAAACAAATCCAATCTTCAGTGCAAAGTTCAGTGGAGTAAATATTTCTAATCCAACAAAAATAGCCCTGTAGTGCTGCAGTGCTCCACCTGGGGCACAGAAATCAATGGTAGCTGTTGAGAGCATCATTGAAGAGGGGTACAGGGAAGAAAACTGTTGTTGCATTATAAGTCGAAATGAGTCTCAGGAGCTTTCCTTCAACATTTCCAAATGGACAACTCTGTAGCAGGCAGCGGGAGCTGAATTCCCTCCCTCCACTCTGATTTCAGCTGCAGCTCCTCCATGGTGGAGGAACTAAGAAGCCGTAGGGTGTGGATGTGGAAGGAAATCAAGAAGGAGCTTGAGTGGCTGTGCTCGCACCTGGTGGCACGTCCCAAAAAGTGATGGCTCCACACCTGCCCAAAGCACAGCAGAAGGCTGAGCAGGAGCAAAGGAAAGCGGATAAGAAAACAGCCTGCCTTGATTCCCTGCCCTCGCTGTTGGCCCCTGCGAGAAGAGCCGCTCGTCCGTGCAGGCTGGCAGCGCGCCGGCAGAGCAGAGCCCCGGCGGCGGCGGCACGGCGCAGAAGAATCTGCTAGATCACACCTGCCTCTACCAGCTACCCTCTAACTGAGCGCTTTAATGTGGTTTCTGCTCTCTTGCACTACTTGTTCCGGACAAAAAGAGCAGGTCAGGTCAGACAAACCTGCTGCTGAATGTTTATCTTGGCGGTTGTTTATTTCTTTATTTATTTTTAGCAGCGCAACGGGGCCGCGGCAGGCACTGCTGCCTCTCGGGCTCATCCCGTAAGTGCTTCTGCAGGCTGGACTAGGCCCAACTCACCACCTGCTTCGGAGGACCTTCAGTTCTGACCACTGAGGTGAGTATTTTCAGCCGGCATCTTCACTACATCAAACGGTTATTATCACTCTGAGCACTCTTTTCATTATCCAAACATTTCTCTACACTCTTTTAAGCTGAAACCACCACTTCTACTTAATGGAATAGCAATTAACTTGAAATACTTGGCTTTTTACTGCAATGCATCACTCTTTCACAGGCTGATATGCTAATAAAAATTGTATGCTAACATAATGTATAAAATATCATCTCTGATTTTAAACTAAACCAAAATTTATTGGCTCCAACATTGCAATGCTGATGTACCCAATGAATATTAATGTATTAACTTAGGTAGCAGAGTCTTACGCCATCAAGGAACTAAATCAGAGTGGAGCAGACCACACAGTGCACTGGAGAAAGTCTCAGTTTTTCTGTTTCAATAGAATTTCAATTCTACTCAAACCTGAATGCAGCTCCAGACTGAAAAGTAAACTTGAAATGATAAGGTATTTTTTGCTACGTGGCAGCTCTCGTACTCCATAAAATATTCCTTCAGCCCCCCAGTAAACAAATTAATTGGCAATCTTGGAAACAAAAATCCCAAGTTCTTTTACTTCTTCTAAGGCATCATTAGCAATTATAGGATGCTGGCAGGACAAAATATGCTCTCAGTTATATTTCTACAACCCACCTCTCTCCTGCTTATGCTCTTAATCCTTACCCAGCTCCACTAAAAATGAAAATCTTTACAATTATGACTGTAGGGATAATGGTACGACATCACAGCAGTAAAAATGCCCATTTACCTCAACGGTGCTTAAACTCCAAGCCTTGCACTGGCATGGATAAACATAAATTAACCGCAGTGTTTAAATGTTTGAAATACTATTGAGCAACCTGCACCCAAAACCAAGCCAGAAAACAGCACTGCTAGACTCCATAGACAGCTACACCCATCCATTTCATCTGAAAAAGGAAGCTGATGCAATGCAAGATGACATGAGAAAGTGATGATTGATTTAGTTCCTCATGAATAACAAAGTATTCCCTAACTCCACAAAGGAGCAGATAAGTGCAGGAAGTAACTGAAGTACTGAGACAATAGCTACCAACAAACAAAAAAAGAAAAATTCAAGTATGATGGGACAGACAAAATTATCCAGGAAAGAGAAAAATCTCAAATAGCTGTACAGTTCAGGTGTCTCTTCTGATTTCAAGTCGTGTACTTTTTTTCCCTGTTCAAATTGGACAAGGACATGTCTACCTTACCCTCTTCTAAAGTTATTGTTATATATCCAATTCCAGCTTTATTCATTATTCATTTACTGATTTGGAATTTCATCTTGCAAACAAGCTGTTATTGAAAATCTTTCGAGAAGTGTCTCTTGTGACCTTTGAGATAGTCTTCTTAAAAGAAACATAATTCTGAAATACAATTGTGCAGCAGACCTTGCACACTGATGTCTCACTGAGTAAACTGAATTAAGGTCAAAGTCAACTGCTCTTTTGTTACTCTCTGGTACTAGAAACTAACCCAGGAATAAGCCACTTCAGCTTGAATAAGAAATACAATTAAGGAAATAGTGGACATTTGTGCTGCCATTAATGCATTACAAAACAAACAGATGCGCCAAAAGTTTGACTTGAAAAAGCTTTCACAACATTATTTATTTATCCATCCTCTTGACAAATTCTAGTTACTAATAAAATGTACTAGAAAACACATTCACTTGAACTAAATATGTATAAGAGAAAGTTAAAAGTATCAAGATATAAAAGTCATAATAACAAAAAAGTGGCATTACCAAGGGAAGACCAAATGCCCGTCTCACCCAACACACCATTTCCGACAACAGCCAACAACATTGGCTCAGGGGAAGAGTTTGAGAGCAGGACAACCAAGCTGAAGGAGGTTCCTTCCCACATGACACCATGAGAGCTACCTCATACCCACTCTGGAGGGCTTTGGACATAAACAATCCTGTGGCATACATCGGTACCCACACAGAATAACCACGGGAAAAGTTTTATGTATGCATTGCTTTTTCTTAACTTTAAAATACAGAATGTAGCCAGCTGCCATTATTTGGTCTCTGAAGTAAAAAAATAGGCAAACTTTAGACAGGTTCACTTCCTATATTTCAATTTTATGACACTTTAACTGCACTGAATTCAAAAGCAGTAACACTGTAGTATAACTGTAAAAGTATTATGTTGAATCAGAGCAATTCTTCTGAACAACATGGCCATTTACACCAGCATCCTAATATAATACATATTTATAATAGAGTGCTTGGTGAGATAAATTAGTCATACTGTAAATAGCCATCAGGGATATGGAAAGCAATAGTTTCTCATGACCTGCTACATGTGTACAAAAGCAGGTGACTGAAATGTTGTAAATATTAAGATGGTATCTTTAGCAGGCACTCCTCTGCCCTGAAGGGAGAGCGACGGGAACACCGTCTGTGCACTTCCAGCTTCCCTGTGCTTTAATGAACACCCAAGATGCAGATACATATCCTCTCCAAGAAGCAGTTCTGCTGGTTAAAAAGGCAACAGAGAAGGAGTACAAACACATTGCTCGGTCACCAGGGGTTAACATCAGGAAGGTCAAAGGCCAGCTACAGCTGAATCAGCCAGCTATGCAAAGGGAAACAAGAAGGGCTTCTGCAAGCAATGCCAGCAGCAAAAGGAAGTTCAGGGAAAATGTAGGTTCAGAGATGAACGGGGTAGACAACACACTGACAGGCAATATGGAAAAGCTTGCTTCCAGACCTCTGCACGTACCTCTGCAGTTTGGGAAAGGGATGAGCAGTTGACAGTGGGGAAGTAACTGGTTAGGGACTCGTCAGCAAAACTTGATGTATTTATTCAAATACCTGGGGCTGGATGGGATTCATCCAAGGGTGCCAAAAGAGTTGGCTGATGTGATTGTGTGGCCATTATGTATGAAAAAATGCACACAATCAGGGTAGGTCCCCAGCAGCCGGAAAAATGCTGATATTATGCTTATTTTAAGAAAGACAAGAAGGAGGACCAAGAGAACAACAGGCCGGTCAGCCTCACCTCAGTCCCTGGACAGGGCAGGGTACATGTTCCTTGGAGTCCACTTCCAGACACACGAAGGACAAGAAGGCAATCAAAAGCAGTCAACACTGGCAGACCATGCTTGATCAAGCTGACTGCTTTCTGTAACAAAATGACCTGCTATGTGGATGAGGAGAGAGAGGTGGATGCAATATACCTTGACTTATCAAGGTTTTTGACACTGTGACCCTCCCATATTCATTTGGGAGTTGAGGAATTAAGAGCTAGAAGAACAGACTCTTAGGTCAGTTTAAAATTGGTTGGTCAGACTGCCAGTCCTGAAGGGTGATAATCAATGGCTTTACAACTGCTTTGCAGCCAGTAATGAGCAGAGTACCCCAATATCAACAGTGGGCTGATATTGTTCAGTATCTTCATCAACTACTTGAGTGATAAGACAGACCCCTCAGCAGCTTTGTGGGCAACAGTAAATTACTGTTTAGCTTAATCTCTCCCTGAGAGATTCAGTTCAGAGGGACCTTGATAAACTGAGGACTGGGACAACAGAAACTTCATCATGTTCAACAAGAAGTGTGAAGTTCGGTGTCTGAGGCAGACTAACTCCATACATCACTGAAGGCTGGGAATTGATTGGTTGTGTAGCAGCCTTGCTGAAATGACCTGGGGGTCATGGCGCACTCCAAACTGAATACGAACCAACAGCGTGCTTTCTTCACGAATAATACAAACACCATACAGAAGGCACATTACCCACAATGAGAGGTTAAGGGACCTGGGCTTTGTTAGTGTGGCAAAAGAGGAGGCCAAGAAGCAATCTAATTGCAGCCTACAATTGCTTAAAGAGCAGCTGGAGTGATGACAGACCCAGACTCTCCTCGGTAGTAGCAGACAATGCAACAAGTGGCAAACATCACAAACTACAGCTTGGATGGTTCAGATTGGACAAACATGATTAAACAAAATTCTGGGCAGCAGTGGAACAGGCTGCCCAGAGAGATGGTGCAATATCTATTCTTAGAGATTTTCAAGACTAAGCTGGACAAAGCCATGGTTCACCAGATATAGTGCTGGAAATGGTTTTGATTCAAGATCTCCAAAGGCCCCTTCCAACCAACCCTTCTATGATTCAATGAAAAGATGATTGCCCAGCTCCCTCACACAGCCTTCCTGCCAGATGTCTCAGCTCCCAAAAGTGCAGCAGGTAGGGTTAAACAAAGCCGTGTTTTTTAGGCTGCATAAATTAACCAAGCTTGTTTTGGATGGAACAAGGTCAGAAAACATCTTAAACAAGCATATCTGTGGGAAGATCTGAGAAAATAGTTACTTCCAGCAAGACAGCCATGATAAGCAACTGAAGATGGGCTGGAAAAAAAGTTGCAACATGTTTCAGTGGTGGCAATAGCTGCTATGTAAGTAGCTGCACGCTTCTTAGCTTCTGCCAGGATTGCTCCCTGAGCACACCAAGAACTCCATACCTTCCTCACCTCCCAGCTGTGGCTCTACAAACAGCTGCAAGAAGTTTCATGTCTTGTCCTCTTTTTTCCTGGTTTCCAACCAGAGGCAGGTCCAGCTCACTGACACACATTACATTTCTCAGTGAAATTCATCAGATCTGGAGTTCAAAATTTATCATGCTACATCCAAGCAGAAATGCCAACCATGCTGAAGACAGTCTTAACAACTCAGCCAATAGTCTCCAACAAAAGCAGTTTAGAAGCTGATTAACAAGATCCAATTAGCTGATTAGTCAAGATCCAATGCACATAGGTATACAGAGTGCAAAGCTAATAAAATGGTGTCATGATGGCGGATGAAGAGGTAAGAACAGCCTAAACTTTAGCTAATAGGTTCTGATGGTGTGGCACTGGCAGAGATAATCCAGTGGCTGAAAGCCTGTCAAAAGCCACAAAGAATAAGTCAGCGATACCACGGGATGCAGTGCTTGGTATATTCTTTCCAAAGAAGATAAAATCAACATTATCTTCTTGTGCCTGAACCTGCCAAAGAAATGATGGGTCAGACTGGCATGTAATTTATACTTACTTAAAACAGATTAATCTGATCCAATCTCTACCACACTTAAGACATACCTGTACATTGGGACATCTGGACACAAACCCACTACTTACTGGTAAGCTGCTGAGACAAACTGCTTTGGTCCCTCCATCAGGCCTCGGATTGTCCAAAGACTAAGCCTGGACAGAGGGAGCATAATGAAATGTTTCTAGGGATTTGTCTCAACTTAGCCATCTAGAAGTTGTGCATCTCGTCTCAGCTAGTCATTTAGGCTACTTTAATTATCAGTCTAGAGAGATGCTTCCAGGTGTGTTTGAGTCCTGTGTAAGATGGATGGAATAAACCCCCTCTTCTGCTCCCTTCCCCTCCCACTAAGGCAGCTACATCTCTCCACTCCTACCATAGGGAAGAAGCCATTTCAGAACAGTATGACAAGTGGTCCATCATGGGGGAGGTTTTGAGAGGATTTTTATCTCTACCTCTACAGCACAGAATCTGCTATGTGACTGTGTGCTGGAAGAGAAGATAAAAGACAAATACTAGATAAAAATATTGCTTAACTAAATTTTTCAGACTTGTGGAAGGGCAGTTATTCTAAAGTCAAGAATTTCTCATCCAAGGTTATGAAGAGGTCCTGAACGTGTCCGTGCACAAAGGAGATGCACAACACATATGTATATGCATGACTTTATCTAGATAGCTCAGAGCAAGGTTGCACTTCCAATTGTCTAAAACTGAAATCCTATTGCCCACATGAATTAAGAGAATGCTGACAGAGAAAAGATCTCATGGGATCAATTTCAATCCCTGGATGAATACACACACATCAAACTGCTTTCAGGGAAGTGCAAAATTTGACCCTCAAGAGTTTTAATTTATGTGAAATCACCACAGGAAAATTAATTTCCAATCCACAACACAAAATTTTGCTACATGTTTTGCTGTTGCTACATAGTCAAAGTTCCTATTAACATTAGGACCTCTACAAAATATGCCAAAGGAATTTAACGTATCTAACATAAAGAAAAACCCCCAAAGCCTCCTGCAACTCAGCCCCACTATCTGTGTTTTATAAATTAGATGTTGGCTGTTGTGTAGCTCTGCTCAAAAATTATCTGTATCTATACTTATTTCAACTAAGAATTCTTTTGACTATTTTTAAAACAAAGGTAGGAAATGAGAACAGAATTGTAAATAATTAAAATGATTTCTTTTGACAGAGAGACAGGAAATCACTGTTTGAGTTTCTAAATCCTGAGTTTAAGAAGTTCCCTTCATGAGGAACATTTGCTCATTTTTTAGTGGGCACATGCTTCAACAAAGAAAATTGAAAAGGGTGACACTAAATGACAATTAGCAACACTGATTTTGATATCAGAGCATGTTTTTCCCTCAGATGAACTGAACGGTGACAATAATGAAGTTTTACTTTTTCCTCTCATGTGATACCCATTTACTGAAGATGTTCTCCTCTCCATTCCCAGGTCTGCAGAAGGTCAGGCTACCCTCACAAAGATGGCTCTAGCGAATGGGAACTGCCACATGACCCATTAGATCCCATAAGACCATTATCAAACATTGGCCTTTCCCTAGACTGGATACTTGGGGCTGGATTTGTGGCACAGCTTTCGTTTTATTTTCCAAGATGAATGCTTCAGTGAAACAAAATTCACCAGCCTGTAGCTTATTCCACTCTGCTAGGGAGGAAAACAAAAGGAAATGCATAACTCTCCTGAAAAGCCATTCAGTGCTCAAAGCCCCACTAATGACAGGGAAGGAAACAGAAGATTATTCTCATTCCTGACCCAAACTTAGCTTTAAATGGTTAGGATGGCAAAAATAAGAACAAAGACATGCTGCCTCACTTGGCACTTAACACAGTACAACATCTGGAGTAAGAAAGAAATAGAGAAAATAAAATACTAGAGCACTGTACCTGATCTTGAATCAAATCCCATGTATTACTGACAGCTCTCTTCTTTCAGACCTATCTAGGGTTTCTTGCTATGTCCTTTCTATTAAATAGAACAGTCTTTTAGTCCTTTTTGTAGAGATCAGCGTGCAAGGGGTAGAGGTCAAGACGCAGAGTAGATGTCATTAAAAGATTGACAAGGTACAGGGTCCAGAACGTGTAAGACCATGAATTGCTCCCGCGACTGATCATTTTCAGATCTGAGTACAGTTAAAATTGAGGATACTTAGCACTTACCAGAACTGAAGCTGCATACAAAAATATAGCACTGCTTTTAATTACAGCACTCAGATCCTTCTGGGGAGGGTCCTAATGACCAGGTATTTTGTATGCCAAGCCATGTCCCCCTCCCAGCAGGCATCAGCTGTACTCCCTCAACTGACCTTTCCTTGCAGCTTCTTTTAAAGAAAGGAAAAGGCCATACAGCTAAGCAAAAAAACTTCTACCAATAACAAAAAGTTAGATTATATTTTAAAAATCACTCTGACCTCCGCACTGCTACCGAAGAGGCTTCCTCACTCCTAAAACAGTACAGTAAATTTTATCAAATTATACCTCAAAGTCCTCTAATCTTTCCTGAAAGCCTCCTTCAGAGGAAAATGAACTCAGAATAAATAGTGACATTTTAAAGAGTTCTTGCAGTTGCTCTAACAATCATCAGTATTAATTCTGTAATCATCTAACCCTAAAATACCTTTTGAAATGTTTTTGTCTAATGCTTTTGAAAAGTCCTTCTCCCTCCTGCTTCCCTTTCTCCAATCCTGAGATACTCCTAAAGCCATAAACTTTTAGAAAAATGGCATCACACATTTTGCTCTGCATCCACAAGGCCACTGCCATTCATTCAATTTAAGAAAAGCAAGTAATTATTGTGAATTGCAAATAAAAGTGTTTTATCCTTCCTCTCTTGGCTCTTCAGCACTGTTTGCCTACCAGTGTTTTCAGTATCACATGTATACTAATTAGTAATGCTGCTCTTCAAATAAAAGTGTTGTGAGATGATAAGAGGTTTAAAAGACAAACAGAAATTGTTACACTGAAATAAGTTTGTGACTAATTCTCACCATGAGCTTAACTACTGAAGTACTTCAGCACTGAAATAGGTCAGCATGTAAGACAGGCACCTTAACTGTACTTACATACAGGCTCCTTGTGGACTAACTGCTATATTAGTGTCTTCAGCCAAAGCGATCCAGTCATTTTATTAAGTTTCACAGGACACCAGGCCTAAGACTGTATAATGTCCTATATATTACACCCTCATTTTTACTAATGTTTTATGAAAAAGCACGTTTTTGAAAATCTTTCAGTGTTGACTGGAAGAAAGCAAGGGATAGAGACTGCACCATCTCCCTTGCTCATTCATCCTTTCTCACGTTAAATCGAGTACCTTATTTCTACTTTGACTTTATCTGGTTTCTGTTTCTGACTATTTCTCATTTTCCACTAAATTAAAAAAAGCCTTTAGCACTCCCTATCTCTTCTCTGTGGAGGAATTTGTACGCTGTAATCAAGCTCTCCCTCACACTCCTTTTTGATAAAATGAGCCTGATGAGATTTTTATGTTTGTTGTATAAGACACAGTCATTACTCAGGCCCCATACCATTCTGGTGTCTGTCTTGTTTGCAGTTACCTTTTACAACTTCCTTTTTGAAGGAGATGAGGAGGACTGACTCAGTACTCTAGTACCAGTTCCACCAGTGACATGCACACTCTAAGTCATCAGTTTGCTCCTGACGGTTACTGCCCTACTTAAGCATTCTCAGAGTTTATGAGCTCATTTTGTCAAAGCCTCTCTCAAGTTGCATTTTCACTATCACCCTTTAAAAAAATACCAGTCTGCTTGCTGGGACACTGTAACCCCACTCTGACACAGTCAATCAGAGATCACTCTTTAAAGCAGAAACTACTTTAGGGTTTTTTTGAATTGGCTCAGCTTGTCCAGATGAGCATACTGTTCCATACCACTGCCTTGTCTTCCTCATTATGTACATCCACTAAAGACATCAGCAGCAATTTTGTGTACTTCGATTATTGATCAAAGCTTCATTCCTCTACAACTCGAACAGCCATAAACTCAGTTCTGTCTTTATTCCTCACAAGTACTTTGTGGTAAATGTCATATTACTTTTCAAACCTGTTCAGATCACCATACTATAATCTGTTCCATATTGAAATTACATTGAAAAAAAATCTGCAGGAAATCAGCAAAGAAGCAAAACTAGGGCCAATGTCCCATTTCATTCCAGCTCTTCTCATCGCTCAGGCTATTTGAAAAGCCACAAAAAAAAGCAGAGCTCATCGACACTCACCAAGTGACTCAACTGTCACGGAGCATAAAGCAAAACCCGGGAGAAAGAGAAATGCAACTGTAGTGCACTGAAATAACAGCAAATACTGCCAGTGCCATATCTTTCATGACAGATTTACTGTGAAGTGCTACTGCAGTTAAAAGCATGTTGTGCGGGAAGACTGTCCAGATTCATCTTAGTACTCTCTCACCTTGCAAATGAGCATTTTGCAAATCCTTATGGTCACAAAACCACAAGAATGCACCACTCATATTATCCAACACAGGTATATTAAAAGAACTTTCCTAATTCATTATGTACCAAAGGAAACAAGTTACCAAAGAAGTGGTAAAACTTAAATGCCCATCAATAAATATATAATTGATAGAAAGGATAACTCTTCACTTTCCTCCTAAGTTGGTGAGAGTTAATCAGGAGTTGGTCAAAGGCCTCTCTGCATCTCAGGGACTAGAGATTTTTTAAAGCCACTGAGATCCTACAGTCCAATAGATACAAAATATGGTTTCAAGCTGCAAAATTTCAGTCTGAATTCAGACTTTGAACATCTCAAATTTTTCTTCCCAACTAAATAATGTCTTAAGGTTACCCTTACATTTTATCAGCTGCATTCTCAAGAACGAAGGTAAAATTTGTGACTTACCAATGCGAGAAAGGCCACAGCAGGGACTTAAGAGTTTGGTTTGTTAAATTTAAGAGCAATGCATACTGCCTCCAGCCCAGCTGGCAGTTAAGGGAGCGTGAGGGGAGGAGGAAATATTATTGAGGGGAGAGCACAGGAGACTACTTTGAGGCAAGGGAGCACTGAAGACCATGGGAACTGCAGCTGCAGATATTGGGGTGAAACACATGGTGAGGAGCTGAAGTCATGTGGCGCAGTGGGTATGTTACAAACCCATAGGAAACCAGGTTTCATTGCAGTTCTGCTCACGGAACAACTTGTTCTTGATCATGATGATTGCCCAATCGAGGAGGTATTATATTCATCCTCTCTGGTGCCAGGCCTCACTGGCATAACTGTACATCTAGCCAAAGACCTCATTCATTGTCCTTTTATTCCTGCAATTGTGAATCATCTGCGTCTTTGCATATTCATGCCTAAGCCTGCAATTAACCTGCCAGCCATGTTACTCATGGTTAGAAATTGCTAGGTTCCTTCCTTATTATTTATTTATTTTTGTTTGGGCAATGAAGATATGGTAAATACATATAAATTTAAATGGTATTCTATATACTCTCTAGTCTATGCCTGATTATTAAGAGCACGTGAATCTTATCACACTCAGATACAAAGTCAACATCCTATGACAGAACAGCCTATCTGAATCAGATACTAAAAGACATTTAAGAACTAATTAAAACTTGGAACCAAATAAAAGGAAAAGCAACATGCAAATCTTTCACCAAAAAGCTTGTGTTATAAAGAATGAGTGTTTACTTAGCAAAATACATGTAAATACTTGTGTTCAGGTATCAAGTATTAAAAATGAGGTCTTCTCTTCTCCAAGTTCTGTCTTCCTATCAGTATGAGCACAATGCTAACTGTTCATACTTCTCAAATACTAAGCACTGTAAATTTGAGGTTAGCTGGGACTTTGGCCCTGTTTTCAAAAGAGATTCTGAGTCCTAACTTTTCAGCTTTAGAAACTTCCAACCAGGTGCTCTCAGAGTACCAAGCTGCTCACCTAAAATTAGGATACACTAATCATCAGTTGTTATTGAAGTTACTGCTTTATGTCAAATCTTCATCTCCTTTTCGTCAAGGGAAAATCTCCATATACATTCAGTGCTTAGCACTGAAGTTCTTCATTGCATGCTGATGACCCTAAAAGTTCAATTGCTTAGTTATTCGAAATACCCATGCAATAGAATCACTGCACGCTCACCAACTGCCTCACCTTGGATGCTCCACACTATCAAAGTATACTCAATTACAGTCTTCAGAATGTATTCTGTATTTGGCTTTGATTCTTTTCAACCTTGTAGTTCAGGCATTTTGAATTATTGGGGACACTCTGCACCATTCAAGTCTCTTGAAGAGAGGTGATTTGAAAGTTACAGGTAAGGTAACAACATTCTCTTACACTGTCAATGAACATTTTGACTACAACCCTAACAACATTCTCATAAATGTGATTACTACATGGAGTTGAAAGAACTTGAATGGCTGTGTTACATGCAGACTAACATTATGATGTTACAGACTGAAAACAAAGAGCAGCTTCAAACCACCACACTGCCGGAGGAAAAAAAGGCAGAGGGAGGCTCCTCTTGTACCTAAGAAGCTTTGAAGCTAGAAGCATTAGAGGCAGGTCTAGACTAGTATCAAGCCCACAAAGTAAACAAAAAACATGTAGGTAAAATTTGGGACTATCATCCTTTACAGTGTCTCTTAAAACAATTATTTCATTGTTGATATGCTCCACTGCTTTCAGAATCAAGCTTCCTATTAAAAATCCTCATTGTGTAGCATAAACAAAAAACATAGGAAGCATGATATAAAGAAATGCAATTAATAGCTCTGGGTTGGTTATTTCACAACACTTTACATTTCTGATCTCTCAAAGTCATGTAGTCATGTCTTGCTTCCTTATAATAGACATTAGAGAACAAATTATACACTTAAATGTAAATGATAGTTGCACAGGGACATGGAACTAGAAGTCAATCTATTACAAAAAGTATTCTCCTGACTGCATTGCAAGTAGGCTGCAGTTCTGCAGGAGTTCACTCCTGCAGTAACACCGTATGAAGGGGTAAACCAGAATTTGTGTCACCCAGTTTTGGCAAATTATTGTAATATAGATTACCCAGATTTTAAATTTTAAACCAAGAATGAAACATTCATTTCCATGTCTCATGTCCAATAAAGAAAATTACTTAATAGCAGCTGGGGATTTGTCATGGTCTTGGCACCCTGTGCAAGAGACCCATGGTAGTTATACTGTTATGGCTTCACATACCCCAAAATAGTAAGCAAGTCCATCAGTAAATCATCCCTGAACACAGGATGAGGCTGTGCCAAACGGTTCTGAGTTGGGTTATTGAATCTGGAATGCTTGATCAAGCTGGGAGTGGTGCTGAGGCATCTGCCCAGAGATGGGCAACCACTGATTTCTTTCTGCCTAATTTTTAAGTACAGCAGTATACAGTGAAGTATCTTTCTTGCAACATGTACAGTATGATATATGTAATGAATTCTGAATTTGTACTAAGAACAGTTCTCAACTGTCATTTTAAGCTTGCATTAGCAGCCCCTCCCTGCTGAAAATTTTGTTAATATTGAAGCTGATTATACCAGCCTCATTCCATAAGGCATTTGTCTGAACTTATGGAATAAATACATGTAACATAAAAATCACCTTCCACAGCATGCAAATGTATGTTATTCTATAAAACATTCAGGTCTTATTTCATTAAAAGAAAGATAGAGTCTTTAACACACCCTTTTCTAACAGGTTCTAAAAGACAATTAATCTTCAGAAAGGACCTTTCTATTTTGAAATGTAAGACTCCTTGTCTCTTAAACTCTCTCTGCTCTATACCTTCTGCCATTTCCCAGTGTCACTCACAACCCTGTCAATTAAGTTCAAAAAGCTGGAGGCACTTTCTGTTTCTTCCCCTGTCCAAAGAGTGTTCATGCAGTGCTACTTCTTCACAATGTCTCTAGGATCATCTCCTTTCCAAAACAGGATAAAAATTGTTCTTCACATCCCACCAGCTCCCATCTCTATTGCTGATCTATTCAACAACTGTAGGTCTACCTAGACCATATGAGGGAAGACTGCTTCAGCATAAAGATTTCTGGAGTGCCCTGGGGGTCTCCTCTGGCTGGACAATTATAACAACTTATCTTGGCCTTTTGTCCTCTAACAGCATTTAAACTTGCTATTGGATAAATGTTCTCAGAAATCACTGTATTTTTTTTTATACATGAAGTTACTTAATTACATCAAGCCCAACTAACATTTTCCCCAAGACTAAATTTGCCAAAAAATGATAAGGCCAAAACCTAAATACCATCCATGTGGACTAGACAGCTTGCCTAAGCCAGCAGATCTCCAACCTCATTCTAATTCTGAAGACGCCAATGATGACTGCAGCTTTCCACAGACCTTCAGCATTTTCTGTCGGTGGAGATCCGATTCAATGTTTTACATACTTTGTTTGCAATGAGATCTGTGCAGAATGGTTCTGATGTGTATCCCCTGCACTCCCAAACCTCCTACTGCCGTCCATAGTAACTCCTGGAGTACAGGCAACACAGGAGCCATTTCTAAATAGCATCTTTACACACAAAAATCATGTTTTCCATGGGGGAATAATACACAGCTTGTGCATGTGAGCAGAAATCTCAACACATTCTTTGGTTTCAGTCGCATTCTTGAGAAACCTGAAGCATTTGTTAAATAATCTCTTTCCTCAGCAGAACAATTATGACTGACTGAAGCCACACTGTACAGTTCACACCCAGGTGGTTTTGCTGAGCAGAGAGCAAATGGAAGAAAGAAATTGCATAAAAAGGGTAATCTTTAAAGATGGCGTTTTAATGTCCTGAAGTCTGACAGTCACTTCTGCCAACAAAAGTATTCTGTACTACACAGGACGCAGACTAAGAATGAATAAGGCTTTCTGAAGTGGTAAATGGTGGTTTGTGCAGTGATATCTCACGAGGTTCCCAATCCCAGCTCAAATATTATGGGCAGTATGACAATAAAACATCAGACTATAAGACACGGCTAGTCAAAACCTTTGCCAGTCCCAGAAGAGAGACATGCATGTTAAAATATTTTTAAGCAAAGCTAAAATACCACACCTTCCAAGTTCTGTTTTTCTGTGAGACATTTAATCATTACCTGTTTAAAAAACAGGATGCAAACAAAGTTTATAAGGGGAGTGAAAGCGTGTAGGGCTGCACATGATCATTTCCTGTAGAGCTTCACCAGCTACTTCTGTGACCCGTGCTAAGCAAGAATCAGAAGTAGGAAATGCTAAGAAGTGTTCCACTACACAGAATTCAAAGCAGATTTTTAATAGTAAATACCAAAGGCAATGTAGTTATCTTGGATTCCAATATTTTGTAAGTTGCTCAATATGATTAAAAATTTATGCGTTTCTACTACCTGAGATTTCTAGTTTTATATGATTTCTATACTTGTTGAAGTCTTTCTAAAAATTATGAACTTGGAACACTTGACTCCTCTGGAGGTTATAAAGATTTCCATCTGATAATTAAATTTCAGTAAACCAAGTATGTTTCTGTAGATCCCTACCATTATGGAGGATTTTCCCTTTAGAAATTTAATCTGTAATTCGCATTGTACAATTACTACTATATATACTATTACTACTATTATATATTCTCCTACTAAACAAGTAGGAGACATACATGGGGCACACATCCTAATCCATGCTTCAAATTTGTTTTGAAATCTTTCTTTTTTTATCAAGAAAACAAGATGCAAAAGACCAAACATCCTGGGAAGTGCCAAGGTATTTTATGTAGTTTTTTCCTCTTGGAAAAGGTGTTGTTTTCTTTCCCCCTCCCCTTTTTTTTTTTGGTGTTAGTTCCATCTGTGTTATAAGAAACTTTACAGTATAAACCAAAACACCTGTATTTTGTCATCAACAGTCTTGCAAAACAAAGATGACTAATGTACCAAAGGCATAGTTCCCCTAGCCATTCCCTTCACTGCAGTCAGGTGCTACCTTCAAAATCTGTCACTAAACTCTACCAGTGGTGTATGGGTCAATGCACTAAAGAAATCTAAAGTGGTATGTCAGCATCCAAGTACCTACTCTGACTCAATCTGGTACCACTCTCAATAGTGCTACTTCAAACCCAGTCCTTAGATTTTATATGTATACAGTCTAATGCTGCAACAGCTGCTCATGCGAACAATACCATTAGTGGGTTTGTATATTACAAACATAGTTTTTCCAGAATAACTTCTCTCATCTTCCAGATAGTGAGCAATGAACTCTATCCCACATTACAGAGTATTCACCATTCATTACCTTTCATTATTTCTGAGAGCAGGGCCACTCTGCAACTACCTCTTGCAGCGTGTTCCCTAAAAATTCAGAATTGGGCACTAGGAAACACATAAAACTTTTAGCTAAAGCACTTGTAGATTTTAAAGAAAAACTAAAATGTGGAAAGCCCCCAAACAAACAGAAAAAGCCAGCATGGGCTTGGGATGCTTTGAAAGTACATACCAGCTTCCTACCACTAAAATGATAGGTTTCTTCTTTGATTTCATTTACTCCTTTCTGCTACTACTCAAGTGTTCAAAATTTCTCTTCTTGCCCTGCTATTTTTCCCTTTTCTATATTCTCTCTATTGGCTTTTTCTTCTACAAATAGTTATATTGACTCACAAGTAAATTTTTTCATTTTCCTAATATTCAAACTCCATGTGTTCATCTTTCACTTTTCCATATCCCTAGGTCTGTACCAGCCTTTCCCTTTAAATTCGCCTTAAAGCTGGTTAGCATATTGGCTCAATGCTGCTGCTGGAAAGAAGCTAAGAGAAATTAAGGAGCAAAATTACCTAAGTCTGAGCATTCCTAAAAATGCTGTGCTTGTTAAGATCTAAGTAATGCAAAGGTAAATGCAAAAGTCCCTTATTTACATAAACAGCAGAAAGAATGTATGAACATTAACATGCAAAACACCTATCCATGAATTGCAATAGCTTACAATATCGCTTATCAACTGAAATTACAATCAGAAGAATGCAAAAGATTTGGGACACGAAGACAGACTTCAAAAAACTCAGTAAATTCCACTTGGAAAGTGGGCCATAGTCCCGTAACTTTTCTGCATCCTCAGTATTTCTTCTGCTCACTTAATTACATTCCAAACTCCAAATTTTGGCTAACACATTTGCATACGCTTTGTACTTCAAAGGCTGACTTGCTTATTAGCATAGCCTAGTTCCTGTTACTTGTATAAATAACTATGAACAGGAATCACATTGATCTAGCTGCACTTGATTTCCATTCTCTGTATTGGGAATTCTTCAGATTCAAGCTCCCATGGAAATTTTTAGTCAGTTTGGTACAATCAATTTTTGATTATGTACTTCTACAGGGAAAAAAAAAGTTTTTCATTAATAGAAGAAATTAATTTTGTTAGGGAAGTTGCAAATGTTTGCAGGCTCAGTGGTAGTCAAATGCTGATGTCAAAACAAATAAACTAAGACACAAAGTGCTAAATACAAAGTGTTAAATACAAAGATTAGGAGAAGACAGAATTTCTGATTTTCAAATACTTTGGAAAAAAGACTTCATAGACATAGAATTTTATCTAAGAAGAGTTTGATTTTGACAGAGTTAATTTTACACATTTGAAAAAGTATTAGAAAGTTTACTTCATTTAGCAAAATTTTTTTTGCAAGTATAATAAAACTGTTAAAGTATCATCTATGGTACACAGGTCAGGTAAAGTGCATGTACAGGCTTGCTCAGTTCTAACTCACGGCAATACTTAGGGCCCCAAGGCTAAACTTCAGGTAAGTATTATGGCCACTGAGAAGCTGCTGAATCAGACGTGTTAAAATGTCCTTTACCAACACACAGCGAGGATCTTATCAGGATTTTTGCTCCTCAGTCTAGTCAGTCTATAGCCACTCCTTCCTCTCCCTTGGCAAGGAATCTTTCTTCTGAGAAACTGAAGTTGTGTTTTTTTCATGAAAGAGCACTAAATGCTTTCTGATGGCATCACCACTTCCTGCCATTGACCATAATAGCTCTTTAAAAGGCAGATTCATCACTCTCCTGCAGGATGATCAGAACACCTCATGCTGGCAAGCAGGACAGAAAAGGAGCTAGAACATTTTCTCCTGGGGGGGACAGGATGAAATTCATTTTCTGGGGTTTCAGATTTTTCCCTATGACATGCATTTACATACAATTCAGGAGTCCTCCTAGAACCTCTCTGGAACTGTCACCCAGTCAAGGCTTACTCAGAGCCATCATTCAATTACAGTTCATTGACGCTGCCCTTCTTTAACAGGAGAGCACTAAGGATGGTGGACAGATGTGCCAGGGCCGGTGCCACCTACAAGGGCCCAGTACTTCCTCAGCATCCTGGTTTCCTCAGTCTATTCTGACCAGCTGTGGCCCCAGAAAGTCCACTCGGATGAGGCTGATCCACCCAACAAATCAGGACACGTTCTCCTCGGTAATGTACCCAACAAAGGCTGGGCAAAGCTGGGTGTTTTGAAAAGTGTGCTTTCAACTTTCTTCTAGTCAGAAAACAATGTACAATTATTCATTAATTTTAATACCATAGAACCTAGTTTGTATAAACCATATATCCCGTGTCAAAACAAGAACAAAGAGGAAGTTCCAGTTTCTTCATAGCTTTTACTGAGCGTGCAGTCACCACCAGCATCGTTATGGAAATGAATAACGCATCCTTTTGGAAATGCATTGACAAGCATCTCTTTGAACTGAACTCCAAACTCAAGATGACTAATGGCAATATGCCCAATATGTTTGTGTGCTACGCCAGTAAATGAGCCTGTCATCCTTGCATTTTCCTCTGTGCCACAGTCCCCTGTGCCCTGGCTTAAAAGTGATTTATTACTAATCAACTGAGAAGACATAGCAAGGAGGAAAAAGGTATAAACTTCAAGCATTCAGAAATTAGCATATACATTGCTCGAATGGCACTACCTTTTCTGCTAATCCTACTACAGGTTTTAACAGGAAAAAAGCCTTGTCTGACATATGCTTGTTATTAAAAAAAACCCAAACCTCTCTGCTTTTTGAAGTGCAATGCAACACCTTATCATTCCTTAGCATTTTTGAGCCCTGGTTTAATTTGCTAAGTTTTTTATCCTTACATGAATTTTTATATGTCAAATATTGCCTTCAGCATATGTATGTTCTTGGTGCTTTAAGAGGAGAAATGATCTATATATGGGGAAAATGATACTTGAAAGACAACAAATGACTAAAGACCCAAATACAAGAACTAGGAGAATTACTGATGGATACTATTTCTTTGGGTTTGGTTTTTTTTTTTTTTTTTGGCTTTTGTGATATATCAATTACATTAAATGAGATTTTTTCCATCTTTTTTTTTTCTATGGGAAGGCAAAGCTGCTTTTAGAAAACAAAAGTGTGCAGTTCTTCACTTGACATTTCTTATTCTGGAAACCAGCAAAAATATACCGAGGGGATGGATTATTTGTTCCTTGGCTGGTTTGCTGCTAACAGCAACATATGCAAACAGACCACAAACTCAAATCACTCTTAAGATACGTGAATTCTTGTCATATTAATATTTCCTACATTATAATTTAGTCATCACTGCCTGTTAGTCAACTTCTAATTTATTAAGTACATGTTTACAAAAAGATTCATTCCATGGAAAATTCCCATCAAAAAGTTAATCTGTCAAAATGAGTAACGTAGAAATAGCTGATATAGCTATCACATACTCATCAGAAATATCAGGGGGAAAATTGTGTTCAGCTGCATTTTGAAGAGAAATGCACTATAGATTTTACTATTACGCCGCCAGATGCTCAGACTTCTTTTAATGGAGTTAAGTGGAATAAACTTCTCAAAAAATAGTTTTATATATGCTGAACCAAGCATTCCAGAAAACACTGCATTTTCTAAAAAGTTCGAGTTAGCATTTTTCCCCTCAAATAAATAATTCACAAGTCAGAAAGGTTTTTTTTAATATATTTAATATACAATAAACAGAACATAATATTTGTAAACAGAGTTTTTAGTTCACAGGCTACCTTTTCAACCCCTTTGTCTTGGGAAGCCCTATTTATATACCTGAATTAACAGAACTGAATTTGGATTTTTAATTCCTCCTGCAGTTCCAACACTCATTTCCTTCAAAAAGTGATCACAACATTTATGTCCCTCAGTAACTCAGTAAAGCGGGTGTATTGGTACAGACCTCACAGATTTCGCAGGTCAGTTAAAATGCTGTATTTGCAAAGGCTTTGATAGCCTTCACTGAAATATATGTGGAAAACAGTACTATTTAAATTGTTAATTTGTATTGATGTTGAAATGACACTGGGCACATAAGAGAAATTTTTTGAGGTCAGACCCTGTTGTCAGCACCCAGCCGGGACAGAAGGTTGGGTGCTGCCCGTTCCAGGTAGCTGGCTCCTCCACCACCACTGCTGCACGCCAAGATCCTGGCAATCCTTCCAGTCCCTGCTTCCCTTTGTCACGGAGGTTTTGGCTAAATATACACGCAGACATTTATCCACCCTTCAAACACTTCCTCTTCAGATCAGTGCTTCACTGCGCGCAAGGAAATGTTTCCAGTCACATCCTGCCCCTCTGTGAACTTGACCAGCCTTTACCACTTCAAGCCTCTTCCAACCTAAAAAGAGATGATAGGAGCAACTCCACTTTCTGTAATTAGCAGTTTGCCTAAGATTTAAGCCATAACCTAGCTTATTTCTTAAAACCAAATGTGAATTTAGAGTAAGACAGACTCAGTCTAAGACTACACTCCACCTACACAATCTGAGTACTACACTTGCTTGATCTATGTTTAGGTCTGCCTGCTTTTCACGTTAAACACATTTTCCACCACAAGTGTGTTCTTATCAACCCTTCTGAGGACTTCCTTTATGTAATCTGTGAAGCATGACTTCTACAGCCCCACTTGCGCCTGATCTATGGACCATAGTTCATTTATTCTGCTGCAGATGAGGCTTTTATCTCAAAGCTCCTGCTCCTTGCTCTCTTCTGGGCTTCTTCCATAGGAGACTGACACCATTACACAGTCAGCACCTTGCTATGAACCTTTCCTTAGAGGTTCTCCGTATTCCTAGTAGATGCCTGTTGTTGCTCTGAATGACAACAAATTGCCTTCTTCGTGCAGGCCTGGACCTTCTTATGCTGGATAAATCTCATGTTTGTCACCTGTTCTGAAGGCCAGAAAGCAAGGCCAGCCAGGCTTTAACGTTACTGCACAAAGCATCAGGTCTGATTGTGGGTCCACAAGCCCAGGTGGGATCCCGACACTCAGAAATAGGGTTATGAGGGATGTCGTAACTCCAGAAAAGCACTGCAACTTGCAGCTGGAAACTGCGCTTCAAGGCTGGAAGGCAGGAGGAGTCCAAAGCAGGTAAGTTTGGGAACTGCTGACATAAAAGATGTATCAGCTTGAACAGGCACTAATAAAAGAAGGTCATGAAAACTGCAAATGTCGTCTTAGCATTTTTCAAAGATACTCCTCTACAGTTTTGTTTCTAAAAGTGACACATCAGACATGAAAGAGACTTGCTTGCATTACAGAATACATTGCATCATGCTAAAATAACCTCAGTGCAGTCACAAAATTTCTTCACGGAGAAATGACCCAATTATAGGAAAGAAATTTAAACACCAGCTTTCCCTCCTATGCCACTTAGTTTGTGAGAAGAACAGCAAATGCTGGTTATGCTTATATAACTCAAAGACAAGTAAGTTCATAGATAAATTCAAAGACGTATAAATTTCACACCCCAACAAACATTCAACAATTGAAATGGTGTCAACGAAATGACTTTTTATTCTCTTTACTTTCAATTTTTGAATGTTAGTGTACATGCAAAATTTGGCAGATAAGGCTACATAATAGGCTTATCTACACAAAAGTGTAGTCCTCTTAACTTAAGCCCTTTGGCAAGATTGGATGAATAGCTTAGAAATGAGATCTGGCATTCCACAGCAATACTCTCTGTAAAAAAGCGGACAGAACTCAGGCACCTCTTGAACATACCTTGTCCAGATGAAACTCAACTGGGCCCAACAGTGATCCCATGCCATTCCCCACAGGTAAGGAACTAAACTGTTTCCAAAGAGAACTCCTTCCCATCCTATGTCCTGCTGCTCCATCCCAGCCCCCCAATAATCTCAGGGTGTGGGACTGGCATAGACTGTGAGTCAAAGTGCTCAAAAAAAGGTCACTTTTCAATCATCCACCACTCAATGCCATCCGCCAGGGCCTCCCGGCAGCAGGTGGAAGGCCTTGTGGAGCGTCCATTTCACACCAAATGAATCCACAGTCTGCAACAACCGTGAAGGATTCGCATCTTCCTAAGGGCAAGCTACGCTAAACTGCTCTGAAGGTGTTTGGTCTTACTACTTTTAAATCATGGGAAAACTTAGCCATTTATTGTGGTTCTAAGAAGGATGAAATTGGTTTTTAGTACTAGAATAATTGCTTGCCAGCTAACAGGACATATCTCATCGCGAAATGTGAAGTTTGGATACTATTTTCTGATGTTTCTGTTCAATCCTCAAGCTCAGACCTGTTAAAGGCATAGATGTTTTGGGGATTGTTGCTCTTCCCCTACACCATTTCTACTGAAGATTCAGTTAATGCCTCTGAGCCAGAGACCTCAGCAGAAAAGAACCTGGCTGGGATTCAGCTATGGATGATGTCTGGAGCGGAAAATAAAGCATTTTAGAAACATACAAATACTTGATCATACAAAACGCATATATTGCGTAGTAGTGCCAAGAAGTAGATTTAATCCTGAAGCCTTTAAGATGCCAGGGCTCAATGATGCTCAATGCTATGGTCCCAATCAGTAAAAATACTTACACACAAGCTTTGTATTAAGTATCAGTGTAATCCACCGAAGTTTATGACAAGCATGTTGCCTCAAACAAGCAAAACTTGTGTTGAATACAACAGGAGTTCTGTCTGTGTAAGGTGGAGAGGAAAGGCTACCTCAAACACAAATCCAGTATGTGAGGGTAATACTGGGGCTGAATGACTAATCTCTCTTATTCACATAAACCTTATTTCCCTGTTCAGAAAATTCTGTCCCACCTTTTAAGGTGTTTTTAGTCTGGTGGATATAATAAAGTTAATACTCCATCCATAAGATTTCAGGAGATGAGATGTAGAGCATTTAATTCTATTACAGTTTTATCAAAAGAAGCTCCTTTCATTCAGTTAAGGATCAGAAAGAAAGCACTTCTAATCCAATGACTCTTCTAATTTTAGTAATGGAGACCTAATTTAATTTTAGACATGTAGATAAAAGGATACTAAAAAATGAGACATATCAACGAAGGTGTTGTTACAAGCACTGTGAACTATTTTCTCCTATCTGTCTTAAAGCCCTGTGTGAAAATGTCTTCACTGAAACTGGTTCCTTCAAGAGTAAGCAAATCGTGTAAAAATACGATGAAGCTCATAGAGACATACTAATGATCCACACTCATGCTCATAATTTCAAAGAATATCAGGAGCAATTACCTCATTTATACTAAATCTTTAGAAGTGACTACTTTCAAAACAAAACAAGAGGAAAACCATAGTCCTGTCTATGGGATGAAATCTAGTGCCCATTTTCCTTTTCTGCACATCCTACTTGTAAGAGACCACCTCCACCTGCCACTGCCGTCTCAAGTTAACAGAATTTTTGATGCAAATTGGCTTCCCACATGCACACACCAGAGAAAAATCTTGCCAGCAGCTTGGAAGACACCATCAGACACAGAATGGCAGCACTAGAGCTATCTGTGACAGTGACCCAGCATCCCAGCTCTTGCTGTTCATCGCGCCAGGCCTGCATGGGTTGCTGCTTGAGATGCCAAAGCCCTAGTGCCATGACACTGCTGAAGCTACAAGCACGCAGCACTTCACTGAAGTTGCACAATTGCTTTTCCAATCTAGCGGGCAGGGCGAACAGAGGGATTGTGGTTCGAAGAAGGTGTTCCCATCCCTCCAAATGCTCCTGGGCTTGTCGCCCTGTGCAAGAGCATGTGGGCATGGTGAGGGGCGGAGGGGGGAATAGTACCAAGCTGCTAGTAATACTAGTAATACATCACCCTGGTTGCCACACCACTTGTATTCATCAAACATGTAAATGTGCTAAGAATGTACTAATTACTGCATTCCCAAGATAATTTTTCCTGTTAATATCTTCAGTTTGCACACTGGTTACTAGTAGCAGCAGCTGCCAAAACAGCAGTAACAGTAACAGGCATCAGTAGTTTACCTGTGAATTTTTACGCTACCTATACCTGTTTTCTGCATTTATCTGAAAACTTCTACTACTTCACTGTTAAATGCTGCCTATTTGGTACATCCAAAATATCCTAACAGATGACTTACATTCTGCATTTAGACATTTTGTATCATAAAGATTATGTTAACTAAGCACCCTCAGCACCCAGCCAATTTCTAAGTATGGTCAACCCAGTAACTTGTCAACAGGAATTCTCTTTCTATGATTAAAGTAAAGAAATCATTTTTTATCAGAGCAGATAACTCAGAATCAGGTCTATTTTCTAGCACAGCATTGATCAAAGATAAAGCCAAGAGCAGGAAAACAGAAACTTATCTCCCAAATAAAACAACATCCTACTAAACACAAATAGTTATTTGAGAATGTTCATGTACTTCAGATATATGTATTCATATATATTACTTCAGAGCACTCATATAAAGTAACAAATTTGCTCTTAGAAGTCATACAGCAATATACAATCCAAGTCTGTAAAGTGTACTGCAGAGCCAACCCAAGCATGAATCAAAACTGTTATTTCAAAAGTGTTTAGACTCTTTTGACAATCAGTAAGAGCGAAACAAGCAACTGGTGATACAATTAATTGTTCATATGTCAGATTTTAATTTGATACTCTGATGGAAAATCATCTACTTTCAGTATTTTTCAAATTTGCAGAAAAGAAAAATGGACTTTCAGCTTCCCCTTAACTGCGGCTATTGCATGATTTTATGCCGTTTTGCAAGCCTCCATTTACTCAAGCTTACTCCCTACAGTCAATGGTGACTAATAAGGAAGGACTAATGAGCTTAATTCCCTCTTTCTTTTATGCTTTTAAACAAACAAAAGCCCATGCTTTCTTCCTTCTTTTCAACAGCAGAAAAGGAGCGGAGCACTGGCAGCCCAGGGCCAGGGTAAGGACAGATGAGAGAGTGGCAGATGGAAACCTAATCCCTAGCAACCTTCTCCCACCCCAGCCCCCTTCCCCTCCCCAATTCCCCATTCCTCTCCTATTAAGACCTGCTGAAGCTGACAACCTGCCTCCAACATCTCCTCCCCTCCCATCCACAAAGGCCAGGCAAGTCTGAGACCTCAAGAGAGGACAGTGGAGGGAGAGGGACCGCGTAGCTGAACACTGCAATTTCAAAGAGAAGGGAGAGAGGAGAAAAGGCATCCTGGCAAGAGGGATAAAGTGAAAAGAGAAGAGCAGGAAAGGGAGGCGAGGATGGATGCTTATTAATTTCTGAGCAGACCAGGAGACTAGTGATGAGATTTCTGGCAGAACAGGGGAAGGACAATGCACTTAACAGTAAAGTTGGTCAAATTATTTGGAGACTGCAAACAACTTGGTGTAGAGTTAAGAAACAAATGTTTTCAACTAGGTGATAAAGGGTAAATGGCAGCAAAATGATCTCCAGCTCTACCAATCAAAACTTTCATTTCAAAACACAGACTAATATCTGTTAAGCTTAATACCTTTTCACAATACCGTAAGAAAGTTGTCAGGATCCTGAAACATACAGCCTTGGGGAGGATGGGGAATAATTTCTGAAACTTCACCCCACGCAAATATCTCTTTAAACGGCTCTGATTTACATAGACATTTGTTAATGTACATAAGGAATAATAGGAGGGAATAGCCAGAAAGCAAGTCCACTCCCCCTCTGTGGGCCATGGCTTCACTCCGCTTGTGTCTGTCAATACACTGGGCCTCATTTTCATCTAAAATTGGTGTCATGCTGCAAAACGTAGTCATTCACTTTGAGAACTGCAATTATTGCTGTGCTCACATGCAGCAAAGCACCATCTGGCCTGTTCACAATGCAGGCACAATGCAGGAAGAGTGAGAGCTGATGTAAATGGTTTTCCAGTAATACTGAATTCCTCCATAAAAAGCAAGTACACTTGGATTTCAATAATTACTCACAGAATCAAGCACTCTTAGATTTAAATGAATACTCAAAATTTTTGAATGAACCCTAATATCATCTTCTGTTACATATCAGTCAATATTTCAGGGACCTGAAGAATCACTGAATATTAGAGTTTGTATCTGTCTGGATGCATTTCCAAAATTTCTGGAGGAATACAGGACTGGCATTCCCCTAGGCATACTTAGGTTACAAACGTATATTCCTATTTTTTAGTCGAAGCAACCTATGGATTATTCAAACACATAAGGAAATAATACCAATCCATGCAATCCTTCCAGTAAAAAATTACACGGCTACTAAGTGCTTACCATTTTTTACAACTATTAGCATTTAAATATACATGATCTAATGCTCAAGCTAGTATTTCAGCTATGCCTCCATGAACAGCAATAATAACATTTAAAATGAATAGCCCGCTACAGTCACAGAATGCATTACTGAGCATATACTGAATTAAGCTGGTCACACAGATGGCGGTTCCTCCTCTCTCCTTCCCTCCTCTCCACTTTGGAAATACATGAGATCAATAGTGATGTGACAACACAGGCAAAGGTACACTGAGAAGCACTAGTTTGGATACAGACTTTGGTGAGTTTTACACTAGAGTTTAGGCGTGGATCAAGCAACTGCTTTGGCAGCGAGAGCAACCCAAGGCGCTGGCAAAGGTGATAACTCTGAAAAACAGCTGCCACCGCGTTAGCAGAAATCTCACAGAATTATTTGTTCCAAAGACGTCGCCACCTCTTGCATTGAAATCTGGTAAAAATCACTGCTCTTGGCAAAGCCTGTTGCCTTCCCAACCAGAACCGAGAAAGATACTCCATGGATTTTGGATTTGTCCCAGATCAAAATGCAGGAGTACTTGGGAACAAAGTTTCAGTTTGGGGCCAAAACTGATCATAATGCTTAGCAGAAGGCAAGTGGCAATTCACTTACCAAGCTGCCACATTTTAACATTTTGTTATAAAGAATTAAACTTGCAAATTTCAGCATAACTTTGCTGTACACGTGAAAAACAAAATGATGACTACCAACCGGTAGTCAAACAATCAAACTCGGATTCAAATCACTTACCCCGAGCCATCTGACGCTGTTACAAAATCATTGAACACAGCTCTTGAAGAAATGAGTACCGTCTTTTACCTCACGTCAAATACCAGGGAACATGGATGAGACCCCAGCTGTTAAATAGCCGGAGCTTGAGGCTCAAGTGGAGAGGAGAAAGGAGAGAGGGACCCCGGGAGTTCTGACTGTGCCAGCCTTTCTTTGTCCATAGAGGAAACCCAGTTAATGACTATTAAATCACAATACATGCCAAGGTACTCCAAAAGATCTCATTTGATAGAGGAAAGAAGCCAGCATTAAACTGAGAACAAGGACAACAAGGAACAGACTGGGGAAATTAATAGGAAATTTAAAAAGATAGCGTATTATTTGTTTCCAGAAGCACAACATAAGATGTTGGATACAGCAGGCATGTCCACCATTGTTCAGATGATGTCTTTGTTATGAAAGTAATTTAAGTTTTTGTGTAGAATACAATATACAACCAGGACAGATAAATGAATTTCACATCACCCAACTGAATTGTCTGCAACGGGCAGCAATATAAAAATTAAGCTTGTACAGATTATTTCCAAATACTTCAACAAATATTTACACATATTAGAATGCATCTATGAAGTTTATGAAGAGACACTGAAGGCTCGTAAAGTTATTTTAAAACCATTTTAAAATGTTAAGAAAGTAGTACTTCTGGAACAATGGCAATACATGTGCTAAATGTCAGTGCATAATAGTGACAGCGTAGAGTTGCTCACGTTTTGCAGCAAGAAGGCAGCCAGTGCATGCAGTCTGAAGGATGATTTACAAGCGTGCTCTATTATAACCATAAAAGGAGGAGAGGAAATCTGATGGCCAGAAATAGAACCACTGTAAATTAACTAGGGGAAAAAAAAATGCTAGAGAAGCACATGATAAATAAAATGGTTAGTAAAAAGATGGGCAAGTAAAAACAAGGCCAAAGAATGGAATATCAAATTAACATGCAGGGATACTGTGCAAAAATGCCCTGTAAAAGATGGTGCCAGGCATGAACTGACTGCTGAGATCAAGGAAATCCCAAATTACTGTCCTAGTGCTAACTGACTCTCTGTGAAGGAAGGACTCCTCTGAAGGAAGGACCAAGTTATTTCATCTTGCTATCTTGGTCTGCAAATTAAAGGCAATGATACCTACCCACCTCTTGGACAGGACAACGGAGAATCAATCCATGTCCTGACAGTGCTTCGAACACCGCGTGTGAAATCCTGGCTCTGCTCAAGCCACTGGGACTTTTAATGCTGACTTCAATAGCGCCAGGATTTTATCTACAATTTGCTATAAAAAATGTTGGCTGTTATTATTTAAGAGGACTTTGAAGCCTTTATACTTAGTCTCAGCTACTTCCCAAATCAAATTTGCTGTGTCCGTAAGTCAGGAAACAAGCAGGGATGTGGAAAACCCACTCCCTTCTTCCTGCCTTGCCTATCGCTGCTGAGAGCAAAGAATCAGGATTTGACCCGAACTGACAGTTTTGCTTTCTGTGTTAACAGAGAAGCACCCGGTTCATTGTTACGCAGCTAAGATGGATCTTAATGTTAGCACTAACAGAAAACTGCAAAGAATTACCTCTGAAAAATGCACACAGAACTTGTTCAGACATAAAAAGTTGGCATTTCTATATTGTAACTTTTCCTAGAATAGTTATTCTTCAATATCTGCCACAGAGAACTTTTTAAAAACACATAAAGGAGACAGAATTAAAAAAAAAATACAAGATCATCAAGAAATATTTCATGCTATCATTATCCCTTTTATTAGACATTTCAAAATGCAAAAGAAACTGTCAATATTAACATTATGAATCCAAAACCAAACACTCAGAAAAGCTGAAATTACAGACAAAACGCAAAGCAGTTTCCTGTATTAAACAATGCCACAAAATAACACTCTGCTGGCACCATTACTGGGAGATAACTTCATGCCAACATCATGGCTTCTCCATATGTCGGTTAAGAAGACAGAAGTTGTTAGTGAAAACTTCCAGAGTGCTTTACAGAAACTAGGAAGAAAAAAAAAAAGGCAGGAAAAATCCTAACCCATATATGCCAAATTCTTTTCAGAATAAATAATACCTCTCTGGAATATATTACATCATGCTTTGAGTGTATTTGCAAAATATTAAGAGTTCAGAAATGTATGTAAAAACAGTAACCGGGAGCTTCAGTGCCCATATTTATCATTCAAATGTATGTTACAACCGAGAAGTAAAAGCACAGCTTTGCTGTGGGGGAAGAAGGTGTCAGCCCATGCATTAGCATCAGCCACCAGATTCTCGTTTCATGTGTCCCCGTTACGATCAAATGGTTATGCAGTCCCTTCCCACCATGATATCAAGACACTATCTGCTGTACTTCAATTTTTACAAATCTATGTTCTGTTATTTCAAGACGCTGCAGCTAAAAGCATGTCTAGACAGAAAAATGTGGCAGATTCTACCTCCGCCGTTTAAGTCAATGCATTCTCAAGTCTTAAAATGTAGCTACTGTGTGACAGACTTTGATGATAATCACAGCTGCTCACGAAACATCTGGAGTGAGAAGTGCCAAGTCAGAAGCCAGTCTGTGTCTTTCGTTTGAAGGTGACAATAATGTTGTCCTTTGGATTTGCACGGACCTGATCTCCCAGCACAGTGTGCAAAGTCCACGTGTTGTCTGTAGTGGCAGTTTTTAGAGAAAGCCATAAACCAGCACACTGGATGGCTCATTTCATGGCTCATTTTACACCAGAGGCAGCAATGACTTCAGTATTGGTGCCAAGTTCCCTTGGGGTGCTTGCAGCCCGCTCACCTAAACTCCTTTGCAGCAGCAGATGCTTCCTGACTTCCTCCACCGACCTGTTGACCTTGCTCTGTGCTGCAAGGCTGTGGCAGCAGTTAACCCCCAAATTCTTCTTCTAGTGTATTCGAGGCAGTGAAGTGCCTTAATTTCCTGACTGATTAAATGCCTTCCATGAACATAAGGTATCAGCATCATCAATCAAACCAGCTGGTAGTGTCTGACCTGGCCCCAAAACTAGCACTCTCTTGGAAATGAATGGACGGCTTTAACAATCGATCACTTTACTAAGTAGATATAATTTAAAGATACTTTAAATTATAGGTACTTTAATTTAGATCTATCTAAAATACAGATACTTTATTATTGCTAGGGTAAGTCCCAAGATGAAAGGGAAAAATTCTGACTTGAAGTCACAGGAAGCTGAAGTTCTCAGTGTTTTAATTGATCAGAAAGTTTATTAATACCGACATTGTTTCATCCACAGACATACTTCAGATTCAAATGAATACATATTTGCCCTTTTTTTTTGAATGTATGTAAGTAATCAGACTGAAAGGGATCACATTCAGTCACCCATACAGACACAATAAACCAGCTTTCACACCTCTAGAAAGTTGAATTTCAACTTAGTATCAGTTCCAAAATGACAGTCCCTGTTTTTCTCACAGGCAAACAAGACTTACTGTAACTTGTCGCCCAGTTACCACTCAATTTAACAGAGAGTTAAAGATCTCAAAGACATGAAGTTCCTGTAGGTTTAATGAAATTCCACACCTGGACAGAGACTCAGCGAAAGACAGGGAGAACTCAAAAGCTTGAACACCACTGATAGCGTTAGAGGGAAGAACCCCACCAGGGACATCATTCTGCAGACAGACAGACCCCCCTTCTGCTCACCTGATGGGTAAGCACACGTTTCCTGACCAGTAAGTGCATGTGTAACTAGAGAATAACAAAAGGACGGGGTGGCTTTTGGCCAACCAAGCCCAAAAATACAGAGGGTACTGCAACAGGGAGCGTACAGATTTGGGAGGAGGTGGAAGAAACCAGGGAGGGCTGCAGGGAGCCGGACAGAGGGGAAAATACGAGCACATGTGAGGGGAAGGCAGATAGGGACAGCGCCTGGAGCGTTACAGCTGGGGTCTCACGTAAGATGTAACTGGGACCTGGTGTCATGGCAGTGGGTAGTTTAGAGGACTCGGGATAAAGGGGGTTAAGATGCTCGTCTATTCACAGAATTCCTTATTTTAGTCCCCATCCCCCAAGTTGTCCACCAGGAATTCCCCAGAAATTGCTGTTAGGACTAAGCAGTTTCAATCCAAATCAAAGCCTATGCCTGTGTCATCCCAGACAGTAAATAAAGACTGTAAGAATAGCTGGATCAAACACACAACTGAAACAGCTAATGGAAACAAAATAATCACAGGCTTTATCCTCATGATCAAGAATATCACACAACATTTAGCCGACCAATTGAGACATGCTATCACTTCATTTTGATGATGTAATCAGCTCTACACAGTTGATCCATGTACTATGTGGGGACCTGCTGACAAAAGTGATGTTCTGCAAAGGCAGAAATGTCTATCCATATGGAGCTCATTGCAAGAACGAGCCTCTCTTTACACTCCTGGTTGGATTTCTCACTTATCCTCATTATCTGTTATTGAGCATTTGCAGGGATCTAATATTCTGAACCATGGAGCCAATTCCACTTTTACTGCTCTCCAAAGCATTTCTACTGTTCCACTGAAGAGGTTCCAGAGATTTAAGTATAAGGGGCATTTACTCCCTGTTGAAAAGATTTAAGTTTTATGTTTTTCAAACTATTTTTCCAAAAAGTTTAAATTAACATCTGTCTCATCTCTGAAATTCCCTACATAGCTATTTGATGTATAATGAGTTGTTTCCCAAGATTCAATGGGACCAAAGTGTTCATGTAAATAAAGATTTTATGTTTGTTATTTTATTATTATGTCACTTAAGATCATCACACATCTGAAAATTTAAACTTACCAGGTTACTGACAGATTAAAAAAAAAGTTTGTAGAATATGTTTAAGTTAGAGGAATCTGTTTCCTAAAATGACATGACTCTGATAATCTCTCTGCTTTTAAAGTCATCTTAGTCTCAGCTGTAAAATATTTCATGTATGAAAGAAGTTATTCATTCAGCATTTGAAAGCTGCAGTTTAAAAATACTCATGGTAAAATATACCCCCTTGTAGATGTTATTTATCTAGAGCTGCTCAAGAGGACAGTTTAGGTTAAAAAAAGAAAGCAAAACAATCAGAAAACTTTGAATCCAAGGATTAATAATTAACCAGTTGCTAGTAACAGCTTCATTGAATTGGAAAGACAAACTGTTAGCTGCACAGAAATTCACATTTTTTTTTTATAACCCAGGTAGTATGAAATATTGAACCTGAAAATTGGCACTATTTCTCCAGGCAGAAAAGTTTTGTTGGCACTAGCCCAAGTTAATACAATAGGTCACAGAACATCGCCATTTCCAGTCCACTGTTTCAAAGGAACAGGGAGAAAAAATGATAGAAAAAAGACTGCATCCTTAGAAGAAAAAAATCAAGTCCTTTCATGCAGACAGCAAAACAGGACTCTAAAATGTTCATGTACGAGTACACTTCTCCCCCCTTCCCTTTTTCTTTTAATCCTTTGGCGTTATGGGGGTATTGCTATCTCTGTTTCATAAGCACATTTCGTCTAGTTTTCTTGGGTTCCAGCTCACACATCTAATGAAACACACACTGTCTCAGAGATGTGCCTATTGTAAGCACAAACTGTATGTTATATTTTATTTTTTGAAAAGTAACATTTCATCATATGGTTGACAATTACATTTTAATATTGATGTCGACAGCAACCCATGAAAATGTGCACCTGGACTCTCAACTTTCGAATTTTATGGCTTCTCGTCACTTGGTAATAGACTCTCCTTAGCACCATTTGTGCTTTGTTTGTAATACAGAACACTGTCCTTTTTTCTCAGAAAGCTCTCAGTATGGTCAGCTGTGCTGAAATCCCAAAAAATATCCAAAGATGCTCTATCAAAACCTAAGAATGGCTCAGATGCTAAGGAATTAGCAAAATCCATGTACAATTAATACAATTAATATTGCTTCCTACATGAAAGGAATGATACAGGCACCAAAAGGTTTTACAGTCATGAATGAAGGGGGAGCAAGAAGAGGAACTGAAGAGAAAGGCATGGGCACTTTGGAAAGCCTCTGAACAGCAAAGCTGTAAGAAGCGATCGACATGCCAAATACCTTAAGAGAAAGAAAAACCAGATTTTGGGTGATATGTACTGGGATAAGGAGAGGAGAACCTTGCTAAGCAAATGCTAGAATGAGATTTCTGCTTTTCACTGTCAGCCCTGTTTCTCAAATGGCGCCGGCTGCCAGCTCACAGAAGGACGAGACGAGTGCCAGAGCCGTGCATGGCGGCAGCAAGAGCAGGGACCGGGCGCAGGCAGCAGGCTGGGACACACCCTCTCTCCGCCAGCAACAAGCTGTTCAGTCTGTTCAAGTTGCCTCTTGGATCTTCACCCTGCGACTCCGCTCTAAGTCAGGCTTCATAAACCCTCCCTCTGTTTTCCTACACATCTTCTCCAGCGCTGGGGATTACCACGAGCAAAGTGAAAATGGTGAGCAAGGGTGCAGGGCTTGCTAAAGCGGAGGGGAGCCGCACAAAGCAGGGCAGGTGCACTCCGGAGGAACACACTCCCCAGGGAGATGCCTCAGGAAAGGGAGTAGGTGGGAACACATCATCCCAGTCGAATGAAAGCCTCTGGGGTGGCGCCTCTGCTGCTTCTGGAATAGACCTCCCTAGCCATTAACCGGAACACATTTCAGTATAAGGTTTTCCTTACTCAATTAACATAGAGCCACTGACCTTAAAATCATATTTAAAATATTAATAAACTATAAATAAACAAGCTGAAACCAAGCGAGGACTTTGGCACACACTCTGTACCTGTTCATGTCATGGGCAAACTGCAATGAAGTGGGACCAGCCAAGAAGAGATGCTTCTCAGAGAGGGGTATTTCCAGGCTGTTCGGTCTCTGCATCTTACTCATGCAGCTGAACTATATTCTCTTGCAAGGTCTAAAAATAAATTCACTTTCAGATAAAGCTCAATGTTGTAAAATTCAAAAACACAGAGAAAGGTTCAGAGAGACAGCATGGAAAATATTATATTATCATAAAGAGAGCTCATGTTTGAAGTTTAAAGAAAAAAGTTCACAGAGCGTGTGCTTCTTGCCTGGAACAGGTCAGATCAAGATTAATGGGTGGGTAATGTGACAGCTTTTGAGTACATGTATATGTATATCGACTGTACTATTAAATTTAAACAAACTGCATCATTTTGGTTTAAAGAAAGAATGTCTAATCTCTGTTTCATCTTTTCTGAAAAGTCTTTTACCTTCTTCTATTACAATATTTAAAAATTACTAAACCTGCTCAGTTTTTCTGCCTTTTGAGCAGCAGAGTGTCAGTGATGTCTTATGATGCAGTCCAATTACCCTTACATTTTCTGACTCTCTAAAAAGCTTTTTCATTAAAAACAATACCACAGCTAAGTGACAGGACTTTACTAAGCTTGTTTAGACCACATCAGTCCACCCTTATTAAGACCCTTCATTAACACTTACTGACTCCTCGGCTGGATCTATCAGTCAGCTCTGACAAAGTCATGCAATTTTAGTGCATCTGGAGTGCTCCAGATTCTTCCAGGAAGAAAATTTGCCTACTTTGACTCCAAAAAATATGTGTAGTTGTACAAGTTGTCTTGCTAAACCATCTCAATCCAAATTCCAAACCGCAGTAGCTGAAAACTGAGACCTCACTTCCCAGACTCCTTGCCTGCAAAAGCAGCTTGGCTGGCCCTCGAGCAGCCACAGGTGCCGAAGACAGCAGAGTTACATCTGAAGGGACAGTTTCTGCTAGCTGAAGCCTGATAAAAACAAACAAAACCCAGCTTTGACTGCCTAGATTCTACATTTAGAGTTATTCTTCCTGTCAAGAATGATTATCTGTTCTCTATCTACAATGAACAGACACACGTGCTTACACATTCACACATAGTTTTTACAGTTTGGAAATTTTTAATGGGTTTGTAACTGTAGGTAGTGTTGATACACATACTAGGAAATTTTGACAGGACTGATAAAACCTTCAAAATCTGATTTTTAAGTCACCCTGGAGGATACATTAAATCTTGCTAAAAGGAAGCTAGCTAAATGGGGAAGAAGCTAAGAGAGTTAAACCTTTCCAAGCAGTATGGTAAACAGAGATACCACACTGGAGGCTGAGAGCTAATACATGCCACATAGCAAAAGAAGATTTGAGAAAGTGGAAAAGGAAGCCAGTGGAGCTGAACAGCAGGGTATGAAAGATTATCAGCAGCAAGAAAACGTCCTTCTGGAAGCTGGAGTCGTGTCCAAATCAAGGAAGTAGAAAGACCCATGAGCTACTGCAGGTTAAATAAATAAAAAAAACAAAACCAAAGCAAACTCAAACCACAATAAGGCAACCCAAACAACGGCCTGAGAAATTACTAGCAGAAGACATAAAAATTAACAGCAACCTTTTTTTCACGTCCAAATGCGAAGCCTGCCAGTCTGACCAACAGATGATCAAGGCATAAAAGCAGCACTTACAGGCCATAGCAGAAAATAATGAAGTATTTTGAGCTCTGCATATAAAGAATACGGAGCTTGGAGAAGCTGCCACGTCAGAACATTTCTTTATGAGGGACTGGTTGGATCATCCATTTCAAACGGAGGTTTCAGTGGAAGAGGCTACAGAACAAACATATGAACAATAACAATTTGTACAGATCAGATGATACTTATGAAAGCATTCTTAAGGAACTCATGGATGAAATAGCAGTATGACTAACTGTCTCTTTTAAAACTGCCTCAGTATCAGAGGACTGCAAAATGGCTAACATCATGCCAATTTTATAAAGGGCCCGAAGGGAAAGCCAAAAAATTTCAGGTAGCCTGTCATCTGCACTGAGTAAATTGGTAGAAACTATTAAAAAGAACAATACTAACAGACACATAATATGTTATATTAGGCAAGTCAACACAGCTCTCATAAAAGCTTGTAAATACCATGAATGAAAAAGAAAAGCAAATATTAAGGAACAGAGAACAAAATAAGAACACCCTAATTCCAGTGCAATAAATACAAGATGCATCCATCCCTTGATGACTGTTTTCATTTCTGGTCCATTTTTATAACATTACATGAGGACTGGAAAAGAGTAATAGAAGACAATGCGGATGACCAAAGATACATAGGCTATTCCATACAAGGATTGGCCAAGTACCCTGTGACTCTTCAGGTTGGAAAAGAGTTGTCTGTTGCACTATGATAAAGGGCTCTGTGCCACTTACGATTTCACACATGTATAAAAAAATGAATTTTCACTGTTTCTTCCAATAGAAGAGATAGAGTGTATGAAATGAAACTAGCCAATGACAAGTTCAAAAGCAAGTGAAAAAGGTATCTTTTTGCATAACACATTCAAACTCCGGAGCTCTTTGACACAGGATGTTCCAAGTTTACACGGGTCCACAGAACAACTAACCAAATTCATGAAATAAAATATAAGAATGAAGTATATCTGTTAAACTTAAGAATCCACCTCTTTGTCTCAGGAAGTTCCCAAGCCACGCATTTCTGGATGCCGACAGAATATTCTGCAGTTTACTCTGTGCGTTTGTCCTATTCTTAAACACTCTCCTCAGCATTTGCTGGTGGCCGCAGGTGGGAAGAAGACACGGGGCTGTAGCTGAGCCTGTGGCCAACGCTGTACAGCTCTTCCTATGCAAACGTGCCCTAGCCACTGTTCTGGGTGCCATGCTTTAGCCAGCTGCCCAGCACAGGCAAATATCTTGCAAAATGACCAAGAACAGCGAAAATATAATGGCCACAAAGTCATCTTAGAGGAATATTGTTTGTCCCCCTTCATACTTTTTCAGCTCACCTACCTTCCGCTACATTTATTCTACTATTTCCAAAGGCATGGAAAGCAAAGACCAGCATGAGCAAGGCATTTTGAGAAAGTGATGCTAAGGGTTGGAGGTAGTCTCCTCATACTTGTACTGCTGTAAGGTTTATTTTTATTTTCCTCTTACTAAGGCTGTCCAAAGAAAAATAATCCCTGACAACATAAACTCAACAGTAATACTACAGATTCAGACATTTAGTAGCACGTCTGTTTTGATTCCCATTTGCACTGATGGGAACTTTACACTGCTCTGACAGGTCAACTAGTCCTAAAAGTTAACTTCTCATAGAAAACTTAAAGCCAGCCTCTCCTATGGTGCGACCTGGCTGAATTTCCCCAAGGTTTGATTCCTTAGGATCACAGATTATAAAGACTGGTATGTTTACTAGGCAGAAGGGTGGAGGTTTGGCTGATTTGGGAGGAGCAGTGGGAATGAGATGAAGACAGACTGGCCTAAAATTTGGTTCGGTTTCAAGTAATAACCTCACTACAAAACTCTTTTTTTCTCAGTATTTCAGAAAGCTGGTCCAGGCCTGAAGGCGAGTTTCTCATTCTTTCTTAGAGCTCCCTCAAATGAGAGCTGGCATCTCCCATTACATGGACTGCAGGCTCCAATAAATCACAGGATACAGTAAACTGAGCTGACTACCGAGTCTCACCCGTAAGATCGTATTTCTTTAAGTTTGTCACAACCTGGCAGGTAATCAGAAGGAAAATGCCCTTGCTTATGCGCTTATGGGAGCCTTATATATACAAAAAATCCTGAAATCATTCCTGCTTGACATCACACAATCAGACTCAGTATCTGCAAGCAAGATAAACATATTCATGGGGGGAAAAAAATCTGTTAAAATAAAATATGCAAATGCTTTCAGGCTTGCATGTCGTTGGTACTTCGGAAAGGCTTTGTGCGCCCACGATGTTTCTCCTTTCAAGGGTGGTAGGGGACACGTCCAAATCGTTACCTCAGCAGCTGCTATTCCAAATGGTGCTCAACAGCCCCAGAAATGAACAGCACCAACTTCTTTAAGTATGTAGCAGCGAATAAATCTGTTCTGAAATGTTTACTAGGGAACAGTCTGATCATCAAGGATGGGGAAAGTCAGTATCAGACTAAGTAACTGTCAGAACATAAATCCAGGGTAACACTGTTCACATCATTGACGTTACTTGCAGTTACTTAACCACTTTAAGCGTAAGTCTACCTAACCCCAAGCCTAAGCACAGCAAAGCTTTACTTTAATTTGGAGGGAGAGAGTACATACGAGAAAGGAGGAAAAAACAAGAAGAAATCTATCTAAATTCTACTGAGACAAAGCATGTCCTAAACTGGTTTTATAATGAGAACCAAAAACATATAAGACAAATTTGTGACACACTATTATATAAAAAAAAAAATAAGGTAAACTATACTAAGGGGAAAAAAAAGTCCTAAATACATCCCTTGCATGGGCCAAAGCTCCCAATGAGGTCCAAGGGGGGACGTCAATTCATTCTCTAATGAATTGAGAATGTTTCCTGAAAAATCTTCTATTTTTACTCCATGTTGATTTTAATTTTAGTCCCTGGTAGTAGCTGAGTGGTTCCATTTTTCTGCCCAATTTCTTCCCAGTTATGAAACAGGTGCTGTGAGGATTAGTTAAGTATTTACAGAATGATGCAAAAAGATTTTTTTTTAAAATCCTGCTATTACTAAGCTCTTTATTATATATTATAGTATATCCAGTACTTCTGAAGTTAACATACTTACAAACCCCAGACAGTGATGGAGTTTCTTTCTATAAAACATCCTGTTCAGACCAATTTGTGTACACTTATGTTTTCTAGACGCTCTGGATGCTTTCAATCAATACACTACTGCCAGGAGTCAGTGTGCAGTTTTCGAAAGCAGCTTAAGAGGTGAAGCTGAAAGCCTTTTCCTGTAAAGTGAAAGTAAATTACACGACTCAATTACACTTACAATCATTTTATATTGAGTTTTTTCTTCTTTAATTTTCAAGAAGTCTGTTTTGATAAGCTTATTATGCATATTGATAGGACGGATCAATTATTTTACAAAATCAACCTGAACCAGACTCCCCCTCATTTTCACCATTTCGGCTACAGGACTTGCCAATAACTGTGAATAATATAAATTTTAAATTACACTCTTCAGTGAATATATTTATTCCTGTCATATCTGAGCAAGAGGAAGCAACTGCAATACCAAGTGATGACACGTACTCATCAAACCAAAAGAGATCAAAGGATCTGAAACAAATACAACGCAGAAAAGGTTTTCACGAGCCAAAGCCCTCTGCAGCAATTCTTTGAAGACAATGTGCCACCTCCTTCTTAGTTAACAGAATTAAAGAAGAAACAGCTCGTGGGGGGCGGGGGGTAAATTCCTGCTATTTTCCTAAACATTCTCGTTCCTGTTATTTTCTTAAACATACACACACATTTTGATACATGTAATTAATAATAGCGTGCCAGTTCTTCACTATTTTGACTGTAGTTTACACACACTATCCTCATGCTTCTAGCATTCTTCAAGTTGCAAGATTTTTGGGCCCCAAACTGTCTTTTATTCTATATTTATACAGCTACCAACCTCCCTGTGGCCTTTTCACACAATCTCTATATAAATGTATGTCAGCATAAATGAAACAACAGTAATTATAATATCCTGTTCAACAACATTCAGCAAAGTAGACCTCCAATCCTGACTGCACCTCTTACGTGCATGATATGAACGCTTCTAACAAATAATGACCTGTTCTGTTTAGCAGTTTTACTCTGAAATGAATCATCTTTATCTTCACCTCGTTTTATCCTTTTGTAGTTTAACCATCATGTGATCAGCTCCTGTGCTAAACAACACAAAACTAAATAAAAGAAGAAAAAAAAACTTGAAAATGGCAGGTTCAGGTTTAAGTTTCTGATGTCAAAAATGCACTATGTCTCTGAAAAAAGGGAGCAACAAGCTTTCAAGAATATATCGAGCAGAAAGGAAAAAGAAAAGAGACGCTTAGCGTTACTCGACAAATGAGTATAATTAATGCTATATTTCCACACCTTTCAAGTCAATGATCTACATTACTATAACTTCACTGAATAGTGTTCAGGAATAGCTGTTCCAGAATAACTATTCTATAATATTTGCATGTCTGAACATTTTTTTTTCATTATAGCTCTTAAGACTTTTTTTGAAATAATTTTTATGTGCCAACAAGCCCATATACAGCCTGTACACATCTGCCAAATTTTGTAGTTCTAGAAGAAATCACACAATATGTGTTGATTTCTTAAGTTCCCAGTGCTTAAAGATTTACTGTTACAGTAATCATTAAAAATAATACACTCAACTCTTTGGTTTTGCACTTAAACTTCATTTTTTCAGGTTTATTTTTAAAATCAATGGTATAAGGCAATGTAATGGATTTGGGAGGAGAATTTCTTGTTTTTTCTTTCTTGAAGCTTATTGAATGAACTAATCCATCACTTCTGAAAGGAAATAAAACTGTTTAGCAATGCGCAATAGCACTACCCAGCAATGCTACCCAACAGCATGCCCAGAAAACCTCTTTGGTTTATGTTCACAATACTTTTTCAAATTGCGGGAGAAATCACTCAAACTGCAATAAGGAAAGCCACCACAGTGGTCACTCCAGGCGCTGCGTTGATGGAAATGCAGCTCTTGGAGAGTTCCATAAAAACCCAAAACCTCCCATCCTAGAAAACACAGTGTATCATGTGTGTACCTAAAATGCTACCGCAGCATAGGATGCTTCTTCACTTTGACAGTCAACTGTTGGTTCAATCGGAGGAAAAAAGGTTATTACCTAATTTTTCACGGCCAGCGACTTATGCTTTCAGGTATGCCTTAGAGCTCCCCTGCTTGTGTGCTCACCCAGAAACACCAGATAAGGCCTGAACTCAACATACAACGTTTTGTATCAGACCTAAGGCTTTTCTCTCCCATGTGCTTAGACGTACTCATCTACGACCAAAATGACCAGAGGTCCTACATTAAAAACCTGTAAAATTCTCCCTCTGTTAAATAACGTGGTCTGATACAGCAACCTGCTCTGTAAAGAGAGTTCAGCATCCTGTATTCTTCTCTCTATACAACCTAAATAAAAACATCTCTTTTTCTTGTCTACAAAATTTCATAAATTCTCACCAATGTGACATCTACTTACCTCCATCCTCCAGTTCACCTGTTTTATTTCTCAATGGTTTACCGATTTAATGCTGGTTTTAGTGTCATAATGGAAGAGAAGAAAAAAGCACGCCTGTCAATCACTATTTCCACAGCTTTAATTTGTCTCCCAGCCTCAAGCGCTCACTCAGGAGTGATGAAGTTTCATCCACGACAGCCAGTTCTATTTAAGTCCTTATTTACTGTTATTCTCTAAACTTAAGCAAAATTTCCAACATACACTGATCTGTTAGACACAAATGAGCATGAGGAAGCTTAGAATTGAATGTCTTTCCATTTGTATTAAGACATCAAAGGGTTCAGTACTCTTTCAGTAAATAAGTTCATCAACACGAAACAATCTAACTACATGCTTCAGATTGCAAAATAAAACAAATACACAGCTATCACAGCATGATGCTAAAAGCTGTCCGTCATTTTGGTTTGCCTGGCAGGAGATCAGGAGTTATGGAGAGTATGCTCTCTCAAGAAGCAGGTATTTATACAAATTATGTATAATTTAAGTCTTGTACATAATCCTTGGAAACTCATCACCAATGAATTGACATGTTCTATATATATATGATGTAAATGCACTGAATATTAAATATGTTATATACCAGTAGTTGGAGGAGGGGAGGTTCACTATGTAGCCTACGATAATTTGCCCCATCATAACAGCAGATGCTGCTTTAATGGAAACTGCATAAAAATACTCAGATAAGCAACTAACCAGTCCTGCAAGCTGCTGATTTACTACCTCAGTGCAGTGGGAACAGAAGGTACCAAGCAGCTTGAAGGGTCAGGACTTAATACCTTGTGCTCATAAAGGGTTTTTCATTTAAAAAACAAAATCTTTTACAAATAATTAATTCAGCTTTGTGACACTTCTGTGCACTACAGAAATTTGATTGCAACATTCAGGGGTTTTGTAAAGCCCTAAATCTTGAAACTTTGAGGAACCTTATATGAAAAACTCTGCTCTAGCTCTTAAAAGTTCATTAATTGCTAGCCTTAATATTGGAATCAAAAAGAATGAAATGTGATCCAGCTGGGTCATACATTCATAAAGCAAAGGAGAAGAAGGAAAAAGCTTTTCAATCAAAGGAAGAAGGAGGGTTTGAGACAAATCTATATACTGTTCCATATAGCACACTATTAATAAGATTTTCCTATCAGGTCTCCTTGCAGCATAGGGGTGGGTTTTGGTATTGTTTTTAATGTCAACATCCCATATTACAAACCCACCTCAAATTTTTCCTCTCTTTTAGGAGCTCTTGGCTGTAGAAAGCAGGACCTAGAAGTCACGGCATGCTGACTCAGCAGTAACTCTACTGGCTATATACATAAGAACAGCAACGACAGGTCAGATCGGTAGATTATCTCCCACAGTGACTATCAGTGGATACCTAAAGATGCGTAAAACGATACAGCAGGCATACAGTGTATATATTTCACCAGTTTCCCAGCCTACACACAGGTCAGGGACTTTAGACAGAGGTGATATCGTTGTGTTTAACAGCAGTGGATGGATCTTTCTCCTGTAAAGTTATCTAAATGTGCTAACAGCCCATGTCAGCCACTAGCATCCCTAATTTGCCATGCCAAAGAGGTCCACAGTTTATATATGTCTCTGTGCTAGGAAGTACCTAACCCTGAACTCCTAACCAGGATAGGATAGGGTTCACTATTAAGCTACACATGCTCACACACAATGTAACTGCTTCAAAATGGGAGATACAAGGGCTGGCACTGTCTGTGGGGCCACAGCACTGTATAATATGCAGAAATAGTACAGTGCTACATGCACACAAAGGTAGGGTTCAACCACACAAAAAAACATACAACTGCCTTTAACAGCAACCACATAGATGCCTTGGAAAAGCTGAAAATGGAGGATCTGTCTGGGTCTCTCACTATCCCCTCATCCTCTCCTCTTTCCTTTGGGGCACTCTGATCTAGTTTATTGGGGAATTAAGGTGGAATCAGTGCAGCTTCACGCAGTAGAAAAATATTACAACAGATACTCCATGTCTTTTGACAGCAAACTTAATGCTGAAAGAGCTGTCGGACTTCTTTTGCTTTTGAACACAGCACAGGCCCTCTGGCACGTTGTACATTGCTGGAGCAGAAGAACCACCTTCTCCCAGGAACTTCTGCCTGCCTTTGCAGTGGCTGTGCCCAGTATGCCTGTACATGATATGTGCTTGCCATTTTTCTTCCTTGCCATAACACAAAGCCAAACATTTAACCAATTGATCTGTCAAGATAAGACAAATTTTTAGCAATTAAACATCTGCTCAACAAGCTGAACCTCATTTACAAACTGAGGTCTCCATCTCTTCTAACATTCAGTTTTCTTCTTTGATGAAATAAAAAGCGTAACACCACAAATGCACTTCATAACATGTTGGTTTTTTTAAAAGCTACAAGCAATGTTTAAGCAGCCAACAAGAAGGTGAGAAGGAAGGAGAGGAATAGCTACGTGACAAGCTTGTACAAAGAAATTGAGAAATGTGACTTGACACACAGGTCGCAGCAGGTGACACGTGATTTACTGATAATAAGAAAGGGCCCACCTAGTACTTTCTACACTGTCAGTAATAATACCATACCGGAGACACCTTGTCTTGGGGGAATCGGACTGCCTGATAAAGATATACTCAGAATAGATGTCTTATTTACTGAACTAATTCTTCTGTGATGACCTTGATCAATAATACCAGAAGCAAGGCGTGCGACACTTGCGCATTCTTCTGAATTTTAAAAACCCTTTAACCTCTCCTTACCTTACCAAACACATCAGCCTGTGCTGTCAAGTTTCAGCCTATTCATCGGCAAACTTCAAAGCATGTTAATGTTACAAGGACACTATTGCAACATCAGTTTCCTTCTACCAGGATAGACTCACCCTCCAGCCCTGGGATTTGGATTATTGCTGAGTAAAACAGGGTGATGAAACTATTATTGCTGAATTGTGCATGATTCATAGGTGGTAATAACCACCTCCAAATGTAAAATTCAAATTTACATTCTTATAATCAAAGGTCAGAAAAAGACAGCAAGAATGGGTCATTACTCATAGCAGTTAAAACTATACATTTACACTAGCTACTGTATATAATTCTTAGATGAACTGTGACTACACCTGTAAAGAATGTGATATATACAGAATTACAGATTTATAGCTTCTTGTATAAATCCTGCTACATTTCCCTGCAACAAAAGCTTTTTCATGCAATATTAATGTGCCATTCCTTAACACACAGTTCTCCAAATATTTAATCTCCTAAGTATCTCCTCCTTTTGTAGAAGAGAAGAACAAGTGACAACAGACTGGCTCCCCAGCATGGGAACACCTTCTGCCAGCACTCCGTGTTGCAAACAAGGCAAATCCAGCCACTGTTGCCCTTTAGCCAAAGGTATGTATATAAACAAAGCAACTTTAAAAAAAAAAACATTTCTTTGTCTAAAATACCAGGTTTAAGACTTACCTATGCACCATAATAGCCAAATTATTATCATCTGAAACATGTAAAACATTATGGGCATGGGCATACAAGACGACTGTGTATAATACTCACTAATGTAAAATATTCCTGCCTACAATCACTCAGCATTTGGCATATCCAAGCCTCCTTAGAACCATCAAACAGAAGGCAAGAACTCGTCAATTGAACTGGTATCCAAAAAGGTCATCATCATGACAGCATGAAAGACTGTTTGTCTGATCCTCCACATATGTCTTTGAGACAAGCAGATCCATAAGAAGAATAAGACTTTTGCTTTACAGAGTACCAATATAAGCTAAATTGTGAAGCAGACATGCATTGTACCAGTTTCCAGGCTATTTTATTCTCAGTAATCACAGCCTACACGTTCAGTAACTAACTGTTGAACCAATCACTACATCAGAATGGGGTACTTTGGCATTTTTCCCTTTTGAATTTTTATTATTTTTAATAAGAATGTTGAGTTCTTTATAATCCTCAAATACAAAAGACTTCAGCTTTAATTTAGAGCAAGAACACCCTGGCCAGCAGAAGCTTGGCATGAGGAACAGAAATAAAAAGAACTCTTATTGCCCTTTTAAAAATCAAAAGTAGCACCTTATCAGCATAATGGCAGCATTATTTAAATAGCTTTCATGTGCCATTTTCACAACACTATTTCTATTAAATAATTGAGAATAAACATCTATTTTCATTTACTCATCTTTTTCCCAATTAGAATCTCGCTGAATCTGTGTACAATAGTAATTTCATTTCTTCTCACTTGCTTGCATCTTAATTAATATCAGCCTATGTTGACTTTCATTTTTACAATATATCTGCCTATTTCACATCATAGCACCTTCATGACCCCCAGAGAGTCATGAGCCTTTAATATTTTATTTTGACCTTGTTAAGTTACTGGAACCATCAAAGATTTTTCTTCTTCCCTCAGTAAGCGGTTTTTTTATCCTTCTCAAAATGCAGAGTGTGTGTGAAAACACGTAGTTGAGAACTATGCTACCTTTAAACAACGTATGTCTGTTCATTTATTTAAAAAAACCAATTTGTTGCCTTTCAATTTATTACAAGAATTAGTTTATGAACCATAAACTTCATTATTAATTAAATGAGGATCACTGCTTAAATGATACTTAAAGGCCTTTTCCCCTGAGCTTCAGGACAGAAAAACAGTTTTCAATTTTCAATTAAAAAAAAAAATTCATCAATAATTGGTGATTTTAAAAGAATTTATAGTGGTGGTCTTCTACATAAGCATCTGAGTTTACAAAAGCAGGGGGTTTGTGGGGAGAAGCAGTATCTTTTATTAGAGCAGCGGACACAGCTGAAAAGTAAATATACCCCAACAAGACACACAAGCCCTTCTCTAGGCCTGTAGCAGGAAGCTTGCCTATGTGTTTCAACTCCATCATCTGGTCTAATAACAGGTATTACTTGAAATGCGCACAGCACATGAAGAAGTATCATTTCAGATGGGAAGCAGAAGGTGCAGAGCTATCCCTTCAGCCTGACACCTGCAAATTTATCTTTGGAGCTCACAGAAAACACAAAATACTGGGTACACTGGCACATACATTTACGTGTTTGCCTTGGGTCTTCATCCAAATTCTCCCAGTGTTACCACTCTCACAGCACAGGCTCAGACTCAGGCAAAGGTTTTGGCACAGTCGAAGTCCTGCTTGCTGGAGGAGAAAGCCTGATTACACACTATCATTTAGCAGACTCGTATTTGCATTTACCTTCAGTGTGGTCCCTCACCTGATAGATAGCCCAAGCTATCTAACCCATCCACCCATTACAGGGAGGCTATCCGGCAGAATACTTTTCAAGCCGAGCTCAAAGCCTTAAAGGCAGCTGGGATTTACAGCCACTTCATACTAGCTTTGGACAGCACAACTGCGCAGAGGCTGAGATGTCTGACACCTAGGAATACCGCTGCATGGAGCCTAGCTGGGAAGCATGCTGGATTTTTTGATCCTTAGACAAGCAGAGCAGACACAGCCACAAAGGTCTCTTCACTCAGGATTGTATTTACATTCCAACAAGCAGAGCCTCAAGTTCATCAGTTGTGTACAATCAGTATTTGGCTACTGGGTGGAGGAAACTGGAGGCAGCTGGTGACAAAGTGGCAGAGGTAAATTGCTTGCCAGGAAAAAGCTGTAAAGTTTCAACAACAACAACAAAAGTTTAAAAAAAAGAAAGATCAGAATGAGTGAGAATAAGAGTCAATACTAAGACGGGGAGCGGCAAGGGAATATGTCTATTTTAAGGAGAAAGCAGCATGAAGGAGAGCATAGAAACATGTACAGACCTCTTTAGAGGATAGGAGAGAAAGAAAAGATGCTGCTTGTGGTTGAATCAGCACTTCGTCTAGGGAGAAGAACAAAATTTAGGGGCTTGCAAGGAATACAGCTAATAGATCACCTGGGCATGTGCTATAGAAGAGATTACAGGAAAGTAAAGTGGAATTCCCAGTGGAAGTAATTATAATTTCAGCACTTCATATGCTGTGCAGATTTACCCAAGGTCCAAAGAAGAATACTTAATTTAACTGCTTATCATGCCCACCTTCTTCCCTCAGCACAGTATACCTCTTTCTCCCCTAGCCACCTTCAAACATGACTGTTGGTAGTCAGAGCAGCTTAAGTTCTGTCACCAAAAGCAGAGCGCTATATCTGAAGAAATACAATACAAATACCCATGGCTCTCCTGTAGATTTTGTTACCGGTGAGTGCTAGCTTACTGAAAAAAATCCTTCATAGGCTCCTGTCAGATGGGGCCTGTGACAAGTACCTAATATTATTGAACCTATAATTAGCAGCCTCACAGTGGCTGTTGAGATGAGTACAGAGACTGCAGACACAAGCTCTGAAGGAGGGACAGGTTCTCTAGCCGTGAAAGGAAAGGAGCAACAGACTCCTAAGTACAAATACTTGCTTTACCATTAGTTGATAGCTGAAGTCATAGCTCTCCGTGCATGTTAGCTCCCCATCTGTACAACAGCTACAGCTAACCACCCTGCCACGTCACTGTGCCGGTAGTGCTTATAAATGACCGCTCCAGGACAGAACCAAATTCTGGTCTTTAATGTAGACACAAGTTCAAGTGAAGACTATAAATCCCACTTGCACATTTACAGAAACATAAGTGGGCAAGCAGAATATCTACACCATAAAATTCTTGGGCAGCTTCCTCACGTTAAATATATTTGAACTGTTTAACATTTTTTCTCATTGACATGAATTGGCAGGAATTGAAACAGAAATGTTACATCGCAAATGGTCACTCGCAGTAACACATTCTCAGGCTTCTGCAGTCAGCATTCACGAGCAGACTTTTTCCCCCCCTGGACCTAACGTGACTACTTTGTTCCTACAATACATCTGTGCTCACCTGTAAAGAAGAGTAGAGATGGACACTGTCTAAGGAAGGAGAACTATCTGTATTTTAAGAAAGGTGGGTAAGAGAGAGAAGAAATCATCCCTTTAAAGAAGTGAATGAAAATTCCCATCTGCCACTCAAACTCTAATTTCCACTACTACCACTCAGTCAATAAACCTTTTTACTCCTTGTAAGACGGATTCTAGCTAACCCTTGCCTTTCCATACAGGCAATAGAGGCTAACCAAACTCTTGATGTGAATAGAAGAAACCTGGAGATGCTCTGTACCACACTGTGTTCAGATGGGCCAGAATCTCGCTATCAACCAGTTCACCTTGTACTCATGCATATGCAGGTCAGCTATTACCCCCAGAAGTTCTTAAAATAAACAAGTCACCTATAATTTCTCAAGTATCATGTCCTAGTGCTCAAACCTAACCACATATTGGGATGTTACAGACACTAATTTAAAGATAGAAGCAAGGCAGATCTTCTGTTGTTACCTCAAAACAACAGCAAACCCTAACAGTGGTCTCAAACTCAAATTATTTATATGGTCTCAAGATGAACAGTTTTATTTCTTCTCAGAATGTTTGTATATGAGCATATTTTAAAAAAACCCTAAAAATAAAAGACATGCTTTGCTGAAGCTAAAAATGCATTTGCAAATATGGTAATTGTTCCGAGATTATTTCAAGATCTGAAAGGATTATACAAGCAATGCTTTAATGTGGCTTCAGAAGTTCCCTATGAGATGGACAAACACTAAACTGCTCTTAAAGATGGGAAAAAGATCCAACAACACATTACACAGCTTGATCAAGGCCAAGCATCAAGGCCAAGCATCAAGGCTAAGCTATCAAGTCAATGGCAGAGCTGAGTCCTGCAGCATGGTATTCTGCTATCAACCACAAACTTCACTTCCTTTTTCCATTAGTAAAATGTATTGTGATACTGTAACTTTCCCTCTTCTGTGGAACAGAAATAATTACACTATTTGGAAGTCTTCATATTGGTAACTTAAACATACATATAAATTTTACCAAATTAAAATTAAAAGCAAGACTGTTTGGTTAGATTATGTAAACAATATGCTCTAAGACTTGCTGAGTTCTGAGAACTGAAACCACAGACAGCCAAAACACAGCTGCACACAGTCAGATACGGTGTGTCTGCTAATATTGGAAACTTTATCATGCTGCAGCAAATTTAACTTCTGATTAGTATGTGCACAGAAGAAATATAGACTGAATGCACTGGAACAAAGAAAAACCACTCCAAGGTTATAAGTTATGAAAGCCAAGGGCACTCAGTTATTTTATGAAGCACTTGACAATATTTATTAGTTGTACTACTGTGGCATCTAAGAGCCCCAAGCATGGGCCAAGGCTCAGCTGTGCTAAACCCTCCAAAAATACAAAACAAAAGATAACCCATAAACTGCTGTAGGCTGTAGCTAAGGGCTTCATACAAAGCAGGGTACTGTCAAGTGCCGAAACCCTGACTTCTAAGCATGTACATCTGAAGCCCAGAGCTCAGTTCCTCAGCTAGGTGTTAAGTTTGGTGATAGATTCACCTGCTGAGCGGGAGGCCACCGGGAATAAGCTGATATCAACTGCTCAGACCAAGGATGTGCCTGAACTCCCACTCTTCCCTGCAGTTCAGGCATTTGAACCAAGACTGCAAGGGAGACACATCTGTCAATTTGGGAGACAGATCCTGGAGCCTAGATTCAGTAAAGCCAGAGGGGATTCAGAGGTATGCACTCAGCACCCTTTCTCAGAAGCTGGAACAGTATGCAAGAAGGATCTTGAGATTTGTGGAGCGAGGAAGCTACACGTGCAGGGGACATGCTTCTGCAGCTTAACGGTTAGAGCACCAAGGAAGAGAGTCCCAGGTTCCAGTCCAGGCTTTCAGGATTGTTTCTGGTTTTATCACATAACTTGAATGTAAAAATATACAAATGATCCATAAAATAAAAATCACATTGACCAAACGAGTACCTTAACTAACAAGCTATTGAGCTGAGTTGACTGTTGCTTGTTTTCATTCTGGTCTTGCGACTCTTGCATCGCGAACGTGAACACAAGGCAGAATTTCTCGTGCCTACTTCTCTCAGGTGCTTTCTAGTTAAGGCAATCAGGGCTTGCAATGTTTGTGTTTTTTATTAAAAGATCTGGAATAAATATTTATTTTTAGGACCCAGTTCTTTCTTTGGATCTGGCTGTAAGTGTCGCAAGCTGGAACCGTGACATGGAGTAAGTTGTGTAAGTCATATACACCATCTCTAAAAAAACCACAGCTGCTCATTGCCTTTTAAATTTATTTATATTTTTCTACAATTGTACTGATAGTCAAAGGAGCTTGTCTACTTTTCACAGTACATATTGCTATGTTTAAGAAGTGCTCTTACAAATTCTCAATCTGGCACCTCAAAACACTGAGTCACAAGTCCCTTGAACCCCAAAGTTGTTCATCCTTCTATTTACTCCTTCAGCCCACTAAAATGCCAGGATATTACTCTCTGCCAATTTCTCATAACTTAAATATTAAAAATACTGCCCGTGAGCTAAGAAGCAGGCAGTGGTACTATTATATCACTGCTTTCAATTTCAGGCTGCCTCACTCAGAAATGCACCGTAACTTTTCTGTCTTCCTACAGCCCTGCAGCAGAGCCAGCCCTCCCCGTCAGAGGGGCAGCAAGCCGCCCCACACCACCTCCCACCCCAGCACCCCTAAAACCCAGAGCAAGCACAAGCTCCTCGGACCCGCCCACGGCCCCCGCGGCCGAAACCCTCGGGCGGTTTTTCACCTGGAGCATTTTTTTATCCGGATCGGGAATTGAATCGCTCCCAGTAATGTAGAAGTACGCAAAACGCCGTGTGTACCACGACGCCCACCAAGGGGCAGGTCTGACAGTCTCCGACCAGCGGGGCACCCCCGCCCGGCCCGCACAGGACCCGCGCAAGGACCCGCGCAGCACGCCGCGCCGAGGTGCGATGCGTGGCCGGTCCTGCCCCGCGGGGACCGCGGCAGAGGACGCCCGTCAGCAGGGCGAGGTAGTCTCTGAATACCCTCGGCCACCCAGACCCCGGGGCGGGGGCTCCCGGTAACATGCTGGCCCCAGAGGTGCGGGGGGCCGCGGGCGCGCCCCTTCCCGAGGCGGGAGGCATGCTGCTCTCCCGGCGAGGGAGCCGGGCGCGGGGCTCCCCTCGCCCCCGCCCCACACAAAGGCACGGCGGGGCGGCGAGCCGGGCCCCGCCGCGCCTCCCCCGTCCCGGCTCCCCGCCTCGGCGCCGCCTGAGGGACAGCCGGCCGCGGGCAGGGGCATCGCCGCGCCCCGGGGGAGAGCCCGCGCGGGGCTCGGGGACCTCCGCGGCGGCTGCCGGCGGGGCCGGGAGCGCTCGGGGCGGGCGGGACGGCGAGGCGCTCTGCAGACAGGTAGCTCCCTGCTAAAATGGAGGGAGGGGAGAAATGCGGCGCTCGCCGGAGAAACTTACCGGAGGAAACCGACGAGCCGGACAAACTGGAGTTACTGGATGCGGCCATGGTCCCTCCTCCTCGCCCCTTAGCTGCGAGCCCCGCGTCGGCCCCCGCTGCTGTCCGGCCGCCGCTGCCGCCAGCCCATCGCAAAGTGCCGGAGCCGCGCCGCGCCGAGCCGCCGCCGCAGCCCGCGCTCGGCTCCCCGCGCCGCCGGGGAGCGGGTGGCGGCGGCGCCCCGCCGAGGCGCTGCCGGCCGCTCTCCGGGGCTGGGCGAAGCCGCTCGGCAGGTCAGGGGAAGGGCCCCGCGGCGCTTCCAGTGCCTCTCTCCGCCTGGGGAGCAGGGCTTACCTTGTGACGGGGACGGGAAAGCCGCCCTGCCAGCGCCTTCCCTCGCCTCCTCCCTTCCCTTCCCGTCCCTTCCCTTCCCCGCCTCCTCGCGGGCAGCGCTGACAGCCCGCCGGGGAGACCCGCCGCCGCCCGCCGCAGCTCCCCTCACGCACACAAAGGAAGCGGCGGCGCTGCCGGCCGGGCTGCCGGCCCTGGCTGAGCGGGCAGGGTGGGTCCCGCGCGGGCGAGCCCCGGCGGCGCGGCAGCCCCGCCGAGCGGCGGCCAAGCCCCTTTCCGGCCGCCGCCGCCGCCTGGCACGGGGCTGGCGGCGAGCGCGGCTCCTGCCATGTGCCGGCGCCCGGCCCGCCCGGCCCGGCGGGGCGGCAGAGCCTGTTGAGCGCCTCGGCCCGGCGCCCCCCTCGGCGGTGCCGCAGTGTAGGCTCTGCGCTCCCGCGGGCGCGGCGCCCCGCCGCCCCCCGGCCCTGCCGGCGCTCGCCCCCCCCGGGCCCCCGCAGACCCCCCGGCTACCGCGCAGCTACGGCTGGAGCGGGGCTGCGCACCTGGGGCAGGGCTTCGCCCCCCGCCGCCCTTTGTCCGCCTCCTTCCTCCGCAGGTTGCCCTCCGTTCCCGCGGCTCTCCTCCTCCCGCCTGGCACGCTCCCACCCTCACTTTTCTTCCCTTTTATTTATTTTTTTGTTTTCCTCCCTCCTGGCATCCGTTTTCTTAAAAAAACGGGCCAACACCGACACCGGGCTCTCCCTGCCAGGTGCGCAGCTGAAGCCGCGGGCGCTGCAGGGTCCCGGCCCGGCCACAGTTGGGGGCCTGCCCCCCCCAGCCCCGCAGCGATCCCGGGCCCGGCGGCTCTGGGGGGACATGGGGGCAGCCGCGGGGCCGGCTGCCAGCCGCTCAAAGGGGGCACGGCGGGTCTGTGGCAGACCAGCCTGGGCCGCTTGCCCTGCGTCTTAATGGGCAAGTGGGAAAGAGGAAGAGCCAAGAAAGCATCACTTAGAGGCTTCCTCCTGTTGACTGCCCTTCGTGTTTCCTTCGCAGTGCTTTATCGCCAGCCAAAGCTTCCGTCTCATTTTATAAAATGAGGGCGAGAAGGCTGCAGGAAGGTGGTCAGCTGCCATACGGTTGTCAGAAGCCGAGTGGCATGGCAAAGTCTTGCTGGCACGGGATCTGTAAGAAGCCTACAACGCATTTGCCTTGATGATGATTTATGAAAGCCTTCCATGTTTCGTAACAGAGAGTCTGTAACACAAAGTTACTTCGGGACGAGCGAGGAAGCGCATTAAAGTTTCTTTGGCAAACTAAGCCTTACCCACCCAGCTACACAGAGTCTCAAACGAGCGTGCAAACCGCCTGCCCTCTCTGCAACCGGCACCCAGCGGCACCCAGCCGCTTCCCTTTCTCCAAGAGCCAAAATACAACGCGGGCTCCCCAGACCCTGCAGTCGGATCCCGTTTTTTTAACTCGGGAAAACAGGTACCGAGACCCCCTCTAGCGGCAGAGACACCAGTAGCAGCGAGCCCCGCAGCCGCGGCCAGCGGGGCCCCCCGGTCCCACACCCCCCGTGGGATTCCTGCCGGCAGCTTTAGGGACGCGGCTGAGGCCAACTTGCTTTTCCAGGTTTTATTTTGTAATGACGGCTTGCTCCGTATGAGAAGGAACGAGCTTTAAACCAAGCTTTAGCACGAACTCTTACTAATCTGTAAATTGCCACGTGACGGACATAAAAAACAGGACAGGCGTGTCACTGCTTTTTGGCCTTTGGCCAAATATTTCATGTCACGGATTTTAAAGGTTGAGTGCTGAGGACAAAATGAGAAAGGCAGAAAGTTCTTTTATGTTCTAGATTAGGTCATAAAACCAGGCTGATACCTGGGATGTAGGAAAATACTGTAGTAACATGGTAAATGTCAAGATTGTAATAGTAAATTTTCCACTTGCAGAGTACGTGATGTGTTGAAGTGGTATTCGCTTGTCTCCTACATGTTTGTTTTTTCTGCTCCTCCTGCTATATCTTTCTTTCTAGTATTTTTTTCCTTGTAGTCTGTTATACGTCTTCATTTTTCCCTCCATAATCTAGCGCTGTCTTGTCCTCACATCTCTCCAGCAACTGTCGGAAACCTGTCTCATCTGATCGGTGAAATACGATGGTGTTAACAACACTGGCAGAATCTGCAGGGAAAGAGGTGAATAACCTAAAAGAGAGAAAAACCCCTCACTCTGCTGAGACTTTGCAGACAGAAAAGAATTTTCATAATTAATTTTCAATTATCTTTGTAGCTATAGATCAGGATAAAGCAAGAGAGGATTTTTTTCAGAGAATGACTACTCCGGGTATTCCAGTAATTGCAAATGAAGTATTTTCTGTCCAAAGTCAGTGAGTCTGAACATGTCTGGTTATGAACATGTGTACCTTTGAAGGACAGGCAACTGTTGATAATCTTTGTGATAATAGCAGGTATGAGGTTGTGTAATCTCAATTTCCACAACATTGAAAGGTAAATTAATAAAATTAAGTGAAAAGTACTGTAGATTAAATGAAACTCTTTCACATTTCAAGACAGGATGGCCTTTTTCTTGTTAGTAGCAAAGAACATAAAAGCCATGAAATTAGAAGGGAAATTACTAGATCAAAGGGGAAGCAAATTTAAAAGAAACAAAAGTAGCCTGGTTATATGTAAAAAGTGCAAAGTGAAGACAATGCAATCAAATCTCAGTTCTATTTTATAGAAACTGTGAACAGATTCTGTCCTTGTCTAATTTGTGCAGAGCTCAGATTTATCCATTACTAATAGTGGAAATACTCAGATAACAAGAATAAACTTTAAATTGTAAACTAGATACTGTCGTTGATGTAGACTATTCCTGGGCTTTCCACAACTGTATGCTTCATATAAGCCTGATAAAAATCTTCCCCTTTACACTCCCTATGGAACTAAATGTAGTGCCTGCTTGCATGATATCCTCACTTCTATGAGAAGTCCCAGCTTCCAAAAGTTTTGAGGAACTCAGAAAAATCACGTTTCCCTATGTATGACCTTAGAAACCTCCCATGGATGGACACTGCCATTGACATTAACAGTGACTTGCAAAGGAAAAATACCAAACTCTATGCTTTGTATTACGCATGAGAAAGATCTGAAAGCTTTTCTGGTTTTCATTCCTGGGGAAGATTCCTTGAAGATTTCCTTGCTTCTAGATTAGTTCAATGCAGTTTTTACTGACAGAGTTTCAACGTTTGATTTTTTGGGCGGGTTTTTTTTGCCTTTTTTTTTTTTTAATGAAGAGATTAGTGAGTTTGTCAAAGAACAAAGATTTAACAAACCAGTCCTCAGTCTATACCTAAATACCAAAGAAGTGACTGCCTGCCTAATGCTAAAGCCCAGCTAGCAACACGATATTTGAAATAACATTAAACTCACTGCAGAAGAGGCCACTGTATTCCAAAAGCTAATAGATGTGGGAAGCCCAAAGTAATAGTTGGAAGATTAAAGGAACCCAAAAGCATTTCCGCTTGTTTTCAAAGAAATCTATGAAAATATCTAAAAAGTTTCTCCAAACTTTCAGTGTAATACACTAACCTAATAGGTTATTTCTGTACCTGAGTTATCCACTCTCATCCTTCTGCATGGTAGGATTCCTATTCAAGCTAGACCTTACATACATTTTTTTCTCCAATAACCAAAAAAGAGCAAATACCATGGAATTACAGCAAATAGTAAGTCTTACAGCCCAAGACCTATTGAACCCAACAGAAAACTAAGTGAAATTACATTTGGAAGTAACTCTCTTTCACAGTGTAATTCTGAACCTGTTGATGTGTAGGCACATGCACAATTTCATTGTCACATGAGCTCTGGTGGAACGACGTATTTTGGTAAAATTATAGGTATGCACAGGATGAGGACCTGCATTTGGAGAGCCATCGGTGCAAACCATAGTGACTTTGACAGCTGAGGACATGTCTGTGCTGCTTTTGTGCTGTGGAGTGGCCTCTGGAGTGGCCTTGGTTCCCCAGCCAACCGGTATGTACTGGTTTGTGTCCTTATTTCAAAACAAAGGCTCTGCGGAGCAGACAGGCCACCTGCCTACTGCACAGTCATTAGTATCGTAGCTAATTTGTAATGACTTTGTGAAGGCAAGGCAAATCCTAGCTGATAAATAGGTTTTTATGTTCCCATGCGATAAAAGCAAGCAGAAAGTCACTCTTCCCCCAGACAGCAGGATGAAAACCTAGAAATAACAAATAAAGGAAAGCAGGCAGAACTGCACTGCTTTCCTTCAAGAAGCCAGATTTTTCCCTTTTGACCAAATTGCTTATTGCATATCTAAGTACCCACACATATTTAACATCCTGGTTTCCTCTCATTCAGCTTTAGACACAGTAGGCACTTTCACTGTGGAGGCAAAGACCTCTGCTTAGAACTTCTTTCATTTTACTGACTTGGCAGAATGCTTCCTGCTGCAGAAAAAGAGATCTGAAGTACAAGTATAGATGAAAAAAAAATAGGTAGGTCACTAGATAGGGTCTGTAGCGACATGAATCTCTGCATCAGCCTGGCTTACTGAGTCTGAAAGAAAGTCATCTAAGACAGACAATCATTTATATTGCTATCTTCCACCTGCTGAAGTCTCCATTATACAGGAGCCATTTCCTAAGAGCCCCCCTAAAAGAATCTGGCCTGAAATCAGCGCGCCTTGGGTGTCCTCAGCCGTAAGCCCTCCCCAGCCAATACTACAGCCAAGCTTCATGTTGACTCCTAGCAGCCAAGCCTCTGTAGATGGCTGCAGTACAATCCTTAAGGCCCTTCTGGTTTTGCAGTCACGGCATCTCAGGTTGTTTGTGGAATCTGGCATAATCTGCTATATCTGACGGCAGGGTTATTACAGCAGAGTAGCAGTGGCTTACTGTGTGCCATAAACTTTCGCCTGGCGGGGAGGACAGGAGTTTGAAACCTAGTTAATGAATACATTTCAGGATGAAAACTGGCAGTTATTATTTCAGTGTGAGTGTAGATAGCTTGGCAAAAATTTGGGATTTTAATTAATTATGCAAATTAGAGGAAAGTAAAGATGTTTGGCCCACTGCTTTGATTATGTAATAGGTATAGAAATAGAAGTGTTCTGCAGAAGACAGCAAGACATATGACACAAAGATTTAGTGTTGTCAAAGACCTAAAATGCTAATCCTTCCTTTGATGTTTATATTGCTTAGCTGGAAAGGGAAGAAATGCATTATTCATTCTTTGATGTTATGAAAGGGAAAGGCCTTTATAAGCAATATATAATCCATATTTATATACTCTCCACAGTTCTTGGAAATTTTACTCAATATAAGCACAAGCCATAATAAGAAAAATAACCCAAAATATCAATAAATAGCAGATGCACACTGTATTTGGGTATGAATAAATTATGTGAGTCATAATGGTTGCAACAGCAGGTGGTGGTGTAGTTCAAGACTCTCTGTGATTTCTCGCTTTTTTCCTCATACTCCAAAGAGGAAAGTTTGAGACCCCTAACACCTGGTACAATTTTTAGCTCTGCACCTTTAATTGGTGAACAAACTAGAGGCATCTATTGAATTTTATTAGCTGTGCAAAAAACATACAGCAAATAGGCTGGTCGTCACTTCTGAGTGCTAAACCTGCTGCTATGACTAATTTATGAACGTTCATCCTCTTTGTCCTTTCATCTTTCTTCCTGTCTCATACATCCTATTTTAATTAAATCTCAGATTGGGAGTTCACTGAGGCAGAGAATTTCCTTGTTCTGTTGTTTTTGAAGTTTTTTATACAGTGGAGCTGTAATCTGTAATTGGAAGCTGATAAAGATTTTGAAATTACTAGAGTCAACTATGCAACTGCCATTAGACCTGATTAAAAAAAAAAAATTGTACAGAAAAATTTCTGGTGAAATTGAACTTTAATGTGTTTTTCCTTTCTTAATAATAACCAGCAACTTTCAAATCCTTTGCCTTAGAGAGCAGAATCTAGAAGTCCAAACTCCTTGCATTGTGATCAAGCTCTTACTTTGGAATATGACAGCATTTCGTTTAAATTTTTCCGGGCATGGAACCCAAGACTACTAAATAATTAAGCAGATATCTAATTTTTTACTGAACCATAAACACTCATAATTTTGGACAGCGAAGCCTTTTGTTGGTCCAGGCAACAAGTATCAGACAAGTCCAACATATATAGGGAAAGAGGAATTTTCTCCATGTTTCTGTACTGCCTTCCTTTGAACAGAATGGATCACATTTTAGTGTGAAGGTCATGTTTGTATGAAAGCTACTCTCAACCTCTCCTCTGTAATTATTGGAAACAATAGCACTACCACATAATTTGATGTAGGTGAAGAGGTGGAAAAACAAGAATAGAAACAATTTTGAAGAACTTAACAACAATCAGTCTGCTTTTCTGAGTATTCTAATTCTCATGTTACTATATATTAACAAACTCAGTATGAAATATTGGCCCTCTGGTACTAAACTGAGATTTTCTTCTAGAATTGTTTCAAGTAGATCATACTTAAAACAAAGCTCCCTGACATACAATGCATAGCTTTTATTAACCTTTGGCCTTTTATCTAGACTGACATTTCAATAAATTCTTTTCCTCATAGTTCAACATCTCCTCTTTCTTGAACCTACAGTAAAGTCATCATGTTGAATTCACAGCTTCCCAATTACCATGACAATGCAGTGATATCAAAGCCTCGGCTTCACTCTTTCATTAAGATGGAAGAAAGAGCGGGGCTCAGAGCAGAGCTGCTTTAGCTCTTCTGTCATTTTTTTCCTTGTATGTGAATTGTATGCAAACCTATGAAGATTTAATTAATGAATTTATTTGCTATTCCAGCATCCTCACTGCGTTGCTTGGTACTGACAAATTTTGGCTAATGGATTTGTTTGACGACTGTTTGATGCAAAAATGTATTCGGATACTCAAAATTCACAAATAGTGGTGGAGCTGGATGACTTGTTATCTAAGTCATGTGTTATGAGCCTTTAGAAACAAAATCGGCAGTTGTCCAAAATAAATTTTGTTTCAGCTACAGAACTGAAAATTGTGTTCATCAGACTCTTGCAAAAACAAAGTTTTGCTCATTTATTTGTCAAAAGTAAATTAGTCCAAATATCTGTTCAGAAGTTATTTACTTCAGAAGTTCGTGAATTATTTATCTCAATATATCCCCTGTTTAACTGTGATACCAGATTCTCTTAATTAGCCACAAATACTTTAAATGGTAGAGGGGCAGCTACTAGAGGAGAATTCCCATTTTAATGTGTTTTTTATTTACAAGTGTTTTCTGCCCCTTTATAAAATTCTGTCTAAATGTGATTTTGTGTACTTTGCAATTTACTAATATAGGCTGGGGTAGCCTCAAGCTTGGCTGTTTTATTCTTAAATATGTTGATATGGATGCTCTGTATTACATATGTAAACAGAAACCTTACAGGCTATAATGGTTTTGCAGTTGGGTTCTTTTTTCTTCGTTTATAGACTCAGAGGTCAAATGTAGAGATTTTGGATGTTTCATTGGACCAACATACCATTCAGCTATGTAATGCAATTTCCTAAAGGCCTACTGATATTAAGCATCCTAGATTCCAGATGAAGGCATTCCTCTTCTCTACGGTTTTACCTAAAAGATAAAATCAATATATGGCTCCACATTTCTCCCTTAATGCTTGGACTGAAACCTTGCCTCTGCTGAAGGCAGTAATAGTTTTTCTCACTGACTTCAAAGAGGCCAGTGTTTCACCCTTCATTTCCCTGCTGGATACTGCTTTTCCCTTTAAGCTACCATGTATCATAAAAAGTGATGTGCTTTGGAAACTATAATGCAGCACAGTAAAAATTGTAATGCCACAAGGCAATGTCAATATATATTTTTATGTAGTAGTGGGAGGAGGAAATAAACCAGGAGAGACAAATGTTCCTGCTCACAAAGCTCAGAGTTTTTGTTGTATTTATAAATGAAAATATGTCCTTTCAAGCAATAAAACCCCCATACACCTACTTAGTGCAATTCCACCAAGGGCAGCCGTCAGGTAAGCACAGGTTTACCAACAAATCTATTCTTATCATTTCTCAGTTGCAAAGAAGGTTAGAAATGGGATTTTGAGCTCTAATGGGTTTGTGAGAAAGGGGTCAGTATCAAAGAAGTTTTGCAGATCTTAGGTATTGAAACATGATCCTGGGGAATCCTACATTTTACTAAGTTCAACTTTATTCTAAGATACAACATCATGGATTACCTTGCTTATTTAGTTCAGTTTTTCCAAGCATGTATCTTCTGCCTGAGATGCTTTGCTGTAGTTTTAAGCATCCAGTCCAAAATATATAAGGGATGATATGATGAAGTTCTACCAAAAACTTAAAAATAAAACTGCCTGTATCCTGCAACCAATTCTTGTCCAAATTCCCAGGAAAAAAAGATAAGCTTTGTCTCCCATTCAGAAATGGATAAAGTTATCTTGTATGCAGACTGTAAAGAGTACAGATTGATAGAGACACCGAGCAGTAGGGATGGGAACAATTTGGGCTGTTGTAAGAGTTTTCATTTCCTAAGTCGAGTCCATTTTAAGTATGTGACAGCCCTGACCTTGAAGGGAAGGCCAGGTCTTGGTCCCAGTGCAGTTAAAACCAAACCTTCCTCAAATTCACTATCATCAAAACCTCCCCTTCTGAAACTCCCAGTAATACTTTGATGAAATATGTATTTCTAAACCCGTTATTTGTCATTTTGGGGGGCCTGCAAAGATAAAAGCACAACTGAGGGAACATTTTAATGAAAAGGTAGTGAAGAATACGTCTATACCATAAATAGCTTGCTAAAAATATATATGTATATGGTCTGTACCATAAGTAGAACTTTGCTAAGTAACTATGTAAGACTGACCATGGAAAAAGCTGACAAAGTAAACCAAGGCGAAGTGAAGTCTCCAGTTTAAAATCAGCATCAGAGGTAAACAACCGTACCAGGAAAGGAACGAATGTCTCCTGATAGTCAAGCCAGGAGCCTATCTGCAATACCTGTCGTAGCTCTTCTCTGGTTTGTTTCTGGTTGAGTTGGTTTGTTGGGGTTTTTTAAGGAAAAAAGTATGCATGATTAAGCTAATTCTTTGGCTTACTCCATTTGGTGCATAATTAACTGAATATTGAATACTCATTTTGCATGTTATATAAAATCAGCTTAGGGCAGGAAAACATTCAGAGTACAAATGAGTTTTCATCAGGGACTGAAGATCCTATTGTCTATGACTCAAAAGGAAAGTAAACAGAGGTGCCCATGCTCAACCTGCCGTTCATTCCACAGATATAAAAAGAAAACAAAACCTCGGAAGTCCTGCTCTCGTTATTAAGCTGACATTTTGAAACATGCAAAAACATTGAATGAAATGCAAATTCAAGTGAATTTTATCCGAGGCGAGTGCCTCAGATGATATAATTCTAAAATTGCACATTAAACTAAAGATAAAATTGGATGAAAGGTATGTAAAAGAGCCATAAATAAGTATCTGTGTGTAAATAGCATTAATACATCATGAGCTTAGCTGGACAGAATGAGGGCTGTAAATGTGTTGAGGATTATTTGGTTCAAGATTGCAAGTTCTTGGCTACAGAGAGCATACAGTGCAGGATTTCAAGGCCTGGGCAGTTCCCCAGAGAATGCTGTGAAAAGAAAGTTGGATGTCATTCAGTTAAACTCCTGCTGTGAACACCAATAAAGGGATGACCTTTTCAGGCTCTGTGGAGGTCCCATTTAGCAATGGTGGTTTTGCCCAAGAGCTTTAGGAGCACTGTGCTCTCAAAAAGTTCAGAAAATGAAGGGAAAGAGCTCCACCACAGAAACAGCAAAGTATTTGTATGTCTTCAGAAGGAAATGCCTCAGAAGAATGAAGAATTAGGTGGAATGACTTGCTAACAACCGACAACTTATATCCAAGTTCATCCTGAAAAGAAAATGGAAATGTCTGGTACAAATGTTAAGAATGAAGTCAAAGCACATCCCTCTGTGGGAGTGCTACTGGGCAGCTGAGGAAACTTGTCGATGACTAACCAAGGTTAATCCTCCACACTCAGCAAAGTTAGTGGAATTAAGGCAAAATGTGGCACAGGGCAAATAAGGTTGTTCACCAGCCTTTCTTGGTCCTGTCAGCTACCTCTGACAGCACATTAAACACTCAGATTAAAAAAATACATGAATTAAGCAATATTTATCTTCTTTTATCCCTAGTTGGGAAGAACAGCCAGTGGGAAGAGCAGCAGAATTTCAGATGGCCCTGTGCCATGGATCAGCCTGGCTGGAAAGAGGCAACGACTGAGAAGGATGTGCTTGTGTGAGTCTGTGAGACTCCACCCATATACACACCTGTGAGTGTGTGTGTACCACTGCTCACATACATATAGCCTTGGGAAAGCCAGAAACTTTTCATGACTGGCTGGATATGAAGCCCTTTTTCTCTCTCCACTGGTATAGAGAAAGAAATAATTTCTGTGGTCATTAGAAAGCTGCAGATGATTTTCTTACAACATTTTGCCACATCTGGGGGTCTATTTTCCTCTCCATAGGCTGCTTAACTCTTATTAATATCAATGGGGGTTATGCACACATGTGGAGAATAAATTAGATTCTTCATTGTTTCCTTCTGATAAAATTAAATGTTCTTTCCACATGTTAAAATTAGCTCACATACTGTTGTTCTCATGGTATTGGAAATAGAGAACATTAGTCTCTAAATGAATCTTAAATTATTTTGTTTCTTAATAAAAGACCTTATCCTACTTCTTCTAGAATCAGAAAGTAGTTGTCTAAAGCCTCAGTCAGAACCTGAGTGGACGGCTGGGCATCAGTTTTGGTATGGTTTTGTGACTATTGATTTCATTCTTAGGCTGGATGGAAAACCTTTTCTCCCAGTATGGTGCATTGTACAGACTAGATCTGTCAGTAGCAGTTGCTTCAAACTAATAAATGGCTAAACTCTTATCCAGTCAAATTTTTATCAATCAATTCTCATTTCCTTTCTTTTTGTTATTTACAAGCATTGGAAGACAAATGTTTCTGTCACAGCTTGTATCAGGACTGTCTTAACTAATTTTCCTCTGTTGCCTGTAAGTGAAAAATACTAAATGAATTTTCACTGACATGAATTTGAGTTGCAATTTAATACCGTCATTATACAGGCGGTCATTATTGTGCATGATTTGGTATATGTAAGATGCTGGGATGGATTTTCTACTCTTTGAAGTTTTTTTGTAGGGCAAATGCTTATATTTATAGCAGACCTATTAATATTTATTCTTGACATTGCATCAAAGAAATAGCTACAGAGATTATTCTGTAGACCTTTTGACATTTTTAGAATATGGAATGCTGAACATTAACATTCAACTCAGTCGTAAACGCAATTCCCTGAGGGATGATGACATCAAACAAATTGGACCATCTTGTTAGAAACTGCATCCCCTATGTATTGCTCAGTAGCAGAGAATGATTGAGCATTATAACTTCCTATGACAGAACTGGAGATGCAGCTGCAGCTGCAAATGGAAGAGGAATAGCGTGTCAGTAATGTCTGCCTACCTGTCCCAGAAGTGGTGTGAGATGGGTGAATGTCTACAACTTGAGAGACTGGGGGATTCTGTAATATTAGAAACCTCTTGTAGATATGCTCTTGGAAAATAATTTGACAGAACTCTGTTGAATAAAACCTGTGTGAACTCAACTTTAAGCTACAGCTAAGAAAAGTGAAGAAGCCAAAAGAGCTTATACCTACACCATAGATGGAGTCAAGAAATGGGAGTCAGTAAAGTTACTTGACCCAGGAATCAAGCCAGTATTATCAGAGGAGAACTGATAATCAAACTATCAGAGAAGAAATGATATAATAAGAAATAGATTTACTGAAATCCAGAATCAGTATCTTTTTTTTAGTATTATTTCTTTTAGTGTTTAGTAACATGAACAGCAGTTTTTCATTGCAATTCACAAACTATTTAGACTTCAATATTTTCTCAAAACTATAGTTAGCTGTCCTAATCTATAGGAATTTGGTTTTTATTCTAAACTCAATATGCCTCAGAATGTCTTTATGACCTTGAAAGAAGTTACAATCTTTTTGATATCTAGTTGTAGTTCTCAGATTTTCTTTCAGTTTTTCTCTCTAATTGCAATAGTATATCTCAAAACATGTTGGAAAGTCAAAACTATAGTTTGTAGCTAAATAGATATGAAGAGTAGTGATATTTATTTTTGCTCCTTGATTAGACTTCTGAATGTCTTTCAGGCTTAACTGGAGTTCGACATACCTTCTAGGTCCTTGGGTGTTCTTGTTTGAGAGATTCTGACTGAGAAGACTTGCTACGAACCATTCAAGTCACCCCGTAGTGGGTGGGATCCACAATATCAGGACACCTACATTTAGGCACATAGATGCTTTAGTGACTTAGGTCCCATTATAGTCAATCAAGACTTTGTCAATATCATCAATGGATCTTAAAGCACCATCCAGCTGCCCAGGTAATAGGTATCTATTTTAGAGGGAGAAGCTGATTCTGCTCTGCTGGAACTGAATCCCATCAAGAACTGAGTCCTACCCAGAGTTTCCAAAAAATTGGATGTTCTTCTAAATCTTCCATCTTATTAAACTCCAGCTTTTTTAGCCCAGAGAGATAAGATCTGGTTTCCTGCTTTTTGTCCACTTGGTTTACACGGATTAGAACGAGGGATTTGTTTTACTAGGCCAATCTATTCTGTTTACTGATCCTGCATTTTGTTTCAGGCAATTGCCCTGTGATGGTCTTAGTATCACAGAGGTAAGATATGTTCTGTGCAGTCTTATTTCCTCTATTTGACCCCTTTCCGTGCTTGAGAATAATCCTAATCTATTTAAATCTGTTTATTTAGGGATTTGTGCCACGTACAGTGAAACGGGATCCTGCAGTGGCTGAGATCTTTGGACTTGAGGAAGCAGAACAGTCTTGGCGAGTTCAATGCTGTTGCAATACAGACGTTGCTAAGGACTTTCTCAGGTACTCTCCAGGTCTTGTGAAGCTCCCTGGGTCAAAGAGTTCTCAGGCCTGGGTATGTGTGGTGAGAGAAGGTACTTCCTTTTCTCCACTTTAATTCTGGCCACACCATCACTGGAGTCCCGGCTCCCTGTCACTTTTTTCATACCATTGTAAGTGAAAGAATGAATCTTAAGCTTTCCTTAAAAGAAAATGTTTGTAGCATTTTTAGCGTTCAAAATAAAATAGAAACCAAACAAATCTTTCCAACCAAAGTTATGGTGGAATTAGCTTTGCAAATAAATCCCAGAATGCAAATCTATTACAAGCTTAAGGGGGGAGTGTTGTCTCAGTCTCCCCTGACAAAACCCAGCCTGCAAATGAGTTTACGATAAAGATATGTTGGAACAAGTCTGGAAGCCAACACATCGGTTAGGCTGGTGCTGGCATGGAGTCTCTCCATTAATGTCACTGTCTCGGGATACTTTTCAGAAAAGAATCCTGGCACTTTGTAGAAAGTGGGCAGTTTTAAAATAAACAACTGGTTGATAAGCCCTTTCCTGTTAAAGAGTCTCCGCTGTCCAGAATGACTTCTTAAGTACAGGAAAGTGGGTACAAGCTCAGGGTAGAGAGCGAGAGCTCTGCACAAGAGTTAAAGCCTGTTCTATGCTCTAGGAATAAACAACTGTGTTGGCATCCTTTAAGCACCTGATTTAGTCATTGCTTGGCTATTTTCTCTGGAACTGTCACACTCACATCAGATATGTTTTGCAAGATGATAACAAATACCACACCTGTAGCTCCAGCCCCTGCAAGCAGCAGTCTTTTCTCGTCTTCTAAATGCAGAATTTTTTTCAAACAGATTAACAGGTAAGAACAAATATCATCAGTTGTCCTCGAGGGGTGAACTATTTGGTTATTGTGACCTTAATTCAAAACTTGTCAGGAGATTTTGCTGCAGAAATATACAATAATTTAATTGCTTAAGGCTTTCAGGTTTATGCTGAGGACACAAAGCTTTGCAGTTGTGTTTATGAATGATTTTTTGGCTACTGTGACTTCCTCATTCAAGCAGATCAATTGGCCACATGGTTGATAGTGGCCTCTAAGAGTGAATTATTTCAGTCTTTCCTGAAGGCATCAAGAGCTGCTGTCAGATAAAATGGAAGAGTAAATGATGCTGAAGTATTACACTGAAAGATTACTTTCTTAACTTTGTTATGGGTAATAAAATTCTAATTTGTAAGTGTTGGTTCACTACAGTTGATATGCATGTGAGTAATATGGAATTCCTCTGGTTAAAGCTGTTCAAAGTAGAGGCCTACATGCCAAATATATTATGCAGGAGAGAATTAGCTTTTTTTTTTCCCTTGAACTGAGGTTAATCTATACTCACTTTCTGTCCACCAGGTATGCTTGGATTTACAACTCTGTTCTCCTAAAAAACAATTAATTACTCTAAGGGCAGTTCCAACATGTTCAGAGATGATATTGGCCTTCTGATTATTGAGCATACATTGAAACATGAGGTTTTAACAATCTGATTGTTGAAATTGTTATTGAAAACGCATTTTCAATAAAATAAAACATGGCTTCTTGCTCTGTGTTTGCATATGGTATAATGCACAGTTATGAATTATTTCTGCAGATGGATTTTAATACACATTATCTTGCCTACTTTATGTTATGACTAAATTATCCTCATTCTGCAGACTCAAACCAGAACTTCTGTAAGCTGTAGTACAGCTGTACACAGCCCCTATCACTGCTGCCTTGTAGTCACATGTCTTAACCACAAGATCCTTCCTTAATTATAGTAGTACTTTTGCAGGGACAAACATGTATGATGAAATTTCATACTCTGCTTTTTACCAAAGGAAATAAATTGGTTTCGAGAGCAGTATCAAACTCCATGGCTGTGGATTTAACTATACAGAAATTTACTTTCTGTAGATTATTTAGGACTGTGGATGGAAGTGAATGGAATAGCATTTGTGTCAGAGCTGTGAACTGATGGCAGTGCAGCATGCCTACCCATTTTTCACTGTGCCACATCCACTCTGAACAGAATTTTCGTTTTAAAAGTTAATAGTCTGTCATTCACATGGAAAACCAAGGACTTCTCTGTGAGCTTATTATTTGTAGGTGAAAGATATAGAAAATCTGAAGTTCCTTAAACCAGCTTCTTGCAAGACCTCTGCTTTTAGTTATTTCCTGAGAAACAACTTTGACATAAATAAGAAGTGTCGTGGCTTGCCCTTATCTTGAGATATGCTGTAAAGTTAGAACAGTTTTGGATGCCAAATTCTTACCCTCTTCACCTTCACAAAAGTGCTCGTAAGACATGTCACTCAGGGTTGTCTTTCCATCCCCTCTATATAGTCACATAAAAACAACAGTGAAAATAACTATCTTTAAGTGTAAAGTTTTGGGAATACAAAGGCTTGTGTGGTCCCTTGTGGACAGACTACGTCCAGTGTCTATTACCTACTATCTTAACAGTATTTTGGTTTGCACTCATCCAAAAGACCTATGCTAGAGGAATTTTATCATTTTTCTAAACAGTAGCTTGCTGCCCACCAAAACTTCAGAGCATTTACATGTCACTTAATGGCAATAGGAAAGATCCAAACATTTTTTCTGGAAGTCACTTAATTGATTCTTCTGTAATACTCATCTGGCACCTGCACTCTGAGATGTAAAAACCTGAATATCAACAGTTTAGTCATCTTAGTGCACCTTATCAAAAAACTTGGTTGCTTTTGCTGAAATGGGGTGAAATTTCTGATGACTTAACACGACACTGCCAAAACCAAAAATTGCCTTAACTGGAAGTGATGACAAACCACAGTGAAGGATTTTAGATGCATCTGAACCTGTTTGACCTGATAAACAACTCTAGGCTGCAACAGTAGAAGAGAATGGGAAGACGGGGATGACATTAGTTAGGGGACTGACCCTTCTGCCTCATGCAAAACCTTAAACGAGGTTAACAGGAGAGGACAGAAATATTCATTGCCAAAAAAGAGGTTGAGACTGTGTCATCCCCAGCCCTGCTAACTGATGCATTCCTCTGTGAGCATCTCAGAGCTGACAAGGGGAAAGCTTGCCTACCAGCACCTCTTGTAGGAGTAGCAGAATTTTGTTTAGCAGTTGTGTTTGAAATTAAAGGAAGTGTTTTGTTCCAGTGACCTGGAGTCAGTCAGAGTATAAAAACTGCGTGCTTTCTTTTTGTGCCAAGGTAGGAGAACCAACAATTATGAAAGGAAGTTACATTCCCTCACACCTTTCCTGCCTGTTTTCTGAAAGCAGATCTTCCACCCTGCTGGTTACAGCCTGCCAGCTTTTATTTGTGTTGGTTTCCCCTAACCCATGTTAGAGTCGGTTTCGGTGTCCTCCCCACGCTGTTACTCCTTTCACACAATTTCGTGTGACTTGCTCCTGCTACATTGTGGAAACAGTGATTGAACTAGGCTGGCACATCGTGGCGTGCTGTGGTAGCACTTCCAAGAGCCTTGATGGCACCTCCCACAGACGATCTGCTCAGGGTTATTTTCCTCATATTTGTGCTTCTCTCAAATTCATGTCAGCCACCGAGAGAGGAAGAAATGCGGTCCCTGCGAGTGCAAGGGTTGTGGCTGCTCTCCTCTGACGCAGTGGTGTTTGCTGCCAAACTGCGCTCCAGGGGCATGGTGCTACGACCTCACGGTCGGGTGTAAAGCCATAATGTAAACTGCGTAAATCTGTGCCGTGCTTGTCGCTGTCTCTCCCTTCTCTGGAGGAATTAATGTGCTTACCAGATGGTTAAAACACAAGCAATGCACAAACACCATGCTGTCAAAATATCTAGCTGACATATTAGACACACATTTTACCCATGTTAGAAAGCTTGTCTTTAGGCAGACTGTTGAACCGTGGGCTCCCATTTTGATGTGAATTCCACTTGTTTCCTTAACTTTGCATCAGGGACTTAACTTTATAAAAGCATCTTCAGCAGAAACATCTTGCTGCATCCTTTCTTCCTAAGTCAAAAGGCTGCAGCAGTGTCAAATGGATTAAAAGGAAGGAGCTCTATAACTTGTGTTGATCCAACAAGGTACTGCACCCAATTTCTGGTTTGGTGCATTCATTCACTCCTCAGTGTGCTCCTGTGTTTTCAGGGAGTCCTTCCACAGGTGTGGAGGTGAAAGTCCCACCTGTGACCTCCAAGCCACCCCAGCCTCCAAAAAGTAAAGGCCATGAAACAAAACCATCTCAGGCTTTTCGAAAAGTGCTGTGCCCAGGACAATGCAGAGCGATGACTGAAACACTGCAAGGTGACTGTATTGCCACACACAAGATTAAATTGAGAATATTGAAGAAGTGACTCACTGGTATTTTATATCAGAAGTGGCCCTGGGCTGCCCTGGTTGTCTAGTCACTAATCTGTGTTTTCAAGACTGAGCCTTCCTGCTGTCTCCTTCTTTAAATCTATTGAAAAACTCCCAATGACAGGCAGTCTGTTTGCGGAAGGTTGACTGGTTTTGTATGAGTGGGACTACTGTGCTTCTCATACTGTTGCAAAAGCACAGGTTAGCGTTATTTTCCATTCCATCTCCTTTACTTGCAGAAGACTGCAGCCTTGCTGCATGGCTGGGCGAGGGGCATTTAAACGGCCTTCTGCTCACCTGCTTTTCATGAGATATCACCATGCTGAACTCAGGAGGAATTTAAAAAATGCTTAGAAGAACAAAAATAAGCACTGGACCCACATACGCGTGGTCTAAGAGTAAGCCTTTGGGAAACTCATACAGGAAGAATGACTGAGGGTTGGCAACTGTCCTGGCAGACTGACTAACACTCTAACTGAAATCAGCATGATAAATGAATTTTAGCATTACCGGCGTAAGAAAGCCACGTTGCCAGTTTGGTCTTTCTGAGAGACAAATCAAAGTGGAAAGCAATAGCTTGATCCTGATGTGTAGCCGACCAATGCAGCATGCTGCTCTTAGCGTGTGCTCGAGCTGATGGGAAGCACAGCTTTGCCAAATCTTCTGCTCCTGTCCTGCACACCCAGCTGCAGTGAGCTCAGGGAGGGAGAGCTGTATGGCTGCCTCTGGGATGTGATGAGAGCAACAGTCCTCGGAGCCTCTTTGCAGGCTTTATAAGCGGATAGGAAGACCATTACTACAATGTCGTTGTCCTTCATTTGTCAGATTAAGACTGTTTAATAGATTACACTAGCAGCAGAGTAGCAAGTAGCTGCTCTGATTTGAAGAATCTGGCCTACGATACTAAGTATTTGGCTCCATCATATTCACTGTGTTTTTACATGGATTTGTCAGAAGAAAAAACAGTCTTTTTACTGCACACTTGAACTTTCTTGAGCATATGAAAAGATACTAATTTACTAGGAATTATAGCAGCTATTTTTGCAAAAAAAGTGTGACTTTAACCTTCCCTTCACATGTAACATTATTAGCTTTCTGTGATGATGTGAAAGTAAGTGATTTGGTTCCAAAAAAACCCCTGCCGTGTATGATTTTGTTATCGGATCATAATAACTGATATTAACTGATAGCATTCATCCATATCACCTGCATGCAGCTGCTCCAGGAGAGAGGCAACAATATGGACTAATGGTTCTGTAGTATAGCTGTAGGCTAATGATGTCTTACTAATCATACTAACTAGAGTGGTGTATCTTTGGACCGTGGTCAAGAGGAACCCAGCAGGTTACTTTTGCTGTCAAATTCCTTTAATATCAGTTAATTATCCAATGGGCATTAATTTTCAAAAGCAGGCTTCCGTGGAAACAGTGGGTCAGCAAAATCAGTCTGAGCACTATAAGAAGCTTGGTCAGAAAGTGGATGTTTCTTTAAGCTTTCATGTGTGACCGAAATCCCAGGAGACTGATTCCCAGCCTTACTTTCTTGCCGCTCTGCTGCAAGAAGTCTTAGCACAAGGGTTTGCTCTTAAGAGTCTTCTTCCCATGGTCTGTGCAGTGCAATTAGCATTAAGCCAATGGTAAAGGACATGGTTGACTTGCATGAAATATCTTTTCAGAGCAGTCTGTGCAATGGTCATGTCGGGAAATCAGAATGTGCTCGCAAGTTAAATTGTAATGACTTGTGCTTGGTGAATGGAGCGCTCCGCATTGATTTCTGCCTTGTAAAGAAGTCAGGGATTGAATAATGCTTACTGAACAGTTAGTATCATCTTCAAATGAATCATTTCCACTAACCCAGATGCAGGAGCAAACTGCAGCTTTTTCTCAGATTTTAGCAATGTTGCAATTCAACTGCTTTTTCCTTCAGTGTTTTTCTTTAAGGCTAAAAATGGAAAGGCAGATCAAGGGAACAGTTTAAGCTCATCCTCTTCTTATGGTTGAGAAATATCTGTAGGTGTAACCACCTCCTTACTTCTGCTACAGCCTTTACAATCCAAATGAATACTGCAATATGTTATGAAACACAAAACAGCTCTGTTCCAACAAAACTGCTGAACCCAAATTAATCCACTGATTAACCAAGGCCTCTGTCTAACCTGTCTAGGCCTATAGCATAATCTATAAAGCACAACATGAGAGAAACAGCTTTGTTTGTAATACAGTTCAGCCTTTGTATGAATGAGGCTCCATCTACAATATTTTGTAAATTTGTGAAGATTTTCAGTAAACTAGAGTTGTAGATGAGTGAAGAAGTTCTTCTATTTCTTTGTTTTCTTTGGGATGTCTCTTTGCTCCATGGAGTTAAGAGAAGAAACCTTGACTTTTGTTTTCTCACTCAAATACTCGCTTGTAAACTATTTTAGAGCATGGAGCATTCAGTGCTGCCTGTTGTAGCCATTTCGTATGGGCAGGAAAATCAGAACAGATCTCTCCTGGGGAACAACCAATACTGGTTTCAGCCTCGGAAAGTGGGAGAATCAATAAAATCTGGCACTCTTTTCTGCTGGCTTAGAGTTTTAACTAATGATTCATTTAAATAGCACCAGCAACTGTGTGACTCCAATCCTTTCTTTAGATTGTTTCTCTTGTTTCAGATCCAAAAGGGCTGAGGCTGAATGGACTATCGTGTGTCCAAAACTACCAAGTGACCTTGCTCACCGAATGGTTCTTTCAGATTTTTATTTCAGCAGTAACAAATACCTTTTCCTTCTCTTTTTCCCCAGGACTCAGACAATCTCCAGAAGACTACCAGTTATTCACAGAGCCGTATTAATACTATCTTCAGGCTATTGCCACCTTCCTTCCCATCCTCTCCAACCTCACACAGTTTTCTTGGCCCTTTGAATTAGCACACATACGTCTGTTTTCTCTTAGTCACAGAAGCTGGTCTTTGTTCCAGCCCTCCTGTAGCATATTTTCTGGTCTCTGTTATATTTTCTGGTCTCTGTTATAAATGCAATTAAAGCCTTGAATGGACATGTTAGGGTGTGGGTGCAAACTTGTGATGTTGGTTAGCTGGTTTATTTTGCAGTGTTTTAGCTCAAACAAACAGCTGTACCTCGCCACAGATCCTGTCTTCAAATGAACAGCAGGTTTTAGTTTTTATTGCCAGCTTTGCGCATATGGTGTTGTGGAACTACATCCATCTGTGGACTACCTTTTCCCAAACCCTGAGCTGTGAAAATGTTGGACCTTCTACAGGGCCTGGTATCCTATTGCTGTATTGTACTATTTAAATCCTTATAAAAATACAAATGAACTTAGGAAAAATCCTTCCTTCTTTTCCTCTGAAAAATCTAATGTCAGAAGGCCTCAAGGAAGGTTTACTATCTATTCTTTGTTGGAATAACATCTGAAGCCAAGCTCCACAAAATATGTATTTTCTTGAACAGTCAGAAAAACTGTTTCAGGTTTAGATGAAATTGTGTTTAGACTTTTTTTTTTCCTTTACTTTGATAATGTCAAAATGATAGAACTTATTTTACTGTACTAGGTGAATACTTATTTGAAACCAACATACATTTGAAAAATGTTTTGGTGTTACCAAGTCCATGGGGCTTTTACTGGGAGATTTTTTCTAGCTAAAATATTCCTTCAGTATTCTTCCCACAATCTCAAGGTCCTGAGCAGAGGTTTGTAGGGCATTGCATACACAGAAGAAAAAGACCTCTGACCTGAATAGCTTGAATCATAGAATCATAGAATCATTTAGGTTGGAAAGGACCTTTAAGAACATTGAGTCCAACCACAAAGCTAACACTGCCAAGTCCACCACTAAACCGTGTCCCTAAGCGCCACATCTATGTGTCCTTTAAATACCTCCAGGTACGGTGGCTCAACCACTTCCATGGGCAGCCTGTGCCAATGCTTGATAACCCTTTTGGTGAAGAAATTTTTCCCAATATCCAATCTAAACCTCCCCTGGCGCAACTTGAGGCCGTTTCCTCTTGTCCTATCGCTTGTTACTTGGGAAAAGAGACTGACACCCACCTCGCTACAACCTCCTTTCAGGTAGTTGTAGAGAGTGGTAAGGTCTCTCCAAAGCCTCCTTTTCTCCAGGCTAAACAACCCCAGTTCCCTCAGCCGCTCCTCATAGGACTCGTGCTCTAGACCCTTCACGAGTTTCGTTGCCCTTCTTTGGACACACTCCAGCACCTCAGTGTCTTTCTTGTAGTGAGGGGCCCACAACTGAACACGTTATTCGAGGTGCAGCCTCACCAGTGCTGAGTACAGGGGGACGATCACTTCCCTAGTCCTGCTGGCCACACTATTTCTGATACAAGCCAGGATGCTATTGGCCTTCTTGGCCACCTGGGCACACTTCCAGGTCACATTCAGCTGCTTGTCGACCAACACCCCCAGGTCCTTTTCCGCCGGGCAGCTTTCCAGCCACTCTTAGCCTTCCTAGTCTTTGTTGCTTTTTTTTCTTCTTGTTTCCCATTGTTTGGGAAACAATTGTGACATCAACATGTAAAACCTTTTAGAAGTACGGTTTTTAAAATTCAGAATTAGCTTGTAATATCATGGAAAAGCAGCCTTAGATCTGTATCTGAGAGCTGAACAATCCCAAAGTGCAAGAGGTTCAGGACATAAATGCAAACTCTGTAGCTGGGGCCTTTCTGAAGTTGCAATGTACTGTTTCTGATCTTGCCTTTTAGAAATGTGTTTATGAAAGCTTTCCACTTCTCCTTCAGTGATGCCAGGAGGGCACGTTATCTGCTTCCTGCTGTAAATCATCAGAAACTTTCTTTTCCTCTGCTGTATTACTGTGAAAGTGGGAACAACTTAAAGAAGTGAAAGCAATTTGTTCTGCAGGAGATATTAGATAAAGGGTGCCTAGAGGATTCTTCATACCATGTTAAGATGGGGATAAAATGGAATGACACGACAGACCATTAAGCAAAGCAAAGTAAGCACAGCAGCAAATTCCTTTCTTGTCTCAGATCTGTGATACATTTTCCTACCTTGGATGATTAAATGACAGTGTCTAAAGCAACAGCTCTGCTGGCTTTGCTGAGCTGGCGTGGGACCTTAGAAGTCAGCAGCGGTCTGTGTTCAAAGAGATCAAGGATTGCAAGCCATCAAGAGGAGATCCAGGGCAGCTTGCTCTTGCTTACCCCTTCTTTTGAAAATGGCAACACAGTGAAAACAACTTTAGAGACTCCTTGCCTAGCCTTCACTCAGGATCTGGAGGCCCCTGTCACTGCCAATTTCTGAAGCTGCAAGAATTAAGAATCAAAGCAAGAGAGTAAATGAAACTGTAATGATATAGCCTAATGTACTGTTCATATGGCAACAGCAGAGTTCATTAACTGTGCTGGTGCTTGAAATATTACTGAACGCACTGTTAACAAATTCATTTTTAAAGGAATCCTTGGAAACATGAGACCTCTGCTCTGAAAACTTTCTGAAAATTTGGAAAACAAAATCGTAAGTTACAATTTGCATTAACCAAAGAGGTTTTCGTTTTCATCCTCTCTCATAACAAGTTAAAAAGTGCTTACATTTTCCAAATTGCTACTAAATACCTAGCAAAACCCAGGATCCTATAAAACTAGTTCAAGTGAAATGCCTCATGCCAGAAGAAATAAGATCGTTCGTAAGCTAAATTATCTTCCCCCTTCCCCGCCCCCCATTTTATACATTTTGTTTTAAGGGAGAATCACTTCTATTCCCCTTCTGGATCTCAGCTCATGTGTGCTCAGTCAGAGCTGGGCCGGGTAAGCAGGATAACTGCAGTGGTCCAGTGATGTGCTTGAGGGACAGGACCTTTCCTGGGTCACACTTTCCCCAGGGGAGATTTCGGCTGGATCCCAGGGGCTCACTGTGCAACTCTTGCGCTGCACACTGGGCTGGACATCCCACAGACTGGAGCAGGAACTAAAGTCTTCGTGGCACTTACCCTAAATTAAGATGCTGATGGTGTGGATTTTCCCCTATTCTCCATTTCTTTACAGTCTGTAAAGAAAGGATCAGCTTCTTTAAGTGTGGATGCCCAAATGGTAATACTTGCTCGGGGAATAGGATGAGCAATGTTGGTCTATCCCCTTCTTATTTTTCTCCTTCCATTCATCATGGGTAAGAAATCTCTGTCCATCAGTTCATGCCTTGTAACGACAGATTCACTAAACTGAATGGCCTGTGTCTGCCGACTGGCACCTTGTACAGCTGAACAACCACCCATTACTGTCTGCTGAAATCAGGGCTTTTCCTCACTCAGCCACTTTTTTGTGGTGTGGAGAAGTCTGAATTAGCACTGTCACCTCAGTTAGCAGAATAAATCAGAACAAGTCTTGAGGTGAACAATGTTGTGTACAGAGAAGTGCTTTGAATTATAAATACATTGAATTTTCAGTGTATGTGTAAAATACATGATGCCTTGAAAGCTTTATCACAATAGTGTGTGTGTACGTTAACTAAAACTGACTTTCTCACAAATGTTTTGAGCATATACTCCACTCCTTTTAAACACTTGTTTTAATTTCCTCTCGCTCTTTGGAAAGGAAATTAAGTTTGGTTGGTCCCCTCCAAGGAATAAATGTGAAAAGTTATTCTGGTTTCCCTAAACTCAGCAAGACTTGAAACAGCAATCTTTTCTGAGTACTCTCTGCCAAGGCAGAGTTATCATGTGAGAGGCTGGCAGAGATAAACCCTACGAAACAAAGCAACCCAACCCCAAACCTCACCATGGCAGTTCTTTCACTGCTCACAATAGGAAGATGACATTTCAGAAGAAAAGCACTGTACCTTAGACACTAGCTATCAAACAAGCGCACAGAATAGCTCGGAGTTAACATCTGTGTAATGGAGGCCAGATAATAGCAGCGATTCCTCTGGAGAGGCTCGCTTGTGCCTCATGTCCTTTCTCTCCTACCCATCATGTTCTCACTGGCTGCATGTTGGCTCCAAACTGCCGCAGGTTGATGTAAGAGGTCCAGAATTATCCCAGATCAGCTTGTGTGCGTCCATCAAACTTCGATGACCTGTCTCAGAGGGCTTTTATTTTTCTAAAAAACAGATGACAGTGGAAACAAAAAGGTTATGAGAACCTTACATTCCTTTGTACTAATTTCCCACTACTAATTATCTATTCTCAGTGCTGTTCTCTTCCCTGCAACTCATCTCACAAACATCCTTTAGAAATTGCTGTCTTCTGTTTCTTCTTTAATCCGTCCCCTTAATATTCTTTAGCTGGGAATTATCCCACCATATTTGCCTTATGCCTTCAAGGTCTTATGTATCTGTTCTCAAAAAAAAAGATGGGTGATTGATCCTGTTTTTTAAAGAAAGAGTCGTTTTAACTTTCAAAAGCAGGTTTTCGCAGCACACTGTATCCTGTTACATCCTGCTAGGGTAGTGGGGTGATTCATTTAATGATGTGTGATTACAGTTTTTCCCTCCTCCTGAGTACTGAAGTAGAATATTTCATCTCAGAAAGCCAGCCTTTTCCAAACTGCTAGCAAAATAGATCCCTTATGAGAAATGTATAATGTGTGCAGTCTCCAAGGTTAAAAAGGAAAATAATGAAAAATAACCAGCTAGTGCAGTTTTATCACATTTGTCCCCGAGGATCCTGATACTCTGCACCAAGTTGGAGAAGAGAGCCCAGCAATGACTGAGTCTCAGGCAGGTACTATGAAGTCTTGGAGGGCATTTAGTGGGGAGAAGCCACCACGAGAAGCCCTCAGCTTCTTGAAGGCGACTGACTCGTTAGCCCTGCCATTGACTAATTTCAGAAGTTTGCTCATCTGTATGAGTCACTACCACATGAAGGCGAAAGCGTTTGACAATAGACTGGTATCTTTAGGTTAGAAAACAGCAAAGCTGCATGTCCCCACAGGGATGGAGCAGGCTCCTCCGAGTCTCATGTACCGCAGGCGCCTCCAATTTTACCCCCATATTTGGTGTTACACATCTCCATGCTGCTCCGTCAGTCTTCGTTATTCTGCCTAATTAAGTCAGCGAGAAGGAATCTAGAACTGTTTTGCATTTTGCTTGTGCGTGTTGGAACAGGAAGGACTGCGTATCAGTAAGTTCGTGAGGCAAGCTAAAATGGAAGCAGCTCTATTTCTTAATAAAATAGGTACTTTGATGCGACCTACAGGGTTTTTTCCTACGAGGATTTAGGCTTCTTATCTAGCATGGCCTGCAGGGGGCATCAAAAGAATTCAATGGACACTGAACATCATTTTCTGACTGTAAGTCTTTATCAATAGCGACCCTTAAATGAAGCATTTTACCATTAAATTAAAAAAACTGAAGACTGCACTTTATTAAAAGAGAAGATGACATTTCACTATATCTTTTCTGGTTCTTCTGGCTGCTTGATAAAGAAAGAGTGGATTTTAAAACACATTCATCCTCCAAAGTCTTGCTATCAGAAGAGACTTTGAGGGAAGGCCATGGGAAAGGGAACTTCTAAATACTTCAGACACCATTGACAATAGGATTTAGAAGGTTTTAAAAGTTCCTGGGAAATAAGGCAGACTATTTCAGAAATTCCTGTGTTTTCTTTATATTGAAATAGGCTGCCTTCAAGTATTAAAGAGCTTTATTATCTGGGCAGAATCCTAGTTGAAGAGTTTTGTTGCATTTGTAAGGGAGAAAACAGCACTGTTGGTAGCATTCACATTTCTTTGCTGCACTGTGAGTGCAAGTATAGTGAATTTGACTAGGAACAGTTGAAGAAAAGTTAGCCTACACTTTCTTCTCCTGAATCTTCTTTGTTAGTAGTGCCCCATACTCCCTGTAACTTCTGGCCTTGCTGTTTTATATTGGGATCTGCTGACTGGACTTTTTCTTCTGATTGTATAGTGGCCCCGAATCCTGATGGTCCCAATAGATAGGCTATTGATGCAAAACTTAAATATTCATAATGCTTTTAAATATCTTCTCTGTATTTTTCTGTAGCCTGTTAAACTTTCCTAGCTCTGCAATACCTATTTTTTTTGTCTACCTCCAACATAAACCATAGTTACATTTTGCCCTCAAAGAAATGTCCCTGCAATATGCTTCTGCCTGCCCTCCAGTGTGCCACTTGCTTATTTGTTGTTTGATACAGGTTGTTTCCTAGTATATAATTTTCAGGAAAGGATGATGTTATTGATGACTTACACTTACCTAGAGTATACTGTAACATTTTCTTTGCAATGAACTCTCTAATGCCTGTTTCTCTGTTACTTTTATACTTTGAAAAAATATTTTCACCAACATTATCTCCTCTTGGTGTTTTCTTTGCTATACATGGGTAATTATAATGTTTCATATCCCTTGTTGAGGTCTTTTGAAAATTAACATTTATCTTCTGATACACCTGGTATTGGGTGCATTTTGGAACAGGTACCATTGCACAGGAGACTAACTAGAGCTGAAAGAAATTCAGACATCTTATTTTGTCTGGTTGTTCTTCTAGCAAAATAGATTATGGCTTGTTCAGCTTCTTTTTGATGTCCTTGTAATGATGAGGTGCCATGAAAGCAAACAGTTGCTAATCTGAATGAGAGTTGTGATAAAAACACCCCGAAGAAGACTGAGCTAGGGTTACACAGGCAGCCTTAATCTGAAACTTTCTAGCTTTTGAGCCCTTCATTTGACAAAAACATTCTTTTAAAAGGCAGCTATTTTTTTTTCTGGTGAGGTATATGTTCTTCTGACACTTCTTTCCAGCCCCAACTCTGACCTTCTGCTCTATCTTTCTCCTCCCATCTGTTTCTGTGCCAGGCCTGTCTCTTCCCTGGCTTTGTATCTTCCTCCTCATTTTTCCAGCTTCCAGTGTAATTGTTCTTACCCAGCCAATCCTTCCAGGCCTGCCATCTGAAATTTCCTCCCTGATACTCCCAGTCTCGTATCAGCATGCTCTGAGCTCCTCAGCTGCTCTCACGTGCTTTGTTCTGCCACCTCGACCTTCCTCCCAGAGCATTGTTCCCTGTCTGGTCTTTTCCCCTTCCCACTTGCTACCTCCTTCCCAAGCTCTCCCTCCTGCAGTTTTTCCTCCAGTTTTAGTGTTCTCCATCCCAAGACACTTCCATATCCAGCCTTAGCAGGGAGAAAGACTGCTTCCACTGTCCTCATTCCAACCACCTGTGTATACTCTTTTTCTCTTACCCATCCACCATCCCATCTTCTCCCATCTTCACTCCTTTCCGCATCAGCTTTGTCTCCTCTGGCACATCGTGGACAGAGTAACCATTCTGCCAAAGTACTTGCTTCAAAGTCCAGAAACACAGGACCTGTTTAAAGGGAAAATCACCAGGATGCTTTAAGATGACTCTTGGAAATGATCGAACAAGTAGAGCTGAAAATGTTCTCCTCTAAATTGTCTTGGGTCAGAACCCTAGCATAGAAAATTTCAACTTAACGTGGCTGAAATTGGGCAACTGAAAACAGCTCTTATAATGAAAAGAGTGCAGCACTTATAATACAGAACATACTGGGAAAATACAGTAGCTGCTGTGTCTCTTGTGCACATTTTCCATGGCCATATTCATTTTATAACACTCGTATTACAGCTATTTCTAACATGTGCCACTAAAATTAGTGGCACATGCAAGGGAAAATAGGGTAACATCTAGTTTTTGGGGATGGCAGGAAACATCTACTATATTCTGTAGTAATATTTTTATAGAATAATGCCTTTATTAAAAAAGAGCCAGGGCTGACAAAAAAAATCTGTTAGCAGTGAATAAACAAGTTTCCTTGTACATCCACGTTTTCCATGCTTTCCATTGATAATCTTGTAAGTGCAAACACTGAATACATATTTCCTCCTTCATACCTGAAAGTAAATGGTCTATACTTGCCAACTACCCTTTAGCAATAGGCTCTTAAGACACAAAGAAACCTTTGGAGACAGAGAGCTTTCTGAATCATGGCAGCTGTATATATGCTTTTGCATCTATGAAAGCACACATCTATTTATAACCATCTAACTGTTTTTTTGAGCACCTCTTTGGCTAAATGAGCAACTTCACTTTAACATACATTTTCTTTCTTACTAGAGAAATTATTTAAAAAAAAAAAAAAGTCCATCCTGAGCTACGCAAGTCTGCAGCCTCTGGAAGACTCTTCATTCCTGGAGCGTGGTGAGCATAACGGCCAAGGAGGTGACCCAAAGCAGTTTGGGTTTTTCTTTCTGGTTTTTAAAAAAGGGTTGGTAAAATTAAATATGGATTTCCTTCCTCTTGGGCTTGTGTAGAATGCCAAATGAGAAAAAAAGCAAGTGTATCTTGAATCTATAAAATTTAGTGGCCCTAAGTATAATTTATTTATTTTAATTTCAAGAAGCAACATGATGTTATTCTCCTAGACGGTAAAAGGAAAAGTGGGCAAAACCCCACAAGTAGGGTTAGTGATGAAGAGCTACGAGCAGGATTTTCTTTTTCATGTATCCTAGGTTTTCTTTTATTGTTAGGTTGGGATTAGCTTTAGTTATGCTAATGCAACAGGATGTGTAGTAAAGGAAGACGATGTGGGAAGGGTTTTGTACAGGTAAATGCTGCTTCCTTGGTTACTTTATTTCTCTTTTTTAAATGCTTGCCCTCTGGACCCGGAAGCTGGTACTGCTAACGTCTCCTGGGCAACTTCCAAAATCTTTTCAGTTCATATTTTTCTTCTTTACATTTTAAAGAAATTTATGTAAAAAGGAGCTGTGAAGAAGTTACTGCTTTTAGTGATAATCACTGGTGTTAAGAAATCTCTCTGGGGCACCAAATTTTCTATAATACCTGTAATATAAATTATTAACTGAAAGAAAATCAGAAATAGAAAACTTAAGGGAAAAATAATGGTGGATAGTTAAATAATGATTCAAAATGGTAAAAAAATATCGCTTGCCTCATAATTCATCCTCATAATACCTGGTTCCCACAAACAAGACTTGGAACAGATTATCTCTAGCAAAAAAAATCTAATTTTTCCTAAGATTTGTCTGGTTTATGTCTTTAAGCTCTTCTCCTACCATCTTGGTGTAAATGCTTCCTTTTTTCTTAAAAAAAAATTTCTCCACTAGCTCGCTTGCAAGCATCTGCCTTGATCTTTTTGTTTAAATAAACACACTGTGTGAAAACTCCACTTGTAGACTTGAAGCCTGGATCTTTACAGGCCTGTTTGAATGGCTTTCAGAACAAGACTACGATTCCAGAGTGTTAATGGTTTCTTCAGAATGGATAGCCTGTTATCAACTAGTAAGATCTTTTTTGATTTTTTTTCATTCCTAGTTGAAGCAGATAGTCACCTGCTGTTTTGAGGCTTTACTGATGTTTTGAGGAACAAAATCTTCTAGTGGATGGATTGAATTTCCTGTATTAGATATATTTACTTTCCTCTAGATCTTTTGTTTCCTTGCATTCCTGAGCAGCGAGATGTGATCCTCGGGGAGGCTGAACACTGAAGGAAATGGGTCAGAAGCGTTGGGCTGCATGGGGACAGAGTTTGGAGCCCCCAGCACCACCATATATTCAGGTAGGTTTACATTGTGGCTGTTCTCCTCTGTTAACAAATGTTTTACTTGCTTAATTAACAGACATCTTGATTTTAATGCGCCTTTTCTTAAGAGTCCCGAAGATGCTTTTAGCTATTAGTTTCCACCCTTGGATTTTGTTGCAGATTCCGGCTGACCTTCTGTGTGGCTATTCACTGCGGGCACGTCACTCCTCTCCTCTTGCATGACATATGAAGAGAAGCTAATTCAAAGCGTTCATTGTTTATGGCTGGGTTTTTCAGTTCTTTTAGCTTCAGGGGTTTAGAGCTGGAGAACAGCTAATCAAAGGCTAGTGCAGAAAACTGATTTCAGCTGTCTCTTTATAGGTTTCACATTTTTTTCAGACATCTTCCCCCCTCCCTAATACAGTCCCCTTCCCTAGAACCGAGAGGAAAGCAAAGGCAAGTTTAAAATTTCCAGAAAGGCATGTCTAGCTACAGGAAATTAAGGGCTGGTGGGCCATTTTTAGCTTTATGCCCTCCATTCCTTCACTTAAATACTCAGTCGCTGCTGATGGTTGCCTCCAGGACTAACAAACTTTTCTCACTCATAACCCCAGGATTGTTCTCTGCAACCTTAAACATGTTTACTGCCTACTTGTAACCAGGGAGGTACATATAGCACTTCAGAGAGAAAACAGCCCTCTTTATGGCCAGGGCTTAAGCCAAAGCCAGCTACACTTCCCTCTCTTTGTCTTCTTGAAAGGAGAGATCTGTTTCCTTCAACAATACTGTTTATAGCTTCACCAGATGAAAACTGTCATATCCCGTTTCCACTGAGACTGAGTGATATCTATTGGCTAGATACAGAATTAAGAAAACAGAACTTAGTTCAACTTTAATGCTTGCATAGACACCATGCAAATTTCCTTCAAATGAGCCAGGAAATTCTAAATATCATCTCGTTGCAAAAAAATTGCTGTCTCCAAAGGTCAATTTAGAAATGTTGTGACCTGTGATGTCCTTTAGTATTGGCTGCATTTCCCAGAAACTATGTGAATTCTGGATGAGATGACTGCTCGGGCTCGAGTTATATATTCAGCACCAAGTAAAGAGACAGTTGTATCTTTTAAAGTGCCATAAACCTAGCAAAATGAGTTTTCTAATGATAAGACTACCAATCTAAACAATCATGCCCTGCAAAGTCTATACGGAGCCCTGCTGTGTATTTCAAGTAAATGTACTTTAAAATGTGTTGCTTGATTTGGGTGAACATTTCCTATATAAGCCTGATTTGTACTTTTATTTATAGTCCAGTACTTTTACCCAGTTTTTCCAGTGATTTCTGTGCTAGTAGAAAAATGATTTCTATGTTACTGGAGAAATGACTTTGGATAACACTGCCCCCAGTCCCTGGAAACTATCTTACTTTATAATTACTTGGGAGCTCGAGAAATAAATCTTCATTGCCTTACACTCAGTGACAGAGACCAGTGAGCAGAATGATGAAAGGCAAAATTTAGGATCTCCCTATGGTAAAGAGGGGTAGGAACAATTTTCTGTTGTAAATCCTGTATTTCTGCTCTTAGGTGAATATGAAGCATTTGAAATGCAATGTAATTCTCTGCATCAGAGTCTGCTTCTTAAGGTTTATATTGGCGTATTTCAGTTTTGTTACCAGATTAGCAAAAGTTCACCTGACAAAAGGGTGGATGTAAATTCTCTATATACCTCACAAGGAGAGTAGTCACATACATCTTTCTTATTTATACACATTCCTCCCCGGTTCCTTCAGAAAATTACTTCAGAGAAGCAGTCTATCAGTGGATGCTACCGTTACTTTTAAAGTATATGAGATAAATTATTAACCAACTTTCCCAAACTTATTATAGATAAATTTTAGATAAAGCTTTGCTTTACTGTTTCGTTACTCACTGGATTTATACTTTAAAGATTAAAGACCTGCCTGGAATAGATTTTTTTCATTTTAGCTCCTTCATGGGCTGCATTATTACAATAAGTCCATGAAACTGTCATTGGAGCTTTTACAATATTATCAGATTTTCATCAGGTTCCCATTTTGGTAGAACAGGCAACAGCTCCTGCTGTTAGACAAGCTTGGATCCTGAAACTTGAATTTCTAAAGCTAGACTCCCAACTGTACTTGGAAATTAGTAAATTGCCCTGTAACTAAGTCCTGGAGTTCATCTGGAAGCTTGCTAGAAGGTGCTGCTAGACATTATCTTCAGAAATAATTTCCTCTAAACAATTTTTTCTACCAGTTGAAATGTTTTCATTTTCCATCATTCACTCCATAGGGAAGGTGTATTCTTTGGGACTTCTGCTAGTCTTCCTTTCTCTACTTAGAGAAACTCTATGATGTGACTATATGCAAGGGTGGCCTAGAGGTGTGCAGGTGTTCAACCTTAAAAATGCTGACAGAAATCTAGGTGAAAAGCTGAAGGCCAGCTTTATTGTGGCCTTCACCCCATGAACCACCACATTTTGCACCCTGAGCATCACCTTGGCTCACATTGCAGGGCTGGCTAGAAGATAATGTCTCCTGCTGAAGCTCCTTAAGGAGCTTTAGGCAAAAGCTGAGACACATCTGACCATGGTCTGGTATCACCACTGCCTTGACAGACCCAGGGAAAAACACATTCTTCATTTGCCAGGGCTACTACTTTGTCTCCTTTATCAACTTGCACTCAATTCACTTTGACATTGTATTATTCTCCTGCACCAAATTGGCCTTATCCTTGATTCAAGGCATTGTAGGAAACTCTGAAAAGAATCTGAGTCCTTTCTGAAGACCTTTCAATTCTTTATTCACGAATTTAAAAATGAAGTTGGAATTAAGGAGAATCAGTAGTCAGTCTCCATAGGGCGCTCTGGCAGATGGCTATGTTCCTCTGAATTCAACTGCACCTGTGAAGTTTTCTTAATTTGATTTCTGAGTCTTGTACCAAATCGCTTACAAGCAAAACATTGTGCTATTTCTGTGGAATATTACCTGTATCATCTCAGATACGGAAAAAAAATAGAAGATGCTTACTTTTTCCAGGTTGGTGTTATATGAGCAAGCTGCTGTTGTAGAAGCACTTTTCAGTACCAGTTTTGCATGGGTAAATGGAATAACTAGATTCCTATGACTTTATTTCAACTTACTTGTCTAGTAAAGGCAAATATCAGGTCCCTACTAAAAAAAGGACCAAACAATCCAACACAGCTCTTCATGAAAGACACCTGTAATATATCTGGCTATTTATAAAGAAACAGAAATAATGGAAGAATTGTTCACTGGAGAAATTTAGTTCCTAGAAGCCTTTTTTTTTTTCTTTTTCTTCTTGGCATCTAAAGGAAACCTCCGCTTACACTGAACACATATAACACTTTAATCTACTCAAAAGGTGTAAATTAAAAAGAATTATTAAATTTCCTTTGCTGACACTTCGTTACATATTTTCATTAAACATACTGAAGCTGCATTTTATTTTTACAGTAACTTAATAAGAGAAAGTAGGCCTACCGCATTTCAATTAGATTTGCCTAAAAAGGAAGGCAAAGAAGAGAGAGTAATAAGTATAGGAAATAATTGAGTAAAAGGTAATGGCAAATAATTTTCCTTCGTAAAAAAACTGGTACAGAGACAAAACTGAATTTCCTGGTTTCCCAAGTAAATCCTCAAACGAACCACAGCTGGGTGGATGAGAAGCTGGCTACTTGTCTATTTAAGCCTACACTGGGTTATTACAGTGAATGGATTCCACAGGCTGCATATTTGAGAGCATGTGGTCAGTCCTGCATGCTTTTCACTGAGAGGACAATGCTTAAATAATAAAAACGCATTGAAAATAACAGTAAAAAAATGCTCTAGGGAATTCCATAGTAGAAAACACTATTTTCCTGAATTAATTACGATCTCATATGAAGTGCTATACGAAAGCACATAATTATAGGTCCGTGTTGTTTATTTAAAGTACAGGCTTTTGTCAGGGTAAAGTCTAATTAAGTGTGTGGAGATAAGAAGGAAGAGTCAATGTTTGCTTTTATTTGTTATCTTTCGGTACTACTGCCAGACAACTCAAGATAACATGCAGGGCCCTAAGAGTCAGTCTTTTTGCTTCTCCCCACTGAACTGTTACCACTATTGTAAGCTTTTTTTGTAGAGACAAATATCGTTGCACATGTAAAGATATTAGCAAGCTGCAGAAAATTCAGCCATCAGTAATAGTGTAGTTCTGGGAAGTGTTCATGAATTAACCAGCTGAGGGAGCACAAGCCATCGGCTTTTCAGTAACGGCACAATGGATTTTAGGGGACTTCTAGGAGAAACAGTATGGTAGTTATTATGTCTGCTTCACTTAACTTTCCAGTGAAACATCTGAGTGACTTTTTTTCATGTGGGATAGTTTGGGTCAGAATTGATTTGACAGTGATGATTTTTAAAGGATAGGACTGATCTCCTTTATTCAACATTCTTGTCTAGAATATATATTTTTTTTTTAATTGAAACTTATTCCCAGTCAGCACTGTTTGATTTTAAAGGTCTGAGGTGACATCCTGGACCACCTGAAGTTAATGGCAAAGTACAATTTATGGTATTAGAGCCAAGCGTTCATCCCTGGTCTAAATACAGATTTGTATCACCACGTGAATATAAGAATAGTTGTATCATATCAGATCTAAAGCCTGCTCAGCCCATGATCCTGCCTGTGGCAGCCAAGCAATAGCAACACCTGCAAAAGAAAATAACAGCAGGACAAGCAATCTGGGGCCCAGAGAATTCTTGAATTAGTTGGAGTATTTAATACCAATTTGACAAAATAATTGAGCGGCTAAGCCAACAGAACAGTCTTGGTCCATCTTTCTGTATGCACTAGCCAAGTTTTGCTTTTCTGTACGACAGAAGCAAGCCGAGGTCTTCTCTTCAGCTTTAAACTGCTGGGCGTCCACGCGAGGATGTGCTGCGCTATAACTGAAGCAGTGCGGGTTCCTACGTAGAAAAGCCCTTTGAACTCGCTTTGCAGACCATGATTATGTAGATAGACAGTACTGAGAAAGGCGGCGATAGTAACCGCTAACACATGTGAAACTCTGGTCTAAGGATATTGTTTTCATTATAGTTTTGTTCTCTGCAGCTACTCTGACTCTGAAGTGTCGGATTCCAGTTTGATTTCTTCATTAGGAAAGCTGCTGCTTCAGTTGTAACGAACAACAGAAAAAGCACAAAAAAACCTGACAATGGTTGTTTCTGTTTAAAAACGTTAGCGTGGGTTAGACAGTGTCCAACACTAATGCCTGCTATGGGTTTCTTCCATTATGCTTTGCATTTCTGGAAAACAGGTCAGCCTGTTTTCACAGAAATTGGTTAACTCATACAGCACAGGCCAGAAAAGACATATAAACTAGTAATGCTTCTTCTTTTCAAAAAGAAGTAAAATGCAGACTCTACTCTTTGTAAAGAAGCTAAGGTATGCTGTCATTCTGCTTATCTACCACCATAGCCCATCATTTTACATTGACTTTGTGTAAAATTTGTCTCCCATTTCCTGAAACAGAAACCTGGTCTCATGTTCCTGTAAAGCACTGTCCACCTCCAGATCAAAATACAATGCCTTCATATTTTTTGTTCATAGGAAATATTATAGGATACCTAGATTTTTATGGTGTTGAACTTATATGGCTTTCTTCAGATTTATGAGAGTAAATAAGCCCCAGTTCACTGTTCTTTGCCTTTCCCTTAAGGAAATCATGCTTGAACTTATTTTTTTGTTTGTGCTTCAGGAAATTTCTTCTCTTCCTGCCTTGGGCAAAAGTGAAGTTACAGTAATGAAAATATGCACATAATATTAAAGGGGAAAATCTTTGTCCAAAAGGAAATGATAAGGAATGCTTTAAGGGTAGATTAATTCCGTTTTAACTACTAAAACTTTACTCCACAGTCTCTGCTTGTGAGAACTATACTCCTTTTGATAAGAAAAATGCTTTCTTTAGGTCTTGTATAATTAGTCTCGGAAATTAGATAGGTGGATTTTGAGGTGACGGTGGAATGTGAAGATTAAATTTTGAAATTTGACCAGCAGTGTTTGGAAGACAAAGAGATGGCTGAACAGCAGGGACGTCTGCAGCTGCCAGCACAGGTAGGCTGCATTTTTCTGCCAGAATGAGACTCTTCACCACTGCCCCCACTTTTCTAGCATCAAGAACGATGAAACAGTTTGAGATCAGATCTTTGCTTGCAAGGAAAGTCAAAGGCATATTTTGCTGATGCTCTAAGGATTTTCTAAACTTGATGATGGGATTAGCATGACTTAGGACCTGTGTGCTGACATGAGCAGAGATAGAAGCAAGGGAAGATAACGTTTATGTACCACATACTTTTTGAAGCATTTCTCTTTTCCAGTCTTGACCAGAATCACTACATTCCTGCCAGATTCAGCTTGTGCCAGCTGCTTCTCATTCAGCATTTGATTTCCTGAAGATGCTGTGGTGGAGTCACTAGATGAAATAGGATATTTATAATAGAGGCCACTAAGTCTCACTCTATTATTTGGTGGGTCATTGATTCTGATTATAACTGAGCTTAACAGCAAAACTTTCCTATCAGATAGCCCAAAGGGTAAGTTAGGGGGAAATAGTGGACCCCTCCCATTTTCTGCCCATGTAAGACTCTGAAATGGGATACATGGAAGACGTGCACACCCTATTCTCATAGAAATCTGGTCCAGGGACTCTGTTGGCCCGTTGGCCTTGGGTCTTAAGCAAATAGGGGCAATCAGTCTCCTAAATGACAGCAACATAGGACACCACATTGGAAGGTGTTTGTCAGTAAACAGGCCAGGCCAGTCTAGAAAGTGTTGCTGGCATAGTTACGCCATGAACGTACACCTGCGCACATTAGAAACTTCTCATGGGCTTAAGCCCATCTAAGGGTGCCAAAAAGAATTATCCAATCCAGTCCAGTCCAGTCCTGCCCTGTCCTGTCCTTTCCCCCGGCTCATGCATCTCCTGACTGGGTGAATATGGGAATGAGCATGAGTATTCCCCCAGGAGAGCGGTGGGCACCCTTGGCTGGGGAGAAGGAAGAGATCACACGTGTAAGCCTCTCAGGGAACTGCAGTGTACAGTGTGTCACCCCCAAAACGCACTTGCAGCATAGCGACCTCCATGCCAGCCCAGAAGGAAGCAAAGTCCCAAGCAAGGTCCCATGTCAGCATGGTCCTGCTGGCAGCTGCATCCCTCTTCCCCTCCATCCAAGGCTGCTTGCTGGAGGCAGCCTCTCGGGGCTGGGAGCAGCAAAATGCTACCATGGCTAATGTGCTTCTGGGACCTGCTCCAATGCAGCATAGGCGTGTTAGCACCACCAGAGGTTGCTCAGGGGTCTTTAACAAGGTAACCAGTATTTATGACTAGAAGGTTTTTAATCATGTACTGAGCCTTACCTAAGGAAAGGAATAACTTGCCAGATTCTTACATTTGCAGGCTACAGATTTCAAAGCCGTTTCTCCTCATCCTCTCAGTTCATGGAAAAGAGTCTTTTCTTTCTTCCTTCCCTCTTTTAGGGGTAGAGATGGGTTGGAAGGCAAGTCTTCTTCTGTGGCACTTCCCTGATCTGCCTTACTCCGTGCTCAAGCAGATGCCAGAGCTGGCTCAAAGGAAATGGTGGAGGAGGAGAGCAAGGCCAGTTTGTGAGCAGTTTGCACGTCGAGTGGCTCAGCTGTATCATAAAACTACACCTTGGGCTCACTGGGATGAATAGGGCAGTTCACTGGTCCTAGTGCTACCATTCCAGGTGCTCTGCACCTGTTATTCTGCTCAGACATTGGCCTTTTTCTTTGCAGCCATAACCATTATAGACGCTGGTTAAATAGACCTAATATTGTGCGCAGTGAATTAGGAGCTCAAAAACAAAGCTGGTATGTCATGCCTCTGTGTTCCTGGATAATGACATAAAATCATTCAGCAAAAAATACTTTTAAGGGATCAGATTTCTGTGTGGTTGGACTGCTCAATTTCCATTGTAAGTAATGAGATTTTGTTATTCAAACCCTCCAGATGATTTGACAGTTTTGCCCACAGAATCTGAATCCCTTTGGTTATGATATTAAGTATAATTTTTGCTCATTAGGAATTGATTAGGTGAATGCTGCAAAGAAATAGAAAATAAAAAGACCGGAAATCTATAGTCACCATATGAAAGTTGAATTTAAAAATATTGCTAGGCAGTCTAACAGAGAAATCCTCCAGCCTTAACACACAACAGACCATGTAATCTCATTTTTTATCTCATTGAATCAATCACCCTAGCACTCACTCCAATCTTAGGATGGGAAACCTGCACCTACTATCAGGTACTATATTCAGACTTATAACCCTAGCTCCCACATTATGATCAACTTCAAAGGAATTGCTTTTGGTATGAGCTTTACCTTTTCTTTGTTTCTCTATTCTCTTCTTTGCAATTAAGTAGACTCGTTTGTCCTACTTCGATAAAAGCCATTTTGCAAATGATTTTCTAATAGCTTTAAACCTCTAGTAGCTGTCAAAAACCCTCAGATGTCACCAAACTGATGATCTGTTTTGTTGTCTAATACAAAATGTGTTCTAACACGTTCAGTTTTTTGTTAGAGTTACCAAAGGCAAACAAAAATTATCTTTGAGAAGTAAAATATCCTTTCCCCAGGAACCAGTTTCGGATCTTGCATGCCCATCTGAAAGACGATGGCTGCGGAGTCCCCTCCCCAACGGGCTCACGGGGCAAGAGGTGGAGAGGCACGTCCACCAGCCGACTGAGCAGGCCCTTAAATATATCCAGCAGAAGAAATGGAGAGATGCCACTAAAGTCCATGCTGAAGGACCTGTGTTGGCCTTCTGCAATTAAAACCAGCTGAGCGGCTGGAGGTCAGAAAGGGGCACGGGGGAGGTCAGGAGCCGTCTGGTAAAGGTGTCACTCGCAGCGGCGCCGAGGGGGGAGAGCCAACCGAAGGGAAAGGAAGAGCTGGCTGCAGCGTTTGCTTTGGCCTAATTTCAAACAGAGCGCCTTCAGACTCTGTTTATACAATCCTGTCTTTCATGAGCTGTTTTAATTTCTTTAACTAAGGGTCTGCGAGCCCTGAAGGTTTGACTTATCCCATGGAAATCAGAAGAAATGCAGTCTAGAAAGCTGATGCAGACTTGACCACACACTTTATAAGTTTCACATTCAGAAGTAGCAGATCTGTTTTAAGGCACAGCTGAGCAGGGACTGCAAGGAAGCATTGCGCTCTGATGGATACCAAGTCATAGCTGCCAAGAGGGTTATGGCACAGACATTTTCTAAGCACAAAGTAATACACTCCCAATAAGTTACCGCAAGTTCTACTTTAATAATCTTATCATTTGTATGTCTAATGTGTAACTTCTTTGCTTTTCAATAAGTATTTGCACATTGTATGTATAAGTATTGCCCATCCCTTGTAGCTGGGCTACTACATGTTTAATATGCAGAAATATGTCCCTCATTAACATTTGCAAAAAAAGCAATAAACTAAGAGAAACGTTATACTTTAAAAAAAAAGATGAAGCGCTATTACAAGTCTTCCAAGAGGTCTGGCAGTACAGTGCTCATTTTGGAGAGGAACACTTAGCTAGTTTGATAAGGCTGGAGCCTGAAACATATCCAGCGCGGTGAAAAGTTTCGATCGGCATGCGTGCTGAGAGCTGGACACCTGCCTCCAAGTCCTTGGAAACTTCACGTTTGATCTCGGCCAAAGCATGAAGCCTCTGCTCAGAGTAAGGCTTGAGAAAACCAGCTGCTTGCTACCAAAAGTACCTTCTCCTGGCCCAGCAGCACAGTGCCCGCCGTTTTAGCAGCCGGGGCAGGGCATCCTCCCACTGCACAGCCAGCCCCAGAGCAGCCTGTCTGTAACACTGGGACAGCTGTCCCAGGGACAGTGAGATGTTGATATAACTCTGCCGTTCAGTTAGGAGGCGAAGAAAATAGCCCAGCAAAATTGCATATGGGCTAGAGGCTTCCGCCAGCTTTTATTGCCGTGTCTTGTTTGGCTTTGGAGGGATCGTTTGCATAAGGCACACATTTTGCTGATACAGCTGCATCTGTGCAAATACTCTGCTGCTGTAATGTCCCCATGTTTCAAAACCTGTAAAATCTCTCAGTTAAGCAAGGTGTAGATTCACCTGACCTAAATTCCCTCTTAGTCTCAGTGCTGGCTGTTTCCAATTACCTCAGTGTCTTTAAAAGCTTCAGTGAGGCCATAGGGCCCCATGTGCTCATGTCCCTGCTGCAAAGTAGGCAAAGCTGTGTGTTTCATCTCATAAGGATGCTACGAAGACAAATTCTTTAAAGGCAATGCAGTATTCATACACTGTAGGAGCAAGGTCAGATAAATACCTGTATATCTACGTTCACATTTAGGTAACTTGTCACTTCTGCAAAGATGATGTCTGCCACTTGTTCACCTCCAGTGATAAGATATTTATATGGCTGAAGACAAAGTTTGGCTCCTGTTTGGGGGCTAAACTTTGGAATATCCAACTCTGAAAGTGTGACAGGGGACATTCTCCAAAGGCCTAAAGTTTTGTTTGTTTGTATCTTTACTTAAAAGAAGCCAATTCCAAACTTTCCTAATAAAGGATTTTACCTTTCCCAACAAATCTTGCCTTTCTTTGCTTCAGACTAGCACTGCTGGAAAGTTGCCATATAGTCACTCAGAATATGCTAGAGCCTGGATTGAATTTGGATCAGTAAATTTAAGGCCAATGAAAGCAAAGCAATGTGGCAAAAACTCACAAAAATGCCTGCTTATGTAGGGCCTGATATTGTTCTCAACATCTCTGAAATAAAATGTTGTAATCTACTTCTGTGCTCCATCCTGGGATAGTGTTTGAATGCAAACAAAGAAAAAAAATTAATCCGAAACCAGAAGTTAAGATGCCCCAGGAACGCGAAAGCCTGCATTTATTCTCCAGCCCAACAACTTCTTTACCAAAACAGAGTAGATAAGGATCTTAGGGTAAAATCCTAAAAGGTGGTAGAGATTTAGAGAAGAACAGTATTTCATGATATGACTAGAAAGACCTGATCCTGTTGGGTTCTGAATACCATAAAGGAACCGAGATATTAATAGAATAGAGTAGAATAGAATAGAATAGAATAGAATAGAATAGAATAGAATAATTTCAGTTGGAAGGGACCTACAACGGTCATCTAGTCCAACTGCCTGACCAATTCAGGGCTGACCAAAGGTTAAAGCATGTTATTGAGGGCATTGTCCAAATGCCTCTTAAACAGTGACAGGCTTGGGGCATCGACCACCTCTCTAGGAAGCCTATTCCAGTGTTTGACCACCTTCTCCGTAAAGAAATGCTTCCTAACATCTAGTCTGAACCTCCCCTGGCACAGCTTTGAACCATTCCCACACGTCCTATCACTGGATCCCCGGGAGAAGAGATCAGCACCTCCCTGTCCACTTCCCCTCCTCAGGAAGCTGTAGAAAGCAACGAGGTCGTGCCTCAGCCTCCTTCTCTCCAAACTAGACAACCCCAAAGTCCTTAGCCACTCCTCATAGGCCATGCCTTCCAGCCCTTTCACCAGCTTTGTCGCTGTCCTCTGGATGCATTCAAGGACCTTCACATCCTTCTTAAATGGTGGGCCCCAGAACTGCACACAGTACTCAAGGTGAGGCCACACCAACACCGAATACAGCGGGATAATCACTTCTTTTGACTGGCTGGTTATGCTGTGTTTGATGCACCCCAGGATGCGGTTTGCCCTCTTGGCTTCCAGGGCACACTGCTGACTCATGCTGAGCCTGCTGTTGACCAGCACCCCCAGATCCCTTTCTGCAGGGCTGCTCTTGCTTTAACTTCATGTCACAACACACATGAAAAATAAATGTTTTGAATAACAGGGTGTCAAGCAGAAAGAAAACAAACGTTTGAAGGTGGCTTTCACAACCTTGCAATAAAAAAATTATTGGACTACAAAGCTGATTTACACTATCTGTTCCATTAATCTTTGTCTCGGTAAAAATGAAGTCATGTGTGAACCCTTAAATGTAAGTAAGAATTTTTGTCTCTGATTTAGTATATTCAAGAGATTCCTTCACATATTACAACAGTGTGAGTAATAAAAACTATCACAGTATGTTAGAAAAGGGTTATTTGTTCAGGCCAGAAGTCCAGTGGCTATGAAGGTATCATTAATCCATTTTTTCTGAGCCTACTGTTGCTGGCTGCCATCTTAAGTGAACGAACTTGTGACAGAAATGTCATAGAGCAATACAAGATATTCCAGACCAATTTTAAACCCAACTCGGTGCTTTCTCATACGACCACAAGCTTTGGTATTTAGAAATGGAAGGCCTGCTGTGGAAGCCAAGGTGAAAAACTGAACAATTTTAGAAGAGATTTAATGTATCTGATAAGACCTCCATTAAAACAGTGGAATAAATTGCACTATCACTCAGCTTAAATTTCAGATAATCACAAAGACTAAATTTAAACAAAGTGAAAGCCTTTACAGAAATACATGCCAGGCCATTTTATAAGACAAGTTCAAACTTAAGGATTGCTTTGTTTTTGTGGTAGAACCTTGGGGCAAATGGTAATTCAGCACTTACTGGTTGCTGTTAAAGAAAATAAATTGCATTACAGTTACTTTGAGTGAGAAGTTTTGTGATAATTAGCCAACACCCAACGTAGTTGAACTTTTCTTATAGTGCAATGCATGGATACCATAGGGACTTATAAAATAATAGCTGAAACTACCTATAAACCTATTTTTCAACCTGTAAAGTAGTTGAAAAAGCTGCATTTTTGCTCTCTACTTGCACTGTGCCTGGCATAATGGGATCTGTCTCCTAATGAGTATTTTTAACTGCAATGATAACACAGGTAAGGATAGTCCACTTCCAGCCCTGCAGGGACTTGTTATTCATATGCATGTATAAGCCTTCTCTTAGCCCTCTTTTTAGGGGTGGAACAAAAGCAGAGATCTCTTTGAAAAACATTAGGCCTCAAGTCTTTTGAACTAAAATCCGAACTGGAAAGCTTCTCTGAGAATACCTTGAACTGGGCATGAATTCAAGGGTTATTGAATGGAGGCTAAAAAATGTCATGAAGTCCTAAAGATCTAAATATTTCAAATTGAATTGAACCCAGAAACTAAACAGAATCTAGTGTTAAGGGGGGGGGGAAGAAAGTGAAACCCCATTATTCATGGGAGAGCAGAATATTTCAGTTCAGACTGAGTTTTCTCTGTGGTTAAGTGCAGACCTCAGTCCCCTATAGAAAATGAAAGACAAAAAGGAGTGTTTAATGACTATGAGTAAATGCAAATAGTTACAAATATTATCAGACCTGTCCTACACTGTACAAATAGTCCTAAATTAGCTTCCATGGAGAATCGTGTCCTGGTTTCAGCCCAGGACTCTGTCCCAGCCAAAACCAGGACAAATAGATAACCTTTGACTCCTTTCTGTACTAAAGCTAGGCTGAAAATTTGAAACTGCTTAAATTAAAAAGTAATACAATTCCTTCCAGGTGTGAGGGAGCCCTTTGTACAAGAATATGAAAGCGTTCTCTCCTCTCACTGTGGGTTTGGTGTAAGAAATGTAAACAGTCATTTAATATTAATACCTGGAATGAGATTGAAATTTAAACTTCACCAGAAAATGACCTAGAAAACAAATTCAAGCAGAAGAAAATTTTGATTATAGGGTTTGTGTTTTGAATGCAGACATCCATCTTGGTTTACAGTGATGGTTTCTCCAGATATTATCAGGTTGGCTATATAATAATACAAACCATCTTCCTTCCCTCTCTAAGAATGTTACAGAATATATTAGCTTCTATAATTTCTTTTATTGCCAGGCAAGCTCTCAGTGTAATTCAAACAAATGACCTTGCTACGCCACCCAGCTGATGTACAAGCAAAAAAACATAGTTTAATGTAAATAAATGACTTATTCTTATACCAGCACTAGGAAATAGCCTAAATGCAGCTAGTGTAAAATTTAGTTTATCCTTGCCATCCACTCATGCATTTCACTGTATGTTGATCCAAGTGTAGGAGCAGCTCCACTCATTTCAAAGAGGCTACTCATACACATAACATTTGACTTATGAACTCATTTAGGTTAAAGCTTAGACTATAAGACACCTTTAGTAAGGACATTTTGAAACATTAATGAGCTTCTTGATAGCTCTTGTATTCAAGCCCAATCACGTTTTATACTAGAGCTTTGTCTGTAGCTGGAGAGGAATTCCTTTCCACGCAGATCAGAAACAGAACAGCTTAATTGCATGGTTGTGGTCTCACCTCTCCTCGGCTTCAGTTTTTGTCAAGGCACTTCCCCTTATGGTAGGGGTTATTTGAGGATTGCAGTGGACTCACTCACAAATGCTGTGAACAAGCTTAAATGGTAAGGATTATAGTCTGATCTTGGTGCCTGAAGTCAAACCGTTGAAAATTGCTGCTCAGGTTTTTTTGGCATTTGGATATGAAATTAGAAGCTGAAATGATGTATCTGATTACACTCCCCACAACTGGTGTAATCCCTTCTAGAGCCAGGATCTTTCTGAATTCTCACAATAATGAGCCAAAATATTTGATAAGAGTATGTCATAACTGGGTGTTTGGGCCCCAGGTAAATACTTTTTTAAGAGACTTCTTGACACTGGTATTACAGGTATCATTTGTTGATTACTGGTGTATTTAAGTCTGTCAGAAGATGTTTATACTCTCTATGGAATTGTCTAAAAAGGGGTAAACAAATCCTTAAAAGAGTCTTAGTTGTACGTGCTGCATATGGAAGGAGATCAGATATTTGACATGACTGATAGCAGGTTTTTATATAAATGATTGAAGATACAAGTGCACCTCAAACTCTGTATGTTTTGCTACAAAGAGATATTTAAAAGACTGAAATTTTAATTTAAAGCTCAAGTGGTTCATCTGTTTTGTGTAAAATACATTTTTGCATCCCATCATACAGTCCAGAAGCAAAGCCTTATATCTGACCTTGTGAGCGTGGAGTTCAAGTGACCAGGAATATGCTAAAATACTGCTGGGAGTGGGTTTGATACAATTAGCTTCAATTCATTGCCTGGCATGCATAAAATGTAAATTTAAGTAGCTACTGGCTCCCTTTCTCACAGAGGGGGAGCGAAAATAGACTATGTGTGACACCTTCGCTTCCCTGTGGCATTTTCTCTTGGGAGAAAGTGGGATTGCAGCCGTAGTATCTGAAGCATGACTCGTTTGCAAAGAAAACCTTCTTCCACCTTCTCTTCTGTTAGAAAATGCGTCATCCTCTAGATCATGGGAGGTGTTTGTGTTACTTTGCTGTTGTTGTTTTTCCCTCTTCTGACGCAAATATGATGAAATGCATCAAATGATTTACGACTTTGAAGTGCTAAAGAGAGATTTCAAAAATCAGGAGAGGCTTTTCTTTATTTATGTGGTAATTTTCATAATATGTCATTGAATCTCTGCATCATGGTGTTGGAAATAGGTGCTGACTGTGTTGTTTAGGGTACTTTTTATTCTGTTTACAGCAACTTCCCCAGTAAATTTCCCTTACAACAGGAGCCTGAAGACTGGAGCAATTTTGCAAGCTTTTCATTGCTCCCAGAACTGCATAAATTCACCCATGTGAGAAACCACACTTTCCACAACGGGACTGTAGTTGCATAGTTTTTAACTGAAAATATGATGAAGACAATAAAGCCTTGTTAGCTGCATTAATGCATACAAGAGCTTTTAACCACCTAGTCTCTGGTCTTGTTTCTGTGCAGAAATAAGTTTCCCCGCTGCTTATACGCTGCCTGTATCCCATCTCCTGGCCATCCACCAATCATTGATCCAGACATTGGGAAGTTTCTACCAAAGGTTACTGGTGTATCATGAGGAATGGATCAAAGATAAGGTGTTGGTTTTGCTTGATCTAGTAACCTGCTCTCTTCGTAACTAGGAAATACAATAAACTACTTCGTAGTATATTAATCTTTCTGAAAATTTTCCTGAAAGAAATACACCCCCCCCCAGATCTGTAGATGGAAGTTGCAGCCCTGAGGTTTTTGAGCGAAATATCTGGAAAATGAGTTTATAGTTCTTAGGAGGAAAGGGGGGAATAAAAAAAACTCCACCAAACATCTGAACTCTGACCAGGCTCAGTTGTAGTCAAGCAACCACTAATGCACCTAAAAATACAGCTGGATTTATAATACAGCTCGCTGTAACTCACTGTGTGGGATATGTGAAGGAATGTCCTGTAATAACTGCTGTGATGGGTCCTGGGGCCCTCCGCTTTTATCAGGGCATAAGCAGTTGTGGATGAAGTACATGGCCAGCGCTTTTTTATTTGGTACTTGAAATTACATCAGAAAATGCCCACAGCATTCTCTGCCAGAAACACTGCTTGTCGCACCACTCTCCTTGCAAGTGATGATGTTTTTCTTTGGAGGATCTATTATAAATAAAGTAGCTTTGTTTTTAGGTGAAAGCTTAAGCCTTCCCCCCTCCCTCCAACCCCCCCAAAAAGCTGCAGTGATGTCCTTGGCCCAGTGAAATGAGGGTGGGGAGGAGGCAGCGATGCAGCCCCGGGTGCACGGGGGAGCTCTGCTGAATTCAGCCCCCTGAACCATCAGTGCCGGTGTGGAGGGCGCAGCAGGACCCACATCGCATTAGGGAGGCATCATAAACACACAATTCGGCTGCCGTCTGGGAATGCAGGACCAAATCCATCCCCTCAGTTCATGCCTCTGAGGGGCCTGCCCTAGGAAAGTGGTTGTTCTCTGCTCCTCATTCGGCAATGAGGAGGACCAGGCTCACCCCAGAAGATGATTTGCATCTAGGATGACTGTGTCCCTAACATACACCTTTCAAACAATCATCCACATTTATGCATCTGGGCCGAGAAAGGTTATTCATCATCCTGAAAGGCAGACTGTAGTTCTTGAATATATTGGTCATTGTTTCTGTTTTTAAAAGTTGCAGAATTACAATCATATATAAACCCAGTAGTATTTATGTAATCAGCAGGCTAAGCAGTCACTCTCAAGGACTAAACTGGCTAACACGGTTTTACCCGAGTTTTTGTTTTGCAAAGAGTGTTCTTCTAGCAGCTGCTCCAGCTGACCGTCTCGCTGCAAAGCTATTACCCTTTGCCATTGGCAGTGTGGGTACCCTGAAGAGTTTCTGGCTTCCCTTAATTGAACAGAAGAAACTAATTTAAATTTTAAAAAATATAATTAGTTTGACTTCCTCTACCAGGAATTCTGTAATTGATACTATGAATAAATTATGGAATGCAATTGTGAGGGTTCTTAATTACAAAGCTTCTTAGCTGCACAACTTCTGTACTGATGAGTGATATATGTTTTGTCCTCCAAAATGGAGCATAATCCTTGTCATAGAATATATCTTGCATGCCGCAAGCTGTAAGTGAGGGACTGAACTGAGCGCACATATCCTGACTGAATACTTCCTGAGGCAGGTATCGCTCAGCTTATCTGTGTAGAATGCAAATACAAAGAGAAGCAACTGGTCCAGGCTCGTCCAAAAGCCAGAAGGGGTTTTAACTTAGTGATTACAATTAGCTGAAGCCCTGTGCAATATGCTTTATTTTTCCATGTGTCTGAATTAATTTTCAGCCGTTGTCATGCTTTCCAGCTGCTGAGTGTGAGTTTCTTTCTCTCCAAGCAAATTATTCGCTAAGAATTCAGCCACTTCTCTCACCTGTTTGTAGGTGAGTCACTTCCTCATCTATGAACCAAATTTTGCTTTCAAGCATTTCATTAAGCACAAATGACATCGTATACTTGCTCCAAACTTATAGAGAAAATTTTAGAATATGGCTGGATTTAATAGTTTTTTGGGGTAAAAATTAAATAAGAAGAAATAAATCTCTTCTTTAATGAAATGTAATCTTATTTACTAAAAACGTCTTCAATCTGAATAACAATATAGACCTTTAAATATCTCAGTTAAAAATCAGTGAAATCTCATGCATTAGCTGCCTCTAGGGAATGTATAATGGTGTGTTTTCCCGTTTCTCAGTGAGACGAAGCTACCCTTTCACAGACTTTACTTCCCATGCAGCAGACTTTATTTTGTAATCCCACGTAAAATTACCTCTTCATGTACTTCCTAGACTCAATAGCTAGCATTGACATGATTGAATTAAAGAGGCCAGAGGCTACTCAATATCCCTGCGGCAAAGCATCCTAGCTCATCTTGTATCCCTATACCTATTATCTTTTCCTCCCCTAAACCGGGTGGCTGCCACCAAACTACCCTCCTAGGCAGTGCCGAGAAGGCAATGCCGATGAGGCGGTTCCTCCTGCAGGGCTGGCCCTGGCGCCGGAGTCTGCTGCTCAACACAGGCAAAAGTCCTGTCTGGGATGGAGCTGTATGGATGAACGCAAGGGCAGTGCTGGAAATCGTGCCTTGCCCTTGGTTCATAACAGGGATGTAGCTACTGAATGTGAAGTTGAGAAGAAAGGAGGGAATGAAGTAGGGAGGGAGGGAGAGAGGGAAGGAAGGGAGGGAGGGAGGGAAGGAGGGAGGGATGGAGAAATAAAGAAAATATCTGTTTTCCAGCCTCAGTCACATCTCAGTGTTGGTTGTAATTAATATTATTCACTCTTCTGAATGCCCTGGAGTTGGTGATTTTGGCCCTTACTGCAGTTATTGTTTGCTACAACTGTCAGCAATTTCCTAGCCATTTGCGTGCCCAAAATTCACCACTGAGCCTCCTGCAGCTTCTGAAGTTTGTTGCTTTCACCATTTTCAAGTCCTGCGAGCCCCAATGCTCACCCCTTTCCCGCACCTGGCCAGGAGATGCTAGAAATCACCGTGGCTGGGTACTCACTACTTCATGCTGCTCTGAAGCACCAAAGAGCAGCCAGAGTTAGAAAACCCATCCCACCACTTTGCAGGAGCAAATGTTTTCTCATGGTACATATCTTCAAACAACTATTGTACCAAAAATTTTTTCTCTGGCTTTTTAAGTTTAGATTATATATATAAATTCTTTCATTTTAAAAACACAAGGAAGTCCTTTTATTTGAAAGCAGTATTGAACTGCAGTGGAGATTGCAGTCATTTAAGATAATTATCACAAGAATAAGCATTACATCCTTAGGAAATCCAGTCTAAGATTAAACTTCAAGGAAAGTGAAACAGATACAGAAGTACATATTTGAACAACTTTTGCATTGCCTTGGAGCACACAGGTGAAAAATGCCTTCAATGCTTTCAATACGCTAGTTGGGATTCAAGCTCCATGTTGCCCTGATCATAGCAGAGTATTCACTGCGTGGCAGCAAAACCAGGCGGAATTAATACGAAAGCTGCTTTTGTGGCTAGCGGGAACAAGCTGGTTTTGAAAATTAGATGCAAGAGGTCTTGTTGGTGGAAGATTATCAATATACATAAGTCTTTACAAGAATGCAATAGCATTACTGAGCTAAAGAGTTTCTGGGCAACCCTTTTTTGGCTGTAAATCTTATTTTAAGAGGACTACTGGAGAAACTGGAGGGAACAGAGGGAAGGTGATTGTTTCCAAATGGTCACTTACTCTTCGTCATGCACCGCCCACACTGGAACAGGGAATGGATAATTTCCATCAGTTTATCTATTTGATAAATTACAGTTATAAGGGAGCTGCTGCGTTAGGGGGACTTTTGGCTGGGAAGTCTTGCAAAACAGATAACTAAATCAGACTCGGGCCTCTGGAGGGATCAAAAACCTGGTGAACTCCTTGCTGCTTCATCCGCTCAAATCACGTTAGATTCCAGCATGTTTCAGAAGGGGTCTTAATTAATTCATATTATTTCACTGAAGATAAAGTGTGCCAAATCTTATGAAAACATTTTCACTGCTTGGACATAGGACAGGCATTTTTTTCCTTGGGCTATTTTCTGGTTATGGTTTGGAGGTTAAGCTGTGTTTTTTCTCTGTTACTTGAACATATGATTGTATCAAGCTGCTTTTAAAGTAGAAAGAATTTGGTAGCTTTCTCTCTTGCAGCTTTTTAAGAATTTCATTGCATTGTTTACAGATTTTTATCAAGCTTTTCCAGAAGATGTTTTATACTGCCACTTTCAAGGAAATATACCAAAAGGTTTAGGCAGTGATTAAAATGTGGCACATGAGCAAATTTGCCATCTTTCAAGGCTCTCCCACAACTTTGGCTTTATTGTTCGTTCTGAAATCAGAAAAAGACCTCAGGAATTAATTCACATACATTTAATCTTCTTGCATTAAGTGTTTGGCTGCTGTTATTTTAATTGAAAAAAAAGGTGAATGGTACACTGTATTCTTCAAATCCCTGTGACTGGCTGAGAAAGGGGTTTCATAAAACAACAGTAACATAGCCAATTCTCTTATTATCCACGCACCCATGGTTGTGCTATGCCACTGGTCTATGAGAACGGTACAAAATTCAGGTACTATGTGGCCTGCTGGTGTGAATTGTGTGACTCTTCTGCTTATCTCCCAAAGACTAGTGGTACATCACTTTTCACTCTTCTGTTAGTTAGCAAGGGATAATTGCGCATATTGTGGCAGTTATTTGGGAAAGGTTGGATATAATCGTTATTGGCACTTCATTCTATGGTCTTTGTGTTCCAGATTGAGTTATTCAGTTGGGACATCAGATGACTGTTGAAAGCTTTTGTCATAGTTGGATATTATCCACCCATCTCTGAAAGCTGTTTTGCAGAGTCTGAGAAGTGCTCAAGCGAGTGGCCTATAAAGATAAGTGAGGAAATAAAGAAAAGCAAGGCCTATCAGCAGTCCATTAACTGATTTTGTGAAAACGTAGCTTCCCCACAAAGTTGCATCAGGAGCAGGCAGATAGACATGCTAGGGTCAAAGGTAGTAGTAACCAGACGTCTCACATCTCTTATTGCTTCCTTTTCCTGCTCTTCCCCTCCCTCAGAGAACGATGCACAGTGCTGCTGGAAAGGGGATTCCTCTTTACAAAGCCTGTCCTTTCTCAAGAAAAAATGGGTTCAACTTCTCCAAAGGAAGGTAGATGATGGCTCTACCTTTCTCCCAGAGATACTTCCCGGTACAGCACACTGTTGTGCAGCGTGGCCCCCAAGACTGCAAATAAACGCATGTCTTTCTCGACTCCTGCTATTTGCCTTTGCCCATTTTCAGCTAAAAAGATAGTGAGGGGCATGTCCCCAGGAATAAGGTTGGCACAAGGGAGCTGTGTCCTGGAGCCCTGCCTGCAGCCTCCCTTCTTCCCGTCCCATCAGTAGGATAAAACAGAAGCAAATTGATTATAGGAGAATTCCACAGCAAAGCACTTGCAGTCTTTAAATGCAAAGATCTGTCTTGCATAATCATGTTCCTCCTTGCCTAATTAATTAAATAGTGGAGAGCGTGTAGCGGTTTTGAATAGTTGTGGGTGTTGGTGACAGTGCAAACAAAGCATTGGTAATATTTGTCTGGGGCTAGGCCAGCTTTTCAGTACAAAAGGTAGTTGGTAATTAATTCCAAAGGATGTTAACTGAGTTGCAGTGGTATTTGACTCCTTTCACGGCTAGATAAGGCCATGGTTCTTACACAACCTCATTACATATTGCTCTTCTTGTAGCAAAATTGGCTTAATGTACTCCTGCTCCCTTGTCACATCAGCTGTGCCTTCTCTGCTGTGCAAATGTGACTATTTGTCAGCCAGGCTGGGCACTGGATCGGGGAACAGCATAAAAAAACCCCAGCAAAGTAAAAAAATGTCTATTTTGCTGTCAGCCCCAGAAAAAAAATAATCATCCTGCATGTCAAACCACTGAGGAAGCAAAGAGTGGCAGGCGGTGGAGAAAGGTAGAGGGATATCACAGCCTGGTAACGTTCCTCAGGATTTCCATGTCACCACACATTTCACAGCCTCAGAGCTTCTGAACTACATATCAGAACAAGTATTATGTCCTTGGGACTTTTGATAAGCATACAGTCAGTATTATATTGCTAGCTTTATACACCCTCCATAACACATATATAAAAGTAGAGATAACAGACATGGTATTTGGGGAACGCCATATTTAATCTGTTTTCTTCATCACTTCCTCCCTTGCCACCCACTTTCAAAAGATGTTTGCAGTTTTGAAGTCCTAAGCAGTGCCATGCACTGTGTATATATACGGTTTGTGTACATTTTCCATGGATGTGACCATGCTGCTGGGCTTTCTGCCAAATCCCGGGTGTTCGATGCCTCCATGACCTATGCAGAAATCCTGGACTGTGCTCGAGCATGCGTGGGAGCTCACTGTTCAGCCCAGCCTCTTGCTGCGTGTACAGGCAGGTGGTGTCGGGGCCTAGTGAGGTCTTGGGTGCCTTCAAGGACATTTGTTGCAGAAGAATGAGATTTTTATCATTCTCATTGACCCAGATACTTAAATTCTGCCAAAATCTCAGTATAGGCAGAATCTAGGTATTTTGGATCTTTCCAGGTGTTTTTTCACTGCATTCTCTTTCAGTCTTGTTCACTATAAATTCTGTTAAAATGGAAGGACAGAATGGGGGATGGTGGCTGAAAAGAACAATAGGGGTAAAATTCAGGCCCTGCTCCATGGAGTGCTTATTGCTCACGGCAAATGTGTGCTCTGTGCTAAAGGAGGCAAAGGAATGAAGGAGAAAAAAATTGTAAGTGATCACACAGGCATGGCACATGTTACAGTTTATCTATCCTAGAAAGATTAAGATTTAAAAGAAAATATTCCCTTTATTGGGTTTTGAAAGCATTAGCAATATGTTAGTGTCTCCCATAGGGAATCTGAGGACTTCATCATCTTCAAATAACTTTTTTATCTGTTTTAAATAACTTTTTTATCTGTAACATTCCCCATGTTAAGAATGGCAGCAAGAATTTGACTTGTCAAAAGTCATGGACAGTCAGAAGCAATTAATGGTTGCAAGTCACTTGATTCTCAGACCCATGCTTTATCTAGCAGACTTTCTCCTTGATGTTCGTGAATGTTACAAATAGAGTTTTTCTAATGCTGGGTTTTGCTTTCTTTCTGAAATTGCATTTCTGGTCCTCTTTTATGAGGTGTTTTATTATAGGCTTTCCTTGTGCATCCTCTCCATCACCCAAACTGTATTTGATGTGGCTGCAGACATTGGATGCCCTTGATATCCTATCCGACTGTGGCTACTTCAGAGGATCCTCTTGTCATCAGACAAACTCTTCTAGCCACATAAACTAGATTATAAGGAGCAGAAAAAAATGTTTAGACTAGCATGGAAAATGATGCTTGCTCTGATCAGAGTGAGAAATTGCCCTGAAACTATAGGAATTTCCTGTTGCTAAAATATTGTGTAGGTCCTAAAAACTTTGCAGGCAGTTGTTTCTCCTCTGGGCAGCTAAAAGGTCAACGTGCCTTGGGGTAGGACGTAGGATTGCAGTGTTTAAGAGTTCATCTAGTCAGGAAATTATGGCTGTAAAGTTACATAGCCCTGTCACTTATCATTACACAGCTCATTAAATCTCAGCTAATTGCAGCTTCACCCTAGTATCCAGGTCTTAATGTTTCTGTGCCTAATTAGCACACTGAAATCCTAAAATCCAAATTATTTTCCTTATTTTAGTCACTTCTTGTACAGAAAGCAATGGAATGCAGAGGTTAAACTTGTTCAGAAAAGTAAAAATTGTACCCTGGTTATTCAATCCTTTAGCTCATTTTTTCAAGAGGTAAATGCTTATTCCCAGAAGTGGCTGGAAATGCAGAGGAAATTATATTTTTTAGTGTAAGATACTCCAGTTTGTGCATGAAAGTTGTTTCTTTTTCATTTATTGTTTATTGTATTTCTCTCACTCCTGTTCCTTCCCATGAATAACTCTCTGAAGAATGAATTATCTATAAATTATCTATCACATTTTTGTCATCATATGATTTGCTGGGAAGAGTCATGTCTCTGACAACCAAAGAAATATTTCATAAGCAAAATCACAAGAAAAAATATTTGAGTGGTTATTTACTATAAATAACACACGCTTACTTTTCATTGGAACATTCAAAGTATATTTTCACATCCAAAAAATTCTGCTGCCAATGTCCAACTTAAAAAGCGTGCTGAAATACATCATACCTTGTACTTGAAATATAAATAGCACCTAATTCTCAGATGCTTTTAACAAAACTGGGTATTTTCTATTATGACAAATTAAAGCAAAAGTTATAACTCAGAATCACTCATAATTTCATGAGTTTACCTCAGGAGCGATCCATGAGCAAGAGTTGTGACAGACTGCTTTTTTCTCCAGAACAGGCTTTTAAAGATGGAGATAACATGCACCAAGCTTAGTATTATCCTTGTTTGAACAACTGACTTTTATTTTGCAGTTAAAGAAACCAATCGCTTTCAGTCATGCATATATGATAATGAGGCAAATATAGCTTCTTATTCTCCCAAAACTGCCTGTTTCAATTGACAGAAGTCTTTTTTATACCTGCAAGTAGTATATATACTTGCTATGCAACTTTAAGAATTTTTGTAGCAATGGGAATAATTCTATTATAATTTGCATTTACATCACTGAAATAAATTTAAAATTCTTGCCTTTTTGCATGAAACTTCTGCTATTTTAACATTTTCATCATTGTTATTCCACCTTGATATGCAGGATTCAATGCATCTTTTCAAATGAATGACCTTGGTAAATAAATGCAATTTGTAGTTAAACCTCCTGTTCGAAATATGTTCTCACTGTGTGATTTTCTATGAGCAGCTGAAATTGTGAGTAAGCGTGCTAACACGTTAGCTGTTGCTCCTGGTTTTACTAGGTTTTGCTGTACTTGTTAACCTAGATTGATTCTGTTAATTATATTGCACTTACCTATGGGCTGTCTTTTCAGACACTATATTTTTGAAAGTGATAAAGATCAATCCTGAAGGGGGAGAACTCATAAAGTTTAAAAAAAAAAAAATTGCAATTAATCTAAAAATCTACCAAACACAAGAAGATTTCTCTAGGCTGTAATACAACACGCATTTAACTTTTACAAAGCTACCCTTTTATGTGTAGAAAGTGGCAATGCAGTTCTGCAAGATTGCCCATGACTCTTCTGATGCTAAATACTGATGCCTGGATAATAACTACTACTTGTTCCAAGAGGATCTCAGCACAGTTGTTCAGAAACTCTGGAACCCTGATACTGTCTCATGAGACGTATATTTTCCATACCAGAGCAAGTTTATAAATATTAACAAATCAGGTCTTGCAGAACTTGAGTGATGTATGGAATCTCTTCATTTTATAGATGAAAAAACCCAAAAGCCTGAGGGGTTAACATTGGGCAACTTACAGAGAAAAATGTCAAGGAGCTGGTGCTAAAGGTCATGTGGTGACCAAGCAGAGTCGTCTTGTGCCACTCTTGGTGTCACGTTCTCAGCCTTTATGGACCCAGAACAAAAGATGGTCTTGTAAAGTGTGATCCCAGATCTGCTCACTGATGTGAACAGCGCTTGTGTGACTGCTATTTTTAACAGCTAGTCACTTACCATTTGAGACCCATATATGAAATATTGCTATCTAGCCATCATCAGAACAAATGAGTCTTGTAGGTTACATCTGGAATAAATGAGGCAGTGTTCCAAGCTCCCCGGGAAAGCCTGCAAGGCCTTTGCGTGGCTGTTTGGTCGATAGCTGTCTTGGAGTCTTTTCCCCTTCCTCTGTTGATTGATGCTGAGGCACTCTGCCCCTGCATACCTCCGCACAGAAATACAAAAGTTCAGCCCTGATTTTACAGTTTGTAAGAGATCAGTTATTAATTTGCATTAATTTATCAAGTGCTGGAGGCCAAAAATCTTCCCTCAGACCCTTTTTTTTTCGTTGTTGGCTAGTACAAAGGGGACAGGACAGTTGAACACTCCAGGCGGGATATTCTTCATGCAGCCTGTTTTATATACTAAAGCATGCCCATGCTAGTACTCTTTTCAAAGCTGATACTGCTTGATCTTGCTGAAATGCCTCTGTTTGTTACTAATGCTGCAGCTGCTAGACAATGTGGAGAATCTGAAGGTGGTGGGTCTCCCACGGACAGGTTTGTTTAACCCCCGAAGTCCCACTATCCAGAGTGGCAGACTGAGGGCAAGCTGGGGTTCCTCTGCTCTTTCAGGCATCACACATCGTGTTGTGAAACCCTCTGCAGATGGAAGCGACACTGCTCAACATGCTGGTCCCCCAGGGCTTGGAAAGCCCTCGGCAAAACCTGTGCCAGGGTCCCAGGGCTGCGCGTGCCGCTCGCAGCCTCCAATAATTATAACAGAAGTGACAGCTCTGGAGCACAGTACCATTTACTTAAACAATGGACTCTCTTTACTTAAACTTTCCTGGACTTGAATCATGCAGGAATATTTGTCATCATTATTTCTGAATGAACTTGAAAATGTTAAGGCTATTTCACAGTTACCTTGCTCATTAATTTCCAAAGGACAAAATCCATGATGTGCAACTGTGTGTGACTTTACACTTTATTCTGAACTCGTTCTGCTGCTCAGGAGCATTATTGCATTGTCTCTGACTCACTGGAAAACAATTAGCAGAAGCATCTCTTTTCCTAATTAGGTCAGGCACTATGGTGTCTCATTTCAAATTTTGTATCTAATTTTGCATTTACTTTAGCAATTAGGAACACACTGGTAAAAATTGTAGAACTTCACCTTGAAAAGGCCAAAATAAATACAGATGTTGTTGCGGGCTTGGGCATTTATTTTTGTTGTGGAAAACTGTGGACGTGTAAGATTCAATATGACATAAATTCATTGATCATTTATTTTCTGTGTAGGACCTCCCTCCACAAAAGGCTTAAACATGTAAGCTCTTCCTGTGTCTTTGAAAGCAGATGATCACTCAGAAGAAAAGACTTTTAATGGAAAGATTCGAACACCTGATGTTGTTGTAAAAATCCTACAAAGACATTTTTTCATCATGAAAGAAACAGCACAATTAACAAACCTAGATTCCTATGGTGTTGTTTCCTATGACCCTTTACAGTCATAGCCTCAGCTCCTCTCCATTACTCCTTGCTGCAATATCATTAAATTACCTCTGTGTCTCCTAAATCCTCCCACAGTACTGTGGTCTCTCTCCTCTGCCCCCTGAATGACCATAGGCCGCAGCCTTGCTTTTCTTAGAGTATTAATTCAGGTTTCTTTCTCCTCTGTTTAGGCACGGCTTTTCATGAACATTGGGTTGAAGTTGGCCAATGGGTTCAAAAGCGTTTGGGTAAGGTGGGGAGAGCCAGATGGACACCACAGCTGCAGGAGTCCCAGATCCTTCAGAAATCAGACTGAAAATCAGACTGCTGCACTCCTCTGCGACTTGCACAAACTGGGTATTATTTGGTATTACTTGTCAAACTGAAACATGATCTATATATCAATGCCTTCCTCTAAACGTAAGCAGAAAATCAGCTCCTTTGATTTGACCACTTTTTTTTTCCTGAAAGGAGGGAGAAAAAAGCCCTCTGCTTATTTTACCTCTTCCTGTTTTCCTGCGCTGGCCTATCTGTGGTTGTTTAGATAAGGCACAGTGCGGACCGGTGTCAGGGGCTGGCATTTGAAAAATCAGGATATTGGTCTGCTCTTTTCTGCTGGCTTACTGTGTGATCTCGAGGCAGTCATTTAGTTTCTCCGCCTCTCTTTTCCCTTCTCGTTCAGACTGTGGCTCCTTTGCACGGGGGGCTGCGGCTCCGCAGAGGGGGTGAGCCTGCGGGTGAGATGCTGGGGCTGCACCCCTCACTAAGGAGGGACAGTGGGGTGAAGGTGTTGCCTCCTGGCAACTGCAGACTCTTAGACCAGCTCAGCTGCTCACCAGACCACACTGTTAAGAGTGTTTAAGAGCTTAACTGTTGATTTTAACTTTGGGGTAAATGTAGACTCACTCACAGTTGAGGCAGTGATGGAGGAAGGCTGTTCTGCACAGCTCCTTTTAAAAATTCCCCTTAGCCAGCATGTGCAAATTTTCAGATACTAAATTTTCTGTGGGGAAAGTGAGAATTCAGTTTAATTGAGAGAACTGGCTTCATGTGACCTAAATTACTATGACAGGTTTCAGGTTTTCCATGTAAAATGATCTCCAAATTTCTCCCATGAACTTCACCAGAGAAAACTTTTCCAGATGAAGTGCATCTTAAAAACTAGATTTTAACATTGCTTTCAAAATGATAGTGAGCTTTAGCACAGAAGAGATGGGCATTTTTTAGCAGTGACTGTAAGGAAAATCAGAGAAGGAAGATTAAAAAAATACAAAGAAGCTTCCAGATCTGGGACATTGGCTTTTCTCAGCATCCCATTTCTAGTCAAGCGCTCTGAGAGGGGTCAGAGAGAGCGATGGGAACAGAGAGCTATGCAACTGTGGATATTTTGAAGATGAATTTCCAAAAGTCAAAGGTTATGATTTATCTCTGTGTTACTAAGAGACATGACTATAAGGCTTCAATAGAACTTTTGGCGACCCTGAGGTTGCAGTTATGTTTTATCTTCTCTTATTATTAATGTATTAGCTTCTTTTCAGAATATCAGAAACAACTTTCCATTTGAGATAGATAAATATTTTTGTTATAATGTTTCCATTTGTTTGTGACTGCTGAATGCATACTTACCTTTTTTGATTCGTCTGACATGGCTCAATGGCTTTGATGAACTCCCAGTCTGTAGCTTATCTGAGGGTTTAACACCAAAGAACTGATATTTTAAGCTGAAACTATTCTTGATGGAGCACATCTTTGCAATGTCTCTAGTACAAGAGAAAAATGTGATTCAAACTTGCCATTTGTCTGCCATACAACTTTATTATGAACTTCAGTGATAATCTTTCAGTTCAAATGCTCAAACACTTGAGTTAGGCAACATGTCCCTCCACCTTTAAGAATCTTAGGCTGAAAAAGCACAAACTGATGGCAGTGATGTATCTGAGTACTTTTATCTAAAGTACACGTAACCTTAGATAGGTGAATACAAATTTGGGGTTGAAATAATTCCTGAGATTGTCTTTTCTTAGGGAAGACCATTTCGCATAAATCAGAGAATGTACTATGACGTCCTCTGTCTGTCAGATGGGGTATCATAGGTGTGTGTATACACATACACACACACACACATATTTATACCCATATTGTAGTTTAGTGCAGCTTTTGGAGTCTGGTGTCTGATATGGCTACTCAAAATCTTGAAATTTTACCTCTAGTAAACTCTCTGAAATATTGTGCAATACCATGGTTGGTTGAAAACTGAAAAAAGAAAACTTGGGACCTTACCTAACTTCTACCTTCTTAAAGCAACGCACCTCAGCAAACCCAGTTGTGTAGCATGCAATCTGGCAATAAAGACAAGACGACCGCTATATAGCCCTTGTAAAGGACCTATAAAAGTCTTCTCGCATCTCTGTTAACCTTAGAGGGAGCAGTATACATTAGATATCAAACTTCTTGATTGCTTTTAGGCCTCTGGGAACACAAGTTGAGTTTATGAATCCAAATAAATAGAGTTATAGATCCACATAAATGTGTGTAGGTGCTCTCCTGCTGTACTCATGCAGCCATTTCTGGGATAGTGCTGTCTGAAGCATCAGATAATGTTTTCAGCTTGGTAAGGAAAAGAACCAAAGTTCACATTCACAGGGACCTGGGCCTCTGAAAGTGCTGGGTATGCCACCTGGGTCATTTTTACCCAGAATGCTTGTTCTGAAAGTTCTTGAATTTGTGAGTATTTCATAATGTCTATACCCTTCTCCTTCAGGTGTGCACAGACTCTTGCAAATATAATTGCTTCAGAAGCTGAATAAACCTGTTCTTGCAGTGCTGGTAGATGCAATCCAAGCAAATGCTAATTCTGGAGGAACTTTCTTTTCTTTGACTACAAGTTTAATGGGAAAGGAAAAACTTTATCCAGACTATTTTCTTTTTTCTTAGTCTTTTCACCTAATATAGCTCAAAGAAAAATATAGTTATGCTTTAAACAAACAAACAAAAAAAGAATTGCAGATAAATTACTGTATTTGATAATGTCTTCCTTGTTACATGTTCAGAGTTTGACTCCAGGTTTAGTAAATGTGCTTTTAATATGGTTTTATGCTCAAAAATATGAGTGAGTGAAAAGTACAGTAAAAGGAGCTGTCTTTGCCTTGGTATTTGTCTGTTCACAGTCCACTAAAACTCTAGCTATAAATCCCTAACAGCAGTTTGCTGTTTCTGCTACTTTAAATTAGCCTTAATGAGGTAAATCAAGCCATTGGTGTCTAATTGGGCTTTAATGAACTGAATTCCTCAAGAAGAGATTTATGGAGAGTTTACCTGACACAAACAATTGCACCAGGGAAACTCCTTCTCCTCCTCTCCCTCCTCCCCTGCAGCAAGGAAAAACCACAGGAGACACGAAACAGCACAAAGCTGAAACTATTGCGTTGCTGTAGCTGAAAGCATTCCCAAATTAGCCAGGAATCTCCAGCAGTAGACGGAAGAAATATGTGCTCTTCCTTGCAGATGTTTCACTGCCATCCTGACTATTGGCTTGTTTTGGTCAGTGACTAGAAGAGCGGTCAAAATGCAGATGCATTGCAGTCAACTGGGATCAATCTGCTGAAAGAGCCGAGGTTGCTGCTCTAGCATTTCCCCACGCAGGAAACCACAAAACATTAGAGATTAAGGTCACTGGATCATTAGGAAAGGCCCGCAGGTTTGTCTGCAAAATATTATCCTCTCCTAGAAATAGGCCAAGATATAACAATGAAAATAGTTTAAAAACGCAAAAGGTGTTGAGATGGAAGAGTAAAACTTCCTCTGCATCAAGCAGAGAGCCTGAAACAACCTCCAGCTGTTACTGTAAGGGCATAGCTAAGGGTGTTCAGGAAGATGTGACTTGTTTGCACGCTTTGGCCCGTCACCTGCGTTCCCAGGCGATGGCTCAGTGTGGAAGGACGTCTCGTAATTTCCTCTTGCTACCTGCACTTAGCTTCAAAAGGACACTTATCCTGTAGACACATTTCAAAACACCAATGGTTCTGAATTTTAAATTCTTTGTTTATGCTCCAGGTAGGGCTTTATCTCCTTCAGTATACAGATTACTTTATTGACAATTCTTATCCTTTAAATGACTATAGCTGCATTTTAGGTAAAACCATCCATGCAAATGCAAATCCAAATGAATATAACACGTATTTGCATGTGTGCTGTTAGCTAGTGATATGAAATGAAATGATATGAAATGTTGAGCTAATAAATTCTTTAATCAGAGCTTCAAATACAGGCACTGTATTTCCTATCACCTAAAAGTAAATGAAGAATCTGTACTGGCAAGGCTGTCCCTCGATCTGTCTTCTAAATGGTGAATTGTATATTAACCTAATACAGGTTTTATGCAACATCATAGCCTGCTGTGGATCCCCAAGGATATCTGGTGTGCCATCGAGCATTCAAAAATCATGAGCTAGGCTTCAAATATAATTGGATTGCCATAGGATCAGGAGGCTTTCTAAATAACAAAGAAAAAGCCAATATGTAACTTGTGGCCCTTTTAATGTGCTTCGCTGGTTTTGAGCTTCTTGTTTGCAGCAAACTTAACTTTGCAAACACAAGGCCTAGAACGTGTCTTTGTGAGAGAGGGAGGGAGGGAGGGAGGGAGATGGGAGTTCATCACAGGAGTCCTGAGCTCTGTACTTTCAGAAAAAAATAATATCCTCATATTGGACCCTGCAGCAGTTTCAAGGCAAAATGGGGATTTCCTGCTGCTGCAGCAAAGGGTAACTCCTCCTACAGTGGAACAATTTTGAAAAGCATGCAAAGAACCATGAGTTTTTCTGCCAAAAGGAAGATGATCAGACCTCCAGTAGCCTTTTTTTTTTTCCTGGCTCAGTGGCTCCAGGCAATAGAGCAAGTTTCTACTGTGAAAGTCTGGAATAAATCTAAATCTCTTTTGCTTCAGATAGCAAAACTCCCCAAACTGCTTAATATTAAATACCTGGCATCAGACAGAGTGCAATTTGAACATGTCTTCAATCAAACTTTATTACTATTAAGCATGGAAGGCGGAATATCTTTAATACAAGCATTACTACTTAGCAGCTGACTTGCTGCCAAGCTGCCTCAGACCTGCCTTTCATATGGTTGGCTTTCCTGGGGTCTCAGCTTTCTTATACAGCCTCAAGCTGACATCCCTACCAGTGACTGTGCCCTCGATGGCTGGTAATACGGGAAGGATCATAAGGCTGGCTCGGAGCCCAGCCATAATACTGAATCTGCCATAACTCAGCTGCTATGAATATGTCCCCCTAAATTCCTCATCTGAAAATTAATGGTGTTTGCATGGCTCAGCACCTGCATATCTAATACACATTTATATACTAGGGGCCAAAATACTGATATTATATTAATAATTACCACTGAGCGATCCTAGAGCCTTAGGAGGAGGCGGGGGCAGGGGGGAGAGAGAGAGAGATAAATTATATCAAGCAAAAATAAAGGAAATTCTGATAAACTGATAATGCATTTTATAAGTCTCTGACTGCTTCTGAATAAAATAGCATTAATGAGAAAATGTTTTATGTGCACTGGAACAGTCTAGCTCATCTTTCCATATTGTATTCTTCTAATAATCTGCTTAACACATACAGACCTGCTGAGTTTTCTTGCATGTTAGAGGTCTTGTTCTTTTCAGTAAAAATCATTAAAGTAGCAATTCATTCTTCTGTGTCAAATAAGCTCCTATTGCAACAATTACTGATGGAGAAAATGATGGAGAAAGGCTATGATTTCTAGCTGAATTGTATTGTAGTCTCATATTTGCATTACATTGGAATACATCTTACTGCATTTTCTATGTAGATAAAGCTACCTACACTGTAATAAAAACATTTAGCAGTAACAAACAATAGAAGAAATTAATACTAACAATGAATGTAATCTGAGTGCTTGTTAACATTTCAGAAAGAATACAGAAGAATATCATAGTTAAAATGCATAATCTTGGGTATACACTAATTTTCTGTGTTCTCACCCATAATGTGTATAACACAGATGTAATGGTGTCTATGCTGGTAAATATAGCAACTGCAGAAAATTCTCTTAAAGTTATGAGGAATCCAGATCTCTCAACATCACTTACATATATAAACATTGCAAGTATTCATTCATCTGGTTGGGACGAGCCTTTTCAAAAAAACCTTTGTGCCTGTCTTGGGATTTTTAGTAGCTCATATAGGGAAGATCTTCATATTCTACACACAAAAAGATCTTTATCTTGGTTTAAATTCTACAAAATTGCTGCTGGCTCCTGATCGATACAAAATGTAAATACTACTTCAGCCTGGAATTTAGAAAGGAATATTACCCAATGTATTGGGTTTTTGACTATTGATAAAATGTTTCCTCTAAAGCGATGTGTGCTTTCAGCATACAGGTACAGTTTTTTCTTTACTCCTGCTCCCTGGCCAATGGAGAGCAAAAAGCATCAGCCTCCTTCCCCCTAACCTGACAGACTCCACTCGTGATGGAGTCCAAGAACATCTGATTTGCACATTTACCGCAGTGTCTTCTGTGGATTTATGGTTCCTCATGCTGCCACCATGAACCTATACCAGGAAATGCTCAGACACACAGTCCAAGGGTTAAGTGCATTTTTTACTATATCAACCACTTTCGTAAATGGTGTTTTTGAGGAAACATTAAATCTTACAGTGTGTGTAAATATTTTAACAATGTTTTCACTCTGCTTTATTTATATGCTGCAACAGTTATATACCATGTTTTGAATGACAGTTCTTCAAACCATTTCTTTTTGTACCAGAAGTGCACTTATGAAAAGACAGGGTACCTTTTTTGCTCACTTAAATGTGCTAAGGGTATCAAGGGGTAATTTTTCAGACGCTGTTAGTATTTTGTTGTTTCTACAGATGCAATTAATTACAAAAATCTTTCCAAACACTGAAATTCTAGTTCCGTTACAGTTATGAAAATGTATGGTGAGACTGCCTTAATGTTTTTGTTTAATTAATGGCTGCATTAAACTATCTGATTTCCTAACTGCTGTCATATGCAATCTTTTGCATTGACATTTAGAGGAGTGTTGATGGAGGCTAATCTCTCTGCACTTCCTCTATAGGCACTAGAAAGAAAGGGGCTCCTTCAGAAGTACAATTTAGAGTGTCTGATGTTAAGCTCCTGCTCTAAATCACCCCCCAAAACTCCCTATCGTTGACGCACCTCCCCATTGAAGTGAACCTCTGTGAATTCCTCCTTTGTCATTGCAATATGAAATGCATGTACACTATACAGGAAAATGAATAGCCAGATAAAATGCTGCCACTGAAACTTCTCAAAAAGCGATGCTTTCTGTTTTATTCAGTCTCTGGAGGTCATCAGGAGTCTATGGAGAATGTTGGAGTCAAACATGCCTTGTAATATCTGGATTTTTAGGTCTTTCTGATGACAATTTGGGTCTAGCACAGTCTCTACAAATGCACTAGTGCTCATCAGCTAGTAATTTGATTCTCAAAAAAGAGCAGGGCTGGGAACCGATGGCCTGCAGAAGCCCTGGTGAAGAAGGAGAAAGGCAAAGTATACGGGCAAAGATGGCTTGAAGTCATTTTCACCTTTGAAATTTTAGGCTACTTCAAAAGGTGGTAAACTTAACAAAGTAATCAAGCAGGAACTGGTGATGTTCCCCACGGTCCCTACTGGGTCCAATACATCTTCATTAATGACCTGGATGATGGGGCAGACTGCACCCTCAGCAAGTTTGCTGATGCTACAAAACTGGAAGGAGTGCAAACTGGAAAGAGCTATAGCCAAGAAATCCCTTAGAATTCAAGCTGCTGCAGGTACCACTAAATGAGAACTAGGACAGGAGACTGACATCAGTCCAATTTCGCATCTTCTTTTTGTGTTCTTTTGTAGCTCTGTTTTGGGATCAAGATTTTAATCCACTGCTGCTCTGTGGTCTTCTTTAAGGTGGTTTTCTGATAAGTGGCTTCTCAACAACTCTGGAAAACACAGAGCACTTCCCCAGGCAAGAAAATGCATTCAATGAAGCCACCTGGCTTTAGAAGCCCTCTGCTTGAAATAGACGGCAAATCAGGATGGTCAGTATTGGGCCTGTGTTTGCCAAGACCAGCATCTTCTTGGTTTGGGAAAAGGTGGTGTGCAGTCCCAGGATACAGGCAGAGAAATCGTTGCTGTGAGTCATTAACCAACACAGCCCTGGCAGAGGGCAGAGGGCAGAAGACAGCCCACAACTGTGGACACAACCCCACTGTGTCCTGTCCCTGCATTCAGCAAGAAACTTGGAGGTTCAAGACATTTCCTCACTAGGACTGTTCTCTTGCTCAAAATTAAAACAAGAGCTTGGTCCCTAGTTGAAAAAGTATTTAATAAGGAGATCCACACTAGTTTCTTTAAATTCTTCACTGCATCTCCAGACAAATTACTACAGAATTAACGATGGAAAGACAAGTATCAAAATAATCCATGTTCTTTACTAGTTTGAAGCATATTCGTAAAGTTCCTGTGCTATTTACTTGTTAAATTTACTGTTAACTGAATTACAGTTCTAACTGTAAGTAATTTCTTTACCACAGTACAGGTAACTTTTGTGGATCGCTGGAGAACACCAGTAGAGGTGCTTAGACATTGGACGCTGGGGACAAGTGCTAATAACGCACAGTGCTGCATTTTGTCATACTTTGTTTCAGAAACTGGAAACTTACCAGTTCGTGAGAACACTCTAATTTTGGAATATAGCTATGAAAGCTGAGAGTCTGAGGCCTCTTATGGTCATAGTAAGAAGCTGGCAAAATGCTCCACTAAATGGCTTTAAATATGAAAGACAAGCCCTCAAAGGGGGTTGGCAACAGATGGAGATTCATATCACAACTGATAGCTTCTTTGAGCTCTTTAGTGACCTCTTCTAAAAACAGCAAAATATATACAGGGGTGTGATAGGGATGAGTTCAAGAGTGGAAGAAAACACACCTATTTTCTTAAATAGCACCTCAAAGTGGTTCTTTTTCTTCTGAATATTCTTCCAGAACTCCGTCTTGCTACAATATGCTTTAAATTGTCTGTAGTTGCTTCTTGGTTATAACAAGAAAATTAAAACATGTTAAAAAAGAAACTTGATTTGACTCCATTCCACTTACACACGAAATGGTTAAGAAGAAAAGAGCCAGAGCACATGCTGATCCTATAGCTAAAGCCAAGAATAATTTTGTCTGCGACCTTCAGGATCTAATTCAGAGCAGCATAAAAATGGTGGCCCTGGAAAGCACAGACATCCTATGGATTTGTAAGTGCTTCAGGTTGAATTTAGCCTGTACCTACATTTTTTTATTGTGCAAATTGAAGTAATCCCTTTTGAGAATAGGTCCATAACTTTCTGTGCTGCCCCGCTCCTGTGGGCTTCCCATGTGTCTCTGCTCCCCCTTTTGCCCCCTCTGCCCTCCACCCACACAGCCTTCCCCTATTCAATTTGCCACCTAGAGACAGTGCAGCTCTTGGCTGAAGGCCATTCAGTTCCTTGCCTCTGGGAAGTCACAGAAATGCCTTCTGAATATTTTGTTTGATGACAGATCCTCTCCAACAGGAAAGATTTGTTAAGCAGCTCATTGCACAGGGCGTATTGAGCAGCTGCCCTGCCACATGCCATCTCTCCTTGGCAAGGGGTGCTCCTGCCCCTGCTCCTGCCCTAGGAGAGCATCATGCCGTAGCACACAGAAACATGCGTGTTCTGCTGTGGTTCAAGCACCTCCATCCTCACTGTGCTGAACTGCCCCAAGGCAGCCTGCAAGGTTGCTCTGTATCTCTATTATAGCTGTCCCCAAGGGTCTCCACAGTCACATCAGTGATTCTTTGAAGGGCCGTACATTTACTGTGGGTCAGCAGCTGGAGGATTAGTTGAGCTATCTAGCCTGACTGAGTGTCCCCTATTGCGGCATACATTAGAGTGAAACATAACTAAGCCTTCCTGGAGTTTAATCTGTCGCAGAGAGTGTAAACTATATATTTTAAAGTTGGAGGAGGGGGGAAGGGGTCCTGTTTTGTGTCTGGAGATATACAGTAGGTAGAACAAAAATGCTAGGCACAACAAGCTTGCCTTTCAAAACAAGGTCTTAGGAAACCCTCAGGTGTTCTCCTGTATTTTCTTTCTGTGTATGCACCCTCTCACATTTCTGCCTCATTTTGTGACAACTGGTGCTCTTGGAGTACTTAGCAGCCTGGAAGGTGGATCCAATTTAAACCAGAATAAGCCAATTGCAGGTATGTGGAAAGACAAGCAAAAATTAGTTTACTGAAAGCCTTAGCAGAAACTACTGGCAAATTACAGGGTGCAATTAATTCCTTCCATAAAATAAAGCACATAATCATAAATAAATACCCTCTAGCTGGCTCTATTGTCATTACATTTTTCTAGTGAAAAGCTTGTCCAGAAAGATGCGATAGGATTTTCTCTGGTGCCTATAACAAAGTCGAGCGTAGAATATCTGGGTCTTAGAAGTCTAAGCCTAGTGATTTATCCAATAGACCACACTGCCTCTACACATATGTTGAGAAGAGATTCTAACATTTCATAACATGTAGAAAGGGAAAAAGAGACTTACATGTGTTTGCGATAAGTAAGAAGTGTTTAATTCTGTATCCAGGCCTTTGCATTTTTATATAGGTGATTTAAAAATTTTGGCAGAGATCCTGTCTCCTCACTGCTCAAAAATCAAATACGATTGTTGAGCAGTAACACAAAAGCATTCTGCATGAAACTTGGATCTGCAGAGACTTTACAAATGGTAAGCGTGTGGTAATGGAAAAATGGGCTGTAATTGCTGTGGACTTTCATTTTAGCATTAGTTACCTAAAACAGAAGCGTATGCTTGTGTTTGTTGACCAAAATGAAAACTTTTTCTGCCAAACCCTTTGGCTCTTAACTTTAAAACAAACTACAGTATGATATATGCTTACTGTCTACGCTCAGTGTGTTAAAGAGAAGGGAGAAAATATTATATTTTTTAAAAAGCCATAAAATTAAGAGCAAAGAAACATGAATCCAAGTAACGGGGTACACTTAAGTTTTGATCTTCAATGCAGTGCAAGCTCGTTATTTGAATGAACCAAAGCTAGCCTATTACCAACTTAAGCTGGACTGAGAGAAGTCAAGTTCAACACAGTTAAGTGTAGGTACACTTTTGGAGTTTGCACAATTGGCTGATTCATTTTACAATATATTTTACCTGGTACAATCTTCTTGTATAAATGAGGCCAAGGAAAGGAGAACTTGAAGATTTAAGGACACGCTACAACTGCATGTCTCAAGTCGCTAGTACTGACAATAATATGAATCTTAGCACACCTGATGAGTTCATACATCAATTGGCATTATAGGAACTGGGTAAAACTAAAGGTCAGGCTAGTCCAAAGTTCTGCCTCTGACACTGGCCAAAGGCAGATTCCCAGGGAAGACTATGGGACCTGAGCAAGGGCTGTCCCAGCCTGCGGCCATTGATCGCTCAGGGACTGTCTGAATCAAACGTGACGTCTATGCAATCCCTGCATAGTCTCCCTTTGACTCCCTATCAGTTTCTAGTATTCACAGTACTGTGAGACAGAGATTCATAGCCTGCCTATGAGTTAGATGAAGAACCTCCTCCTTTTTTTTTAAACTTTGCCTCACATTAGCTTTATTAGATACTCTGTAGTGCTTGCACTGAAGACAGTGAACAACGGATTGCTATCCACCCTCTTCATGCCTCTCATGATTTACTAGATGCATATCTTATTTCAACTGTCCTCTTTCAGCCTGAGGAGACCTGGTTTGCTCAGCCATTCCTTATGTGGATGCTGCTCCGTTCCTCTCATTGCTCTTCTCTGTACCTTTCCCAGTTCCACTTTAACCCTTTCAAGTGGAGGAGAGAGTGGAGGGCAGAAAGATAAACTCATGCAATATTCAACCTTTGTGGGAATACACAACAGAGATGGAAAATAGTTGCAAAGTTGTCACATGCCAAAACCTCGGTAAAGTAAGAAAAAACCTGCGTAGAATGATTACACATTGCAAAGATGGACACACTGGAACGTCAAGGCATTTGAGGTAAAGTCACGTTCAAGCATATTTTAGTAATAGGCTACTACACTTATACATTGAAAATGGGATTTTGATTAATTTTCCAAGTGCTAGTTTATTAAACCAAACTAGAACAGGTCTAGATATATTGGCCTGGCAGCAAACCAAAACCAAAAATTCCCCAAACAAATCCAAATCCCTTTGCCTAGAGAGTTTAGTTTAATTTCAATGAAGCAAATGTGATATTCATCAAGCCTTAACACTTGCAACATAATTTTTAAAGCCTAACTGTTACTGTATGTAATGACCTCAGAGGAGGTAGTGCAGAATTTTAACCAAAGCAATTGAATAAATAAAAGCAAATGCTTAGTAACTTTCTAAGCAAGATCTTTTAAAGACAAAATATACAGGTAGCAAACTGACAAATCCTAATCAAGTATTTCTGCTTTTCCCCATTGCATTACATCATATTAGACAATCTGCAAACTGCTAAATAGATTTGGGATAATTATTGCTGGAGCAGCTCTTTCTCAGGAAGAAAACCTTGATTTTATTGTGGTCATTGTTAAATTAAAAATGCAGATGCCTGCTCTGCAAAGCATGGAACTGGATTCACATTTGCTGCTTAGGCACAGCTCTTCTTTGAAAAGAAAACTTGGTAGACAGTTTGGGTATAGCACCTAGGTAGCATAGGCCCTCTGAGTATTTAATACTAGTTCTTGCTAGATACATGTGTGTGCAAACCAGATGATAGATGGATGGGTACACATTTTGTTATCCTTAGATTCTCCTTTTTTTCCCCAAATATAATCCTTAGTGTATGTTCATTTCACAATTCCACTACCAAAAAACTCAATCATGTGTACCACAAGCTGAGTTCAAAGAAGCTTAACTACACTAGGATTTTGTTTGGGTAGTCAAATACAATAGAAATTAACCCCTCTTCTGCATTCTTAAGATAGCATTGATTTTAAATAGGAAACAATTCCGCAAATTAGGAAGTGGCAGAACAGTAGCTTACCATTGCTGACCATATCACCTTTTAAATCTAGATTTTAAAATATCTTTGGTGGTTGTCCATTCTGTCAAAATCTGTGTTTTATTTTTTATTGTGACCCTGCTTATTTTCACAGCCTTTGTAATCCTAATGTGTTAAATAAACACTTCTTGTCCAGCCACTGAAAAAACTAACATGCCAAATGATTTGTAGCTTTCCACCTGAACTGTTGCTCGTGAAATTGGGATTATATGCCTGTAGGCCCACACATGGTAAATCAGCCTTGTCTTGGATTGCCTACTGTGCTTCCAGGACTTCTACAGCAGCAGCTGAGGCTTCCAAGAGTAGCCTGAGTAACACCAATGCTTGCATGGTTAACACTTTCAAGTGCAACTTAGTAGCTTAACTTTTACCTTTATAGAATGAAAATATAAAAATTATAATCTTTTTGCTGTCCATTTCTTGCTCTTTCTTTCACCCTGTTAAGTGGATGTGAACATCTCACTTCAGCTACTTACACAGATGCAACTTAATCAATTAGGTTACTCACATGTACCAAGAAAAATAGCACAGACCTTCTTTTGTAGTTTCTGGTTGAGGTAAACATGCAAGTAAACATATAGCAAATGTTGAAAATATCCTGAAAAGAGACAGGACTAATTATCCTCCCACCATACTGTCATACTGTATGGAAGTGACCTTCTATAAGCCATTTAGATTGGACTGCAAATTAAGTCCAAGGACCTGCCTTGCGCTCCAAATAAATACCTACACCTGTAGATCTGTAATACAAGAAAACTGCAGTCTTAACTAGGCACTTCATAGGCATTACTGTAAAATAATATTTTATGATTAAATGATCCAGCTCTGTATGATATTCACATGAAAATGCAGGATTGACCCCAGTCTAGTTCATCAATGGGGCCCTCTTCATAAAGCAAGCAAGCAACTCCACCTCTCATCTCCCCCTCCAAGATTTTTATTGCATTTATTTAAAGTTGATGGGTTTAACTAACTTCAAACAAGTTCTTGGTGACCTCAGTTTTATTTTGAAGCTCCAAATTCCCCCAGTTAGTTGCTGAATCACCAGGGACCCCTCTGTCTTGGAACAAGACTGTGAGTGGTGCAGCTGACACAACCACTACATACAACACAAGAGTAGCCACAATGAACAGCCTATGTATGTAGCGCATTCAAAACATGGCATGCGCTGCCATTAGTACGTGCAGAATGAAGAACTGCTGCATTCATTTCGGCTGGTGAGGGTCAAACTGGACAGGCACAAGCCACTGGGTATGGAAAATAGCTGAGAAGACACTTTCATTTGTGCTGACAGAGAAAAAAGGGGCTTTTAATAGCGCAATTTTCTTTTTCATAGAAATAAGTAGCAGTAAATAAAAAGGGTCTTTATATCGCCTAGTGTTCATAGCTGACACAAAATAGATATTGCCTTTGCAAGCATTGATTACGAGTCAGTGGTGACTTCTCTGGGGTGTGCTGTGGAGAGAGGAGTGAATCTGTCTTGCACACTCTTCCTTAGGGAAAGCAGGATCCTCTTCCATTGCATTAACTCTTGCAAAAAGTAAAGGAGCAAAGGACAATAAATGGTCCTTTTCCAGTGCTGATGTAGGGAGCCAACAAAGGAAACACAGTTGTTTGGTTCATAAAAAATTGGCCTTGTTATTTTAAACAATACAATTGGTTTAGATTTTACAGTGATGCTTGACTGGTCAGGATGCTGTTTCATCTTTTTCTGTTGGGTATGTGAGTTGGTTCACATTAAATTCTCACTGTCTTTATCACTGTGAAGCCATTGTAGAAGGTTCAGGGTGTATTCTCAAGAGAAAAGCAATTGCTGTAGTTATATTTTATTTACAGTTTAAATTGAAGACAACTTGCACATGTCTCTGGAATGTTTCATACAGTTTTATCTAAAAATACAAAGTTTTCATAGTTTCAGTATGCAAATAATGTTTAAGATCTGCACAAAATCTGGTTGCAAAAACCTTAACATATGAATTATGTGATGTTGATATTTATTAATTTTGTACTCCAGTCTGATTTTCTATAGCTACTGGGAACTGCAGATGAGACCATAAGCCAAGACACCCATTCTACTCATTCAGAGCTATGCCAAAATCAATCTGAGGCTCCTGGATCTCCACCCACCCCACAGCTCTTGGTCGTCTTTCACTTCACATTGAGTCTCTCTGTTTCCTGCAGTTGCCAGCCATCTGCGTGAGGAGTGAAGCTGTCTCTTATCAGAGTTTGCTCTCCAGTTTTCCCTATGCAAGGCAGGTTGCCCTTTGAGTTTTGGAGCAGAGCTCGCTGCTTCCACAGCACATCCCAGCCAAGGAACAATAATTCCACATCGGGAATCCAGCTGCTCTCCCAAATGATACTGCACTGTATTACCACAAAGCCACACGGCTGTTCAAAACACCCACTATCAGCCAACTCCATTCCCCTGCCAGAGATCAGAAAACAAGAACACACTTGGCCTTCTCTGCTCGGTGCTTCCAGTAGTTCACCCGCTCAGTTATGCTGGGGTCTGTCCACATCTGTTTCACAGTACTCCTCTCACTGGCTTAATTGTACATGCTAACCGATATCCTAGACAAACCGCAAGGAACCACTTGTATAAAGCTAGCTAATGAAGGAAGGAGAAAAGAAAGACAAAGAAATATCAGCTTTTTAACAAAAATAAATGTAAAATCATCTTTATTTCTGTGTCACAGAAATAAATATAAATTCTTTCTTTTCAGATGTTGCTAATTACACACACAAGTTTAATTCTTTTTTTTTTACTTAAAAAATCTGCAATCTTCACTCTAAATCTCTGACTTGCCCTTAGCAATGACTTTTTTTGGAGAAAAGGAAAGATGTCAGCGAGAGCTTGTTTTTGGTGAGACCCAGGACAAACATACTGCCCCTTTAATAATCCATTAATTCTCTAATAATATCCTTTAGGAAGACTGGCTACTTCCACTGATTGTTTTAGTACTTATTCTAAACAATAGGCTTACCCATTTAACAAATTAGGTTAAACTTTAGAAGTCATCACTTGTGGGACGTTGACTTCGTTGTTCATCTAAGATGTGGGACAATGCTGCTCTGTGTTGGAAAAGTCCAGTGCGGAGAAACACTCTCCCTCCAGCTCTTTCATGTGCAGTGCTGCAGAAGTGCCCCGAGGACTTTCCAAAGCCTTCCTGACAGCAAGCCACCAGAGCCAGTCATTAGGATTCAGTCCACAGCTGAGCACAGTAAATAACAACAGTATTTATGTCCATAATGATCTTGGCGTCTCTGCAGGAGGTATGTTTGGAGACCTGACCACTTTTCACTAGAGCAGTGCTGACCACAACTGTTGGAAAGGTTCAGCCAGGAGATAATAGTTGTCAGAAGCATTGGGGGGAAGGAAGGGATAGAGAAATGGATATGACAAAGATAGCTGGAGGCACTTATTTCAGCTACTGGAAAAGGCAGGTTACAGCAAAAAAAGTGCCTCAGTTTCCTTTCAAATTGTGTAATTTATAAAAGAGCAAAAGGCAGCTTAAAGTAAACAGAAGGTAAATATAAGCCAGAAAGAAACATTGCCCTGCACAGCATGTCACTGGCCCATGGGATCCACCATGGCACCAGGTCAGTCAGCTGCTGTAGCTTCCTTCGTAGAGAGGCCAACAATACTAAACCCGTTGCCTGTCCTTGCATGTGATAAACCTGACACGTGGTGAAAGCAACAATTTCTATCATCTGCAGTTCCCTCTGCCTGACATACGTATGGTTTGCTGCATGCAAGGGAGCATGCAATCTCTCCTGCAAGTCTTAATATAACTAAAAACAGAGACTATTTTAGCCAGGATTATTTTAATTGGGAGTGTATGTAACAGGAGTACAACCACTGAGACACACCACAATGATGTCATTCAACCAACTTGACATTTGTTGGTCTTACTTAAATTCCTGACTGTCCCCAATCATAGAATCATAGAATCATAGAATCATTTAGGTTGGAAAAGACCTTTAAGATCATCGAGTCCGACCGTAAAGCTAACACTGCCCAGTCCACCACTAAACCATGTCCCTATGTGCCACATCTACACGTCTTTTAAATACCTCCAGGGATGGTGACTCAACCACTTCCCTGGGCAGCCTGTTCCAGTGCTTGACAACCCTTTCGGTGAAGAAATTTTTCCTAATATCCGATCTAAACCTTCCCTGGCGCAACTTGAGGCTGTTTCCTCTTGTCCTGTCACTTGTTACTTAGGAGAAGAGACTGACACCCACCTCGCTACAACCTCCTTTCAGGTAGTTGTAGAGAGCAATAAGGTCTCCCCAAAGCCTCCTTTTCTCCAGGCTAAACAACCCCAGTTCCCTCAGCTGCTCCTCATAGGACTCGTGCTCTAGACCCTTCACGAGTTTCGTTGCCCTTCTTTGGACACGCTCCAGCACCGCAATGTCTTTCTTGTAGTGAGAGGCCCACAACTGAACATGTTATTCGAGGTGCAGCCTCACCAGTGCCGAGTACAGGGGGACGATCACTTCCCTAGTCCTGCTGGCCACACTATTTCTGATACGATCACAGAGGGTAGCTACATCCTGCAGCCAGTGCCCTTCTTACGAGCAACACAGGGGTCAAAGAGGAAGCTTGGGTCACAGCCAATGTAAGCAGGGACACCGCATCCCACCGCTACCCTCCTTTCTCACGAGGGTGCCAACTGCAGCCGAAGCACGCAGGCTCTGCTGGGGGACCCCCTCCCGGCGGTCCTTTGCAGCAGAGCCTGGAGCAGGGGGGCTGCAGATGTTTACCCGTCTGACTGAGCCAGCTATTGTCTCGTGCCTCAAGTTCCTGCAGGCCAGCAATTAAGGCAGAAATCTGGAAATCCACAGCACAGTTAGCAGCTTCTGGTCATGGTGGTGATTGGATTAGGGGAGAGAGGGCTGTCTGGAAGGATACAGCACTGGCCGCTCTGGGGATTTAAACTGATCCCCCAGCCAAAGGAAAATGAGTGTGGTGGCTGTGGTTTTCTTTCCGTTAACATTATCTTACAGTTTATGTCCTAAAAAAATTGGCATAGCTGGCAAATCCTGGGAGCAAGGCCCAAAACTGATTTAGCATGAAGCCTGAACTTTCTGTCACCCTATGAAGTCCAGGTTTTCATACTCAGTGTCAAGGTGAAGGGACAGAGTAATGCAGTAATGTTTCTCCTCCTGCATTTTCTTCTTGTTTCATGTCAATGTCAGAAACCCTGGAACCTAGAGATTTTTTAATAAATCTACTAATCTTTCCATGGGAATAATTATACATTTTAAACACCTCTCCAGAAAACAGAATCTCATACCTTAGAAAGTCAGATACAGAAATTTTCTTCTCGGAATTTAATTAAACAGGCAAAATAAGTTGGATAGAAGTAATTTTTTTTTTTTAAAGGTGAACTTTATGAGTTGAAAGTAATACTCTGGATTAGAGTCTTTTGTGCCAAAATACAACAAAACATAAACAATACGGGGTTTAACACACATGCTGTTGGACAAGAATATAGCAGAGGGATTAAAGAAAAGCTGTCATTCTGTAATGTAAATCAGATTTTCCCTTATTTTACTTTAGTGGGTTTTACTTTTTTTTAAACAATAAAGATTAGCTAATAGATGTCCTTGCTCATGTTTATATATAGTTGGAAGAATCATTCAGATGTCATTTGATACTGGATGTATCTAGCTGTAATGAAGCTGTATGCAATCTAATATGTACTGAGTTAACTGTACTCATTTTTTGACATGATTAATCCATTCAAATTTTTTTAGCAGAGCAAATGTTATAGGAATAATTAATTTGCAAATGTCTGCTTGGTAAAGGGTAATTTTTAAAAAAACCTGTATCTTAACAATACGAGGAGAAATTTTCAAAAGCCACTAATATCCTATTCTCAAAAGCAAGTTGGATGCATAGCATAAATCACTCATCAAAAAAAAAAAAAAAAGGTAATTTCAGTCTTTATACTGTTTAAAGGCATTTGAAACCATTTTCCTAATTGCCACTTCAAAATCCTCTACTAGCCAATCAAAGAAATTCAGAAACTTCAACTCATACCCTTTTTGTGCTGTATGGTGTTTTGGAGGTAAGCAAAATTTGCTCTGTACTTCAGTAGGCTGCAAAAGACATATTCAGTACTACGCATTAAAAAGCAGCTCGGCAGGAAGGATTACCTATTGAATCAGAAGGATTCTGCCCCTGATTAACACTGAAGGAGTGTCTCTGCGTGATGTGAGGAGGCACTGAATTACTTACTAACACTTCCCAAATGCAGTGAAAGATTCGTGACTGCTCTCCTGAGCAAAGAGGTTGTAGGAGAGGACTGGATTTCAGCCCAGGATGGATGGGAGAGTTTGGGTTACTAAAGATGGGGCCATCAAGGTGTGTTTAGAGTTGCTACAGCCAGCTGACTGCACTTAATTGTGGCATTCGTAAGAAAATTTAGGCTGAAAAGTAAATTTCAGAGCGGGTATAGCACTAGAATTTGGGCTGATAAAAACTGGTGAGCTGCAATCCTGCAGCAGGAGAGAGGCAACTTAATTTGGGGTGGGTGGACAGTTGTTGTTTGCAGATTCCCTTACTGTAGTCCTGGGTAGGCAGGGGATACTGGCTTGCAAACCTGAGTTGCTGCAGATCCTGGAAAAGTTGTCAAGCTCTGCTTGGAGTAGTGATTAACAGTGACACTAATCCACTGTCCTCTGAATACGGCAGAGTTTTATGAAGACTTTAGGCTTAATGAAAGGATGAGGGTTGCCCGATTAACTTGATTTCTTGCTAGTCTACAAAAAGCTGCTGAGGACCAGAGCAATGTAGCTGTAAGTACTTCTGGACTTGATAGGAGTCGTTGCTTTTATCGTAGGACTGGGGTCAGTGCTGCTTTCAAATGTGAACCAAAATCCTAACAGGATCCATGAGCTAACTTCAAGAGTTTTAGAAATCACCTAACCGTGCCTCAGCTGTGAGGCCTGAGAGAAGCAGTCTCTTCCTGAGCTTCAGCCTGGAAGGTTAATACAAGGGCTAGCTGTTACGAGCAGCAATAAATCCTTTGCATGCTGTTAACCAGGAACACATCTCCCTGTTTACATCTTCACATGGCAGGGGTCTCCCATGGAGTCCTGTCCACTGAGCTGCCCTCAGATGAAATGGGCCAGAAAGCACGAGGTTACAGCTCTGACGAGCAGGGCTCTCGGGTTTGTTACAGGGCTGAGCGTAAGGAAAGGGCCTTTTGTTACATTTAGGGCCAGTCTTTGCATCCTACTGTCAAAAACACAAATCCAACCTCACTAACATGATTAGATCAAGAAGCTACAGAGTCTTTCCTGCTCATGCCAGCCTGAACCCTAACATTAACACTAATCTTGAAATTAAAGCTACACCTAGATTAGCAACCTCTGTCAAACTCTGAGCTAAGCACAGCTCGGTAGCTTCTCCGGGTGATGACGTTAAAAGATACGTTGATAACACCTAGATCTGGGCAGCAACGCTGACTCAGTGATTCATATCACCCATCCTTCACCTTGGTCCTCACAAGGCCTTTCTGTACGTCAGCTCCTTACGCTTCACCAGCAACCCCTGCCACACCAAAAGCTAAGCATTGCTTACTAGCTCCTGTTTAAAATACGTTCAAAATACTCTTAATATTCCCTTTTAAATCCCACAGTAACGTGGACTCAACCACCATGTCAGCTTGACTTCTAGCCCTTAAAAATTTTTTACCCTTTAAACTAATCTGCCCAGCTGAAATGAAAACACTATGTACAGAAAGCCAACCAGCACCAGGTCCAGCTCTAGCTCAAAAAGCTCTTTTCAAACCCAAGATTAATGCCAACATCATAAGCTTCCCTAGCCTGACATGGTAACCTAAACTGAAGTCTAACCCTTGTCCTTATTGCAATGCATCAAAGACTATCAGTTGTAATTTTTCATTTTTTGATCCTAATGTTACTGGGTGTACCATACCACGACTGTAATAAAATGGGATGTGTTTGCAAATTATTGACGATGAGACACTTATTTAGCATCAAATCATCAAACTATCCAAAATTTATATTCTTAAAACCGGTAATTAACTTTGAAAAGGTACCTTTTGATGCTGAAGAATTACTGTTAATCCATCCCCCACCATCTCAAAGGTACTTGTTCAAGATGGAGCACATGCATTACCCCGGCCAGCCTGAAAGAACACTGGATGTGATGGACACTGGAAGAAGATAGTGCAATGAAGATTAAAAAGACAGTATTAATCAGCTGGCCTTCCAAGTGTTTCAGAGAAATTATGACTGAACTTTAGAGAGAACAGTGTCGTGGAAATATCATTAAAATGAGAATGACAGTAATTAAGTGGATGGAAGCATCCTTTTTTCTTTCTTTATTCTTTGATGAAAATTATACTTTGACAAAATGCCAAGGAGAACAATGTCTGCATCTCACTTTCTAAAGTTGCCTAGACTTATGATGAAAATGCTTAAATCTGAAAAAAGTGAATCTATCAAAAGATACAAAATAGTTTACAAAAACTACATAACATTACAAACACAGATAGAAGCCGTAATTCCTGCAGTTGTATGGTATCAAGCATGGATAATTTTTGAAGGCAATGTAGTTAGTTCTAGAGTTAGGACTTTGACTCTTAGTTGAGTCTGTAAGCCGAAGTTTGCAATAAACTGACTTGTTATGACTCACTATTTAATATATTCATATAAATGCTTTAAAAAAAATTCTTATTCTGTCCACATAGCAGCAAATTTTCAGGCTATGCGTCTTGACTCAAGTTTATGTATCTTGACTCAAGTTTATGTATCTTGAGTTAGAGAGACTGGCAAAGTTCCTGAGTGAATTCACAAACTCCCCAAGATCCTCAGAGGCTGAAGTAATTCATGTGATGAGGGGAGAGGCAGCGTATCTCACCAGAAACTATTTTATTTGGTCTGTCATTGTGGAATGAGGTCCGTTCTGCACTGCCTTCCAGATTTTTTGCATTTCTCAAGTGGAAAGCAGCCTGGTATATTCAAATAAAATGTTTCCTAGGTCGACTGGAGCTCCCAGCTGACAGAGAACCAGTGCAGTTGGTTCCCATTCAGCTACTCCTTAGGATATTTGACAATTTTGACAGGCTGATTTAGAATTGTGTTGTTACAAAATGAAATTTTCATATATTAGAGTAGTGATATATGTATAAAGAGCTAAATCACTTCAATTTTAAGCTTTCTTTTCCCCAAAGTGTCCAAGCTGCTGACAAGTCAGTCTGATACACTATAATCATGAAGAAAAAGAAAGACCTTTTATTATTTAAATATAATGTTAATATTGAAAAAGCAGAGGGGAGAACAGGAATACACATAAAGATTAAAAGACATTGAAAATCTCCGTGTCTTCTTATATGTTCTTCATAATCTAGAAACATGACACTATGGTCTAGTTAACAGCAGCTGAGTGCCAAGACAGACCATGTGTGTTCTTTCCCTATCAGTTTAACAGAATCAGTTTAATAAAAGTAGAGGATCAAAGAACTTCAGATGAGACAAAAAGAACCAAGAAACACTCACTGTCAGCCAAGTCACACAGATCCATTACATAGAATATATAAGCGACCAAAAAACAGAGAAAAAATGTTTGCATTAACCCAACAGCAGTCAGTTCAGAAAGTCAATTAAGAAAGCTTAATTGATTGGTTTATTATGGTTTATTGTGCAAGTAATAATTCATATTAAAACTCTTCGATTTGTAAAATTAAGTTTGAAACAACTGTATAAATGTTAAGTAGCTTTAAGAGTAAATTAATTTGTAGTAAAATAAATAAAGGTTATTATCTTAATTTAATATTATCTTAATGTTATCCTAATTTACCAAACAATCCAAATTCCTATAAGGGGACACTGTAGATACAAATGTTTGCAGTTGTTAGACAGTGAAATACTGGCCATCAACTTATTGCTTACCTTGTTGGAGACTACACCATAAAAATTAAAGTGTCATAGGTCACTCCATGATGAATCTTTTTTTCGCTTCACTAAAAAAATGCTGCAGAGAAGATAACCTAAATCAAGGGTTGAATCCTTGAGACAGAAGATTCATAAAAGGTATTGCAACAATACCTCCTTGGACATGATATCAGCTATCAATTCCAGTGAGTCCATAAAAAGCATCTCTGCAGGACATGAAATTCAGTCTGTGGTTTCAAGCAATTGAACTAAATGTGAGTTTCTTCCAGACGCAAATTTTCTCCCTGTTCTCAAAATAGTATATATTTGTCTCTCTGTAAACAACTTCAAGATTGTGCTTATCCCACCTTACTAGAAATAAACTGAACAGAATGAACACTCGTGCTGAATGAAGAAATCATACAATTGTAATAACCAGTTATTCATGATTATTAATACATTAGGACCATGAAAGTGAATAATTAAAGAGATGTTTCTGTTTCAGAAGATTATCAGACTGAAGGGCCAATTACTTCATCCTAGAATGTAACTTAGTTCACATAACTGATAACAAATACTGAATAAGGTGTTTTTACCTTGCAAGTATCCATAGAAACAAGATTGGTGAAAAGTCCAACCTAAATCAGTCCTCCTAGAGGAGGACTGTCTAGATCAAAATCACAGTTTACGAAGAACACTAAATAGCCCCTCCTGCAGCAATATGACCCAATTTCCTCTCTAAAGTCACCTGGCGTATTCTTCAAAATTTTATATTTAACTTTTTGGCCTCTATATCACATGGAGCATCAGGCCACTTATTTCTCACACTCTATTGATGGATTGCCAAATTAGTCCATCTTCTTTAGTTACTAAAGTAAAAGAAAACATAGAGAAACATAGGCAAGATTCAAACAACAAAAGACTTGACTAAGCTTCTAAATCCACAGTTAGTTTTTTAAGTTAGTTCAATAATGGATTTCCAAATACCCAACTTTTTTTTTTTTTTTTTGCTAAATAGTTTACACTGTTATTGTGGAATAGCATGAAACAGACTCTGCACCCCCTTTATTTACAGGAAACAAAAGCTGATTCTGAATGAACCTGACAAAGCAACATGTGTGGCCAAGACCAGAGTTGAGACCAAGCATCAAGGCTTCTTTGGATAGAATATGCATTAACAGAACATCATTTGCAGATGTTCCTTATCCAGTTGGATTCCCTGGCTTTTCACTATCTCTGCTCACATGAGCCATGGCCAAAACAAACAAGCTGTCCTTTCCTCAGCAAAGTGCATTTGATGGTGCCACATGGATGGGAGGCCTCCAAAGCAATGGTTCTCAGCATTCCAGCTGATTAGCTCTTCTAATTGGCTCTGTCTCCTCCCATTCCAGGATCTTCTCACAATAAATCTAGTTAGGAAAAGTTGCATAAAATGCAGTATCAAGGAAGTACCAGGGAGATGATGTTAAAGTAACATCGCTTTTCAAGCTACATTCCTAGCATAGAAGACCAAGAGTTTATTTCCTCTTGGCAGATGTAGAATGTAAACAATCTTTCTTGGTCATTTTGCAGCTTGATCATCTGTTTTTATGTGGTTTATATCCTGTCTCATCATTAGCAAGTATTAGGATGGAAAGAACAAGAAGAAATAAACAAGCTGGGCTGTGCTGGTGCTCCTCAAAGTATTAAAACCTCTCAAGGACAGCCTGTTTCACCTTGCTCACTTGCCCACTTCAACAAGTCACCTGAATTAGGATCAGAAAGACAAGTCCTGTCGGGGATTTTTTGCCTGTAGCATGTATATATACACCACATATATACTTCTAAAGATCACGCAGAAACGATTGATCAAAGATTGTGTTACCACAGGATCCCAAGACATTTGCAACGCTTCATCTTGCTTCTTATGGCAGTTTATAACTCTCAGCCTTTTTTACAGGCTTTTGTAGAGTGTGTGGTGGTAAGAGGTACAGATGGTCTCTAGATCCTTTTAGATTAAACATCTATTGCACAGTTACCTACAATTATTAAGACCTGGAGTTGTTGACCAATGCAATTACCTCTACTCCTCTGCCCTTATAAAGGGCCAATGCAAGTCGTAGAATTGCTGCAGCTAGAAGAAAAAGTCAATGCTTTAGATAAACTGCAGAGTGTCCAGTACTTGGAGTGAAATTATCTGAGATTATTACAAGGTGGCCCAAGTGTAGGATAATGCTTAATATAGCTCTGGAACCCTGATCCACAACAGCTGCCTCCTAGATTAAAGCTTCTTTAGATACCTGAGGCTTCTTGCCTTTTTCAATGAGATATAAAAGCCTTACACTTCAGAATGGGCTCAGTTAAAGCAAACGTACCTTTCTGATACAGTAGAAGAAAAGGAAATTACTATTAACCAACTGTGAAAAGGCTGAGCCAGTTCATTTGATTCTCTAAAGTCCTTCATGCAAAATAAATGCATGTTCTCAATAACAGTTTGCAGCCAGGAAAGCTCAATTTCATATAAGAACTGTAATGAATTACAGTACGTATTTATACATGAAATATCTTCAGTGATAAATCACACATTTTTGAACGTGAGAAAAGCAAGATACATGTTAGATGCAATATTACACAAGTCATACAAGTGGCTCCTGCGAAACCTAGAACGAACTTACCTATAGGAATCTCCAAAGACCAATATTGTCTGAGATGAAATTTCCATACTTCTTCCTCTTTGAACCAATTCCCTTTAAATACGTTATGTTTTCCAATGTGATTCACATGTGAATGTAGCTGTCAATTAAAGCAAACCTATGAAAACTACTGTTTATTTTGGATAGCAGTTATTTCACAGAACTATGTCTTTGTTACATACATTACTAACAAGGCATAATGATTGCATACAACCTCAGTATAAGGAGTTAAGAGTTTGCATTTTTAATTTCCTGTACCTCTCTTGTATTTTTCACTTGGTTATTTGGAAAGCTGATACACATAAATATTGAATGACTTAGCATGAACAGTGAATCAAATTCAGTAATATCTAACTTTCAGGAAGACTGAACAGACCCATGGATTTTTAAAAAATTACTTCTATGTAGGGTATTTGAGATGTTTGCAGTTCTGTTTAAATAAGAAAAATACAACAACTAGTCTATAAAATTCCTTCTGCACTTCACTGATCTCTTTCTAATTTTCCTGATTTTCAGCATGTGGACAAGCAGCAAGGATTAAGGAAGGGCTGAAAAAAGCCTTCATGAAGCAGAAATGGATATTTAGAAATTTAAGTGTCAGACCAAAGCCACAGAGCTCTTTGCCATACTTATGCATTCAGTTCATGCAGCTTGGTAACTTGACAAAAAAAAAAGGGAAAAAAAAAGATAAATCCTCTCTCTACTTGAGTTTCCAGGCTTGGGAGTTGGCATGACAACTGTAAGCAAGCAGTCAAGTCAGGCACTGACTGAGAGTAAGAAGATGAAAGAAACCAAAAGAAACATATAAAAACCAGGAATACAGAGAAGTGCTAGGAAAAGAAATGATAAAGTGTGGAGATCACAGAGCTTTAGAGGTGTGGGCACTAGCACAAACAGTGAGTAACTATGTCTCTGCATAGCAGTAGGCAGAGTATCATATAGCTGAGGTGGTGACTAGCTGCTTCTCCAGCGAATAAAAAGATTGTGCTACTCTAGGCAAAACTCCAGCTCTGTTGTGTGCCAACAGAAATAGCTGATCAGGCTGCACAAGAGCAGTTTCATAGTGAACTGCAAGTAGCAATGCATAAAGAGCTTATTAATCTTTCTTTACCATTGAAGCAAGTTTAATTTCCAGAAAATAGTTATTTATATCTAAATCAAAGGAAAGAATTAAGAAGGGTGTCAAAAATAATATCTGACATTTTTATGGATAACTCTAAATCATGTAAAGAAAGAAAAAGAAAAGAGAAAAAAAGAAAAAAGAAAAAAAGAAGAATGAAGAAAAAGAGAAAAAGAGAGAAAGAGAAAAAGAGAAAAAGATAATAGAGGTAGGTTTGTGAATAAGAGGAGACATTCATGGATATGGTAGGATAAGTTATTCTACATCTTCCTCTGCAATGTTTTTAGTTTGTTGTTGTTACCTCAGTATTTTGACACAATAAATTCTCTTCTGTCTCCAACTGCCAGGCAAGTTGGAGACTAGAGCAACAACCCTACTCCACAACACTGTACACATAGCCTTGGATTGGCCTCAGAAACCATTCTCTTCTTATATACTGGCATCACTGTCAAGTGTGAGGACAATTAAGGCCAGATTAGCCCACAGCAGAAGTCTTCAGTCCCGTATTTCCTTATCCAACTACAGTTTTTAAAATGTCATAATTTTAATAACCTATTTCGATTGAAATTATGACCTAAAGTTGTTTGTACACAATTACAATCTTGCTCCTTGTGGTTTTTTTCTTTCAGAAACTTGGTCATTATTGTCATGTTTGTCAATTGACTAAAGTCGGCATATTTTTATTCCACTTTTTAAAATACATCTATTTTAAACACAAACATAGCAATGGGCTTAATGTGTATTTTATTCTCTACCCTACCAAGGCCTTTTTTTTTTGCTGCCAGAAGCATGCCTTTAAAATAGGAGCAAGACCAGAAACTCTCTCTCACTCTTATTAAGCCAGAGAGGGTGGACTGACCCCACCGCCACTGGCATTTCCAACTTGAGATCCCTAAAGCTGAAGAAAGAGAGTCCCACCTGTACTCCAAGCTTCCTTCCGAGCATCCCATTTTGTGGTTTAACCCCAGCCAGCAACTAAGCACCATGCAGCCGCTCACTCACTGCTCCCCCGTGGGATGGGGGACAGAATCAGAAGTGCAAAAGTGAGAAAACTCGTGGCTTGAGATAAAGGCAGTTTAATAGGTAAAGCAAAAGCCGTGCACGCAAGCAAAGCAAAACAAGGAATTCATTCACTACTTCCCATCAGCAGGCAGGTGTTCAGCCATCTCCAGGAAAAGCAGGGCTCCATCACGTGTCACAGTTACTTGGGAAGACAAATGCCATCACTCTAAACATCCCCCCTTCATCCATCTTCCCCCAGCTTTATATGCTGAGCATGATGTCATATGGTATGGAATATCCCTTTGGTCAGTTGGGGTCAGCTGTCCCGGCTGTGTCCCCTCCCAGCTTCTTGTGCACCCCCAGCCTACTCACTGGTGGGGTGGGGTGAGAAGCAGAAAAGGCCTTGACTCATAAGCACTGCTCAGCAGTAACTAAAACATCCCTGTATTATCAACACTGTTTCCAGCACAAATCCAAAACACAGCCCCATGCTAGCTCCTATGAAGAAATTTAACTCTATCCCAGCCAAAAAACAGCACAAACCCCTTGCATCATTGTTATTATACACAGTGAAGTCGTCAGTAAGTCTTAATGAATGACCTGCTTCAGATACACTTTTGTTCTACAGCATGAACAAAATGGATGTTATAACCGAAAAGTTGCAACTATCCTTTCCGCACCTTTCTTATTATATTTCAACTTTTGAACATGGTAATATTACCATTGGGAAAAAAAAGACTTATTTTGTTGGACACATTTCATTTTTATGGTAATTTGACCTCATACATAACTCAATCTCTCCAGGTTATAGAAGATTTTAAAATGTTTACAGGAAGGATTGAGTAAAAATGTAGCATGCTGATGGACCAGCACTTTAACCGGTGTAAGGAAAAGCCAGTAATGCTATAACAAATAATTCTAACTGAAGATCTGGCCCAAAATACAGCATATATTCAGCCTAACAGAGGAGTCACTAAGGCAGAGAAATCAATACAAGTCAATTATTCTGTGCTTACTGCACTTTCCCTTAAGAAAAGTATGTGTATGTTATACCACAGACACAAGTATATTGTTTCATTAGAGATTCCAGCTAAATGTGTATTTTTTTAAAGACCAGTCTCCATACTTTCAGGCTGGATAGCACTGGTTTGTGTTAAGGAAGTATCCTGGTGGCATTAGTGTTTACTTTCTTTTCTCACATGGATTGTACAATCAACAGTAGGTCAACTGTAACTAGTCACTGCAATATAAAATTATTTATTAAATAATAAGGACAATCAAATAAGCCATTTACAGTAATAAACAACAGATCAGAATGACTGAATTCCTCAATAAGTAACCTGAAAATACCATAAAAAATATAAATCAACAAGACTCTTCCCCTATCTCTGTCATCCTCCCTTCTGACCCTATTCCCTTCCTCTGCCTCTGAAACCAACTTTCTGAACCTACATTAATTAAGAATGAGATATCTGTAACATGATACATTTGCACTGATCCTATAGATTGCTGTTAACAAGCAGTCCATCACAAATGTGGCTTCTATTAAGTTTTAATACTTTCAGGATGTTAATTTTGGTACAGGCTTATTTTCCTAATTTTGTGCAAAAACACTACCCATCATGTTAAACAAACGGAGGTGGGGAGGTGGAAAAAAAATGAGTGAGTTAAAACAACACTGACAGAACAATGCTGATGTAGATATCTAAATATCGAGCATGAATCTGAAATAGTTTCTTTTTGACACTTAATTTTACAGTGACTAATTGAACAAGACTAGGCACAAGCCCGCTCAAGACTCTACGACATGTTATTCTATTCATATTATACAAGGCCACAGAAATAAAACTATATTGTATATGACTATAGAAATTCATATTCTAAATCCAGTGTGCTACATGAGAAATATGTAAGTGTTCTTAATCAAAGAAAACACTCAGTTTAGAACATCATAACTCAGCATCCACTGTCCAGGTAACTTCAGACTTCCCAGAAGACTGTGTCTTTCAGGCAGGACCATCAGTTATCACAGTGATACCTGGGAGCAGGTGAGGATTGTTCTTCGCAATCTCATACGGAAAAGAAAAATAGTTAATATTTAGATATTTTATTTTATAATGTATGAAGAAAAATATAGTACCACCATAGTTCACAGGAGTATTAGAGTACTTCAAATGTTAAGAACTTAAGTTTAAAATACATAAAAATCACATTAAAATATACTATGATTCTAAAAGTTAAACATTTAGCTATTAAGAATTCCAGAATTTAGGTTGCCATCAAACCTTGTCAGCATTTATGTACATATATATTAACATACATTCTGATATTAAGTATTGCATAATTCTTTATGAATGAGCAGGGATCTTGGGGTAGTGGCATGGAAACTCAAAGGCTTGAGGAGGTTGTTATCAGCAGGACATGAGAGCGAAATTGTACAGGAGACAAGAACTGGAAGGGTTAAGGAGAAAAACCATTTCTTTAGTCCAAATACTTAAATGCTGCCATGGAGAAGCAGATTCTATCTTTGTCTCTATCACAGATCAACCCACAACCCCCACAACTTTGGAGTCCTTTATTTCATGGCTGTGTAATTTGAAACATCTGGGAACTCTGATTTCAAAAGAAGTGACCTCTAAATTAAAGGTGCAAGTTTAGTTAGCAGAAGCTATATACTAAATATTTAAATACTACATAAATTTTAATGACTATAGAACAGGTGGTGAGCCTCTCAAATTAGACACTTAAAAATTATTGAGCTCTGTTCCTCAGTGAACCATCCCAAAAATAAAAGTAATACTTCCTTGTCTCACCAGCATGTTTTTAAGATCAGACTTACTTATAGTGGTGAAAACAACAGACATGCACATTACATCAGCCTATATCCTCGCCTACTACCAAAACTGCTGTAACACTCATCATCCTTGCTGCCCTCCCTGCCTACATTCTCCCCTTCACCCTATCCTTTTTGGGATTATGAATTACTTTTTTCCTCAGACCATTTAATTGTCAAGTTAATTTTGAACTCTGACTCTACCCTCCAATATCTGCAGCTCCTTCTCTGTGTAGCATGCCAGCAAATCAAATGAGCATATTCTATTCCGTCATCCAGATTTTTAATGACAGAGAATAATGCACAGCAGACACAGGATAAACCGTGGCAGAACCAAAGCTGATAAACCTGACAAGTTTTAGAGTAATTACCAACACAGATCAGGTATAATGTTTCCAGCCACTCTTAGCCCCACCTTACACTATTATCATCTAGCCTACATGTTCTTAGACCCTGAGAATATCAGAGTAACTTCTTATTTATGTTAGGTGTTCTTATAACTCTTTCCTCACCAGCTCTATACATTTAAGCTACGTGTCATAGCAATCTCTCTTTTGTCCACAATGCCGGACAATATCACGTACTCTTCTTTGGAGCTAACTGGAACATATTCAGCTAAAGTAATTCGTAATCCAATACTATCAAGTATAATGGAATACTACCAATAAATCAGCCATTTTAAACAAGTATCAGCTACAGCATGAGCAACAGCTTTGATCCAATATCACATTTCATCATGTGGTATTAAGTACAGTGTAATCAAAATGCAAATATTTATAAAAATAGAAGAATGCAAGGGCTACAATGCTTTTGCTTTACTTCATTTTTCTAGGTCCTCTCATTTTAATTAGTAAATGTTTTGAAACACTCTACAAACACTTTATCAAGGTACTTATAAAAATGAAGTGGCTGCACAGAGCAATTCCCAATACAAGATTAAAAATATTTATTTCTCTGCTTCAAATGCTCAGTCTCCAGTGTTAAAGACAGAATGTTTATATCTTCCCCCCTAAATACACATATATCCACAGCTCAATTTATATAGAAATGCTCAGTGCTTAAGACTGAAGGATTATATAACGCTGCCTTACTGCCCATTTTCACTAAAAACTATGACTCTTAGTATCACATATCATCATATATAGCAAAAATGTGGTATTAAGAAGCAGTGACAAAATTTTACAGATTTTTCAATTAAATCTAGAGGTGTCACTGTTGACATATGACACAAATGTACAAGTTAGTGAAGAGGGTTGAATGAAATGGCCTTAAGTGATTTCAAACTGAGCATAATTTTAAGCATATGAAACTCTCTTCAAGCACTAGAGAGACTTTATCTGGAGTTGGGTGTAGATTTCTATCACTCATATCCAAGAAAGAGTAATTAAAACAGAGATGAGGCACATTGGCAGCTACAGGGGAATCAAGAGTCTATCTGTCTACGGCAGCTTAAACCAGCTTGGATTGTTTATCACAGCAAAACAGCCTGAAGGGATAGCACTGGGCTTTCTGTAAATATCAGAACACTAAATGCCAAAAGATAAGTAGAGTTTTTTACATTAAAGGATAATTTAGACCCCCAAGAAGAAATGCATACTAAACAGGAAGAAGTTATGTCAGAAATTGGAAGGTTGACTACTTGCCACAATGTTCTCAAAGATGCTTCCAGTAGCAGCAAAAGGAGCAAAAAACCCTGAAATAACTTCTCAAAAGGATGTGAATGGACTCATATGACATACTTCGATAGCAGATGACTAAACCTGATGATCCAGTCAGTCTTTCTAATCAAAACTTAGTCATGTGCTTAAATGGTTTCTTAAAATCCGTCTAGGACTTGAGGCCAGATCTTTGGGAGAAAGCACAGGAGCACATGGCTCTATTAACATCAAAGGTATGCTGAGTCATTCCAGTTCAGGGTCTAGCACATAGTTTTCAATTATTTAAGACTCATGTATACTAATTATGAAACAGGAGTTGGGAGCACATGTTAATGAAGTGTGCTGATGACAATTTTTTGATACAGGTGACTGACAAGCTAAGTAGGTGCTCTGTTGGACCTGCTTCCATGAACAATCAAGAACCAGCTGCGGTTGTGAAAGTTGAGGGGAATCTTAGCTGCAATGACCATAACATTGTGGAGTTTAAAATCCCGAGTCAAGTGAGCAAGTTAAATTATAAAAATTACAATCCTGGCCTTCAAGAAAGCAGATCTTGCCTTGTTCAGAGATCTGCTTGGCAGGACCCATGGGATACTGCCATGAAGGACAACAGGGCCCAGAAGAGCTGGCTGATTTTCAAGGACAGCCTTATTGAAGCACAAGAATGGTCCTTTCTCAGGTAAAACAAGCAAGTATGGCAGAAGACCACAGAAGATGGACACAGAAACAGACTACTTGGAGAAAGGGAGACATTGCCTGAGCATGTAGGGATGCAGACATGAGAGCCAAAGCTCAGCTGAAGCCAAAACCAGAGATGTGAAAAGCAAAAACGAGGAAGGCTTCAATACCAGCAGCAAAAAAAAGACTAAAGAAGAGGTGAGAACACTGCTTAACAGGGCAGGGGACCTAGTGATAAAGAAAATGGAAAAGTCTGAGGTATTAAGTGCCATTGTGCCTCTGTTTTTATTGGTAAGGTTTTTTTCTTAGGTGTCACAGCTCCTTCATCTTAGTAGCAGAGTCTGTGGGAGTGAAGCATTACCCACAACAAACGATGATCAAATCAGGAACCACTAAAGCTAATTGGATGCATACAAGTCCAGGGGCCCAGACAGGCTGCATGTGAGTTGGCTGATTTCATTGCAAGGCTGCTCTCTACTATCTTCAAAAGATCATGGGAATTGTAGGAGGTCCCCAATGACTGGAAAAAGGCCACCTTCAAGGACAGCAATGAGGATTCAGACCACCACAGACCACTCAGCCTTGCCTCTGATCCCTGGAGGGTTATGGAGTAAGTCCTCTGGGATGTTATTTCTGAGCACAAAAAGGACAAAAAGGTGACTGAAAATACCCAGTGTGGATTCATCAAGGACAAACTGGGTCTAACCAACCTAAATGCCTTTAGTGGTAACATGACTGGCTCAGTGGACAAAGGGAGAGCAAAATATGATGTTTACTTTGATTTTAGCAAAGCTTTCAACAGTGTGCTGTAATATCACTAAAGCAAAATTGGTGAGATACAGGCTAAATAAGTGGATAAAGTGGATGGAAATCAGTTGGACTCTCAGACACATTGGGTTCTGATCAGTAATACTAAGTCCAGCTGGCAGCCAGTTACTATGGGCATCCCCCAAGTACCGAAAGTGGGTCTTTACTCACTCTTTAACATTGTTTAATGCTCTTTAACATTCTTATTAACAAGTGGCATAATGGGACAGAGTGCACACTGCAGCTTCATGAATGATAACACATGGGGAAGCACCTGATATGCTGGAGGGCAAGACTGATCTTCAGAGGGACCTTAACTGGATGGAGAAAAGAGACAATTGAAACCTCTTGAAATTGTACAAAGGCAAATGCAAAGTCCTGCACACGGGACAGTATAACCACCATGCAGCAGTACAATCTAAGATGGCTAAGAAGCAGCTTTGCTGTCAATGACATGGGAGACCTCACAGACAACAAAATTAATATGAGTTAGCAGTGTGCCCTTCCAGCAAAGAAGGCCAAGTGCATACTGGGCTGGATTAGCAAGGGTGTAGCCAGTAAGTGAAAGTGATTACTCCCCTTTATTAAGCACTTGTGTCGTGGTTTAACCCCAGTCAGAAGCCAAGCACCACACAGCCGCTCCCTCACTCCCCGTCCCCCTCCCCCTGCTCCCGGTGGGATGGGGAGGAGAATCGGGAAAGAAGGCAGAACTCATGGGTTGCGATAAGAACAGTTTAATAACGAAAGTAAAATACAAAATTAACAATAATAATAATAATGAAATATACTACTACTACTAATAATAATAATAATAATAGTAATGAAAAGGAATATAACAAAAAAAAAAAGGGGGGGAAAGGAAAAAAACCCAGTGATGCAGTGCAGTTGCTCACCACCCGCTGACTGATGCCAGAGCCGCGATCCGCACCTCCCGGCCAACTCCCCCCAGTTTATATACTGGGCATGACGTTCCGTGGTATGGAATACCCCTTTGGCTAGTTCAGGTCAGCTGCCCCAGCTCTGCTCCCTCCCAGCTTCTTGCACACCTGCTTGCTGGCAGAGCACGGGAAACTGAAAAGTCCTTGACTTAAGATAAGCGCTACTTTGCAACAACTAAAACATCAGTGTGTTATCAACATCATTCTCACACTAAATCCAAAACACAGCACTGTACCAGCTACTAAGAAGAGAGTTAACTCTGTCCCAGCCGAATCAGGACATGGAAGCCATGGAAGCCATGTAAGCACAGGGAAGCACCGTGCTCAGCTTTAGAATCCCAGAATGGCTGAGGTTGGAAGGGACGTCTGGAGGTCATCTGGTCCAACCCCCCTGCTCAAGCAGGGTCACCTAGAGCAGGCTGCCCAGGACCGTGTCCAGATGGCTTTTTAATATCTCCAAGGATGGAGACTCCACAGCCTCCCTGGGCAACCTGTGCCAGTACTTGGTCACCCTCACAGCGAAAAAGTGTTTCTTGATGTTCAGACAGAGCCTCCTGTGTTTCAGTTTGTACTCACTGCCTCTTGTCCTGTCACTAGGCACGACTGAAAAAAGCCTGGCTCTGTCCTCTTTGCACCCTCTCCTCAGGTATTAATATACATTGATGAGATCCCCTGAGCCTTCTTTTCTGTAGGCTAAACTGTCCCAGCTCTCTCAGCCTGTCCTCATACGACAGATGCTCCTATCCCTTAATCATCTTAGTGGCCCTGGGGTTTTAGCTATTGGGTTTTGGCTGCCCCAATATAAGAACAGCATTGACATACTGAGGAAAGTCCAGTGGAGGGCCACAGATGATCATGAGGCTGAAGCATGTCAATGTATGAGGAGTGAGTGAAAGAAAAGGATTTGTTTAGCCATAAGACAGCTTTGCTGTCTTCAGCTACCTAATGGGAGGCACTATGATACCTCCATCCTTAGAGAGTTGACAGAGTCCTGAGCAACCAGATCTAGTTGGGAGGCTGGACTAAATGACACTGAGTGGTCCCTTCTAACCTGATATAGGTCAATTGCGTCAAACTATTTTCTATTTTTCTGCGTATCTATCAGAACATGTTTTACCAATTAGGAATAGAAGTCCTGGTCCAAGTGGTACTTCGTTTTAGGGTTTTTCTGCTACAGACTCTCCAAATTATGGGATGATAGGAATAGAAAAGAGCATCTATCACACTAAAAGCATGGCAAGAGAGTATTACCCATTATGAAAGAGATTGCCGTAAATATACATATCCTTTTATGGAGAAAGAGAAGAAGAAAATGTTTGCAAGAACACTTGCGTGATTTGTTACCCCATTATGGAAAAACTGGTCTAACAATACTGCAAAGATTCAGTATATAAACAGATAATCATGCGAAAGAATTGCAGACACTGCGACAGCTAATTGGCCCTGCATAAGCTACATAAGCATTTGTTTTACATAAATTACACCACTCTTATCCTGACACAAGTAGGATTTTCTCCTTTCTTACCATCACAGATGCTACTTCCATTAAAGAGTTTCTCCCTCAGGAAATAAGTGTTGGATAAAGCAAAATATATCAGCTAAATAATCGGTTAGACTTTTGCAAGTATGATTCAGCCAATCTATTGGACAAAAGCTAATTTGTAAGTGATCCATACTGGCAGAGATCACTACAGAGAAGAACGCAGATACCTAACTCTCCATTTATTGTTATGAAATACTAATATTATAGCAACAACATCCATCACTTGATTTGCATTTAATTGTATAGATTGAGCTAGCTGATTTTCACTTGCACACAGAAGATGTGAATACATTGTTACCTGTGGATACAGCTACAATTTGTTTCACACAGTCTACACAGGGAAACCCAAAAAACAGATTGGAAATTGCTTGGGCAGTAAATTAATATGCACAAAGGAACCAACTGCTATAATCAACATGAAGTCCTGGAACCGCCTGCCCAGAGGAAGTCTAAGAGGCACAACCTACACTATGTGAAATTCAGCGGGTTTTGATTGTTTGACAGAGCATGCACACAATGGTAAAAGCATGTCTAGACTAGCATCATATGTCAAAAAACCACAAATACTTTACTCAGATGTTTAATTCTGAAAAGATTTAGAGAGATGTGCAATCAGCAGAGCCTTGTAGGCCACAGACGTCTGTGGATGATGGGACCAGATCTCTACTAAACATCTGGTACCTTTCGTTTCGTGGAGCAGAACAGGCATGTAATACTAACTGCTGGCCTGGGAGTCCTGCTTTATTTCTGAAGAATTGGATGTGGCAAGCGACATTTCATTACAAATGAACCATCGTATCAGGAAAAAGTTTTATTTAAAATGTTAATTACTACAGTAAGTGCAACCAACATAAGTTATACAACATAGGTGAACTGTTTGTGCAATTTCAAAGGAAAAAAATTTAGCATGTTTGGCACTAGAATTCTCATATTTTCCTACGCTATGGTATTTGCGTTACTGGCACTGACATACAGAATAGCACTGAAAATGGTGACCACTTAAAAGACGCTTTAATCCATGAGCTGCAGGAGCTGCTAACAAAGACACTGATGGTGTACGAACTGTTTTGTTAATACTTTGCAGTGCTCCACAGTATTTTTATCTCTTCAAAAAGCAAAGATACCTACAGAAGTATAGATTCATACAGTGACACTTTATCAGCTAGAAAACAGGAATGGTATAGTATCTTTCTGGTTTTCTTTATGCTTACTTGGGGGGAAATTAGCATGACTCATGGAGTAATGCGTATACCACAACTTCCAATGACAGTGTAAGCCAAATAACTCCAAATTAAGTTTTTATATTGTAACCAACTAAACACATTGATATATCAACTTACAGAAGCTTTTTGTCTTGTTTTAAATGGGAATTCTGACACTAAAGTTGAATAGTTTAAAGTTTCTATGAAGCCAGCTGGCTCAGTGAGAAATAAAGTTTAAAGCTAACACTTCTAGAAACATTTTGTACAAATTCAGATGAAAACACTTGTGATGTGCAGTGGGCAGAAGAATTGTACAGACCAATGAAAAATTCCTCTTTTGAGATAAAAGTTCCACAGTTCCACAGAACTAGCTACCATTCCTGGTAACTACATAAAGCTATGAGATATCAGCCTTTAAACTTACCAGTTCAGCACCAGTTCTCTTATTCTGGAATCAAGAAAGTAATTTTGTTTAACAGAAGTTTCTCATGGGGATATTGCCACAGTCCCAGTATACACTGGGATAGGCTACACCGAACATGCTGCTTCTTTCACTCCATTTTGCATTCTGCCTACAAATATGTGTTCACCACTTTCAACCACCAGTCCTCTGACCAGTGCCTCGATAACATCTCTCGAAAAAACAACAACAAAAAGAAAATCATAGAAGTATTTGGTCTTAGGTATAACAAACATATGGATACTATTTAGCCATGAAACAATACCTTATTTAAGGTCAGTTCTCTCATAATCATCACAGGAAGAGATATGTATCAGTGGAAAGACGGTATTTCTGGTTTTGCTATTTGTTCTTGGCCCTTCAAAGTCCTCATGCTTCAAATCTTAACCATGAAGGTGTATTTTAAGATAATCTTTAAAGCTTTTAAGAATAGGCTACGTTTTAATATCCCCCCCCCCGGTTTTTCATAGTCAGATTTATGCTTTTTCAGTTTGGGGTAAGAAAAATTACTATTTCTCAATCATGCATTAAAAATTTTATTGTGTGCTTGGATAAGGAAACAAGAACTACTGCAGCTGGGAAGTTCCTGTTCCAAAGTAGGAAAACAAATGTGGCATCTTTTATCTGAACAGATGTGTTCCTAATGTATTTTGAATAATAACTTCCTACTTGAATTTAAAAAAAAAAAAAAAATCAGCAAAAAGCCCATTGTATTTGTTTATTTGTTTTCTGGTATAAAATATTTCCAGTGTGAGAACAAGTGTGTAATGAATTCTCTTCTTAAGAATCACTAGTAAAATTTCTTTATTAAATTCCTGTCACTTATAATTCCCCAAACCCAGTGAAAATAATAATGTTGGCTACATGTCAGAAAGCATAAATCAAAAGCAATACATAAGACACAATTTGACTTAAACCTTTAGTATTTGCAATGACGCATGACTAGAAAAAGATCTATGGTGCTTCTACAGGAAGGACAGTTCATAAATTGCCCTTATAAGCTTGAGCATGTTTCAAAAGAAAAACCCAAAGGAACTGAAAATAAGCATACTATTATACAGAATGGTTTTCTAAAATTTCGCTATTTAAAGTGCACCACAGTGAAGCAAATTTATTGGGGGAAAAAGTCACTACTCAATTAGGCTTTGCTCAGAATTAAAGAAAACTTTGAGAGCCAGGATGTCTTCCCTTGCACTGGAGTGGCTTTGAGAATGAGGAAAGAAACACGCAGTCTAGGGTGTTGGTTTGTAGGGTGGAAAAAATCCCTCTACTTTGTCCTGAATATTAGACATGATGTGATAGACACTGAAAAGAAAAAGCTGGCAAGTGAAAACATATTCAATAAGGAAGAGACTGAGCTAAAAGGTCTGGATTCTTAACCCATGGACATTAGAATCATGAACAAATGCTGGATCATAACCTGGGAAAAGAAGAAAAAAGGCTAGCAAAACATTCCTCCTGTGAAACTTACTCAGATTTATTTCAGGAAAAAAATACCTTACTAATCAAGCATGTACTGCTTGAAATAAAGCAGTTACAAATAAACAAAACAGAAGCTTTCCACTTCACTCAAGAAGCAGACAAACTTCTGTCCACCCTCAGAAAACAATGCAGCAACAATTTAGGACACAATTTTAAATTAAGTTAATCTAAGAACATGCTTGTTTGATGACAAGATAGTGCACGTCTGCAGAAGTTAGCAAGTTCTGGAATCTGACAACTCTGATTTCCACCATTTTCGCTTGAAAAATTTTTCATTTTGATGCAATATACTCTGATGTCTTCCCCTGTAAGTAGATTTTTGGGTATAAGTACCTAACCTTTCAGGTACTCTTCTAGCTTATCAAGATTGCCTATGCAACTGCCATTTCTCACCAAAAAAAATCTCTAGCTTTAAATTTCACGATCCCCTTTAACCAGCTCACCTTGCCGTAACCATATTCCAGCACATTATTGTTCACCCCGGGTTTTCCCAATAAGCAAGTTATAATTCAGAGCTGCTCACTTGATTTTAGAAGATACTTGCAAAATTCATCCAGATTATCTAAACTATCACCCTCCTGCCCCAAATATGACTTCTCACACCAGCACAATGCAGTTACCACTACAAAAAGATTCTTCTTCATAAGGCCCAGCCTCAGCTAACTGCAAGAGCTAAGAATTAAGATGCTCATAGTGATGTTCCTTTGACCGAGCCAAGCCTTACCCCTTCTCTTCAAGGTTTCTTCAGACTGCCAGTGTGCTTTTGAGGCAAATCTGCTGATCACCTCCATGCACAACACTGTGCTTCATGCTCCAGAGCAGGCTTGGAGCACACTTCATAATCTCAAAGTGCTAAAAAGCAGGACCAAATCAGAGTTAGCTCAAAGTAACACCTCTCCATGAAAGCGGACAACAGGGACTCAGCACAAACTATCATACTGTACTATCTGCTCATGTTGACACAGCCACTAAAAACAAAGCTTCCTTGAAAGCTATCTAAATTCTGCCTTCTGGTAAGAGAAAGGGGCATGGCTTGTACACTGCTTTAGTCCAGAGGTGTATGCAAAGTGTGTTCAGCTGGATACAACTTCACCTGATGACACAGTTTCCAATGTATTTATTAAATTTGCAACGCGATATTTTGGGCATTGTCTTCTTTCTCTCATCATCCTTGACAGCCCTATATAGCCTTCATATCTAGGCATTTCCTCCTGCCCTTAGACACTTATTTACCCCCTTGGCAACATTTTTGGAAAACAAAAAATGCCAACAGGAAAGAAAGGCAAGTCATTGAATGAATGGGTACACAGTCTATTTTGTTTTCAGTATGCCTTCCAACACATTGCTTTCAATCTGAATTTGTATGCTGTTCAGAGAGAAGATTCTTTAAAATGGGAATTATTTTAAAGAGCATCTTAATCACCCTGACGAGCCCCTCGTGGACCCGGAGCTATGTTCAACTGCATCTTCGCTGGCAGCTTTGTCAGGAACCTACTGGGCAGGACAGTGCAGAGAAAGAATGAAAATTCATTCTTTGATGTAGTGTAGGTGGCTTAGTCCTCTGATTGCCGTTTGCTTAAAACAAAACCAAGTCCTTAATCTGTGGTAAACCGTAACTAGAGCTTTTGGCAGGTTTCTAAATGCAAGCAAAAAAAAAGGGGGGGGGGGGGCAGACGCCGACTAGTTTACTTCTGTTCCCTTCCCCCTCCCCGATGCGCAGCGCTATCTGCAGCCCATGTGGCTGGGAGGCAGCCACAGCCGGTTCCAATTCCTACTTTCCCACTTTGCGCCCCTGCTCGCTGCCGGGGCTGAGCCGAGCCAGGACCGGCCGCGGGCTTCCCCCCCCCGCCGCGCCGCGCCGCGCCGTCCTCCCTCTCCCCCGCTCCATCCGATCCTCCGGTCCCCCAGGGCACAGTGTGGGAAGTACGAATTTCCGCTGAGTTTTCCCGGCAAGTTTCGGAGCTCGTCTTTCTCCAGCTGCCCGCTCCGCCCGCCGCCCCCCCATCCCCCTCCCGGCTCCGCCCGCCCCCTCCGCCCCTGGGAGAGCCGGCGGAGCAGCGGGCAGCCGCGCCGCTCCGCTCCGCAGCCCGCCGGCCGCACGCATCCCCGCCCGCCCCCCGCGGCTGCGGCAGCACCGGCCCCGCGCCCGCCGAACCGCAGCCTGCGGGCCGCGAGGGGCGGCAGAGCCCGGGCGGCGGCAGCCTGCAGCCCTCCCGGCCGCTCCGCGCCCCCGGCCGGCTCGGGCGAGCCCATGGTGCCGGGCACCGCGACCTGCAGCCCCCGCCGCCGCCGCGCCCGCCTGCCCGGCGCGGAGCTCAGCCCGGCGCGGAGCAGAGGAGGGGCCGACTAGCAGCCGCGGAGGAGGAGCGGGGGGGATGCCGGAGAGACACAAAGCCGGCGGGGGAAGCAGCCCACGGCTCGTCCCGGGATGGGGGCGCCGCGCCGGGTCCGCCTGATGGTGCTGCCGCGGGTGCTCTGGGGCTCCGTCCCCCTCTTCCTCCTGCTGCTGCCCGCGGCCGAGCCCATCTGCCCTGAGCCATGCGACTGCCAGCAGCACCAGCACCTCCTCTGCACCAACCGGGGCCTGCGCTCGGTGCCCAAGGCTGCCGAGCCCCAGGATATCCTCACCTACAGCCTCGGGGGCAACTTCATCGCCAACATCTCCGCCTTCGACTTCCACCGCCTGGCAGGGCTCCAGCGCCTGGACCTGCAGTACAACCGGATCCGCTCGCTGCATCCCAAGGCCTTTGAGCGCCTGGGTCGGCTGGAGGAGCTCTACCTGGGCAACAACCTGCTGCCGGCGCTGGCCCCCGGCACCCTCAGCGCCCTGGCCAAGCTGCGCATCCTCTACGTGAACGCCAACGAGATCGGCCGCCTCAGCGCCGCCTCCTTCTCCGGCCTCGGCAGCCTTGTCAAGCTGCGCCTGGATGGCAACGAGCTGGGCTCGCTGGGTGACTCCACTTTCTCAGGGCTGCCGAACTTACTCTACCTGCACCTGGAGTCCAACCGCATCCGCTGGCTGAGCCGCGGTGCCTTCACTGGCCTGGCTAAGCTGCGCTTCCTCGACCTCTCGGGGAACCAGCAGAGTACCCTTCGCCACCCAGACATCTTCGGGCCGCTGCGCTCCCTCCACACCCTGCTGCTGGCCAGCAACAGCCTGCAGCAGCTGACAGGGGGGCTCTTCCAGCACCTGCCTGGCCTGGCGAAGCTCTCACTCAGCGGCAACCAACTGGCTCACTTGGCCCCCGATGCCTTCACGGGGCTGGGTTCGCTGAAGGAGCTGCGCCTGGAGGGAAACCTGCTGAGCCACCTGCCCGCTGCACTGCTGGAGCCGCTGAGCAGCCTGGAGGCGCTGGATCTGAGCCGCAATGCGCTGAGCACCCTGCACCCCGCCACCTTTGGCCGCCTCGGCCGCTTGCGGGAGCTCAGCCTGCGAGACAACGCGCTGGCCACCCTCCCCGGCGAGCTCTTTGCCTCCAGCCCGGCCCTCTACCGCCTGGAGCTGGAGGGGAACGCCTGGAGCTGCGACTGCCGCCTCCGCGGCCTCAAGCACTGGCTGGGGGCCTGGCACTCCCAGGGCCGCCTTCTCACCGTCTTCGTGCAGTGCCGCCTGCCGCCCACCCTGGCCGGCAAGTACCTCGACTACCTGCAGGACGCCCAGCTGCCGCCGCCGCAAGACGGCGGCCCCTGCCACGACGGTGCCTCTCCCCCCTCCGCGTCCCCGCCGCCGGCAGCCGAGGAGCAGCGCCGGCCGCCGCCGGCCGCCGAGGGGCTCGGCAGCAACAGCAGCAGCGGCGGCGGCGGCGCGCGGCTGCCCCGCGGGCCCCCGGGGCCGCCGCCGTCCGCCTCCACCGCCCGCCTGCTGGGGGCGCCCGAGAGCGCGGCGGCGGCGGAGGCGGCCAGCCCCACGCCGCCGCTGCCCGCCCGCCCGGCGGCCTCCGGGCCGGCGCCGCCCAGCGCGGCGTGGCCCCGGCGGGCCGGCAAGCCCCGCTCGGCGCCGGGCGCCGGCGTCCCGCCGCTGGTGTCCGACCCGTGCGACTTCAACAAGCTGTTCCTCTGCAACCTGTCGGTGGAGGCGGTGGGCTCCAGCTCGGTGACGGTGCGCTGGGCCGTGCGGCCGCACCGCAGCCCCCGCCTGCTGGGGCCGGCGCGGTTCCGCCTCCTCTTTGACCGCTTCGGCACCGCCGTCAAGTTCCAGCGCTTCGTCTACCTGCCGGAGCGCGGGGAGCCGGCCGCCACCCTGCGGGAGCTCCGCCCGGACACCCCCTACCTCGTCTGCGTCGAGGGCGTCCTCGGCGGCCGCGTGTGCCCGGTGGCGCCGCGGGACCACTGCGCCGGGCTGGTCACCCTGCCCGAGGGCGGCGCGGCGGCGGCGGCGGCGGCGGGCGGGCCCCGCGGCCCCGACCAGCAGCTCCTCACCCTGGTGCTGCTGGCGGTGAACGCCCTGCTGCTCTTCGCGGCACTGGCCGCCTGGGCCTCCCGCCTGCTGCGGAAGAAGGTGCTGGGGCGGCGGCGGCGGAAGGCGGCCCCCGTCCATGTCCGGCAGCTCTACTCCACCCGCCGACCCCTCCGCTCCATGGGCACCGGTGTCTCCGCTGACTTCTCGGGCTTCCAGTCCCACCGGCCGCCCCGCGGCGCTGCCTGCGCCCTCAGCGAGGCCGACCTCATCGAGTTCCCCTGCGAGCGCTTCATGGAGAGCGGCGGTGGTGGCCACCACGGCGATGACCACCTGCTGCAGCGGTTCGCCGACTGAGCCCGCCGAACTACAGCTCCCGGCAGGCCTTCAGCCACCCTTACTGCAGGCCGGGGCTGATGCCGTCTGTGAGACGGGCTTACTCGGTCACCTTTGCTAGGAGGTCACTGTTTTCTCAGACCCGAGCAAAAGCCCTGGCTGCGGCGGTAACTGTTCCTTGCCATGAGGAGAGCAAAACGGCGGGAGCTGCTGCGAACAGCAGCTGGTGCCTCCCTTACGTGAACACAGAGCCGTAAATTTAAGTGTGGTATTTTACAGGTGGTTTTCTTGGACTGCAGTTGGGGACAACAGTTACAACGAGCGGCCCGGCCCTGCGCAAGGATGCTTTGACGAGACCTTTCCAAGGCACCAGCCCTTCCTAATTAAAAGTTTCGACTGAGGGTCGTCTTTTAATGTTACTGTTGAAATGTGTGCAACCTGCAAGTTGTCTAGAGGGCTGGAAATGTATGTTTTGTGCTGGACAGTTTGAACGCTGTGCCATTTTAAGTCAAACCGAATGTGAGGCGATTTAATGTGCGCAAGTGTGTTTTCATACTTTTTTGTAAACGGGAAACAATAATGCAGCTGGTTAGTTTTACAGGAATATATTGCTGACACCACTAGGAAAAACTAACAGAGTTTTGTAATATGTTTACAAATGAGCTATTTTTAAATTGTTTTTGAATAAATACTGCTTGGTACTTGTACACATTAATGTGTGCTGTAGTTATCTGGGTCCGTGATGGTCAGTAGATCACTGACCCTCACATAATCCATCTTCATTTCTAAATGGGTAGAGGTAGAGGTGAACTGTTGATGGATAAATGATATTGGTGCCTTTCTTCAGAAACAATAATAGGTGAGAATATTTCAGGAATGTGAAACAATCTTTATCCTAACAGGCAATTCTCTCTTAGCCTTAGCCTACTAAAGTTAGAAGCTTTATGTACCTCACTGTGAAATAAAACATTTTTGTATATTAATCTAGATTCCATGTTTTGTGTAGCTGAGTGAGTAATGCTAAAGTTAAACCCCTATGCAGTAGTATATGATGTTTGAGTTGCTTTTGTTTTGTTTTGTTTTAATTTGAATTTTGCTTTTGGTTTCAGAGCAATGTGAATCATTTTATGATCAGTTGCTCTCTACTCTCTTGGACTTTTACTTTACTAAATATTTACAGAATGTGGTTCTGTTACTATGAAATACGGTGGTTTAGTTTACATTAATAATTCTCTCTGTGTGGTCTAGAACTGAGCTAATTAAAAAGGTCCAAACTGGGGTTACAGTTTAAATGCAAATGTTTTAGATGGAGTTTGGTAAATTGTTGAGACCATTGATACTACTTCTGCTCCTTTGAATTTAATGTGCAACCTCAGATGAACTCTTGTGGAACTGGATGGCTTGAAGGAAGTGTTAGTGGACTATGGAGACATTTGTCTCAACATCATGCATTCATTGCTGACCCAAGGTGTTCTTGACTAGAAGTTGTTTATTACCATAATTGCAAGTAAGCAATTTGGAGTTTTTCTTCCCCCCCCCTTTCCCCCCCCTTTCCCCCCCCTTTCCCCCCCCCTTCCCCCCCCTTCCCCCCCTTCCCCCCCTTTCCCCCCCCTTTCCCCCCCCTTCCCCCCCCTTCCCCCCCCTTCCCCCCCCTTCCCCCCCTTCCCCCCCCTTCCCCCCCCTTTCCCCCCCCCTTTCCCCCCCCCTTTCCCCCCCTTTCCCCCCCCTTTCCCCCCCCCTTCCCCCCCTTCCCCCCCCTTCCCCCCCTTTCCCCCCCTTTTCCCCCCCTTTTCCCCGATGAACAAGTGTTTACAAAAGACACCATAGTAACTGGTACCTTCAGTTGGAGTTCAGTGACTGAATGGAGAGAAAAGACTTTATGTTCTGAGGGAATTTTGTTCAATCTTTAAATTCAAATGGGAGGAAACGAGAGAGTGTAGAGATTGTTTGCCTTAATCTTTGCCTTTTAAAAGGAGAAAAAAAATCAAGGCCTTGATTCTTGAGCCAGTAGCAAAAAGTCCTTTGGAACTTCATTTTGACAGACAGTAGTTTTAATGAATATCAGGGGCCAAACTTGATTGTCAGTGTATAGATTAAAATTCGTAACTCCTATAGACACAACATTGAATGGAATTAAAACTGAAGGAATCCAGGATCAGGTTTGATTTTTTGTTAAGAATCTTAAATTTCTGTTCTTTTGGACACCTGGGTGCTTTTGGCCATTTATGACTGACTGTGGAATACACCACTGTTTGTTGTTAGAAATGCAGTGGGGATGATTGAGTAAAGCTGTGTATCACACTAACATTAGCTCTATCACTGGATATTCTTCCAATGGGAGATGCATAGATGCTGTACATGGTTATAATCAATTATGTCAATAAATCCATTTGCTGAAAGAAAATTGGTGTCTTAGCTTGTATCTCATAATGCATCACTCTTCAATCATAGACTGGCTGTAACTTCATATTACTAGCACAGCTGTTTCTTAGGACTGCGGGGAGTGCCTCATTGTTCATTCTCTCATGTCTTTTCACCGTGCATTATGTTTTCTATTTTGGTTGTAATGTTTGGATAGTGCAAACACTAAAATAATTAAAATGGTCAGTTCTGAAACAGGTAGACCACTGTCCCAAGATAGACTAATAAGGTGCTGTTACATCAGTGAACTAATGATCGTTTATAAGCTGAATAAGAAATAATGATTGTTTGGGATAATATCAATATTTTATGCTCATTGGAAGTTACAGTTCTGAGGGGGTTTCATTATTATCAGGCTAATGATACCAACATGTCATGTTGAGCGTATACCCATTGTTCTAATTAAGAATTCACTGCTTCTTTTTGAATTTATACAAATGTCTGGAGAATTGCTAGAATGAAATGGAAATGGCTCTTTGTTCCAGCCTAGGAGAAGTAGATACATAGATCTACACAACAACAACAACAACAAAAGATGGCTAAGTAATTACCGAGCATGTTATCTATCAAAGATCGAAAATCACCAAAATATTGTCCCATCAAATTAAGTTGACTACTGCTGGGGGGGTTCTGCAAAAGGTACTGGGGCTTCCCTGGTGGCAGTGCTGCTTGGTTCAGCAGCCTCTGCCCACCTCCTGCTCCCCCCCAATCCCTGACCCTTCACTGCAGTCAGCTGGCACAGTTGTTTGTGCAGCTGGGAGGTGAACTGCAAAATTGATCCTCCTGGAAAATAACCTTTCCTAGCACCTCCCCTCTCCCCTGTTTTTCAGCCAGCTCAGTCTCTTTGATTCTGTTCAACTCACACAAGTATTGGAAGTGGCAAAATGTGGGGGTGCAGTGCAGAGGCAGGAAAAAACAGTCAAAGATGGGAAACTGCTTAAAGAATCTCAAGTAGTCTTGACATCCAGTTTGTCCACAGTTTAAGAAAATCTAGACTATTCACATTAGATAAAAATCCTATGTAGGGGATATACCTTTACTGGAAAAGCGTTAATGATCTGCAAAACTGAAAACGCTTAAAACTTCACTATGAGATCCTAGAAACATTTACCTTACAGCACAGGGCGAGAGAGAAATAATCTGAAGAGAACAGGGCTATAATGGTGTCAGTGAAGGTCTACATGTGCATGAAAAACCCTTGTTGAAAAGCACTGCTTGACTATCAGAACCTATGTTAACACAGCTGAATTTATAAAAATACTGATTTCTTTATGGAGTGCTATCTTTAGTTTTCACAATGCACTGCAAATGCCACATTTTAAAATACCGTCGTCATTTGAACCATGTTATTACCCTTACAAGAAGGGACCTGTATGTCTCTTGTGCCTTTTCCTTTCTGCTCTTTCCTGGGAGAGATTTGGAAAATGAGGAATTGGGAGGAAAAAAAGAGTCTACTCCAGTTCCATCAAGATATTTATTTAACTAGTAAACTTACATTTAGATTGTAGTGGATGAGTCCACAAAAAATCATTTGTTTTCATGACAGTATATGTATTTGCAGAAAACTCCTTCAGTGAGGAAGAGAAATACTACTTCATTTCCAAAAACCTGACTGCTCACACTAATTTATGTTTCTCTGGCCACCAAGGGTGTGCCAATGTTGTGTGAGGTCCACAAGTGAAGCTTTGGTTTAAAAAATGATTTTTCAAATCAAATCAGCCAAATTATGTGTACACAGTGATGTACTTGATTGTTCATCTGGGCAACTCTTTTGAGACGAGTTGCTATATAAATGTTGATCTATAATCTGATATTTGTTAAGTAGAAATAGGGACTAAATGTAAGGAAGCCATGTGTGTGCTGGACGCTGGATTTGTTCTTTTTACTCCATGCTAAATATAGCATAGTTTTGGCAGCCTGTCCAAATACTGCTGTTGTGTTTTTCTCCATAAAAAGTTGAGTTTTCTCAAGAGCATGCTTTAATTCCCATAGAAATTAAATTCCCATAGAAAAACAGTCAATTGTCTTTAAACACAAATATTTATCTTAATATCATTGTACATGAATTTATTTACATAGATGCTCCTTGATATGTTTTTTTTTTAAAGTCTGTATCTCATTTGTTCTTACAAACAAGGCCGTAAGAATTAAAATGAATAATACAGTATGAATAAATAGCTGGAAGAAAACTGCCTAAAAACATAATAGAGATATTTACTAACGAAGAAGAATCTGACACTTTAAAGAGAATTTATTAGTATTTATAGTGATGCGTATGTCATTTGTTGTTGGATTTTTAAAGGTACATTTATTTTTAATTTGATAATCTCTGCGTAATAATTTTATGTCATAGAAATAAGCTATTTGTCCAGGGATGGGGAGGTCCCCACATAAATAAATCTTAAAGACTATTGAGTGCTACAAATAAAATTGGGGTACTGTTAAAAGTATTAATTCTTACAAAAGCATTACCTGTATTTTCATTGCAAAGCTCATTTGAAGTTGCTGCCAGGCAGAGCAGTCCTTAGCTAATACGTTGAATAGTGTCTCTTGACTTCAGATAGATAGGTGTAATCCTGTTCCTTACTTTACCAAAGTTTTTTTAATGTTCAGACAAATATATTCTCAAGTCACATTAATATTTTTTCAAAATATTTCAATTTTTTATATATTCAGTATTTCAAAATACTTTACTCCTCTTCGGAGATCCATGCAGGTGGAACCTGTACCAAGAGAGAATCTGAACAAACATTAGAGCAATCTGTCAGTCAACGTATGTATAGCACTTTGTAATGTAGCAAGTGCTCAGAGGTTGTGAAGTGAGGGGTTTATTTTTTATAATCTTGTGAGAATGAACGACCAACAAAACATTCATGCAGGGCCACAGCTGTGCCTTCTAGCTATGGCAAATGTATTACTGTAATATAGCACCTTATGCATCAGTCTGGTCTAGTTTAGTTCATTTTATTTTGCCATGTGAGACTAGAAAAAAGACTTGATTATGAGACCTGAATTTCAAGGAAATAGAGCAGATAAGGTTTTTGTGAAGTCCTTGGCAAAAATCCTGTTAGCCAGAATTTTCCCGGTTCATTTACCTTCTCACATGTGCAATTTGTTTCGTTGTCATTAGTTTAGTATATGTTTGTTTAGTTGTAGTAAATATTTAGAAGTTATTGGAATATTTGAAGAAGGCCTGGATACATATAATAGATGAAAATCCTATACAGAAAGATAATGAGACAAATTTTCTCATTGAGAGACTGATTTATCTCATAAGGGACAAATATTTCAGGGATGTTGTCTTTAAAATAAACCTGAATGCCAGTTCTAAGTCAAGAAAGGACTTCTCTTTCCTTGGAACATGAAGAAGGTAGGAAGGTTGTAAATAATTACAGAACTCTTTTATTTAATTCCTTGCCAATAAGAGCGAAGATTGGCATTATGTTAACAAATTATATTACATGGGGATATGCATGTATCCTGTCTGGATCCAGAAAGGTTCACTGAAATGATGTCTGTGTTGTCACCTTTGAAGTAAGGGATTCACTGTTACACTGCTGTAGTTCATCCTGACAGTGAGAAAGACCTCTTTTGATATGTCCAAATCCATGTTTTAGTACAATCTTTAACTTCATCTGTCGTTGTACCATTGACATATCTATCATTGTACCATTGATATTCATTTTCCTCCCACCTTGCTTAATATTTAAATATTGAAGTTAAAATTCAGTTTGAATACTGAAGTTACTTAGCACTGTAGCAGCCCCTGTCTGACTACTGTAAACCAATTTGAAATAAGGGAGAATACTCAGTGGTGATACCTATATCAGATGAAAGGTCAGAAATAATTTTACGTTAGAGGAACACACTCAGGAAAAGCATGCTTTCAGAAAAAAAATATTATTTGTTTTGTTTATAACTGAAGGATAACATGGTTTATTTGCCATTACTATGTCATGATCTGAATCTTGAACAAGCATACTGCAAAACGAGGATCATATGTTAAACTTATGAGACAATTTGGAGTGTTGCTCAGTACATATAGCAGATGTTTTAGCATGCCATTTTTTTTCAGCAACAACTTGATCCTCCTTCTGTTTTTACTCCGTGAGAGTGAAAAGTTTTCAAGACTCTTAATGTAGGTACCCATCGATAATAGGTCTGTGGCAATGGAATTAATTGTATTGCAGAACTGTGCTCTAAGATTCAGTGTTCATCTTAAAAAAGAAAAAAAATACTTAGTTCTCAGATCTGATCAGCTTGGAGAGATGAACCTGAGTGTTAAATAATTACCGAAGAGGGGGAATCTTTCATGATCATTGTAGTAAGTTGATAGCTCTGAAACCTAAAGATGCCAAACCAAACACCGTTTCATTGTTGATGACATTACCATAAGGACCCAATTAACTCATTTTCCCCCAAACCAAACGTCTCCACTTCCGCTTGTTGCCTAAAAAGTTCTAATTATTTAAAATATTTTGTCAAAACCTTCAGTTTGTCTTCCTCCCAGCAGTGCTCCTGCATTAGGTATTGACAGTATAAAACTCTGCAGCCTGTTGCAACTTTACAAGAGTGGCAGAAGTAACTCAGAGCTAACTGTACTCACTGAGTTCAATATGAAAATGAATAAAGTAGTAAATGTGCCAACAAATTTGGAACTTGCCAGTAGTTCCCGTAAGCCTGGTGCAGGTGCTGGGATCCTTGCTGCACAGTTCTGCCGTGTTGCTTGTGCCTTCCACCTGACTGCTCTTACTGGTGCAGCACTACCTTCTTCCAGCATCTTACTCATTGGCACAGGGTTTTCTCCAACAGATTAGGGTCGTTCTGTTCAGCCATGTATCCATTCAGTTATTTGTTTTTTCTTATCTCATTTTTTAAATTCTATTTAATGGGAGTTTGTTTGGGTTTGGTTTATCTGGTTTGAAATAAGAGATAACAGCTGTTTAAAATTGAGTCTGCTTTTAGAAAGAGAAGGAAGGAGTACATGAATTTTAAATAAATCCTGCTTAAATGGAAGTTAGTTTATTCAGGAACGATTTGTGATTGGAATGATTCACTGAGATCCCACTGATACTATTCTGCTGGCACAAAGGAAAGTGCAGAGGCTTCTGGTTTTCCTGCCAGGATGTATCCCTAGGAACCTGAGACTGCAGAGGTCCAGTGGGAACTAAAGTCATCTCTTCCTTCCATTTCTGTGGCTCAAACAGAAAAGAGATTCAGGGTCAGCATCTTTTTCACTGGAACGGTGAAGAACTTTGTTTATTCTATTGACCTAAGCTGATCTTTTAACTGGCGAGTTATAAATAGGTTTCACACTAAAGGCAGCATCAAAAAACTGACATTTTTGGAGACAAAACCTCCTTACTTTTCCTCTGTAAAACTGAAGTCAGCACAGACTCAGGTAACTGGCAGTTTGCTGAAGGTGTTAACAGCTCTTTGAGGTGTCTGTAATATGCAACTGGGTACACTTTATTCGGTTAAAATAGTCTCTCATATATTTTATTTAGAGATATTTAGAATATGTCCCAGGTGGAAAATACTAATGAATTCCAAACTGTTAGCTTGTAGTGATACTGACCTACTTAGATTTTGGATTCATTTGTTGTTTATATTTGCACTTACAAGTGCACCTGAGGTGTTCCTGAACTTCAGTCTGATCGTATGTTTTTACCCAACCTGCTAAAATAGCCTGCCATTCCAATTAGCACAACTGTACCTGGAAAACTGCTGCCATTCTCACTTACAGCTTCTTACTTTTAGCCTTTTCACTTATACCATGGTAGAAAATCGTCTTAATCTACGAGCTCCTAGGCCTTGAGATATGCAATTGCTTACGAAACAGGAGAACTGACAGTTTTTGCAGCCTTGCAAACACAGCCAAACTTTAACAACCAGAACAGGTTTGGGGGTTTTTTTGCTGTGGTAAATAACTGGTGGATTAGAGCTTTGCAAATATACAAATTTTCCTTCTCCATCTGGCTAGAGGCTTTTGGATTAATACAGCAAGAGTGACTGGACTATGTGTTTAAGGATGCTGAGCATCCAATGTGTCTGAGAAGCTGCAGGTGCTTAGAAAATATGATGCCTTAGAAAATATGCAAAATACAGACTTCAAGAGGCATTGAAGTTCAACATTGTGGTCATTACACAGATAGCTGTCTGAATTCATGTGTTATCATCATCCCGGTTTATCCCCTTATCATGGTTAGCTGCCTTTTGTTTCTCTTTGTGATCCGTAATGAGGTGTCAAGTTTTGTACCTCTTACATTGTGTTTTGACCTGGTCCTGACTACTGTAGCCACTCAGAGTGCATTTCTCTCCAGAGCAGACGGTACATGTATTGCATATGGGTTTTATGTAGTATCAAGGAAGTACAAGAGAAGAAGGATTATGTATTTAGAAAATGTGTTTCTTGCCTAAAGCTTTACCATTCAGCTGATGATAATCCAGGCAGACAGGCCCAGTGATATATAATTTGGTCTGATTCTTCAGAAAGACTGCTGCCTCTCTCCTGAGAGGGGAAAAGCTGTCAGATTTCTCCCGTTCCGCGTTTGTGATCTTTCCGGTTTGGTTGAAACTAGTTTCCTAAGTTTCTTTACAGAAGGAGGTAAAATCCTGACATACGGGCCAGTGGTGGAGCTTTTATCACCTGTATATGTTTTCACATCAAAGAGCTTGTGTAGCTGCCTGTTTTTCAGATAGTGCCCTTTGGACCTGAAGCGGTCAGAATCAGACAGGAACAGTCAGAAACCGCATTTTTATTCATGAATCTGAATATTCAAACCAAGAGTAATTCATACATTATATGGAGGAATTCTGAGTCTGGCATAATTCTTCTCAGAGGCACTAATCTTATTTTAGGCAGTCTTTTCTTTCTGGTCCTCAAGGGAGCTGCCCTGCAGAGCGGTCCCTCTCTCCCATGCCACCCCTCTGTGTGCTGCTGGGATTAGCCTGCATTTCTCAGAAGCCTTTAGAGGTTTTTTTTGCTTCTTGTTTTGTTTGTTTCCTGCTGTATAATAGGCCCCCTCCATGTCCCCTCTTTCTTTGCCTTATTAGGTTTTTAAACGTCAGGATTACGGCAACTGGGTCGTCACAGCAGAGCTGCCAAAACTGACGTGATGACCTCTGTGTGTTTTGAAGTCAGGAGTTAGAATTGATGCTTTATCTGCTTAACTGTAATGCTGAAACATTTTAAACAATCTTTGTTTCAGAATTCCTCTGCCGTTTTTGTGTCCTCAAGTTCTCAATTTACTCTTCTAAAAAAGTAAAAGTGGAGTTTTTCTGACTCATCTTTTCCATGTAAAGTCATTATGGCTGACTCGTAAATATAAACTTCCAAAGAGCAAATACTTTGCATCTGAAAAAGTCAGAATGGCATGTATTTTCCTGAGGGGACAGAAGCCCTCTCAATATATCCAGGAAGACTTTGTTAACCATCCATTTAAATTTACATAAAGTTAAATAGCACTTTGCAAAAGGGATTGTTTTGGAGAATAGCAGGGATGTAACTAAAACTATGTTTATTATATATTACTAACAAATTTAGACTACAGGATTACAGCATAAAACCACAGTTGTTTACTAATCCTCCAGATTAAATTGCTATTCCTAGAATTATTTGTTTTATCAGTGTAAATATATTATGCCAAACTGGTGTAGCACAATGGATCCCAAGGCAGCCCAGTTTTTATTAATTTCAGTGGATCTACATCAGACCTGAACGTGAGCCAATCTTTCTGTTGTCCTGCTTCTACTGCAGAAATTAGCTGTGGATATTAAGAAGAATTGGTGGTCTATTTAAACAGGAGTCTGATTAAACAAATCAATTATTGATCTCTTTCACGTAACTGTGAAGTTATATTCTCATCATTTGTGACGCAGTGTGTGAAACTAATTAATTTCTGGAAAATGTTCATCTGTGATTTGGCTACGTCCGTTATACTTCTTGGAATATCACACGGAAAATGAAGCTACCAAAAGGAAACATCTGTTTGTATCTAAAAACCCAAACATTTCTGAAGTTTAGCAACATGCATTCTTCTTGGGGCTGCCACCTATTATACTCAGCTCTAGAGCAAATACCAAAAGGATACTTGAGGTGACCTTTTGTATCAGATTAAACAAAATGACAAAACACTTGGCAATCAGACTTCCTCTGCTAGACCATGGGAAACAGCAGAGCAGAGGAACAGATACAGTAAAAACATATTAATTCAATCTCATTTGGTTTAGAAGAGTCCAGCAGTGAAAAGAACAACTAACTGTGAAAAACCTGAGGTCTCTGTAATTTGGCACCTCTTGAAGTCTGTCTAGATTCTCCTGACAAGGGCTATCTCAATCAGCAATAAAACGGGAGGGGATGAAGAAAAACAAAGGACTAGAAAACATTATGTGGGAAATGGTTTTCTTTCAAAAGCTATTTCTTAGGAAGAAAATATGCCTAGAGGACTGCAGTTTTGGTATTAGTGTTCTTGTTACATGTTAACACACACTGGTTTTGAACATTTTTTTCATATATTCCTTTAAAACACTGTGTGGATTTCCTGGTTCCCTGTGCTTGTGTAAATCCGTGACTCCCGTGTTTGTTGGTGTGCTGAGCAAAGCTGGGAGAGGAAAAAAAACTGTAGTTTCCCAGTGAGGTTAAGCTAGCACAAGCCAGAATGCTGTTAAAATAATAGTCCTGTTTGCTGGTGGATGCTCATCCCTTCCATCTGTCCATCCAGCACATGCTGGGTAATAGCACTACTGTTAGTATATATTGCCGCTTCTTGCTGCTTGTTGGCAAGATCACTGGATTGTTTATTTGCATCTGTGAATGACAATGCACGAATAATAGGAATAGTCAGCTCTACTAAGCAAATGATAGATCTATGATCAAATGATATCCCACTCTAAAAGGTGAGCAGATAAAGCGGTCATCAGGGAAGGGAGGATAAATGCAAATGCTTAACTGTTATGATGATTGGGATTCTTATGCAGTAGGTCTATACACCAAGGACCTACCTAAGGAGGTTAAATTTTAGACCTTCAGTGCACTAGAGGTAGTTTGGTTTGGTTTGCTCAAACTGGTTGTTCAGTATCACAGGTGATTCTCTAACTGTTGCAGCCTGCCTCCAGGGTGCCTCGCTCCTTGCTGCTGCTGCTTTCCATCTACAGCAGTTCCTCATGCTCAGATCTTGGAGTCCTTCCCTGTGTGCAAGCGCTCAACCCCTGCAGGCTTCTCCTAACTGGATGGGATGCAAAGGACAACCTTCCTCTGCCTTCCAGAGGGGAGCAGCTGCAAGGAGAGTGGGAAGGCACGAGGACATCGAGGTTTCCACCACAGCCATGTGTGGGCAAGAAGCCCAGAGGACAAACTGTAGCTTCAAGACCAGTTGTGTAGCCAGTAGGCAGGGATGGGAAAAAAAGAGAGGGAGACTTTGCCTGGAGACAAAACTGCAGTGACGACAAGGATGACGGCCAAACAAGGGCTTGGTGAGGAAAAAAGGTTGCAGCATGCAGAACCTTTGACCGGGCTATGAAAATTCAAGGCCAGAAGTGCTCATAGGGTTGTTTTGGCCTGCTGAATTGTTCCATTCCTACATCCCTGTGTAACAGCCAGGAAACAGAGCTCCCTGTTTGCTTGGGGTTTTTTAGAAGAAAGGAATATGAGTGTTTCAACACTCTCCCCACCCCACAACCCCCCTTGACCATCTGCGCGCTGACTAGTCAGAGATCACTGGTGACAGAATTTTTCTTGGGAAAAAAGGGCCCATCCACACTGTAGGCTGCTATCTCCAGCAGCAAAGTTTCATTGTTTAGCAGTAAGCAGGTCTAAAAGCAGTTTAAATAGGATCACAGGCTCTTCCTGGCTCTGCAGCGGCTGGAAGGAGAGGCACCGCAGCCAAGTTCCACCTTTGCCAAACAACATTGCTGCTTCTCTGTTTCTCCCTGCACGTGTTGCAGTACATCTCACTCGCTCTGCCAGGCACCTGGCATGAGGCTTACGGCTGTGGGTTGATGCTGTAAAATCACAAGTAATGGCAAATATCACATTTCTTGGAAATAAAAGTAACTTCTTTAAGAGCTGCTGAAAGTCATGGGAAACTTGCACTGCTGAATTAGGTGTATGTGTAAGCTCCCGTCAGGGTAATGGTGGTGTTGGCTGGATGTTGTAGGATAATTTTTAACAAATGTAAGTGGACTTTGCATGGAGTTGCTCTTCTGCTTATAAGAGAGGTGGTGATATGTGGGCAGGTACATAGCATTAAACTCAGTTCTTACTTCAGCCACAAAACAGGAAAGTAATTGAGTCCTGTAGGTGCTTTTCCAGAGTGAATGGCATCTTCTTCCTCTGGTCTCACTGGAGGTCCCATACAGAATGCAGAGGTGTGGAGCAATTCTCCGCTGTGGCTGACCTGCCCAGATTGGTAGAAAAGCTCTTGGGGAAAGATTTGACCTCTGGAGAAGGAGCTTCCTAGACTGAGAGTTCAACTGGTGGTGGTGTGTATCCCTGGAGAACCTGGCGGGCTCAGGTCTGAGAAGAGCTCAAGGCACACAGTTGTTTAAGCATCCATTTAAACAGTTGGGCTACTCACTGCAGGCACTATGCAGACTTTCTGCATGTACCCATCCTCCTCAACCTCCCGTCTTTTCTGCTCAGAGTCAGGATCAGTGAGAGCCAAAACCCCTATAGACTCTGTAAGGCCAGAGAAGCTGACTGAAAGAGAAAGCCGTACTGGATGTCCGGAATAGTAGCTGAATTTTTGGAACTAGGGTTAGAGAGAAGGGAGCACAAACATACATACATTTCTTAAAATGCAGCCCTTATGCTATTTTTGTCTTTGTATCATTTTTGGTTTTTTTCTTCTCTCTCTTTCCTTCACTTTTTATGTTCACCCATTTTTCTGTATTTTTCTTCTACTTTTTCTCTTAACTCCCTGCTACTGACATTGTTCCCACACATCTGTTAGAGCCCTCACAGTGTTCTTTCTGGCTGAGTGTTATTAATCTTTTATGTTGTATTGCAGAAAAAAACAGATTAATTATATTTTGAAGATTCCCAGCATCTCTGCTGACAGATTTTCTCATGATAACTTTGACCCGTTTCCTGAGCACAGCTTCTCTCTTCTTCTTCCTTCATAAAAAATGTGAGGCTTACAAATCAACTCATTTAAGCCCCTTGAAAAGTCTTGGTTCAATCATGTTTCCTCACAAGTTCATCCTTGGGGATGCACAATTTACCTCCTCAGAATTTTGATGTTGTCGCACATAATTACAGTGTTGATATATTAGGATTATAAACAAGCTAGTCGTTAGTTTGGTAATGTATATACAAAACTGGATAACACAAAAAACCTTGGCACATGTATTCTCTGCCTGAGCTGCCCTAGAAGTCTGCAACATCCATGCCTCCAGGCCTTTTCTCACTGTACGTGGTTCCTCCTGAAAACTGTGGAGCATTTCTAGGGCAGCTAGTTTTCTTTGACCCTTTTCTCCCTGTTTTGCTTGGATCCCCTTTCCCAATATGAAAGCACACTTATCTCTTTCTCTCCCTTGTCCGAACATCCTTATTTGACTTGGTGAATGAGTTTGTATATCTCCTTCATAAAATTTGGAAGTCTATTTATTCTGAAATTAGTAATTTTCGGTCTCCAACCACTTTCATAGACGTAGAAAAAAAGTTGCTTTATTAGGTTTCAACCTCCCTGTTGCTCGAGGCATATCCAGTTCAGTAGATGATATTTGGTTTAAAGACTGACTGTAGACTCCTGTGTGGCAAAGTCATGAAATAATCCTGCTCAGATATTGAATGCTATTCTGTAATTATGTCATAATGTCAACTGGAATAGATTTCCACAAATTATTTCAACAGGAAAACATTTTAACATGTTAACATGCCTCAGATCCTTAGGGCCTGCCTACCCTCATGGGTTATGTTGAAAGGAAGCTGCTTGAGGAAGCTGGGGCTTATTTCAGCACAGCTTTCAATAAATAGTAACACATCTCAGCTGAAAACTAGTTTAAGGTTGTTGGTTCTTCTGGTTTTTTACTGTTAACATTAACCAGGCAGATGAATTTTGGGGAAAAAGTGGAAGGAAAATAATTAATACTGTTTTTAAAACTGGCTTAGGTAGTTGAATAGGTATTTGGGAATATACCTACTTGTTAGGATATGTAGGTGCAAACAGTATTGACTGCATGTCTGTTTGAGTACCCACATACTAGTCACCGCATCTGGTCCCGGAACGCTTCTTCAGCTCTCAGCTCAGGCTGAAAGCCCTATGGCCCTTCTGATGAGAAGGGGCACTGCCTCCGGGACTTACCTCCCCACTTAATATTTTCTTTGCAATTGTGTTGTTTCTGTGGCAATAATTTTCATGTTACTTTCTGATCCAGTTTTCCTCTAGAACCTAAATAACAGCGTCACCTCTTTCAAAGTACTTAAAGAAACCGAATAGTTTTCACCATGTTTTCTATCAGCAAAGTTTTGCTAATAAGTAACATAAGCTGAAATGACTTTGTCAAACTAAAGAAGTTAAAGGACAGAATTAGTGACAAGTTGACTTCAAAACCATCTAGACACAGTCAGAAACTGTCTAGACACGGTCCTGGGCAACTGGCTCTATGCTTAAGCAGGGGAGTTGGACCAGATGACCTCAGAGGTCTCTTCCAACCTCACCTCTTCACCTTCTGTGATCCTGTGAGTCTGTGACTTAACTTTCAGCCATATCCATTTGCATTATTTAAGTAGTAACTGAAGCTGTTTTCACCCAAGCTACAAGCAGAACTGCTAGTTGAAGACATGTAGGTTTTTTCCCCTAATCACATACACTGGAGTATATGTGCTGCTGAAGTTCATTAAGTGAAAACCAAATACATCCATTGTCTAGACACTCTGAATGTCTAGCAATGGTGGGGTTGGTTAGTCATGGGGGGGGGAGGGGGGGGAGGTCCCCAGAATGAAAATGTCCTCTTTGTAGTCTTTGATGGATTTCAGCTTTGTGACTCTTAAGCCTGTTCAGATCGCTTTCAGCAAACAACATGTAGTAAATTCAGTCATTCTTCCTATCTATCCATAAACAGTCACTGTTTTTCCCATGCAGTACCTGAAACAATTCAGTAGATTTTTATTATGATCAAGCTTTCATCTTGTTTCTCAGTGACTTTGAGGGTTGATCTCTGTTTTAGCATTCAAATATTATAGCTAAAACCACAGTTAGTATTATAAATAGCCATCTAAATAACATGGAAACTTCTGATCAGGTGGCCCCACCTTTGTAATTACTACTTCCTCCTTGGAGTAATCTTATCATCACAAAAATTACAATCACTTTTGGTGAAAACACAAGCATAGACAACCACTGACACTGGGTCACGTCCAATTTAGAAGTCACTAGAGTAATTGCCAGCAATTTGCCCAGCTGCAGTCATCTGTGCTTTTAATTTCTTTTTTTTTTTGCATCAATTCTCCTTGTAGTTTCACTTTGATCAGTGTCTGGGAAGAAGTAAACAATGATAGTATTGGTCTGCACTTGCAGTTACTCTGTTTTGTTTTGGAGGAGGATTTTGCAGAAATACTGAAGGGAATACAAAAATGGTTTTCATTTACACTTCCCCCATGCCCTTTTAGAGCCCTCTCACAATGAATAAAATATTCGCTTTTTTTTTTCCTCCCTGGAGCAGCATAAAGAAGCCTCAGCAACACTGTCAATTCCAGCCATACAGAAATTGCAAGCATTAGCAAAACAGTGGATTTGGTGTTCATTTTAATTTGCTTTCAATAGTTCAAATTGTACTGTTTTCTATCTTTAAAATTCCCTGTGACTGAGAGGGCTGGAAACATACTTAAAAATAACGAAAAAAAAAGAAAAATCTCTCTTGCAAAAATGTGGTGGATCAAGAGCTGGATAGTTTAAGGAAAATAGCAACATTTATGTAAAGTTGTAAATTTGAAATGCTGGCATGCAAATCAGACTGTAAGACTCATCACCAGAAAATAGCGCTAGATAAAGAAAGGGGCTTGGTTTTTCAGATGAGGGAATTCTTAGATATGAATTTTAATGTTTAGCTTCCTGATCAAAATGCAGACTGTAATCTTGGTCCATGTGATTTTCTGGCTTGATTTAATGGGTTCTGGACAGTCTTGACAATCCCTCCATACATTTTAGAGTTCAGAATGAAGTCCCTAAGTTCTAGATAGAGCTTTTCTTCCTCTTACCGTCTGATGAGGCATATTTGGTTATATAAAAACCTTTGTGAATAACAATTTCTGTAAACAGAAAGCAAAAAAAGTTACCAAGCTACACGTGATTAAAAAAAAGTGTGTTCAAGGGAATTTACCTTCTAAAGTAATTTTACATGTACATTTGTGCTACAGTTAAAAAATTTAGCTGTCTTGAAAAATCATGTTCAAACATAAAACATTTCAGGTAATTTAATATTTGGCACGTAAAGTAACTGCAATTTGATGTTCAATTCAAACCAGATGTTTATTTTTTGCAAGAAGTCTATTCTGTTGTCAGGGGAGAGAAAAAGCATTCAAGGTTACGGAGCAGACATTTCTTACTGCAGTTGATTAGAACGAATTACCAAGAGCTGCACTTCACATTTGAAAGACTGAGGCGTTTATGATCTCAGGCCTCAACAATTAAAGAAAACAAAAATAAAGGGATTGAAAGTATACATACTGTGAGCAGTTAAACTGCAAGAATGTTGTGGATCCCAAACAGCTGGATTCCATTTGAACTCAAAAAGTTTAATAGCATAAGCCTGCACATCTTCTTTTCCACTTCTGAGGATCATCTGCCAGATGGAGAAGCCTCCCCTCTCATTTCCTTGCACTGTACAATTGTGTTACAGAATAAAATGACTCGATGTGCTGGAGCAGAACCAGTACTTTTAAACCAGGGAAAGATATATAGCTCTTAGAGAAGATCAGTTTGATGTAAAGGAAACAAAGGTAATAAAACATCCAGCTTCAGTAGTTAAATGCTTGCAGGATAGTTATTTTATTCAGGTGCCAAGCAAGCCGGTAACATTGATGCAGTACTGAAATCTGCATTCCTGGAAATGGGATATGTTGGTGAGATCATGTTTTAAGATCACAGAATCTTAAAATGTGCCCAAAAGTTATTTCCTACTCATCATTTTGAATGATAGGTCTCCCGTTGTCATGCTAATTGGACACTTGACAATGACTCCTCTGTACATTGTCCAAACTTATGATTTGGAAATAAATTTTATGAGGAAAGAAATAGGGCAAAAAGTAATCCTTGTTCAAGACAGTAGTGATCCAGCAATAGGGCCAAAAGAAATCACCAACGTACTAGACCTTGCTCTAAGAGGAACCGCAATTTAATGATCTTCAGACTCTTGCTTCTGTCTCCAGTCACACACAGGGTCTGTAGAGACCGTCTGTGGCACGTTAAGGAATGTACAATTCCTGTCTGATGTCATAAAAGTTTGTTTCCCAGGAAGATACTGGTTCTGCTGTCTGTGGGACCCTTCATGTACATGAAAGGAGAGGAGGAATTGCTTTTTGCCATGTAATTTAAAAACGCTAATTAAATAAAGATATCCACAGTGCACTGAGTAGCATTAATTACAGTCCTTTTTGCAGATTGTGCATGTGTAGGGGGGGAATCGCACAGAAGCCAAATCACATAAATGCGTTTTAAGTACATGTGCTGGAACTCCACCAACTCCAGCTCTAATAGCAGCTCAAGAGGGAAAGTCCTGCCGCTGACCCTGGGCGCTTCGGGGGGAAGAACTGAAAAAAAGTCTTTGGACCGAGCTTGAATTACAGGCAGGGGCTGTATGAGACAACTTGGCTTTCAGAGAGGCAGCCTCCCTTAAGTGCAGCACACAGTCTCAATGTCCAGAGATGAAGGGGAAGCCAAACTTGGTGAGATGGTCACAGGGTTTCAGTGCTTCTTCTGGCTTGGTTTACAGTCAAACAAATGCATTCTGCAGTAGAACAAAAGCATGTAGACTTCCAAAGCCTGAACGGGTTATCTTCAGCTGTAATGCTGAATTTCAGCCCTGAAGCATAAGCCTGCACAGCATGATTAGATGGTGCTTTAAGCATCAGCTAACTGACCTATGCTAGAGAGGATGTTGAAACTTTGGTGCAGTTAATGGATCAAGACAGCGAGGACACAGAGCTGCTGCAACAGATCATTACAACAGTTCACTGGCTGCTAATCCAGCATCTCCCTGTTGCTAAACAAACTACTCCTTATATAGTTCACTTTTTTTTCACAGTGTGTTCTTCTGGCAGAAAAAAATGCCCCTCACTTGAGCCACAGTGTGGCCAAGCTTACAGAAATCGCTTAGCGCTCCAGCAGCGTGAAAGAATTATATGTGATTTTGAGACAAATGTCCTCAGCCTGTTAAGATTTTAAGGTCACTTTGGTAAGAACGAACAACACGGCACATCATTATGAGCTGTAATAAGACTCATTGGCCTGTTTTAGACAGCTTGAAAGGAGGTACATTACTTTTATGTTTAGCTTTCTCCAATCATTCTGTAAGATATTTCTTCAGTTTAGAAGTAAAAAGATGCCTTTGGTAACTTCTGGTCCCAAGCTCCAGCTGCGTTTGAGATAGAAGCTGTGTTTTTCCAGCTCATCTATCACTAGTAATAAGATTTCTGCAAGCTGAAAGATACCTGTGGAGCCCTGTTGACCCTACTGGGGCCAAGCATAGCTTATTCGGTATTTCTGCTTGTGAACATAACATTGACTCCGTCTGCTCACAAGCGCTAGTGAGCTGTCTGTGCAGACTCAGCAGTGGATAAAATAACTGAAGGTATTGCTATTTGGCTTGGTAAGAGATGTACTTCCTAAAAAAGAGTTTCTTTGGGATTAAAGAGCAATGCCAATTATATATGTGAAGATACTGAGGTTGCAAAAATGTGAATAAAAGCATATCTATCTACATTGCTGTATATTTCGCTGGGACTACCATATAAGAGTATCTTTGTTCATGGGATCCCAGGTGGTATTTGTGTCTAGAAAAACTTTCGGGTTTTCACTTGGAAAAAGATTGTCTCAGCTGTGCTGGAACCACCAAGCGTGCACGAAAGCAGCGGTACCCATGCATTGCCACGCTCTGCCCTCTCGAGAGGAACGAGAGCGTACGCGGACGGCAAGAGGGCATCTGCAGGGTAGCCACAGCCCTTTGAACGAGCCGTGATTGCAGTAAATTGTGGATTCCGTAAAACCCGTGTGGTTTGTATGGGATGCGAAACGCTGCCGGCCGCAGAGCGCTCCCGCCGAGGCTGGCCTCTGGCGGAGCCCGGCATGGCGGGCTCCCCTCCCGGCTCAGCTCCGCTTCTCACCCGAAGACAGCTAGTACCACCCAGTGGTGCTGGGGGTTATTACAGTTTTTCATGTAATTCGGCTTGTATTACTTCGTAAAAAATGCCGTGTTTTTCTTGGTAGTGGAGGAAGCGGCGAGAAACGAGGCCAATAATATCAATAAAGAAGCGGTCTAAGTTCGCTGATGCTAAATGGCCTTCCCAGGGCTGGAAGCAAGAGAGCAGCAGAGGGTCACAAAAATATATGGTGTTATCTCCTTTGGGTGCAAATGGACTGCTTGTGTTTGAGGTGTTCCAAGCTGTTTTACTCCGGGTCTGCCAATACTTCTGCAAAACAACATGTGTATACTAACTTGCAGACTACAGGTGTTTGGATACCCACAAATTTTACGCAGCTTCAAAAAAGTTGTAATGCTGTCAGTGATCACAGCTTCTTTGTAAATGGGAAATGAAAATATTATTTAATGTATGGAAGGCTATAACAAGGTTTCAAAGATTGTTAAAGTGCTATAAAATCCTCTTAATCTTTTTTTTCCCCATGGAGTTATAGAGAATGGAGAAAATGATTGTTAAATATTGCAAGAATGAAAAAGGAAATAACTGATCATATGTTGTAGTTGCCATATTATCGTTAACTGCATTATTCTGTTGATATTAGATTCACAGAGCTTAATTCTGTATTATGTTTACAGGAAGCCTTCAAGTCTGAATCTATTTCACCCTTTTTTTAAATGTGCCAGAGCAGAAAGCATACTTTAGAAGTATAGTTATTCAATTCGTATATAGATTGTGAAAATAAAATCTTCTTGAATCCAACCGGTGGTTTTCATGAAACTCTAAAAAAAACGGCAGCAAAAATTACAAAAAACCCCTTCAACCTAGTGTATTCGTTGTATGATTACTTAGTGTGTGTGAACTGTGAAAATGAAACCAGAAACAAAGCTAAAGTAAAAATGAAATGTACCACAGACAGTGAAAAATACTTAACATAGTGGCTTTTTTCCCCTTTTGTATCTTCATTTTGCAGAGTCTAAAGTCTTCCTAGTCACGTACAAAAACAGTCAATTAAAATTATTTTATTTCAGCAAGGCCCTCATTACAGTCTAAACCATTTCAGACTTGAACTAAAGATGTAGAGTCTGGAGGGTGCCGGAGAACGCACTTGAGATCTTTGTGCAGCAGCAGAGTGGTGGTTTAGATGATCTAATAAGGTTTTTCCATCTATAACTTTCAGTAGCTTTATGATTTTATTTTTTTAAAACATCAGAACTTATTCATGCCCCCAACCTGTCACTAGGGATGTGTGCAGACATGTAGGTTCTGGAAGACAGTGTGCTTTGCCTTAGGCTTTTAGTCCAAATTTCAGTACCAGGCCTGGTCCTGAAATATTTTAACATGATCCATGGTGCTATACTTTCTAGTAAACTTTCTAGTTTGGCAAATTAAAACCAACCAAACAAAACCAACCAAACAAACAAACAAAAAACAAGCTAAGGAGAAGGAGAGATTCATCCACTACACCAGAACAGAAGATACCTGTAAACCACTTTTTCTTAGTATAGAACCGTTGAGCTGAAATTATTATATGCTGGAGATAATATTTTATGTTTATTTTAAGTATGCAACTAACATTAGCCTGTTCCTTGCAATGTACCAAAATCTACTGACTCCCCTAAGAATGGCAATAATCTCCTTTGGTTTTGCTGATGCATTCCTGCTTTTGTGCTGTGGTTAAAAGATGCTCATTTCAGAACTTGGACTGATATTTCAGCAGCTGACCACAGGGGAGCTCGAAGATTTACAGGGGACTTCCACCAGCGCTGAACAGAGTGCTTCGTGCAGCATGTTCCCACCAGAACTAGGTTAAACAGACAGTTAGTAAGAGACTCGCTTAAAACCTACTTTCTTGTTACTCTTGTAGGTTTTTTGGTCCTACTACTGTAGTATAAATCCAGGTGGAGTTATCCTGTTCAGCCTTTAAACAGGTGGGAACTAGGAATGTGGGAACATGGGAGTCTCTACATATTTTGTATGCTGCTCTTTTTGGAGCAATATGTACATTTGCAAGCTGTGTAACAAATTGCTATTAAGGCCAGCAAGTTAGAAAGGTTGTGAAATTTCATAATTTTACTGTTTGGGGATCTTTGATATTGCTAGCTCACAATAATCCACAGCTGGATTTTTTTTTTTTTTTTTTTTTTTTGAGTGGGAAAGGATCTCTCTTGCAATTCCTAGTAAATCAGTTCACCTGTTACTGTAGATCAGTCCTTCCCTCTTTCTGTCCCTTTGTTGTTTATTTGTGGTTTAGCTCCTTCCTTGCCTCCGCCACCTTGTGCCACCTTGTACCACCAATATCTGTGGAGGAAGACGGGTCTGGGAACTGAGCTGCTAGATGAGGAAACCAAGAAAAAATGGGGGGCTTTCAGCTGGATCAATTCTGCTGAGCTACCTTGGCATGACAGAGGTGGTGAGGCAAGCGGCATGAAGAGGGGTGAGGGAGGGAAACATCTGTCTGCAGGAGGATGGACTAAGGCAAATACTGAATCACAACCCTGCCTTAAAACATACACAGGACAGATTTTCATCCAAAAAAGAAATCTTTTGGGTCTCCCTTTCATGTTAATTTCCATGCCAAAAAAACTTCTTAAAACTCCATCCTTAGAACTCTTTAACTCTTTCATGTCTCCCCCCACCCCTTTGTCCATCCACTTTAACTGTGTACTGGGGTCATAAAGTCCAGTACCCTCTCAAGTCCTCTTTGTGTTGGTTTTAAATAAGTCCTTTGTATATTCATTTATAAATGCTTATTTTGGTAACTATGTGCACAGAAGATTACCCAGTTCCTCACTTCAGTGATGGAAATAAGATTGATTGCACTAAATATCAACAACGACGGCCAGGCTAGGGAGGCTGCCGTGGGAGGCCCCTGTGAAATTTCTTTTAACTTTGATGAGAACGGAGCTTGGGACTAAAATGGCTGATGCAAATGGCAAGGACCACTATCCCTGGAAATGGTATACCCCTTGGGGGTAAGCAAGTGAGGGTAGCTTTGTGCAATAGTTGTCATAAAATGAATAAAATACACATTTTCTCTTCTTCTCACAATAAAAGCCCTGGGGTTTGATCCGTGTTATTCCTTAAGAGAAATTTTTTCCTTCTCACCCAGATATTATTATTCCCACTAGCTTTAGCCGAACCATTTGGGCAAGCCAGAGCTGCAGGATTTGAGCCCTTTTGGCATGTACAACGCGTGTTTAATAATATGACATAATTTTAAGACACTTCACAGATGTTAGTGAAGCCTCCTGCCACCTTTATGAAGTTAATGGGTGTGATAACTTGGGAAAGGGTGGGGAACAAGGACCAGGACTGAAGTTTATTACTCCAAACGTGTCTTTCCATAGTCCTTCCTAGGAAGCCACCTCCCTGTTTTTGCCGTGTCCTGTCCTGGTTAGCCATGTCCTTCTCCTTTCACCTCTCACATCTGCTTGCTCACTCTCCCAGCCCTGCCCTTGGTGATGGCTGGATGGTGGCAGTGCGTCTGATGCAGGTGTCTCCTGCCACAGAGTCAAACTGTCTCCAATTTGTGGATAATGAAATACGATAGCTTTGGGTCAACAGGTCACACCATTGACTAAATTAGTAGTTGTACGTGTTTGTGTGGGGATGAAAAAAGATGTGAATTATGCCTGTTGTTACCAGTAACAGTGGTTGCTGAAACACCTTAAAATATGAAAACATTTTTCATCGCTTAGGTTTACTGTATTCTGGTTTTCCACTGTTTACACATGCAAATATATTAAATGGATTTATTTGAACTCCTTTTTCAGTTCATCTCACAGAATGATACAGTATTGCTGGGACACAAAAGACTTTTCATGCACTGCTTTCTGGAGAGATCGATTTTGTTTTAATTTCTAACTTGGAAACATTTCTGTGGGGTATGGGTTTAGACTGGCTTCAATTTTATGAAAATAAATCGTTTGTGGGTAAATTTAACCTGTTAGTTTTGCTTTAAAATAATTCTCATCATTCCCAGCCTGGTGAAACTTTCTTGGGGGGTTTATTGATTGCCCACGAATCATAACACAGGCTTGTGCTTATACGTGACAGACTCAATAGGCTAATTATGTTGTCTTTTTTAGTTTTTGTTTTAGTGTGATCTTTGTTAATTGGATGGATTCATTTGCTGCGGTTTTCTGGTACCATTACAGTCCTTGCTATGAGTACCATAACTGTACTTGCTTTGTAGGCTCTGGGTAATAGCTCCATGCTTTATTGCTTTGACCTGGTTTTTCTGTGTTTTCCTTTTTGATATGGCTGGGCATTTCTATGCCTTTCTCACAGGTTGGTTATTATGATTATTACCAAGGATGTGGTGACATGGCCAATAAATCAAGTTCCTGGCCAAGGCAAATAGTCACAGACAATACATTTGGAGCCTCCACGCCTCTTCCACTCTTAGTTTCCCCAAAGAACAGAAAGGACATAAAGACATCATAAATATCCTTAGTAATTCTTATTAAAAAGAGGAAGAAGCACATAATAAATCAGTTTTGGAACTACAACTAGTGCAAAAATAGAAAAAGATACAAACGTGTTCCCATTGTAGAGCTTGTGATTTGATTTGAGGGGCTATGTATGCCTGTGTCCTGCCTGATGAGAAGGGAAGGTGTGAGAATCCTGCATCAGCAGGCGTTGGATGACTTGCTTCCCTCATCAGAGTTAGCCTTTAAGGATAGGCTTAACCTCAGAAATGTGAATTTTAATGTCCTGTCCAAAGTTATCATCATTAGCGATGATTTATCCACATGAATATTTAGTTCATTTTTGACTCTTGCTAAGTTCATGGCCTTGACAGCTTCCCCATTGCGGGGAATGCTGAAGCCTGTTTGCGCATCATGTGGAAAGGTGTTTTCTTCAGCCAGCTCAGAGTTTTGTCAACACTTAACTTTGACTGAATGCCTCCTTGAGTTCATGTTATGAAAGAGATATTAGGAATTTCTCTTTGGCCTCTGTTCCATGAATAATGCATTATTTTATATACTGTTCCAATGTCTCTTTTTTTTACTTGTCTTCTAAGATGCTCCCTCACAGCATTAAGTCCCGACTCTCCTGCAACTACAGTACATGAGGCTTTTTTGTTTTAATTCACATATAGGAGCCAAGTCTATAAGTCTCTGACACTGGTCAACAGTAGATGCTTGGGGGAGAGTTTTAGGAAAGGAAAACATGTAGTGATGCTTCCCTGACAGAATCTCCCAGCCTACAGCTGTTCATACTCAGGGATTTCCTGGACCTAAGATGGTGCCTGTAGATTTTTCTCCATAAATTTGAACTCCAAAATGACATAGGTTATTTTGGACATAGCACAGTCCTATGGCTTAAGAATACATTGAATGAAAAAGTATTTCCTCTTGCTTATCTGAACCTGCTGCTTGCTTGTATCTTTAGATGGCTTTTAGTTCTTGGATTAGAAGACAATGAACAATCTTTCTTTCCCTATTTACCTTATTCTTGTCACTAATGATTTCACTAGCCTGTAGCATACCACCCTGCAGTCAGGTCTGGAGAATCTGCCTCCCTAATCATCCCTGATATGACAGCTGTACCTTAGCATCGATCACCATTGTTGCCTTTTCCACACCTTTTCTAGGTCTTCTATAACTTCTCAGGTGGGCAGAATCAGAACTGCACAGCAATATCCATTTCGTAGGTGCAGCACTGGAGCGTTCTCCATCTTATTCTTTCCCCCTTTCCTACTATTTTATGTAATATGATCTGCCTTTCTTAACTGATACATTTTCATACAGCTATTTTAACTTCAAAATCTCTGTCCTGAGTAGTCGTGAATTGTTCAGAAGCCTCCACCATGTACATAATATACAAGTGATGGCTGGGTTTCCTGACTATTCCCTGTGAATTTCATCTTGCTGTTTTCTTCACTCAGTTAGTATCTTCTGATGTTTCTGCAGTTCTTCCCAGTTGTCCGTTATTCTTACAATCCTCAACAATTTCCTTGCCTCACTACCCACCCCCCTTTCTACATTTTTAGGAATTTGTTGAACAGTGTGGCTCCCAGCACCGGACTCTGCCGGAGTATTTGATGTTCCCCTTCTATTGAGAAACCTGAGTATTTTTTCCTACTCTCTGGAGAAACCTTTCCTCTTGCTCCATGGTAGTTTAGCTGCTTCTCCAGTCTTTGGTGAGAGACCTTGTCTAACATCTTTCAGAAATACAGGCAAACAATCAACTGTAGCTTCCTTGACCATGGGCTGGCTGGTTTGTTTAATGAGCTCTAATATATCCGTGAGGTATCAGAGACTTTTCTTCCCTATTCCCTGTGGAATTATTCAGCTGATCATAATACTCCTTACACATAACTTTATTGCATCTACCACTGAAGCCTTTTGCATACTTCTTCAAGCCACATAATTGACACATTATGGAGTATTTTGTGGACGCACTCTATGGCTGTCGGCTGGGAGAGTCAGGTTTCTCCTTCTCCTTTGGGAGAAGCGACAAGTTCCCTTCCTCTCTTGGCCAGGGCATTATTCTGTACTTCAGAGTCTTGCTCAGGTCTTCTTCAGAGTGTCTCCAGGAAAACTGCCTTTGGATTCAACTCGTAAGTAAGTGTCCTATTACTAGAGTTCCTTATTACTGTAGCGTTTGGGATGTTGCTGTATGAAGCAGATATATATGCCCAAAGAGGCATATTATTTTGAAAGTATAAGGCAGTACCAAGTAGATCAGTCTATAGTTGAGTTTAAACCAAAGAGAGCTTTTTTCTGCTAATTAGATTTTTTTGAATGAAAAGTGAAAGGCCCGTCGGTGAAATACTGGATGGCTGTCCCAGAATAATGAGGCAAAATGAACTAGGAGTGAAATTTGGCCATGGTCAACAAGGTCAGGAGAGCAGTTATTTTCATTCTGCATGAGGCTTGTACAACAAAGAGGCAGTGACATCCTTTAAGCCATTTATATTGAAAAATTGCCCTGGTTTGGTTTCATAACATACCTGCTCCTTTTCCTTATGAAATTCTTTTTTGCTGTCTGTGCAGTCCCAACACTTGAGCCCAGTAAAATGGCCACATTTCACGTGCCTGTGGGAGGGGTATGAGAGCTCAGGGACATCTAAAAGAATTACAGCAGGTTAGTGTAAAACCGAGGAATTCCTCAGACAACGTTTTGGCACTGGGGAGGATTATGTCATTTACCCAGGGGTCGGATTTAGCTTTAGCACTTCTCATTGTTTCCATTTGCTGCAATCTTCAGAGGAGAGACTATGGTTATATATTGCCAGACTAATTCTCACACTTTTCCGAGAAAACAGATCTAAACGGATAGAACAAACCTAGGCACTTAACATCTTTCCCTCCTCAAGTCTGCAGCTAACCCTTGTGAGTTCATGTTTGCGCGCATAATGTTCAACAAAAATATGTGAGCTGCCTCCAGACTTTCTGGGCCATTTAGGATGAATAACCGTAGCTATTCTTGGAAAAAACCTTGTGGCATGGCCAGTGTAGACCTCTAAATGTCCGTCAGCGGGCGAGATTGTTTGAGTGCTGTCAATGGGATTCTGTGCAGGCAAGGGGGGCTGCCACACTGAGCCCATTGTGGGACCCAGGCCTTCCCCCTCTTGCAGGATCAGATCTATTTGAGGACCAGGCACTTAACACAGTCCGGTTTGCAGGAGGTAATGAATAACCTCTCATCCTGCTCTTTAAGACCCTCTTTAGAATATGCTTTTTCTGAAGTTTCAATGTAATGTCTGGAGGCGGGGCAGGGAAATATCCATAATCAGTTGCCTGAGTTTTATTTTTATCAAGTGTTAGGAGGAGCGGGGGAAGGAATGCTATGAACCTAAATCTGGTCCCTTCCTCAGGCTGATCCACACAAGTGTGAGGGGGAAGGTACAAATATGGGCTGTCTCTTCATTGTTCAGATGAACCCCATGCTCTGAATATGCCTTGGAGGGAAGAGAAAAAGGCTCCGTGTTTTAACTTCCATGCCGTCACACTCACTAGTTGCTGTATTTCAAACTCTCATGCAAGAACAGCTAGAGTTGTCTGAAAATATGCATATAAACTGCGTTCACAAATAATAATAATTTATTTTAAAAATCAAATCTCTCTCTTTGTGAGTGATGGAGAGACACTGAATCTTTAATTTCCTCCCTGAAAGGCTATAAATCCCTTGAATGAGGGTTTCTTTACACAAAGAAACACAGCACAAAGAAATTACAAGGAAAAAGAAGGGAGTAAAATGCAGGCCAATTATGCTCTAGCTCTGGAGTGTTGCTGCCAAGGCTATTTATTTTCACAGACAGTGTTAATTTTGTATGCACACACACAGCTTTGCTTGCTGATACCACAGTGAATTTTAATTTTGGAGGAGGCTCTGGTTCTTGTCACCCTTAAATTCACCTCCCCATTTACTGGATATGAGGATGTTTTTAACCGGAGATCTCCAGGTTATTTTCTTACATCTGTTTCTTGGGTTTACATGTCACCATCTAAAAAGGTTTGCAGGTGATCCTAACAAAATCCTTCCTGAACCACCAAATAGGCCAAGTGGAGTTGAAGCCTTTCCTCTGGGTAAGACATAGGCAAAACAACCTCTGTGATTTAAAGTGTCAGGTGAAGATGAAGTCTCAAAGGCAGGCCACTGAGGTGACAGTGACACGGCGTGATGCTCTGGCATCTTCTCACCGGCTGACTCCGTATCCCTACTTTTCAGATAACTACAGAAAGAATCTAGCTAAATAATGCCATACACGACTTGTAAGTGAATCATTCCATAGAGCATGTCCTGAACCTCTATCCCCCTCACTGGAAAATTGGTTTTTGCACTTGTGGTGCAAAAATTTAAAAGGACCTTAGCAGTTTGCACCTGGCATTGGGTTCTTTAGCTACAGCAGATGTTAATTATGAATTGGCAAGGCATAATGCTGACAGTCCAAGAGTGAAGGTACAATACATGAAGCTTGACTGCAAGGATTCACTCAGTATTCAGTCGCTCTTGGAAGGCACTCTTACACATGCAGGATTGTTCATAATTCTTTTCTCCTTTGTTATAAAGCATTCTTTCTTGTTATGATGATGTCCAGTCTTCTGTGATTTAATGATCTTTGTGAAGTCAGAATGGCAAAAGCAGAGTCATGTATTTATTTAATTTAGTTTCTGTTTGAGCTTGATTGCTTAAGTGAAAAATTAAAACACTGTTAAATTTGGAGGGAGGACAGCAAAACACCTGTTAAAGCTCAACTTTGTAAATAAGGTTAATCTGCATAAATCACTGCATTGGATTTTATGTTAATTGAAGCTTTTGTGCCTTCAGTACACTAATTGAGGTGTGGAATGTCTCGTTCTCCAGCCTCCTTTGCAGGGGAACCGCAGGTGCTGAGCATTTTTGAAAAGTAGGCCAGCATGGTGCACCCAGAATCAGAAGCCTCTTTGAAATGCCTGTTTCTATTTACTAAACAAAGCTCTTATTTTAATCATGGTCTTTCAATAAGTTTATCCTTGGGCTTTCCTTAAGAACTCAGTGAGGCCAACAGAAGATTCTTATGAGTTGGACCCCTACTGAGGGACAGTGAGGTGAGGAATAGTATAGGTATCTACTAAAGTATCATAAAAATGTAATTTTGCCCTTTCTGATAAATAAATTTCCATTCTGTAGCAAAGTGTCCAGAATGTCAGTTGAATGTGACATGTGTGTGTTTGGGAAGCTATTGCTTCTTTTCACAGGAACCACCAAATAAGGTTTTTGGTTTTAAGTTTCTTCAAGTGTGACAGTGTTTCAGTTTGGGAAATCTGATTTCACAACACATGAATTTCACAAATGGAGTTCACCAGGATTTAGGTAATTCTAAAACTGAGGGGTTATTTGGGACTGCTCTTTGAAATGTAGAAAACTTTATGAATTCTGTGACAGCAGTCATAGGCAGGAACTGTGAGATGGTTTGGGTGGACCCTAGGGGTGTGTGTGTTATCATTTGCTGTTATTTTTGGTTGAATCCCATTGTTACTCTTCAAAGAAATAGTAAATAATTGCTACAATTAGAATTTGGCTGAACATTAGGATTAACATTGTTTATATGCTTGCAAAAAGCTCAATGGAGCTCAACTCTCCCACCCAACCCGTATACATTTGATATATTCAAAACCTTCTCTTCAGATACACAATACCCTTATGGCACTAAATTGTTACAATGGTTCTATGTTGTTTTATAACTGTACCACTGGGATAATAGGTATCTTGTCTTGAGATTTCTTGGGCATTTCTCACAGTGAAATTGCAGCCAGTCTCTTAACCCTAAACCACATGTGAGATCTGGTGAGCATCTGGTCAAGGTTTGGTGTGATCTGAATTATTAGAGCATATTCAATGGTTTCTTTAAATGTGAAAGACGTTTCTGAATTTCTTTTGCCTGTGTTGCCTTTGAAGCTTCATGATCAACCACTTCTTCAGACATCAAGCCTCTGTGCTGAAGAACATTGGTTTATAAGAGTGCATTGCTGTCAAGGCAGTGTAAATAAAAGCTCAAAAAGTCAGGTTGTATTTCAGTAATATTTATCTAACTTTTGCTTGATGGAAAGCAATTATATAATTTGTGTTATTTATACAAACGAGGTTAAATAAAGTGTGGTTCAGTAAAAATGAAGACATTTATAGTGCAATCTCTGTGATGCCATATGGAGCATTATCTTATCTAGACACCTTATCTAACTTCTCTAAACACTGAGTTAACTATAAATAAAATTGGGGAAACCCATTAGATCTTACTCTTCTTACTCTCCTAATACAAGTCTGTTGTAGTTTTTTGTTTCCTTTTTCGACCTTTGTTATTGAATTGCGATGGGGAATTTCTTTTGAAAATCCCACCTCCTTGGCTAGCCAAATTAAAGAAAATCAAATCCTTTTTCAACAGTTTGAAGCATACACAACAAATTGTCCGCAGGGAGCAGAGGTATCATGCAATGTACTTAGCTCATGTAAAAGGTATGAGGTGACCTCACAGCCACCCTGAAGTCAACGACAGTGCTGCAGTGGACACCATGAGAGCCAAGCTGTCTCTCTTTTGTGGTTTTATCTACTGATTTCCATGTGGGTAGATGAACTATATCCCAGCTGGCAGCAGCAGGCAACTGCTGCCTCCTTAACTGTACACGGAAGGGAAAAATACTGCCTTTTGAATCCACCTTGTCCATCCACAAGGTGACGGCTGCTGTAAGCTGTCTGTATCAAGATAACAACCCTGGAAAGTCTGGGTGCCCAGCTGAGCTGCAACCACATGCTGTTCTGGGGAGTAAATTGGGGATATGGTGCTGAGAATAGAGGGGAGCTACAGTGGCATATGTGTGAAAGGAAGGGAGGCATTAGTGACATGATAGTAAATATACACCAAAACAAAGAAGTAGGTTTTTGGTAAATAAATAATGACTCTCCACTCAAGTGAGAAAAAACCTCTTCATCACCCAAATTTGAAATGGGAGAACTCTGTATTTATGCCTCTCTGTGCCACATGGAGAGTATGTATATATGAGGAGAGTCTTTGAGGTTGATAACCCCTGGCTCCCTGGCTTTGTACATTTAATTTTCTTGGCTTTTGGGTCAGTCAAAGGTGACAAGAACAGTGAAAAGCTCCTCTTCAAAGCTATACCTGCCAGCCTGGAAATCCAGAAGCTGCAAGTCAGTCACAGAATGGCTGAGGAAGGTATCTGTTTTTCCCACAAATAGGATTCAAGACTAAATCTCAGTTAAGCAGTGATTGAAAATTGTCACCTCTTTCAAGTGGTTTAAACAACTGAGTGATCTTTCTTCTGTTATGAATGATGTGATGTTTACATCCCAGAAGACTACCACCTCAACAGGTGTCTTTCCATGGACTTGTAGGGAGGCGTCGTGTGGTGGGCAGGAAGACTGAAAAAGTATTTTTGCTTCCTGGACTGAGAGATCTACGTTTACCCTGCATTGTATTTAGTCTTCTACATCCATGGGAAATGAATACAGATGAGATGTGTTGCACTCCTCTTTTTGCTTGCAGCCTGTTATAATGTGAACCCTCACCTGGTGCTGGTAGGAATGGCTCAGAGCAGAAGTGGATAGAGCCATCAGCACTGCTCAAGGCACTTCAGTGGGACAGCCTCTTCCTATTATTTTCTAGACAGAAACTCTCATAGGGATAACAAACTTCAGATTTCAGGGCGGTCATTCAAATTTCTTAACTTTCTGGTTTTTCTGAGTTTGCACCATTTTTTATATAGTGATATGTGCAGTCGTCCCGCATTTGGTAAAGGGCTGAGTCCATGTCTGAGGAGCTTCTGACTCAGGGAGTCCCATCCTGAAAACTATGTGAATTTCTACTTAACTCCTGTAGGCAATCGCACTGGCATTCAGAAGTGTTTGAGTCTTGTGAAGGAAAATGCGGGGTTTGAAGTAACCACTTCCTATATGTTTCCACTTACTGGGGTGTGAGTACTGCATATTTCTGCTGTAGCGGAAGTTTTCATCAAGTGCTTCTATGCTTTTAAACTTATTTTGCATATTTATTTCGCTACATTTTAATGTAGCATCGATCCTATAGTACTTTTTGACCTTTCAAGAAGTTAATACTTGCTTTTCAAAGGATTATGATAGAAACCAGCTTTTAAAGAATTGTAAAATAACTGAGCAAAAAGTCCAGTGGTTATTGCAAAAAGAAAAGAAACACCTCTGGTGTTTCTGACAAAGTTATGGAAAGTGGGTTGATTTCCTCTCTACCTGGGATGAAGGGCTGGAGCTTTTTTCTATTTCCTGTTTTTTAAATTGCTTCTCAGTCTTCACCAGTATTAGAATTTTTCCAGGGAAGAGAGAGAGGGTGGCTGTTCAAGAAAAAAAAATAGCAGAGGCTCTCAACATTAGATGGGCAAATTAATTTATTGAGCAGTCCCCAGCATCCAAATTCCAGCATTGCCCCGAAAGGTTCTGAAGTATTCATTGCTCTAAAGGCTGCAATTGTTTCTAGCATGTGGATGGTGGGAGTGCTGGAGTCTGAAAAGCAAAGTGGATGCAGTTTGGATCCTCAATTTGCTTGAGATGCTCCTCTATCCTCCCTGCCCTAAAGTCTGTGGCTGTTAGGGTCCTACTTATGGGTCCTTCTTCCCTTGGTATTCATGGCAGCACTCCCAAGCTTAAGCAGTTCCTGGCCCTCTTTGGCTTTTGTGTAGCTGGCACAACAGATGGCTCAGGAATATATGTGCTTTGGGGCCTCTCACATTCCAGCTCCCCCTTTCGAAATCCAAACCCTCATCTAATATCCATAATCCTTCATGTCAACTGTTTCACATTAAAAAGAGATATATTTTTGGTTTGCTAAACAAAATTTCCTAAGGGCAGACCTGCTAATGATTAGCTGATGTAACAATGCCCAATAAAAGCAACTTGTAGTGGTGAAGTAAATATTACCGCACCCAATAACCAGTGGAGTAATTTCATTGTTTGCTGATTTGTAGAATTCAATTGTGAAAAGTTTTAAGAAGACTAATGATGTAACTCTTGCATTCACCTCATGAAGACTTCAATAAGTTACTCAGATTTTACTAGCAATAACCCAGCCTCCACATCTTTCATTTGAATTTTTGAAAGTGCTTTACAAACAAGTCTCAGAACACCATGATTGCACTAGTTTCTCTATGCTGTTTCCTTAGTGTACCGTTTATTTCTTCTCAGATCATTCAAATGAATAGGCAAGGTTAATGGCTTAAGACATAACAAAAGTTGAGTGGAGCCATTGTTTCCTTCCTTCTTTGCACCAGCCCTAACCTTTCTTTGAGTGTACATGAACTAGTCTACAGCGGGATGCTGAAACGGCCATACAGCTCAGAACGTAGAACTGAACCCAAACAGGAAAACTCACTGGCACACGCGGTGTGGCATCAGCATCAGGTACGGCAACACACATGGTGGTGTCAGTCTGAAAAGAGTGAGACTGGAAGGGAGGCATTACCAACGTGGTCTGCTGGGTGGGTTTCAACCACAACAGCCAGAGACCCCTCACTTCAGTTTCAGTTTTGAACCTGTGGCTTTCTCTCTTTTTTTTTAATGATGTTTGCAAAGGAGAACACACTTTTACAAAGGTCTACCTGAAAAACATGATATTTCATTTGACGTTGCTCTGATGGGCTTTCTGTAAAGATCTGGGCAACAATCAGTAGCTTTAAAATAGTGGGTTTTGCCAAAGCTCTGTTGGCCTTCAGATTTCAGGGTCAATTTGTAACCAGTTCTACCTGAAATAGGAGAATTACTCAACTTTTTACCAACCTTTATCCTAAAAAAATATCTTGGTGCAGCTGGTTTTTTTCAACCATTGCAAGCAGCCCTGTCATAATAAAAATAACTGTCACAAACGCATTTCTCTCTTAAGTTTGGGCAGGATGTAACTTACATCATCTTTAAAGAATAACATTGGCACTCTTGCTCCCGCTATCGCTGTCTCTTTGGAGACCAATATTCAGATGCAAAGAGTCAGCTCTTACTGCCATACAACTTTTTAATGAAAGATCTAAGTTCCAAGGGTGAAACGCATACCAAATTTTATTGAACCTGCCAAGAAAGGTTTTCTCATTGAGAATGCCCAGAATCAGTTTCACTTGGGCAAAAATATTACCTGCAGTTGTCACAGGTGAAAAGTGTTAGCCAAGGAAGCACATATGCCAGTCTATTAATTTGCTGAGAGACTAGGTAGAATACTTCGAACTGGATTTCTCTGCCGATTGGAGAAAAAAACTGAGTGTGTCCCTTGACTGATTCTCAAAACCGTATAATTAATGACTCCAGAGAGAGTGAGGAAGTTAGAAAATTCTTTGAAAGGGTATTCTGAGTTCTGAAATGACATATTTTAACATGAAGTAATCAGCAGATGAGATTCCCCAGCCCATTTAAATATTCAATACTTTATGCACGATGATATCAATCATTCTCACAAAGTACAAGCTCCTGAAAAATCTCCTATGTTTCTCCTTACCACCAATTTTTACAGTAAGTATGCAGTGCGATTTACTACCCAGGTCTGTGTATGGAATTTCTATTGACACTAGTGAGAAGTGTGTGTGCTCCCAGTCACGGGTACAGTGGCCTTTGGGCAGTTCTCCTCCAAACGAGACCATGGGGAACAGTACCACACTAGGCTGCCAAAGGAGCTCTAATTTCCATGATTTTGTCCAATTGAGTACTCTTATTTGCAACCTTCCAAAAGCAGTAAAGCTCTAGTCAAAATGTAATTCCTAGGCCAAAACCAAAGAAGCTGAGGGAAACCTTTGAAGCACTACTCCAATAGATGTTGTTTAAAGTTATTTTTATTTTCTTTGCAAGGCCATAGGTTTGATTAATCTCGAGTTTCTCCAGGATAACTATTCCAGAATTGTCATTTTGCTATACGTACATGCATAGACAGTCTTATTCTATACAATTCTGATTTCAACTCAGTTCACTTTGCATAACTGCTGCTAGGGACATTTATTCTGGAGTAACTATTTCACTAAATGCTCAACTGTAGAAAAGTCCAGAGCCTTTTTTTCCTCAGATCACAGTGAAGGTGAATGACTGTTGTCAGTTGGAACATACTGGTTTCGTAAGGTAACTTAGATAAAGCCAATGTTCCTGAATTTATCTTTATGCCTCCGAGCATACTTTACTTCCCTGGCTTTGCTCTGAATTTCCCACCTGCAGTTAACTCCTGGTGGATCTTCATCTTGTCAGTAAAATAGAAGTCGTCCAATAAACACTAGGGCATCATTTCTATGCATCTCTTGCTCACGTATGTCTACTCTAGAGTCACTACAATGTAAACATACTCTGTCCAGTCTACTTGCTATCTACTTCTTCATAGAGATGCTATTTCCTCTCCTAGTTTACATCGATTTGTATTCTATCCAACCACCATCACTTTAACACCTGCCCTGCCAGCAGCTTCTGTTGCCTCTGTCTTTCCATGTCTCAATATTCTTTCATAAGCTCTTTAGTACATTCATCTTCTCAGAGTGCATGTTAATGTCATCAAATACATCCCAGCTCAATTTCAGCCTTTGCTTTGGTCAATCTGCCGTTCATCCATACTTTCAAAGGCTTATGCTCTTGCAGCCTTTAAATAAGCACCTGTTGGTCACTTAATCATCAGTGTTATGTACCATGCAGTACTGGGAAAAAACCATCAGAGTAGGTGAATATTATCTGATGTTGTATAAGATTACCTGCCTGCATTAAAAGATGTAATCTTTGGATTTGTGATGAATTACTGAGAATAACATTACTATAATAGTTGCTTTTTAGTATGGCATTACAGAAGACACCCCAGTCTATATCAGAACTTACTTTATGGTGAGAGACAGAGTAGGATATTATAATATGTAAGACAGAAACACATGCTCTCTTGTGTTTCCCATCGAATCCAGAATCAGGAGAATTTCAGACCTATGCAGGAATAAATGACAATAGTATGTAGCAATTTCAGTGCCTAAGCAATGGTAACCAGTGCCATTTTAGACACCCTGCCTGCCCTTCACCTGCCTTTCCAGATGTTGCAGATGTGCTGTAGAGACCTATGTTACATTTGCCAGGCTCAAGCAGGTGTCTTGGAACCACAGAGCATCAAAGGCTACTTTGCATCTATTGCATTAAGTGCCTGTGCTTTGGCACTTGGAATGTTCTTTAATGTTAAATGCCTTGGCCATGAACATGTTTCTTATGAAGATGAAAATTCTCCTATCATTACAACTAGCATGGAAATTAATTCAATTCTTCATTTCAGAAGGTATTGCAATGGAAGCAAATTCTGCTGAGTGCTTCTCAATGACATAATTAAAGACATAACACGAACATGAAAATTACATGTCTGCAAGACAAATTGAAAACTTTCTCTCCTCCCATCCCTTTGAAAGAAAACGTGGAGTGAAACATGAAAATTCTCAACAATACCTGTTTTGTAAGATTGCAAACATCTTAAGTGATTTATTATCACGCTAGGTATTTTCTTTACCATACTTGGCTTTGAAACACTCTTTTAAATACAGACATACCCTCTATTACTTGCATGGAGTAATACCGTAAGCACCAGGGTGCAGCGATGGTGGGTGGGCTCTTTTCTTTTTCTTGCTAAACACAGGAATTCTCTAATGTGGTAAGTACCAGCACACATGAACGATCCGTGTGGGATGGTCCCATTCTCCCACTCCTCTGCTGCCTCTCTTTCCTTTCAGTTAATTCAGTAAGGCCTCATGAGTGTTGGAAGGTGGAAGATGAAGTCATGCAAATCAACACATCTTAAATCACTGGGCAACAAAGGAACCCTGTTGATCTCCCCAGACTTTTCCGCCCAGGAATGAAATCCCACGTGAGGCGTACCAAATGCTTCTGCTTATAACAGAAGTGCAGATTCCTCTTTTTGGGCCAAATGCTACTCTTAGATGCATACGCGAGGCCCAGCTGAGGGAAATGGAAGTCAAATGGAGCATCCACTAGCAGAATTTGACCCAGAGATACCAGGGAAATTCCTAGTCCTGTTAATTGACTGCAATGGTGACACTGAGGTTGTTACTTACATCAAAAAGTGATGTTCCTCACCTTGGTAATTTTGCTGTGAAGATCCCCCCTACGGCACAGGCAGAGGCCTTGCCTATATTTCCCCCATTCCCATCTCAAGCAACCTGAGCTGACATGTCCAATGTGCAACAACTTCCCCCCCCCCCAAATCTGTTTGAATGTCTCTGACTGTGATTATGTACTCTCAATAAAATGGGACAAGCAACACATTTTCTTGCTGAAACCTATTAGAAGCTGGGAGAGATGCGAAGAGCCAGATTCTCTGCTGCACTGAGACATTTTGTACTGTTAGAACAATGGGACCAGAATGAGATGGATCTTCCCACCATGCAATTTATTCTGTTGTTGGGAAATCTTTAGCCCCAGTGGCTTCTGCAGCTGGTGGCAGGCAGAGCACTGAAGACAGGAGATGACAGGAATAGTATTGCTGTTCCCTGCCCTTGCGAGCTCTTGATAAACAGATGGTTTAGCTTAGAGCAGCCCCAAGGCTTTTTTTTTAACTGCTCATGATTTGGTTTAGATAAAATTAGAACTGGGAAGCAGCAGACAGCTCCATTGTCATCCTTCTACCTTATAGCTGCAACTGGCAGCTGTAGGGTACTGCTAAAAATGCTGAGGGACTTGCCGCTTATCCCCGTCAGAGATGCAGGATGCTGCGCTGTGCCTGCTGCCATCTCTGCAGGCAGCTTCCAATAAAGAGGTGCTCCCTTCCTCTCTGATGTAAAAATGAACTCTGGTCCTAAAAAATCCTGATTGCACATGTCCCTTCAGAGTCTCGGGGGCAAAGAAACACCCTGGGTGCTCGTCTGCAATGGTCTGTGTGTGGGGAAGCAGAGCTGGTGTCTCCAAACCCACTAGACTACATGCTCAGTCCACGCTGCCCGGGAGTGGTGGAACCATGGCTTTGTGCCTCGCGTGTGGATGGGGAGGACTGTGCTCACTTCTCCCTCGATGATGGGGCAAGCGTTCTCTCTCTTCTTTATCCAGCTCTTTCCTTTCATGGCACTGGTTGGAGCTTTGTGACTGCTGCCTATCTGACTTCTTGAAATTGTCCAATGGTTTCAAAAGTTATTAGGAGGGAGATAAAGATGTACGCTCACTCCCCTGCATACAGCACATATGTGTTGTTTCCTTAGGAAACTAGATCTAACATAAACCCAAGACATGTAGCTATTTTTGGTCATGTTCTTAATGCTGGATTTACATTAGTGTGACACCAGTAATGCCACTCATTCATAGAGAGATGACAACCCCAAAGGTTTACTGCTTTTTGGCACCCCTGTAACCAATTACACCAGGGGAAGGCGAGTTTAAACTGCTATCAGTTGAAAATAGTAGCATTTTAAAATCACTTTGTGGGGTATGTATCAGTTCAGAAGGTCCTGAGTAACCATGAATCAAGCCTTGAACCTCTTACCACATGTTAGGAGACCATCTAAATCTTCCCATTCTCTCAGTGAAGAACAATAGCTTTCACTCGAAGAGACACTATTAATGGCAAAATGGATTAAAAAAAAAAAAAGAGTGGAAAAGGAATAATAATAAAAAACCCTTCAATCACTTGACCTACAGATGCAACTAATTGATTTGAGGGTTGGCGGGGGAGTGCCATGGCAGCTAGTTTGATGTAGTAATTAATGCAATCATCCTTCTTTGTTATTACTTTAATAAGGTAAACACCCTGTTAAAATAAACTGAAACAGTTGTCTCTGGCCAAGAGCTTGCAGTTGTGGTAAGCAGCGTAATAACCCCTCAATGTAAAACTTGGACAGGAAAGAATGAATTACATTAATCCCCGAAGGTTCTTACTGCAGACTTTTGAAGTTTTAACTTTAAAGTTAGAGTGGAAAAGGAGATCTGAAACTTGGAGGCTATTCATCCTGTGGCTCCTGAGGGAAAGCAGTGTGTGTCTGCTTGAGTACCCTGAATCCTGCTAATACAGGCTGGAGATAAGCTCAGTTTCTGCAAACACTCATGCTTGTGCTTATCTGCACTACCTCAAATAGTCCCACGGTACTCAAAGTTAGGCACAGGCATAAAAATCAGCACTCGCACAGGTAGCTTTTGTACTCTATTGGAGTATCACTATGAAGAAGGAGGGTTTCAGCTTTGGTTTTAACCTAATGACCATTTTTTAGAAGTAGTTTCCAGCAAAAGCCACTTTTGGTAGCATGATTCAAAGGGCTGCTTTATTTGTTTGGGTTGTCCGCTTCAGACATTCATTCTAAACAACAGCATTAAGAAGGATAGCTGCGCCGTGTTGTTAAGGATCCCTTCAATAAAAGGGAGTTGCTGGAACATAGAGCAAAATGGAGAAAACCAGTTTACCTGTGAATAATAACAATATTTTTCTCTCCTATTTACTTACAATGTTTTAACTATAAGATGCATGCAACTCAGAATTTTATTCAGATATTTGAGATTTCTCTTACTTTCTAAACCCCTTGTTTTAGTGGTTTTACCTAAAATGCATGAGCACTCCTTTGGACTGAAATCTTTGCACATGGCCTGAAAACTTTCAAATATTTTTATACAAAACCTATATCTGGCTTCTTTGAGAAGTCCCATGTGACCAAAAGATTTGGATTTCTTCTCAGTTTCTGCTCTTCCCATTGACGCCTCAAGCGTCAATAACCTAAATGATAATTTGCCAGATTCCCATAAGATATAGGTCCAAAGATGAATTATATCATTGGAAATGCATGAGTAACTTTTGTGATGAATAATGTAGTTTTCAAGATGGTGAGTGCAGAGTATGTTGTGCTAGGGTAGATTTACGGTGTGAATGGGTAATAAGGGGTTATGGCCTCCTTATTCATGTCAGCCAGCATAATGTGCTCAGAGCATTGTGGGCAAAATAGTTTCAATTTGTGGAATTTTTACTTTATTTATTTTTATTTTATTTTATTTACTTTATTTATTGCCAATTAACATAAATTTCTGATTACTGATTAGGGTACTGAGAAAAACAAAGCACCAACAATTAAACACTGAAGTAAACAGCTTTCCTCCCCCTCCCCAATGCTCAGCTTAGGTCAAACACCTCTCCTAGCCCTGCCTCATCGCAGCTTCTCTGATTTCCCATGCAGGTTACACTTGGTCTGTCCCAATCCCTTTGGTGAGGCAACTGGTTTCTGTCTGCCATGCTGGGTGTATTGGTTTCTTTCGGCTTCTGTGTGCTTTTTGCTGGTTTTCCTCTGCTGCTCTCTGCCTCTTAATTGGGTCACCCTTGGCCGTAGTCCCTCAGGGTTGTCCCTGCCCCAGTGTGGGTCCCTCAGAGGTGTCCCTCTTTATGGCAGGTAGTGCCTTCAGCCAAAAGCCCATCTCTCTCCAGCTGCCTCCTCCATCTCCAGCCCCACATCTCCAAGAGCATCACTTGTCCCTGAAGGCTGCTACTTGCTTTCTTAAATATGTCTGAGCCAGTGCACTATGTGCTCCTTAGACGGGCAGAAGTTTTGGCAGGTAATGGGGTGTTTTCCTGTGTTTCAGAGATGGCTGTGCTTGGCACTTGACTCTTCATGGCCTCCTTCCACACTGGTCACCCTCTGCTACCAAACCCCTGCCATTTATGCCCAATGCAGAGGGTCCCTCTGCAGGCTGTGCTGTCCCCGCTATAGAGACCTCCACACTGCTCGTTTCATTTCTTTCAGGATTAGCATTTTAACAGGAAAAGCTTCAGAAAGCTGACGACTGCCTTTGCTGTACAGAAGAGAGAGGTGCGTTATTGACAGCACATGGCTGTGTATGCTCTTTATTAGGTCTGGAGCTTTACTCCAACTGAGTATTTTCTTGTCAAATTTTCAATTTGTCATTTCTACAACAGTTGAAGTTGATAACAGAAATAGCACAGTCCACAGAGAAAGCAGCTGAGATATATATATATATAAAAAAAAAAGAGTAAGGATGCTACTTACGATGACAACTCTTTTAATTCCCTTGTTTTCATTCTTTGGCTGGAATTCTTTTTTCATGTTCCTACAGCTGCATATTCATAGCTGGTTTCTTGCTGAAAAATAGAAGTAGATGGGAATTTCAGGTGTGTAGTAAGGTACTTGAGAGGACAGTGAAAATTGTCAGCTCTGAAATAGGAAAGGGAAGAAACCACAAGTGCAATCCCCTTCCCTTCCCTTTGGGTAGCATTGCAGGAAGAGTGAGATGCCAGCCCGTTGAACCCATGGTGTTTTTCAGTGCCCTCTCCCAGATTAAAGAGTGACCCTGAGAAAGGACAGCCATTACGTGAATCAGGGCAGCATCTCCCTGTTGCTGCTAACCTGGTGTACTGTGGGGTTGCCACCAAACTGACGAACACTGTTCCCTGTTCCTGCAAAAAAAAGTATTGCACTGCCTCTTCCTTGCGTGAGACCTAGTGACCGTGCAGCCATGGCGTTGGCTGATGCGGGCAGGAAACAATTCCAGACCTTTTGGTGGCAACTGTGACTTGGCTGGGGTTTGACGAGTTAATTTTCAATCAGATCAGCTCACGGGGACAGTTTGCCCTGTACCCACCTGTGTTAGGGCAGGAAGGAAAAACAGCACCACCGCTTTTGATAGCGACCCGCACCGAGGGCTGACACCGGCACCAGCCATCACCCCACGCTGGTCCTGAATCGCCGAGCCGGGAAAGCCGGGCAAGCCGGGCCCCCGCCTCAGAGCCGGCGCCGCAGCCGGGCTGCCCGGGGCCAAGCGGCGGCGGCCGCCTGAGCTTCCCGGGCGCGCCACAGGGGGGCACGGCCGGACTGGCAACGCACCGCGCCCAGCCAAGCCGGGCCGAGCCGGGCCGAGCCGAGCCGAGCCATCACCGCGTCCCGTTGTGCCCACCGACGCTCGCCCGGCCGTGCCGAGCCGGCCTCGGCTGGTGCCGCTTAGCGCGGATTTGGCCCCGCCGCCGCCGGCGGGTACCGGTGGGGCCGCCCCGGCCCGGGGAGATGCCCCGTCTGTAACGGCCGCAACCCTGACCTGCGGCTCGGGCGGTGCGGTGGTGCCTGGGCTGCCTGGCCGAGCGAACGCATCTGCCGGAGATCTTGCAAAACTTGGGGCCTCTCCGGTTTTGTCCTCGGCCGCCTGCCTGTTTGGCCTGGGTAGGAGCGGGGCTTGTGCCCACCGGGGCTGGGGGTGGCGGCAGGTGAGGGAGCAAGGGAGCGGGGCCTTGTCATGCTCACAGGCACCGTCAGCCTGAAGGTTTGGGGAGGCCTGAAGGCCTTTGCAGTGTCCGTGGGGAAGCTGGAAGAAGTGTGGAAGGCAGAGAAACGTTCTCCTCCCTGCTCTGCTGCCCCAAAGATGTGTGAACACGGGGGACACTTGCTGTCTGCAAAGCAGACCTTTCTCAGGTGACCAAGGCAAGCAGAGAGGCATTTTTTTCCCTCAAAACCTCTTGCACTTGTTCTACTTGGAGGCCACAGTTCTGCGTATATGTACATGCCTATGGGGGTGAACCACTGCGGACTTCAGTGGGACGGTCCCTTTGCGGGTGGGTGCGCGCATTTGCAGGACGAGGGTCTTGCACGTTCCCCTCCCGTTATTACAGGTGAAGCTGAGGCAGAAGGGGGCCCTTCTCAAACCAGGGGATTTTATAGTGGAATGAATGGGAATTGGAGAGCAAACATACCTCTGAGGAATGAACGGGGAGAGGACCCTGTGCCAACTATAATAATCAGTGTGACTAATAGGGAACACCGAGAAGTGTTCCATTATATCATGAGACATTACATCGTGCTTGAAAAAACAGTCTTTGATGACTTGAGGAGGATTGGCAAGTGCATTTCAGGGAATCCTCCTTTATTTCTTCAAGGATTTCAACCCATGTTCATCATGTTATGCATAATTTAACTTTGTCAGCGGTTAGATTGAACTTGCTGGTATGGGTTTTACGTATTCATCATTTAAATTTGGGGGAACAGAAGGTGTATGAACTTATTTTAAAAGTTACTCATTTATAGTTCCTTGGAGGAATTAGGAACTGGGACTTTACGATAATTTCACTATGTATTTCTAGACCTCGCCCAATGTGCTATGGTTTTGCAAAATGCCAGATATTAGCAAAACTCCCTTTGCATTTAGTCTCATAGAGCATACAGAGTAATATTTCTATATAAAGTATTGTGATATTGACTCTCATATTTTTTGTAATTTTAATATTGCAAGTGTCAATCAGGAAGGAGATTGTTGCCTTTATTACAACTAATATAGAGCAAAACAAAGAACTTTTTAGAAAATGAATATGCTCTGGGGAAATTCAATAAATCTTTGTTAGAAGAAAAAAGGTCTTATATATAAATATATAAAAGCTTGCTGTGTATTGTGCAAAAGTCGCTTACTGCTAAAGGAGTAATGCATTGTAAATCAACGGTGGGTCCCATAGCACATTATGGCATATTTTATTGGGTTTTTACCTTAAGGTAAGGTCTTTTATTAAGAGTATATAAGAGCACACTCTGCTGAATACCTTGTTTTTCACAGTGCTCTATACATAATGGTTTTTTTTTATTTGCTTCATTAAACATTCCTGTAATTAATGCATTTAATGGGAATCCAGCAGTAACAAATATAAAATTTATTGTGGTTTTAAAAAAACCCACTTCAGTTACTAGATTTTCCATTAGCAAATGGCGATGACCAAATTCCTCAAAATATTTCTGCACTCACCCCAGAAATCTCCTGCTAAAACAGGTGATGTTTTCAACTGTGTAATGGGAAAGAAATGCCACATAAATAATCCTTGTGAAGGACTCAGTATAAATGTAGAGGGAGAGAGCACCAAAAAGTGTCTTTAAAATAATCCCCAAAACCCCCTGTTTCAAGCTTGATAAGAAGACGTCTGTATTAGCACTGGAGCTTGCCGGGTGAGTTATTAGGTGTTGAAAACCGTCTAGGAAGTCTGACCCATCAGAATTTGAATGTAAAAGGCAAGTGACAACTGAATACATGAAAAGCCTTAGAGCCCAGTCCCAAAGCCCTCCTTCCCCGCCTGAAAAGCCCGTTTATCTTCGGATGAATAAGAGTTACAGAATTAGAACCTAAGGAAAAAATCGGTGGTATCCGTGGCCAAGGGAATGTCTCCCTCCCACCCGTTTGATTAGAACCATGTGCAAGTTTGGCTAATGAGACTGCAGGGCTTTCCCCTCGCCTCTGTGGATGATTGTGGCATTTTATTTGAGTGCCGATATGGTTTCCCATTCCTGTTCCTCGCAAGCTTTTGGTCTGGGCAAATAAAAAAAAGAGATGTCAGAACAGGAGAATCTTTTTACAGCGTATAAAAATCTTCCCATCTAATCCAAGAGGAAATCGTAATGTGAAGAACATTGGTGTTTTAATGGCCTCCTAATGAGGACGAGCTTGGCCAGAGCTTTGAAGAAGACAAATGGAAAGCAAAACAGCTCATTTCTCCTTCAGGGCAAGGATCATGATTTCTAGGGAGAACTGCATGGATATGCCTTCAGCAGGTAAAGCTTCACCTGCCTGAAGTCTCCTGGCAGGGCCCTGATGTACGGGCTGTTGGCAAGAGCAGGAAAGGGGGGTAGGAAAGTCGGGGGCGTGCTCACATTTTCTGGTTTCTCTGTCAGTCTATTCCTCTCTGCATGCTGCTGGGAAAAATGAAGACAATTATATTTACCTAAATCCGTGGGTAATTAAGGCACTAAATTAAAGCCCAAGAAGCACTTGAAACTCTCTGATGAAAGAGCCCGTACACGGACAGCACGCTTGTAACGTAAGGTACTGGGGATACACAGCAAATATTCTGTACAGCCACAGATAGGTGATCACATCTAATTTAAAAGCCCTCATTATTCCCTCCTGACAGGCTTGGATGTTTGCCTGCCTAGTTCCAAGGCCAGCGTCGACCCATTTAAAATTAATATTTTTCATTCCTCTCTCCGCCGCATGCATTTAAAAGCTGTCCTTGGCTTCCCCTCCCAGCTGCTGGCTCTGATTAGCCCAGCAGCGGCTCACGGGGCTCCACTTTGTGGCACCGGTGGGATCCTACTGCTCTCATACCACGTTAGAAGCAGAACTTTCCTTGAAAAGGGACTGCTTTGCAGTGGCTTCAGCAAGCCAAGGGGACTTAATTTCTGACTGGGAAAAATGGGCCTTTCTCATCCTGTCCCAGAAATGAGCTGTGAGTGCCAGGGCTCCGTTCGGTGTCGTGCTTCCTCCTACGGCACCATCCCTTGGCAGGGCTCAGCCCCATGCGCTCCGTGCGCTCGGCCGGGGCTTGCAAGGGAAGGAGAAACATTTTTGTGAGAGGCATCGAAATGGTACCTGCTTTTGCTGCTGCAAAAAGGACTTAGTGCAATTCTCCTTAAGTGACATGCGGCATAACATGGCAGAGGAAATTGCTGTCATGAAGATACGCCTGAAGGCCTTCCTAAGCAATTAAAAATGTGGGTTCTGCTCTGGAAAGCAACTGTAAAAAGAAGAAAAAAAAGCATTGTTTTAATCAGCAGCTTGGGTTTTCCTCTATCTGCAGAGTGAGGTTTGCTGACTCTTTGAAGGCAGAGAGCAGGTGATGTTTTAAAGCTACTTTTGGCTTCGTGGGCTTTGGAGGGGAAGGACAACTCTGGGTGAAGCCTTGCTGGTGGGTCAGCACCAGAAGTGCACTCAGGTGGGTAAACCTCACAGGGACAACAGGGCAGCACCACCGCCACTGATGGCACAAGCTGTGGACACCATCTCACTCGCGTTCCCATCTGGTGCCCTGGGCACAGCCCGGGGGTACAGCTTCACCACACAGCAACTCAAAAACATCTTGGCCATCTCCACCTCAGTGCCTCCCCTGTGCTCTGCTCACTCCCTGCCCACCCACCTGTGGCTCCTGCCTGCCCTCGCGGGGCTCTGCACGCAGCGAGCTGCATGGGTTGCCGCACCAGTTTGCTACACTGGCAACGCGATCAATACCTTCTGCTGTGTTTCTCCCTGTTTTTAGTCAGTCAGATTGGCTTGAGGACAGTCAGGCAAATGACAGGAGCTTGGTTTAGCTCAGCTCTTGCAGTGTGGTGGCAGGACTCACCTGCAGCACCAGAGCCAAGCGGGTCAGTACAGTGGGACCCCCGCAAACCTCGCTGCCAGCGTGGCTAGGATGCTACCACATTGTATTGCTGTGGAAATGTGGGGCTGTGGGTGTCCTTGCAGGCCCTCCACCTCATCCCACGGAGTACTAGCAAAAAGAGGTAGCAGGAACACCTTCGCAGAGAGCTAATAGTCCCTCAGCTATTTTAGGGGATTTGCTTAGGATTGCAGGAATTGGGCGCAAAGGGGCTGTCAGTGCAGCTTGCACCTACTGCAGCTGAATGATAAAAACTTTGCCTCTAAAGGCAAGCCACCATTGCAGCAGGACAAAAGCAAAGCTACCACTCCCTCATCCTCCCCATTCAGCTTGTAAAAACTGCCTGGCTTTAACTTTAATTCTGACAATTTAACTTCTAGATCAAAGTGCAGGGAATAGCTACAGCAGAACGCCGACAACAAAAAACCCGAGCCAAAACAACAGCCGGTGTTGTGATACCAAACACAATCCTGTGTAACCGGAGTCCACAGCCATGTCCCACTGTGGACGGTTCCTTTTTCTCATCCATGGCCATGTGTTGTCTTTGCAGCACAGCTTCTTGAAGCTAAGAAAAACTTTTACTAAGCTGGAATTGGCTCAGCCACCTTATAACACAGAATGAAAATGATAAGTGAAACAAAAGAGAAAATGCGAGGAGGATATAGAGTCCTTCCATACAAAGCCTCCTGTCTTCCTATGTGATCCATTATAATCCAGAGGGCCCCAGATTTAAGCTAATCTGTTTCTGCCTTTATTTATTTTTTCTTGACTCAATTTCCTACATGAACTGGCCAGTTATGTCAAGTATTTTTCTTTCTTTTAAGTTCACTTGCTGTCAGCTGAATGCAATGCCCAGTGAAAACACTTGCTGACCTGCTGTGTACACACATATGCACGCACACATGCACACATCTCTACCATCTGCATCTATATATATCGTCTATATGTATCTATATAATCTATGTCTGCCTATCTATATCTGCCTGTCTATATCTATCATCTATATCTGTATCTAAATCTATATCTATATCATTTGCTTTTAGAGTGGGGCACACAGGTTGCAAATTCCTCGAGCCTCTGCAAAATATGCCTTCGAGCTCCCCTCTCTTTTGGGAAAAGCAGCTGCCCCATTGCTTCTAGTTCAGGCTGCTCTGGCTTGCTCTGCTGGCAAGTCCTGGGGGAATGGGCTGATCAGGTTCACTAATGGTCGGGCTCTCGTGGTATTTGCTTACCTAACACAATCAGAACACGCGTCTTAAATATTTTATCAGCTTTGCGGGGTCATTCTCATACCGTGGCATTGTGTTGCACTGGAGAATAGAGCAGGCTGGAGGAAAAATGGTGCTCAAGAGTGCTGCAGAAAGAGAGTTTTAAGCAAATGGCAAGCACTAATGCCCTGCTTAGAGCCACTAAAACAAATGTCCCTGTTGCAGCAGGGCAGATCGGAGGTAAAAAGAAGTTAGCGCAGTTGCAATAACAAAGCAGACCAAAGAATTGAGCAAATGGCCCCAAACCCTCAGTTGCTGTCTCTGATCTGAAGGGTGGTGGTGGTCCTGGTTTAACTTTGATCCCTCCTTTCTGACTCTTGATTAATTTTTTTACTCCCTTGAAACTAGTTCTCAGGAAGTTTTGTGTTTAATCTCGTGCTTATTCCCTGTGGGCCAAGCTCTCGAATGACTGTGAGTAAAACCTTTCTGTAAAGAAAGCGGGTGCAACAGCATAATTCTGGGGGTAGTCTCAGAGCTGGAGTCTCACGTAGTGGAGCCTCAGCAGCCAGTAGCTATTGTGGAGAGGAAAACTGGTTTTACCCCTAAACCGGCCCATTGCCTGCCTTCAGCCGGGCAGTGCTGACTCCAGGGTGGGCAGGGAGAGCTGAGAGGTAGGTCTGTACTGCAAGTCTTTGCTAGAGCTGTGGGTGCTGATGGGGGGAGCATAACCAACCGTGCCATTTCTGAGACTGTCCCCAAGTGCTGCATGTGGGGAGATTCCCCAGGAGGGGGTCAGACTTGCTTTGGCTCTTTTGTGCTGAGAGACAGTGTGATGTCAGAGAGCTTTGCATCCTTGCATGTTCATTGTTCCCTCTATCCCAGTATTTTTTAAAAATCACCCCAAAACTAATAAAAAAAGCACTCATGTCTGCCTACTTCCCCATCCCCCTGCTGAAAGGTTTCTTTAGCACAAGACCACTTCCAATTTCTCAGCTCCTGTCTCCGTTTACACCTGGGGTCCTTTGGGTTTGACCCCCGCCCCTAGCCCCACACCCCTTTTTTTGGGAGGTGTCTGCTTTCTCCAGATGGTTGTTCCTGATCTGTTATGCTGCCTGCTTTTTGGCAATGCCTTTGGGTACATACGATGCCCTCCATGCTAGCTTATCATCCCTACCCAAACTCTGTGCTACATTGCCATTAGTTTTGAGTGTCCTTACAGCAAGTAGCTGAGGCTGCAGCCTGTGTTCGGGAGAAAGCTGGGGGCAGGTTGAGAGGCAAAGCGGGTCCAGCCAAAGCACGAGGGGCTGGTGTGGCAGGGGGAAGGAGTCTCTCTGCACCACTGCTCCAACTGATGTAAGCTGGGGCAACCCTCTTGCTGATGCAAAGCGTCCTCAGCTCAGTCTAGTTCTGGCTGCATCCCTGCAAAGGAGAGAAGGAGCATGCGCTCACACTGATTCATTTTTTCTCTAATAATAACTTTGTTATGATGTCCAGAGCAGCCCAGAGAGAGCAATAGTAACAGTGGACTGCTTGGAAGAGGAACAAATATTGCGATCAGGTTTGGGAAACCATGAATCAGCTGTAAAGGGCAGTGTTACCTCAGCCTGAATACATCTTGCTTAGCTCATACTGTCAGGTGTAAATATAACTGTGTGGACAATAAAATAGTCCTGTGATATGCCTTCATGAGAGGCATCTATTTTTACAGATATGATGATCCTCTTTCAGTATTTGGTCCCAGAGCAAGAGCCCTGCTGTATAAACACAGGTTAAGCTGTGGCATGACAGCACTGCTTTAAAGGTGATGCAGGAGTATATGGCCTCAGAAATGGCTCCAGCTAATGCCATGCCTTGATGTTTGGGGAAAACATCTGCTGTACCCCCTTAAAGAGGGAGCCATGTGCGTCCACTGCCCCATCTTCCAGCTTTTACAAAGGGAGAATGGGAACAGGGGCATGGCTCTGCCTTTTTCCTACCCATTTTAGGAGGGTGAATGCTCTTGGCCAGATTTAGCCTCTTGAAAAGCAGGGGGAGAGCAGCAGAAGCTGTGCCCATGCCAGGGCCTCCAAGGGAGAAACACGGTCATGCCGCATGGGGCCAGTCTCCTGCAGCGTGACACTGTGACAGAGCACTTGCGGGCGGGCTGGTCCCCGTAGCCGAGACTGCACCTCTCAGGTATCGAACCCCATCGGGTCAGGCCATCGCTCTGGGACTGCCAGCAAGGTCATCAAATTGCATTAATCTAAACCTGGCTTTCCCACTGGAGAGATGGGTCCATCCTGACTAACTTTAGATTACAGTTTACGCACTATTGTGCCAAGGCCTGTATTGGACCAATTTATAGTGAGAAATGAGGTTGGCAAGATAACAGGGGCATCACAATTAGAGCTAATTAGCCCAGCAGGAAATCCATTTCCAGGCAGCTTTTGGCAAGAGGTAAGGTTGGCGGGATAACAAGCATAGAGTGTATTTTGATATAAGCACACTCCAGCTGCAAGGAAAAGTAAAATAACAGCTTGTCTCATCCTTATGCGGAGGCCTCACGTCAGGCTCCACCACGTAAGTCTTTTTGTTTGAGGCTTTGCAGCCTCCCTGCTTGGAAAAGCTTCAGAGAACTTGTTCTTGCAAAGTCACCTCAGCTGCTGGAGGGCAACGGTGGGCTGTAAGGTCTGCACAGCCTCTTGCTCCTACTGCCAGACAGGAGGATGCCCAGCATTGTGGTCCTCCTCCGATTTCGGGGGAGATGAGGGATTGCAGCTCAGAATAGAAATCACTGACGAGTAGCTTGGTTTAATTGCAGGAGTTATCTATACCATAAAATGTGCAGGGTATAGACACAGCCAAACTACTGGAACTATTTGTATTTGAGTGCTTTATTATATTGGAATTGCGGTGATATTATTAACATTTGTACAAATGCACAAAATTCCTGTCTCTTCTAGCTAGAGAGAGATGTAAAAATCTGACCTAGTTGAACAGTCTCAATGAACTCATTGTCCATTTGTAACAATAATGGGTTCACAATGCAACAAAAAGCTTAACATAAAATTAAACATATTAAATGCTGCAGCAAGTATTTACACTTATGTACCAAAAAAAAAAAAAAAAAAAATTATCTCCCTCCAGTAAGGAAGGTGGTTGCTTTACAGAATAAAACAGACAAACACAAAACCTTTGCATACAATACAAACAACCTCAAGCCCAAAACTTACTGTGACAGCACCTTTTTTTAATATAATATATATATATTTATATATAAACTTCGATAGTTTAGGCTTACTCCAAGCAGTGCTAAAAGTTCCTTAAAACCAGGACAACGGCAATAGTCCGAAGAAGCAACGTTCACCGATGAGTGCTACCCAGTGTTTGAACGGAGCTGCTACAGAGAAGGGTACAGAGCTCACGGCCATGGGCTGGGAAATACTTGGGTCCCAATGATAAAGTCCTTGGCAAAACTCTCAGTGGCAATTATTCAGAAGAGCGAATACACTTTTCGTGCAAAATAGTTTGTCTTGTGGAAGCACGGTAAAGGTTGTCTCTGACAGGGATCTCTTTGCAATCTCAGCTCCGAGGGGTGGGGAAAACATTTCTCTGGAATTTCCTAAATTCCAGCAAGGAAAACATTTCCCTTGAAATGCCCTAACAGCCCTCCCCCGTCCCTCGCTTCCTGACACGGCTGCAAAGCCAGAAGGAGCTTTCAGTCTTCATTCAGAAGGCTGTTGCACAGATTTTTAGTCAAGAAAGAGATTTGGCTCTAAGAGTCTCACGGCATGAGATGGCATGCTCTTACCGTGGGCTTCGGGAACAGTTCCACCAGGTGAAACTTAACATCACTAACATTTAATTTGCATAAATATAGAACTGGAGATCCTGAATCCCAGGTATTACACATTGGTCTAAACATAGCAAGTTGCAATTATTGATTCCAGTCCAAGGAGAGCCTGGGAAAGGATCAGATTTCCACTTAGAGAATCAATCTTGTCTGTGAGTGTGTGTGAACACTGACATTTTTGGCCTCATGCAGTTTAGGATTTGCTATAAAGTCATTTTGAAAGCTATGGAAAACCAATAATGGTAAGCAATTTAGCTCTTAAGTGTAAAGCCACTTATAAAACTGAGATAACTGTAAGCTCTGAAAAAAAAAAAGAGGTTACGGATGTAAACAGTCTCTTTTGTCTTTGCAGTAAGATGATTATTTCAGATGTTGAAAAATTGAACAATTTTTTTTTTCTTATTCTTTTTTTTTTTTAAAGGTGCTGTCCCTAGTCAAGTTATAAGGCAACATATTTTATTGATTCAGAACTCTAATACATAGTATGGCCACTGTTATCACTGCAGCCTTGCAGCTACCGTGAGTTGGACAACAGTCAAAGTGCATGACAATGCACAACAGAGCCAGTCTCCTGACCTTACGATATACAGGACACTTTGGTTCTCGGGATGAGAGATTATAAATGTAGCTTAGATGCTGCCTCACACACTTTGCATAATAAAACATTTATATGCTGTCATGAAGAGGGTGTAAAGTCTAAGTCACACTGCAGACTGGCTGTTCTCAGCTTCTCCGTTCGGGCAGGTGTGAGAGACAAGTTGTAGATATGCCACCAGTGAAAGCATATAAATGTATCTGGTGCAAACCTTTTACAAGAGTATTTATAAATGATTCAACAAGGGAGAGCAAGAAAGAGAGTGAGAGCTAAAGTGCAATTTTAAAATAATATAAATAATTGAAACGTAGAAATAAGATACTAATTAGTTGTAACTGGTTTTGTTTTATAGGCACAGTTTAGTTTTTATGTCTACAGATCAATCTTTTTCTCTTCTTCCCCCTCCAGTAATTTTCTCTGATGTATAATGGAGTTTCAATGGTCTAACTCTAAGGAACACTGCTCAGTAAGAGGACAGAAGAGGCAATGATAAGGCAGTATAGTGCAACTCACTATGTGATATTAGAAAAGAAACAAGGATGGGGTTAGATCTTCGGTGGTGATGTATAAAATCAGCCTTAAAAAAAAAAGGGGGGGAGGAAAAAAAAAAGGACAGGCTTTCCAGTTATATGTTGACCCGTGCTTTCTAAAATGAGAGAGCACATTTTCCAATACAAAGGAAACAACTGAAGGTTCATAATTTGTTTTGCTGTTACCAAAAAAAAAGAAAAAAGAAAAAAAAAAAGCAGATGCTGCTTTAAGGAAAACATTTAATTCTAGGAATTTCTGTACAACTGACCTCAGCAAGCTTTTCCATCTTAGATGGATAACTTCTGCTTGAGACCCTGGAAGATTAAGATGCACACACACCTAGAGTAGTTTATTGCAAAACTAATATTGTAACTTAAAAAAACAAACAAACAGATTCTGTACAAGAATACTGTTCAAATGGAATGTGTTAAAATAACATTTATTAATAAATACTTTATAAAATTCTATGTGAATACTAAATTAATAGATTCCTGTTTTAAAATTGCTTTGGTCCTCATGAATTTTCATAAATTCACTCTATACGCTTTTTTTTTTAAAAAAGGTATTAGCTGCTAAAAAGCACATTTTGCCTAAACTAAAAGGCTAGTTTTCAACACTAAATATTGTTGCTTAAAAAAATATGAATCCTCAAAAGTTGGGCATTTAACAACAGTTATAGCTGGCTTGTTAGTTAACAGGACAGAGTCAGTTAACACACTAAATCCACACGCACTGAGGCACTGAACCATTGACTTTCCACTAGTCAGAAGACGGGCAGCAGACATTTAGCTTCATAGCAGGAATTAACTCCCAACAGCATGAAATTCTCCATAAATCATCATCATCATCATCATCATCATCGTCGTCGTCCTTATAAAACACACCATGATAGCACACAAACTACTTGTCTCCCACAGGCAGCGTTATGAATATGGCTTGCATAAATTGACTCAGGGAGGAGGGGCCGGGAATGAAGGAACCGGATCACAGCATCGTTTCTTTCCGAGCAAAGTATTGCAGTTGTCCGTGGCTGAGATTTCCAACGTGCTTCCGATGTCGCGCGACGAGAGATGCCGTCCGCAGAAATACCTCCTCCTGAGCAAGGCGCCGGCCGAGGCTCACCGCCCTGCTAGTGCCCGGGAGAGCAGGCGAGGGAAGCGGTCCGAGTCATCCGCTGGCGACGGGCTGGATTGGTGGGGCAGGAGGAAAGTGGAGCAGTCTCCAGTAGTAGCTCGTGGAAAAGCAGGATTTCTCCTCGACGGAAAGAGCCCGGGAAGTGCATTTAGAGTGACGTGCTTAGGAAGAGGCCACTGCCACCGACCGCGCAGCAGAGGGACATCCCGGGGACAGAGGGGCAGGGGCTTCTCCCGCAGCCCTTGCTCAGGCAGCCTCCCGTGCCTGGCCGGACCGGCAGCTTGAGGAAAGGCTGCAGGATCACCCCCCTGGAAAACAAGAGCATTTTAATGTGGAAGCAAATCTGATGAATAATATAAGGTGCCTGGTACGGTTGGTCCTTTTACCGATGATATAGCCGATATAAATATGCTGTGTGTTGTCTTGGCCTGTGAACCTGCGACAGAGTTACAAGAAGCAATAGCAAATAGCTTTTCATCCTTTACTTACTTCCACATCACTAGCAAGGATTATACCTAAAGGCCAATAGTATAGAGAGGAGACATTTCATTGTAATTACACATTTAGGCCAACATGTGTGGTTGGCTTGCCTAGTTAGCATTAAAAAAAGAAATAATTGAGCTATATATAATACACATCAGTCAAACTGTCAAGTTGCTGAATTTAACAAAACTTAGGCAAGGTTTTTGTATTTTTTTTCTTTTTTTTTTTCTTTTTAATGTAGAGGCTTTCAGTTTAACAGCTAAATATTTTAATTGAGGAGACTGAATAAAATGAAGCTAAACCGTAATTCTAGTGCAGTGTAGCTCAACTGGGTATTCTAATATTACCAACAACTTTGATTTTTATTTTTTAATGTATTTAAGTGCTACCCATATAGAGGGAAAGTTTTTAAAATTAACCCTGCGATGGCATTTTCTTTTTCATAGTGAATGATGAAATTCAGACACAGGGGAACTGCTTATTTGGTTTTTTTTACATAGTGGATACTCAGCTAGAACATTTTGCTCGACTGCATATTTGAAAAAAGTTCCCTTGGGAGCCGTGATGAAGCAAAACCATTTAGCTATTACAACTGGAGATTAAAAAAAATTATAGATTCAGTATTTAAAACACTTTAAAAGTATATGTTTGTCTAAAATATAATAGAAAATCCTTTACATTTGTATTTTTCGTAATTTTTTTTTGGTTCTTAGACTATATAATCAAGTCAAGATTTACACTGTACATTAAAAATCATCTTCTTTTGAATGTATTTGCATAAATGGAAAGCGAGCTGTTAAAGAAAAGAATACTGATAAAAAGTTAGTTACCAAGATAAGAACTAATTCGGAAATGAATGATCCTCAGAATTTTGCTTTCCCTTCCAGGTGGGCCCTGCTCCTTACGGTGCCTCATGCTTCAGTTGTTTCACTCTCCCTCCCGCACAGAGAAGAGCCACCCTTTTAAACCCACGACTCCTCTAAAAACCAAAGACACAGTCTTAGAGGAGGAGAACTTCGCTTCAGAACAAAGCGTGTTCAGGGCTAGAGGATTTGCCGGGAATAACGTGAATTAGCTTTTGCTATTAAAGATGCAGCTCAAAATGTTTGAGCATTTCTCACCAGCTCGGAGCCCGCTCCCCGGGTAGGCAGCGGGCGGTTTTGCCGCTGACAGATTTGAGAGCAAAATCAGGTCCCAATATACAGCAAGGCAGCGTAATTAACTGGCATCATCTCCGTCTGATTTCCCCATCAATCACTGGTACCACTCGGGGATGCAAATCAGCTGCGCTGAGGGGCAGGCCCAGAGTCCAAACAAAAACCTTAATTGTGGCATAAGGCTCTTTTCCAGACCCTCTTTGCAGGACTGAATTTTATCCAGAGTGCAGTGGGATTTGCCATTCTTGCAGCGCTTTTTAGTGGCTGCATGCCTTCTAAAAATTATTTAGCGTCCTAATGAGACAGTTCCTTACCCGTGGTAAACGGGCGTTAAGTGCCATTAAAGTCAGTGAAGCTACACTGCTGTCTGCCAGCTCGGAATCGGTCCGTGGACGCTTAAAGGAACGCCTGCAGAGAGCAGGTCTTTCCCTGGGAATTAAAAATGGCATTTTTCCAACTGGTCAGAACCGTTACGCTGATTTGTTTCTCATTTATAGCCCGTGAAACCTGAGGCTGTTAGCTTTCGTTGCTAGAACAACGCAACAGGGTTAGGGAACAGAACTTTTCCGAATTATTATATCCTACATGGATTTTTCTATGTTAATGACTGGCAGTGCAAAAGAATTGCTGTGATTCTCAGGTGTTGCTCGCTACGCCTGTACTGCACCACAGAAGCTTACAGGGCTGCTAGCATCAACACAGCTGGCTCTCAATCCTGCTTCACCTGGGGCTGCACTGCTTTCGCCTTTCGCTGTTTATTAAAAACACTAAATCAGGAGCATTTCTACTTTTCAAAAGTGAAACGCTCAGCGCAGCCCAGCTGCGGGTGAAGACCTAGTGAAAGCAGCAGCTGCGCTGACAGTTTTTAGGTGGGCTTGAAGTTTTTGCTTGTTCATCACCGTTCTTTGAGAAAAAGAGAGGGAAGCGAGAACGCCTTGGAATGAAAAAAAGCAGGAAAAAAAATCTGGGGGATGAAAAGGGTTTGGGAAGGGAAAAGGAAGGTGTAGGAATAACTGGAGGAGAAAAAGGCCAGGGTAGGGGAGAGAGGAGAAGGGGGAGAGCTAGACAAAAGCGCACGTTATTTAGGCTTGATTTTGTCCTGATAGCCACATCCTACATAACCGCTTTGAAAGAGGCTCTGAATGCAAGATGGGGTCTGCTGATAGCACAACGCTAACTCATTTTTTATTATGCTGTCAGCAGATGCCCTCTCTCTATATTTATAGCCTAATTACTCCTAGTTACCTACGTATGACTCTGTTTAATACTTTTCATGCCTCACGTTGGCTAACAAGCTGCAGTTTAACACAACTCCATATTTCTGAGGCTTCAGGCTAGATTGGTGAGAAGGAAATGTGACTATGTACAGAAACAGTTAGGTTTATAAACAAGTAACTGGTACCAAAAAAACTGGAGAAAGCACCAAAGCATTTCTCAAGCTGATAGCATATTAATTGCATAACTCCCTTTTATGTAACTAAGTATAAAAGACATTTTAATAACTATAAAAATGAAAGCCAGAGTCTTTCAAGAACTGAGGAATCTTCCAGGCTTGAGTTACGGTTGCAAATGTCCTTAGCACAGAGGACGCTTTGATACGCTACCACACTCCCCTAGCAGTTTCTGATCAACCACTTTTAAAGGATGGGGTTGATGTCTGTTCTGTGGCTGGCGAGCTGGGTGAGAGTGGAGCTTCCCACAACGTCGCTGACGGAGGAGGAGGTCGTGATGGTGTTGTGCTGGATGACTTGCTGCTGGGAGCAAGCTGGGACCGGGCTCGCGGGAGGACTGCTCTCAGGACCTGGGAAGGGGGTGAGGGCACAGAGACAACACACATTCATTTTTCCATCCGAGTAACAAGCCCAGGCTGGGTGACACTCCTGGAAAAGGGATGTACTGCTACAGCAGCAATACTAACAACCTGAGGCATGCACAAGTCCCAGAATTTCAAAATACACAGTTATCCAACACTCCAACACTCTCTGTCTTCTGATCTTTTGCAGGTTTTATTATTACTTTTTTTTAAGCCAGCTTCTCTGATATCAACCTGACTTCAGGGGTGGGACCTTGAAAAAAGTCCAGGACCTTAATGATTATGAAACCAATGTCGGGATAAAAAGTCTGATATCTTAAGGTCTATAAAATCAGTTGGGATGCTTAAATGCTTTATTTGCTCCAGCAGGAATCAAAATTAGAGTGCAGTGCACTGCAGCACAGAAAATCTAATTCAAGCAACAGTTGATAGGCATGTAATGCAATTATGTATTTTTTTCTTTGAGTACTGTTAAAGAGCCAGATGCATAGTGATGCAGAGGAGACAGAAATGGGCTCTATTTTAAGAGAATGCCACAATCTAGCAAATATTAACCCTGAGGTTTTTCTGAGCTGTTCTAGAGCCAAGCAAAGAATTTGTCCCTAAATTACCACACTCGTAAAATGCATCAACTAGACAGAATCAATTCAACATCTCCATTAGAGGATGTCCTGGTTTCGGCTGGGACAGAGTTAACTCTCTTCTTAGTAGCTGGTACAGTGCTGTGTTTTGGATTTAGTGTGAGAATGATGTTGATAACACTCTGATGTTTTAGTTGTTGCTAAGTAGCGCTTATCTTAAGCCAAGGACTTTTCAGTTTCCCGTGCTCTGCCAGCAAGCAGGTGTGCAAGAAGCTGGGAGGGAGCAGAGCCGGGGCAGCTGACCTGAACTAGCCAAAGGGGTATTCCATACCATGGAACATCATGCCCAGTATATAAACAGGGGGGGTTGGCCAGGAGGCGCGGATCGCGACTCTGGCATCGGTCAGCAGGTGGTGAGCAACTGCACTGTGCATCACTGGGTTTTTTTCCTTCCTCCCCCGCCCCCCTTTTTTTTGTTATATTCCTTTTCATTACTATTATCATTATTATTATTTCATTATTATTATTGTTAGTATTGTATTTTACTTTAGTTATTAAACTGTTCTTATCTCAACCCACGAGTTCTGCCTTCTTTCCCGATTCTTCTCCCCATCCCACCGGGAGCAGGGGCAGGGGATGGGGAGTGAGGGAGCGTCTGTGTGGTGCTTGGCTGCTGACTGGGGTTAAACCACGACAGATGAGAATTTTTTGAAAAAAAAGAAAGATAAGAGTTAAAAAAGAGTTAACAAACCTTGAAAACCTGCGTCACACCTGGTCTGCGCCACTGTCAGAGCACAGTACCATTTTCGCTGGAGGGGACTGTAATGTTTTCCTTTTTAACTTTCCTTTTGAGAGTTACTTTAAGGTTCTGGCAGCGCTGCACCCAGGAGGACTCTTGCAGGTTTGGAGCTGTGAGTTCAAGCGGGATCCTCCACAGGGGAGCAAGCGTCCATCCGTGTGCATCTCCTTGCGGAAGGGAGGGGTGGGGAAGGCTAGCTCTGCTGTGTGGGATGCAAACCAAGGCTTTTTTGGTTTTGAGCGGGGCTGGATAAACAAGGGCAGGAGATTGGATGGCTCAGATGATGTTTGAGAAGACAGGTTCAAGTGGTAATTATGACCGACAAGGGGTTCTGGAGGGAAGAATTGGAAACTTTGCTTTCCTGTGAGGAGTGTGGAGACAGTGCAAACATACCAGCTACTTACTTAGATATCCTTGCGATTCTTTCTGCATAGCTGTTATCGGACAGTCTTTATGTGTTAACAATAACTGTTTCAGCTGTGCTACCTCATTTTTCAGCATGGAAACCTCGTTCTAGAAAAGAAAGAGAGGGTTTGGTTTGCCACAAAGCTTAAACCAGGCTCTTCTGCAAAGTTTAAACCCAAGAACACAGAAACTGCTCCACAACTTCAGAAGAACTGAGCAAAAATGGCACTCGGTGCTCATGTGCTGGGTTTATGTTAACATTTGTCCGTGACAATATTTTATAAATTCTTCTGAAGGCAATTTGGCTTCCAGATTTGGTGACATAAACTGACAAATGAACTAACTTCACAGCACCAGAGATACTAGAGGCAATGTTTTAATCCACTTGGCTCTCTGCATCAGGACAGGGGGGCCAGAGCTGTGGGGGCAAACGGCAGCCTGCCGTGCTCGGGGGCACGGTGGCAGGGCTGCTGTCACCTACAGCGCCGCTACGGCTGGCACCTGGGTGCTCCTCACACCTCAGAGTGTGTTTTGGGGGAGTATGTTTTGGGGGAGTGCCATTACGCAAATGGCCTTTCTGCTCTTGGCAGCACACAAGCACACCTCTGGATGGGGCAGAAGTACTGTGCCCACCATAAGAAGGGCAGCACTGTAAGAAAGGCTTTTATTATCATATTCAGGGTATTTTCATCTATCTATTTCATTTTGCTTACTGGTAGACTGATCCAGTTACGCTCCTATCTTGCTGGCTTTGAATGAGGGTTTAGCTACATGCCCTGCTCTGAAGAAGTCTTTTACAGCCGAGTTAATGGCACTTCCAAAAAAATCCCCACAAAAAGCAGTGACAAGAAAAGAAAATAAATACAACTCCATCTAGCGAAGGCTTCTAAATCCCAAGACAGCTTTTTCCTGGCTTATCCCGCTAACGTGTAATTATTTCTTTAATTGAAGCACACACATCTTGATTAATCGACTTTGATTATGCCCGCGCTCCCGCTAGGAGCCGGCTGTGCAGGGGCAGCCCCGAAGGCGGCGAGGGCCCGCCGGCACCGCCAGCCCCTCCAAGCACAAAGAGCCCCTCTGTGTCCTCGGGGGTGCAGACAGTGGCTCGCACCTGAAGCTGCATGTTTGTCTGGGTGAGCTCTTCTGCTTTCTTTTCCAGTGACATCACCCAGACCTTCCTCTTCTGTCTGCAGCGCGTGGCGGCGGCTCGGTTCCTTTCCAGAAATTTCCGCCTCCTCTCATCCGGGTCTTCGTCCACCACCCTCCTCCGGCGACCTCCGGTCGGCTGCGGCGGCTGTATCGTCTGCGTGGGCTGCATCTGCTGCGCCGCCGGCGAAACCTGGTGGGGAAGAAGAGGTTTGGCAGGGGGTGGTGAGGGGGGAAAGTTACAGAGGGGGATGCTGAAATGGGAAGGGAAATCTCACATGCTCGTCCTGCTCCCCGGCGAGGTCTGCGACAGGCGCAAGTCGAAAGGCTGCGCCAGATGCCAGTGAAATTAGCTGCTGGCAAATCCTTACCGTGGTCAAAGGGGAGATTTTTTTGAAACGATCCTCTGAATATTAGTAGGGAAAATATTTTTCCCCTTACAGTTAGTTATTAAAAACATTCACTTAGGTACTTTCTCTGCCACCACCTATTTCAAACCTGAAATGTCAAGTTTCTCTCAGCAACTGTTTTAATCAAAGCAGAGGACTGCAGTGGCCTTATTTCTGTCTCTCCCTCTTCCCTCCCCCCAATTGCCTCAAAAATTTTAGGACATTTCTATTTCACATCCTCCCCCATCTCCATCTCACGCTTTACCACCTCTGGAGACAGGAGCTGCAGCGCTCTTTGCACCTGAGTGGAGCTGGGAAGCTGCGGGCTGGGATCATGCAAAGCCAGCAGACCTCGGTGCCCCTCAGCTGGGGGCAAAAGAGAGGATTTAGGTACCTGAACTCAAACTTGCATTTTGGTATCCCTGCACTGCATGGAGAAGGGATATGCCCCTTATCAGGCAGTTCCATTTGACCCCCGTGGATGCTATACTCCTTTTTATTCAGCACCCTGGCTTTGACAGTAGAGGCACACCACATCCAGCCCCGCTGCTACAAAACTAGAAAAATATGTATTTATGCTTTTTCAAGTGCAGGAGAGTATTGATCCTGCTCCTGAGAGTAACTGGCCCATGCCATTACAGAAAAGGCGCGTGGTGGGGGCAGCCCCACGTAGTCTGTGCTCCGACTCCTGGGCGGATGAAACACATACCCACGTCCCCGTCAGGAACCAGCATCAGACTTAACGTTCAGCTGCCTGGGAACAGCCAGCTTTTGGACTGCTTTCCTGCCTCTCTGTGGCGCCCAGGCCACGGGGCTCTGGACTGCGCTGGGGGCTCGGGAGCCCGTCCCACGGGTCCCATTGCTCAGGCCCAGCGGGAGCCGCTGCCACTGCTCACATTGCTGCCGCCGCTCCGACACAATATCTGGAACAATCTGGAAACCTGAATTGTTGACTCAAAATTAACCCTCTTGTTCTGGCAAAGGCCCAAACCTCCAAGGTGCTTCCTTTTGACTCCAGGGAGTGGACGTACTCAGCGCTTTGTCAGACTGAGCCCTGAATTTCAATTGCAGCAATTAACATGTGTTTGCCTAACACCTCTGTCTGTCTCAATTAAAATGATACTATCGTCTTGCGAGGTCGATTTTCTGTCTAGAATCTCGCCACAAACTGCAAAGAAGAATTTGCTCCCTCCCCCAGCTGACTTGTGTCAATTAAAGTGGCAATTTTACGTGTAATTATTCTGTGCATCTGATAACGCTTTTTGCATAAAGCTGAATTTATTCCCAGCTTTATGTTGCACAGTCAGGGAATCTCTCTCGCAGGAGCAGAAAAATGTTTTAAAAAAATAACCTTCTAAAAATAAATAAGCCACCCTGCACTTTCTGACTGATTTTTAAAATTTCAGCTTGCATTAACTCCGTATGTTTGCTGGTAAAATCTCCGACCCTCCATCCACACCTGGGGTTGGAGTCCCAGGGCTACGGCAGCTGCAGTGGCTGCAGCCGCCAGCACCACACAGGACCGCCAGCCAGCACCGCGCAGGACCGCCAGCCAGCACCGTGCAGGACTGCCAGCCGTGGCCCCCGTCCCCGCCAGCATCCCCGGGCTGTCGCCGGGAGATCGCTGCCGAGGGATGCCAGCTGCTCCCCGTCCACCAGGGCCGGGCACACCGCCTCTTTAGCAATATGTCTGAGTGCTGAGGCATCAGAAATCCCTTTTAATGTCAACATCTCATCAAAGGCCTTTCATTTTCTCACATACAACACCTTTCCAGACTTCAGAGGTCTGTTATTTATATTTCCGGACACCAAAAGCTTTCCTTATCCCATTTCTCTCCTTTTTCATTCAGCTTTAAAAATTCTTGTTTCTTAACTCAGTGCGGTCTGCTACACAGGCAGAAAAAGGTAACTATACAATTCCTTTTTTTTCCCCCTCATATGGTCATTTTCTCCTGAATAACTAGGGAGTCATTTTGTTTTCAGAATGTACCAGTCAGTCTTTGGGCAGTCAGAGCGCGTGTTCAGAACAACAAAATCTTCTCTCCATCTCTGGCAGATATTAATTATAAAGGTTGCCATTACATCACTAATAATGTCACGTGGGATTATTAACTGACTCTTACTAGATAGCTCTTAACCCTGAAATCTGTTAGGCTATATCTTAGTAACTGTCTAAGCATCATTCTCTAGCAGGATTTCGCTGCCCTGCCTAGGGACATAAGAAAAAAACTGAACATATATTAAAATTGAGGTTAATATTTTTTTTAGAGGATGCTAATCACATACCCATAATGAAGACAAACGTAGGACAGCTAAGAGAATGAAACAACATCCAAACCCCTACTCTGCTTAAGCTATCACTCCGGCAAGTTTGATAGGAAGAAACCTTCATGGGACCAACACAAGAATAATAGTATCATTTTTGTAGTAGTTGAGGCAACATAGCTACAACTTGATAAAATATCTTGCTTTCTCAGAAAGGTACCTATCAAAAGGTGATTTCTACTTTTATGCTTGATCCAATATTTTTCTCTGTTCTTTGTGACTGACCACAAAACTAACACCCGTTTACTCATTCTACGAAAGCATAATTCATTGGGCTCCTGTGTATCAAAATGGTAGCTGAGAAGCACGAAATGATTCTGACATTTCAGAAGGGTGTGGTGTAGACTAACAACAGTCTTGGCACGGGAGCACACGGCTTACAGCAGCGTGGACCATGCTGTCATTTGGCAGAAGGTTTGGAATGGAAGAATCTGGCTCAGAAGAATAAGAAGGTTAATAATTAGTAAAACGCACCATAAAATTAATGTCTGCTGGAGCAATGTGACCCCCAAAGAGGCCATTACCATGGGGACTATGGATGAGCTTAGAAAGTAATAACCATGTGGTTATTACTCAGCAAACCCTTCTTTTCTCCCCACTAATGCATCTGTTCAGAAATCACTATTGCCTTCACATCATGAGAGCAGACGCGCAGCAAGAACTCTGCTGCCCGGGGAAGCCACTGACCCTAGGATTCATACTCCATCACCCTCCGTTCCCATCCTCTTGGGGACACTTACACCTATGGACAAAGTGAAGACCTCCTTGATCCCTGATGGGGCTTGTTGCCTCCAGTGACACGCTGTGCATGGCAAAGCTCATCTCACTGCACAGGCCCAGCTCCAGAGACTGTGTGGTGCTGGGACACAGGGTGAATCTGACATAGCTTTGTGGCTGCCAGTCAGCCCACATACCCTGGTGCCCGTATCTCTTCTTGCCCGCCTACGAGTCTTTGGGGGTGCCTAGCTAACAGGGAACACAAAGCACAAGAAGTCTAGGCTGTACTAACTGGAATGAGTGTAAGAAAGACACGGACCTGCTTGAGCGGGTCCAGAGGAGAGCCACTGGCTCATTGATCTTATCCTTAAAACTGGGAGGTTTGTTTTCTCTGGTAACTGTTTTCTCCTCACCTGTTAAAAGTGGTAATATGGATGTTTTGCAGCAGTGCTCCATACTGTGGCATCTGACTCCCTCACCTGCATTAACATGTTTATCCTCCCAACCCCTCGGTGAGGTGTCAGTACTATTACCCTTGTTTTAAAAGTCTCAGAGAGGTTAAGTGACTTCCTCCATCTCATCCATGGAGTCCTCAGTCTGCTAAGCGCAACTTTATCCTTACTCTCTCATGGATGTCCAAGACAGCCATTAGGTTACTTTTGGTTTCTCTGTTATGAGATAATGTCTTTTCATTGGAGTTTTTAAACAACTCCAAGGAAAATAACTTATTAACAGATGGGAAAATAATTGAATTCACAAAGTAAAAACTGAACTAAACTTAGGAAAGCTCTGGACGTCTTCTCACAGGGGAGTCTGCCGCTCTCTTATTTAGACTGTTTCTCTAAAGCTGACAATTCATTTTACATTAGCAAATGCTTTAGGGAAATCCCATGTGCTTGCAGCCTCTGCAATAATAAAGCTAGATGTTAGTAAATAGTTAATGTTGTGGGACACTGGGATGTCAGCCAAATCCTCTCATTTTCTTTAATGTTTTCTAAGAGCTTGTCTGAAAGGTATTTGCAAGCAACACAATACTTCACAGATTGAACTTCTTATGGCTGGCACTCCTCTTTGTCCTCATTCTATGCACTGCCTGCTTGTCCTCCTTAAATTTGCTCCCCAGACCTGACATGTTACAGTCACTGCCCCCAGAGCTTTATTTTTCTTGTGCAATCCTGATGCAGAAGCCTATCATCTTAAGACATCAATAGAATTCCTCTTAAAAATGACTCTGCTGAAGTCCGTGCTCGCTAGTTCATTAGTTCAAGAAACATTCAGTTCAGATATCGAATTATCCAATTGCTGAAGCCAATATACCTGGTCCAAAAATTGAGACCTCCATCTCATCCAGTGGAGACCTTCACTGAGTTCTCATCATCTGAATCCAATTCAAAATTGCTTTCCTGATTTAAATCTCTCTCCTTCGACTGGCTTCACCATCTTTTTGTCCTGTCACAACATCTACCAACTATTGCCTGCACTCTCAGCTAATCTTGGCTTTCTCTCATACTCTGCAGATGGGGGCTCCTATCCCCTTCACAGGGTCTGGATCCTTCTCCTCTAAGCCAGTGTATCTTACCTTAGAACTACCTCTACTATCTCCAGTCTTGAACACACCCCCCCACACACACCAGTGCCATTTTACTTCACTAAAGATTGTGCTATGTACTTCTGCAGGTAGAACACATACAGCTCTTTAAATCTTGGCCTGAGAAGTTCAGGTTCAGGCACATTAAGCAACATATATAATATGCTAATCTCCATAATAAATCTCATCCATAAAAGGATACGTGGCAAGTTGCAGAGCTCAGAGCACTGAAAAACCTTGGAGCTCCTTATAAAGTAAGATATTACAAACGTCTAGCCAATTAAGCAGCAAAACAAGTTGTTGCTTCACTCCGTTTTCTGAATAAAGTTTGCACTTCCCCACTACCGGTGGCAGACATTTATGAGTAGCCCCAGGGGCTTGTATCTAACAAGACATGCATGCAAGAAGAAACAATACAGTGATCAGGCTTTAACTCCACACAACAGCAAAACTCAGCGATGCAGCATGGCATGAAGGTCTACCTGTGCTTGTCCGCCTGAGTGCAGCGGGGGGTGCGGTGAGGTCTGGTGATGTGCCGGGTGTGCGTGAAGGTGCGAGTGAGAGTGGTGGTGGGGATGATTCTGCTGGTGATGAGGCTGAGGATGAGGATGGTGCGCCGGATGCTGGTGCTGATGCGGGTATGAGTGATGAGGTGGCAGTGTCTGGTGCTGATGAGGATGTGAGTGCATATGATGGTGTGGCGTCTGGTCCTGCCGCGAGCTCATCATTTCCATCATGTGGCCCATGGTGTTCATATTCCCATTCGACATGGCGGCAGGATGATGAGTCAGTGCTGCCTTCAGTCTCTGGAACAGAACAAGACAGAAAATTCAACATTCATACATGATGATCTGAGCAATTAGAAGAAGATTTCTGCTGTTGTAGAAATGGCGCCTTGTCCTGTGTTTTGAGATTTATTTAGTTTTTTTCTTGGTGTTCCCTTGATAGAAGGCGTCTTATTTCAGTTTGAGAAAGAACATATTCTTGGGCCCTAATCTAGTTTTCCACTGTAAATATGTAAAGACATAAACATCTGAACTGAAATTTAACAGTTACACATTTCCTACTGTGCTGCTGAGGAAAAATAACTGGCTCTCATCCTTTTCTCTTTGGCCAGCTCAGTGGTGTTAGATTCATCAAGCTTGTATTCTTGCAACTTTTAAAAAGGAAAGTCTGATTAAAACAAAGATGAAACAAAGTTCCCCTCTTGTTTTTACTACAGATATTATTTAAAAGACTCATTGATAAATATATGGCACTGTTGTGTTTTTCAAATTCAGGCTCAAATATATTCTACAGTTGTATTAGCACCCAACCTGTTCTTTCATCAGAAAGACAGGAAAATAATGAGGGTGGCCTCAACCTGACCCTCTTTCTTTGCTAGAAAGTTCAAACATCTGCTGTGTTGTTATCGCATGCTAATCCCTCTCTGTTTTGTACTCCTCGTGTTTTGTACTGTCACTGGATTGGGCCCTGGAGTCCTGACCAGGGCAAAACTCTCTTTAATATCAATTATATTCGTTCACTTTTACCCAAACACCACCAAAGGGCAATGGGAAGGGCTGCCGCATTTTGGACTGCAGGACAGGGCCCTTGTGTACTAAGGCTATGGCTGAAATACAGAGAAAGAAAGGTTCCCTTTCAGTGCAGTTACAGGGTCATCCCAAAGCTGTGAGCTGTACTGGCATACAGATACCTCGCTGGTGTCCATCCTACCCTTGGACTACTGAAATCACCAGTGTCTTAGAAGAGTGTGCCAAAGGTAGAGCCTGACAGATGTCAGCCAGGAGAAGGGCTCCTTCCAAACCCATAGAAACCTCCTTCGCATCCATGGTTCTGCGTCTTGCTCAACATAGAACATTCTTTACAGGCAGCCACCCAAGACCTCTTAACCTCTTACATTTTTGAAGAAGTCAACGTAAGCTTGGTTTACTCTCACCAAATAATTAGTCAGCAGAAAATGGTAAGATAAAAATGGAAGGAAGGAGGTCCACGGTGTCACTTGATGCCAGACTAGCATGATCTGAATAACCCATCAACTAGCTTCACAATTCATTATCCAGCCAGAGGATATAATGAATAGCAGATAGCTCATCAGTAAGAGATGCCACCTATAGGACAGGAAGCAAGAAACAGCAGTGGTACAAGGAACAGAGGTGTGCCTTTCCCCATACCAATATCTGTGGGTCACAGATGATGGTCAGAAGATCCTACAAGCCAACGTGCTATCGTGCAGGAGAGCAATGACCAGATTGAACTGGTCTTTAAAGCATCATTGTCTTTAATGCAAAGCGAGTGACTGCCAGGACACTCAGAACCTACAGATGGGAATTTCAATCTACTTTATATTGAAATAACATCTGTCTGTGCAACTCCACTGCAAGGCCACATGTAAAGGCTCCTATGTTCAAAGCTGCTACCCTATTGTTTTGGTGCACCTGGCAGTGAGGAAGAAACAAATTCTTAAGGAGAAAAAAAAAGAAAAATATTAGAGAAAAAAAAGAAGGTTGTGGAAGGCAAAAAGAAGTAACAGGGTCAATTCAAAGTGTCATCCTCTAATTTTTATATCCCACATGTTTTTGCAGACTTCATGAAGGTCATTTCACTGAGACATTCTAATAGATCCGTTAATCCAAATTTGGTGGCTTATTTCACTAACGATCAATTGGTTGAACAAGACTTTTAAAAAAAAAGAAAAGATACATTTGCAAAACGCATCAGTGCCTCAGTTTGCGTGAAGGAAAACTAGACTGATGACTTTGAAGAATTTTCCTTACGAAAGCCTATCAAACCATGACCGCACTACGGCATGTGTCACAACCTGATGATCTTCTCAAAAAGAGATTGAGGCAACTATGGCAGCGAGGTTAAATACCTCCTTCCCTACCTCAGAAGTCAGAACAGAGCTCAATCTAATATCAATAGCAGTAACCCATCCTGGGTATAAAATGTAGGATTTGAGCAGCTGTTGGCCTTAACATTTCTGAATTCAAGTGCCACCCTGGTTACTGCAAGCAGCACTTCACAATGCTCAGAATAACTGGTGTTACCCAGGAGTGTATTAGGAAAAATATGGAAAACAACACATGAGTAAGTCAAGTCGTTCTGCACGTCATTCTTCTTCAAAACTCGCTAAGACCTTTTTCATGGGGCTGAGCCACCACGCAGATCTAAGCCAAAGCACCACCAAAAGCTGTCGTAACTTTGTTTTCTGAATGAAAATGCAAAATAACCAAGCTCTCATTAGCCAGCAGTTTTATGTGATGAATACCTAACAAAATCTACCAATGCTATATTTGTCAAAGACCTCTGAAACTCAACTACAGCATGTCTTATTCTAAACTGCAGACTTTCAAAGCCAAAAAAAAAAAAAAAGAGGGGAAAACTTAATCTGCGAATCAACTTTTTTTTCAGCTGTAAAAACTGTGGCTTATTAGTGTGGCGCGACTTCAAGGAGAATAAATTATTTTGTTTTCTTTCCATAGCCCCTTCTACCACATCCATTTATTTGAGATAGCAAATCAAGAGAGACAGTGAGAGGCCTGACATGCAGCTGGTTTCAGTCAATAGGGGTCATTTCCATTTGGTCTGTGTATTTTACAAGCTCCTTGTTCACTGTTCCCAATGGGAGGGTGGGCCAGCTGCCCTGGATCCTAGTCCTGGTAAGAAACCAGCTCTCTACCTCATCCTGTCCCAGCGCAGCAACAGCCATCGCCCGGCCCTTGCCTCCCTTTAACTTCGTGCTTAGATCAGCTCCGCAGCAGCGAGAGCCTTGCCCTGCACACGCACCCGGAGCAACATTTATCTTCCATTAACCAGTCGCTGCTGCCCATTAGAAACATTTGGGGAACGATAAACATTTTTTTTTTCGTTTGGTCTTCAGCGAGATCAATTGTTTTGAATGTTTTAGTTAGAGCACAGGGAGGGAAAATCACCAGAACTTGGTGAACTCTTTGCATTGAGTATGTGTAGAGCTGGAAGGGCAGGCTGCATTTTTGTTATTGTTCTTTTTATGTGTGCTAATTGCAAACAGCTGTTTTAGTTTAGTGTCAAATAAAATGTGATGGCATCAAAATTGAGCTTACTGGACTGACTACATTAGCAAATCCCCTCTAGAATGAAACGATAACCCAGAACCCAATCCTGCGGCCGTTCAGTTTTTCAGGAACTCTGTGACTGACTTCACCAGAGCCTGCGAGTACCTGGCAGTTCACAAATTGGGGCCGAAACAGAGGACTCACTACTCAGACCTGCTCTCACCAAAACCTGAAATTTCTGCTAACCTCAGTGGCAGTGTTTTTTAGGGCACAATCCCTGTTCTCTCCCTTTTATAGTGCAATTTTCAAAAAAATCCCCACCAACCTCAAGCCAAGAGAAAATGCAGGTGCTCATCTTGCCTGGCTTTTGGCCCTTACTGATTTTTTTTATTATTTCATCAAAGTAACGTAGTGACCAACACCAGTTACAGCTGATTTCCACTCGAACATGACATTTCCATTAATGGCTGTCAGTGACACAGACAACATGAGAAATCTTTCACAAAGAACAGCCTGCTTTGCCTCTGATCAAGTGAATAAAGAAAATTCCCTTTTGATCCTACAGGAAGCCAGAAGCACATAAACTCTCATCTTTGATGCTTAGAAGGAAATAGAAACAGTGGATATTAATGCACCACAGGTATGAGTGTTGTGTTCCGTGTGCTATTGCTCATGGTAATGCCCCTAATTGACACATTTACTCTGAAGCCACCCCATTGAATGTCATATGAAGTTAACACCTCAAAGAAGTTATCATTGTACCTGGAATATTGTTTTTTATGGAAACAGACAGTTTTCACAGTGCTTCCTCCATCTACAGCCTGATATCATGGTGCAGTAAATTGCTTGACGTTTCCTTTTATCAGCATAGATCATAATTTATTTGCTGAACATCTCTGGGCAAACCTTAAGTCTGCCAAAAATCGGCTACAGGCATTTGAGATCATGAATGAAAAATAATATCAGCTTCTGTAACACTTCTGCAGTTCAGGATCTTGCTGCTTTCTAATTTTTCTCTATCATGACATGTATTTCAAGGTTGCCTTGGTTTTTGCCCCACCTTTCTTTCTCCAAAATTGCTAGTGAAAAACAGACAGCATTTTTTTCAGTTTGTTAGAAGAAAAAAAGAAAACCAAAAACCTGTAAATTTGGAGGTTGCTTTTCCCACAAGTAAAAACTCAAATAATTTTGGGGTTTTCATATGTATATAAATATTTATAATATTTATAGCATGTTATATTTATAGTACAACAGGCTACAAATATTAATTGTATACCATAATCTGTATATGACAATAAACTGCAACTTTCTCCCATTTATTCCTCAGCAGAGAAATGACAAAAATCTCCTCCAATTTTACAGATGTTATTACCTGAGTGGTCTGTGCTTGCATCAAACAATAGGCTATTATATCATCCAGATGAATTTTAGGTTGGGACAGACAGGGAGTGCTGGTTTTGAATAGGATTGAATTGTTCTGAATAAGTATGCATTGCTGCACTCAGAAAAAAACTCTCTTCCCCTTCTGGTCTGCATGCCCAAATCCCACTGAACTAGAGAAGAGAGAAGACCAGCTGTAGTATCAGCTTAATGTCTGGTATATTCTTATCAGGAGATTATATCAGACCCCTGTAGGCAGATGGAATATGATCTCAAAGAGATTTTCTTGCACTAGTGATTGTGATTCTAGTCCCTATTATACAGGGGTGTAATAAGTTCCCCACAGGGGACAGAAGAGACTAGAGAGGGGTGGGAAATCAAAAAAATACAGACATCAAGCATCCCCACACATCTGCAGTTAGGTAGCAACCTCAGGGTAAAAGTCTTGATTAGCCAAACTTCATGGCAAGCATACCATTGACTTCAGTGGCACTAATACTGTTTTCTCATCTGTGATGGTCAAGTTTTCTTTTTCACTCGTGCTCCTCTAAGCATCATACCCAAGATGAATACACGGAGTTAAGCCGGTGGCAGCTAAAGCTGCAAACAGAACTTCACCCAGCGTATTTCAGAGCATCATACTGAATTTTATCCTTCCCTCCAACTATGACTGCGATGAGAGAACTTAAGCATAAATGTCACTCAGGTCTTTTATAGTTGGCTGCTTACAAGCATTTCACAGTGTAAATAACAGAAACCACTCTTTGCAAATGTTCCACTCACATTCATAAAAGCAAATTGGAGGCGATTCATCTCAAGCCAATAAGTGAACTGCAGATACTTAGGAGCACATTTCAGAGACTGGTGATTAGAAAGTCTCTGACGCCACATTAAATGCTTGCTCCTACATTTCTTGTGCAGTAAAATACAGTCCTGCATATTGACTGAAGGAGTAGTGAGAGGTGTGCAAAGGACATGAAATCCAGAACCGAAGTGACACATTACACTAATGTAAAGAGAAAAGGGGGATGCATTTAATTCACAACTCGCCAGTAAACAGCGCCAAACTGCTAATCTTCTAATTATTCTCAGGCTGTTTGGCAAATCTGAATTATACTTTTCCCTTCCTTTGTGCTTTCTTCTCTACTTAGTCGGATTTTGTAACAACACGAACAATGGATCGTCATCCAGCCTACAGTGCAGCTTAGCCTCTAATAAAAACAACAAATTTGCTCCCTTGTCCTTCCAAATGCAAACTGAATTAAACTTCAGCAGAAAGCAGCGAGAATCAACTGCAAACAATCAAAGCGGCAATAAAACTAACAGACACCATGCTGCTCAAGGACGGGTCAGCTGCAAGAGCTGCTTCAGTGTCCCTGAACTCGGGGCACGGAGGAGCTCCGAGCAGCCACGCTGCCCGGTGACATCAGTCCCAGTGACACCTCTCCAGACGACTACTAGTTTTAAGTAACCCAATGCAGGTCACAGCCAGGGTGGCCCAAGGGTACTCTGCCAGAACTGCCATCTTCAGGTGACTGAGATTTCACTGAGAACGGCCACGGCTCCAGGGACAGCAGAAAACACAAGTGAGTTTACATCCCATCTCCACCCAGCAATTTCCTTCTGTTCATCTCAAAGCACCTTGCAAAGGAGATAAGCATCATTATCCTTGTGCAATGCACCACCTTTTTAAGGATTAGAGATAGAAAAATACTAAATTCTCCATTCCTATTCTACACGCATTTTTAATGAACAAGTAAATTATAATCAAGACAGAAAATACACTGAAAGTACGGTTTGTGCTTCTCACTATATACTATTTCCTGCATGAATCATTTCTCAATGCAGTGTTAAACAACTGGATTTGATTTGCACAGGAGTCAGGAAATGTAAAGTTCAAAAAATCAAACCCCTAATTCCCACCAAGTCTAAGTCAATCTCTGCGTGTGTATCCATGACAAGGGATATTTAATTATGTAATCACACAACAGACAGCAAAGTGATTTATTACTGGCAAATGGCGTCATATAATTTCAACATACAATACCAATGGAAGGATCCAAAAAATACAACCAACTTCTGCCTGATTTCCCTTCTGTGTGCCAGAGTCCAAAAGGAAAGCTGCTACTTAGCTGCTACCTACCCCTGGAGAGGCAGGTTTCTGACAGCAAAATGCCTGACACTTTGGGAATTAATTGCCTGTGCCTGCTATCAGTAGGCAGGCACATACCTAATCGCCATCCTAATTTTCCAATTAGACACTCTTTTGCTTAGTTATTCTGCCAGATTCATCTATGGGATATTCCCATGCATGCTAGGTTGTCACCTGTGGAAAACACAGAAAAAGGAGGTGACAATAAAATCACTCAGTGTTAATAGCACCCTGCAAGGCAGTGGGAAAACTTGGGCTTGGGGGGACCCGAGTCTGTACTGCCCATCTTCCAGATCTACTCTCTAATGCCTGTGTTACAGCTCATTCCCAAGCTGAAAGACCACGGACTCTTTCTTCACATTGGACATAAAACACTTTGGCAAAGCCTCTGGCAAAGGGGCTGGAGCTCAGGTCTTCCTCACTCCTGCAAGCAAATGCTGTAACCAGGTTTCCAAAATCATGTTCCCATCTTCTAGTACAATGCATGTGGGAAGTGCTTGTACAGTGCTTGCATTGCTATATATATATCTTGCCTGAGCACAGTGAACATTTATGAATGTATTAATTGAGAAAAGTGGGAATGGATTTCAGAGGAAGTTTGGGGAATTTCCTATACAAGCCAGATACAGAGCAAATCCTCAAACTGGAGCACTCTAACACTAGAAGGAACACTGTGGGTTTGGGTATTTTAATCTGTACTCAGAGATCAGATGGCATTAGCACCGCAAAAATCTCTCTCTGCAGAATACTGCTCTGAAGCCTCGAGACCCCTTAAGGAGTTTCTTGCCGAGGATGCAAGTTGCTTGCTTTCCTTTCTCCCTCTCACGAGCATAATATATACACCAAGGACATGAGAAAGGCAGGTTCAAAGTCTTTCTCTGTCAGATTTCTGAACTTTCATCACCTACCTCTCACTAAGGTTGATTTTGATTAAGTCATTCATATTCAAAGAAAAATGCCATCCAAGTATATAAAACTTGGGTGGTTTTTTTTTCCTTCACTGGTGTGATTTTTGAATACTCGTTTTTCCTGGATTAAACCCAGCACATTTAAAGGGCTACTAGCAAGCCAGAAATGGGATACATGTGCACTTAAAAGTGCTTTGATTTCATCCCAGATGTGCAGTGCTCAAGGGCGTACACACACACACACACGCACACACACACTGACTGCGTAGAGGATACGATCTGATCTGTAGATTTTGTTTCAAGATTATACCAACCAGACTCTGAAACGTAAAACCAAAGCCCTGACCACTTACAGCCATTAGGGATCCCAGGGCTCTTTGTGAAAGAGTATTGATGTTCATTAGCCTATTGGCCTGACTGGAGAATTCAATGTAGGTAATTAGACATTGTCTCATTGCCACGTAGTTTCAGGTGAAGTTATTTTTCTCCTTCGTTTCTAAAGTTAAGTGATGGCTGAAACATATTTAAAGCATTCATGGATTTTTTTTTTCTGAAGAAATGACTAGAATTTGAAGTACAGTACAGGGACATATAAAATGAGAATGTTCTTATGGGATATTTCACATTTTTTTACAGCATCTGTCCCAAAAAAATGAAAATAACATTTTAATTCAGCAGACAGCTTTCAATTATCTGCCTGTGAAAACCTAGTGACTAGTGACTTCTTAAATACACGCACTTAGGTGTGCCATGTAGTACATAGATACAAACCGTAAAGAGTGTGAACAGGTTCATTTAGTGTCAATTTTCACTGTTATAAAATAAATATAATCTATGCTGAGAGTTATCTGCATGGATATAATGAATATTCAACATTCAAACCGTCCTTTTACATCCTCATGCAAGGTCTCTTACGCCCTCCCACCTTTCCCCATATTCTCCCCCGACTTCATCCCTCAGGCTGCTGCCCTCCACCGTGCCCCCTTTGTTCTTCACCTGCAACGCCATCCCCCTTCGCCCGTACGCAGCTCCAGTTGCTGCCTTGTTTTTCACCACCTTGCATGTATCAGCTGCTTTTAAACAGCAGTATCTTGGGTCAGACGCATTGAATTTCAAAGCTACTTGAGGCTCCAGGAACAGCAACATTTCAACCCTCTACCAGATATGAGCTAGCTACTCTATCAGTGCCACGAGGTTTTTTAATACACTTTAGGATAGCTACAGTGTGAAACAAGAGATAAAAAGAATCAAACGCCCAACTATTCTTTTTTATTGGAATTAGTGATTTACACTAATAGGCTTTACTTTGTGTTTGAAGGGGCTAGGAACGCATCCCCACACACTTCCCATGGCTCAGCTGACAAGCAGTAACTTACTAAAATGCAATATATCAGTTGCACACTCTCTTGCATATGGTATGCTTACTCTTTGGCAATACTGCTTTTCAGAGCAACGTGTCAGAGCCAACCAAAAAAACAACCTTCCCCAAGGAAGGGAAGGATGCTGCCTGCTTGGTAAGCCACTGACTCATCCTGCCATTTCTGGACAGCTGGATTTGGCTTTCCTACGGCACGTACCACAGGATACAGAACAAATTTGCACAGATAAGGGGGCTGGCTAGACCCACAGTTGCGATGGCTGTCACACGAGCAGGATTTCCTTTTCGGCACTGAGTGACAGGTACAGAGTGTCCTGCCTCGCTTGACTGTGGACTCTTCCCTGTCCCTCCTGCCCAAGGGAAAGAGGGCAGAAATAACCACTTAAAGGCAAATTTCTGGCAGAGGTGCCCTGCCTGGGGACAGGCAGGCAGAGGGTCCTTGCAGCACCCTGCACCCTGAGGGAGGCAGAACGGGTTGTGTGTCGGGTGAGCATTCCCCACAGGGATGGGGTGATGCTAGACCCAGACACCTCCCCATGTACCAGAAGCAGCTGCCAGGATCGCAGGAAAAGGCAATTCCTGCATACTGGTTATCCATCCATGCTCACTGTCCTTCACAGCATGGACAAGTCTTCTGAAAAGCACGTCAGGGATCCAGCTGCTCCTGCTATTGCCCTACCTTCCTTTTTTTAATATTTGTGTACTTCTACTGAGTGTGGGAGAAAGGCATAAATACCGTCTTGTTTTGGTGCTTAACACATCTTCCTGACTCCTCTCCAGCCTTGCCGACAGCATTATCCATCTTCCTGACACCACCATTGTCTGATTCATTTGACATATGCACTAGAAAAAAATGTCATGTTCTGAACAAGAACATAATGCTGTGATCTCATTCCCATCTCAGACTCCTCAGCGACTCCACAGCACTTCCCATTTCTTGCTGCTTCAGAAAAAGAGGGACTGGGAAGCTTTTCCAGCTTGCTCACTGGGCAGCTTGTAGAGGAGATGCGGTGAGGGAAACCAGGCCAGCAAAGGCACACAAGCACTTACGAAAGTATGTTGGAAATCAAGGTAATGCCACAGAAACTTCAGCTATTTACCTCCTCCCTAGAGTGTGAAGCAGCAAAATCTTTCTCGTCTCCTATTACTTAGGGCTGTTGAGGGACTCTACATAGATATGTGTTATTTCCAAAAGGGAACAGCACTTTGAGAGGTGATGGCAGGGACTGTATTATGGAAATCACTGAGCCCTTCTGTCTCACCATTTTCCTCTCTTTTGAAACAAAAAAGCCTCATGCACTACCCACCTCTGTGACATTCAGGACTAAGGGTTATGGTGAAGTTCCCCCTTTCAGCTGGCACGCCAGCAAGTCAGTGTAAGGCTTCCTGATACCTTGCCTCATAGAATCACAGAATAGTTTGGGTTGGAAGGGACCTTTAAAGGTCATCTAGTCCAACCCCCCCTGCAATGAGCAGGGACATCTTCAACTAGATCAGGTTGATCAGAGCCCTGTCCAACCTGACCTTGAATGTTTCCAGGGATGGGGCATCTACCACCTCTCTGGGCAACCTGTTCCAGTGTTTTACCACCCTCATCGTAAAAAATTTCTTCCTTATATCTAGTCTGAATCTACCCTTTTTTAGTTTAAAACCATTACCCCTTGTCCTATCACAACAGGCCCTGCTAAAAAGTTTGTCCCCATCGTTCTTGTAAGCCCCCTTTAAGTAGTGAAAGGCTGCAATAATGTCTCCCCGGAGCCTTCTCTTCTCCAGGCTGAACAACCCCAACTCTCTCAGCCTGTCCTCATAGGAGAGGTGTTCCATCCCTCTGATTGTTTTTGTGGCCCTCCTCTGGACTCCCTCCAACAGGTCCATGTCTTTCCTGTGCTGAGGACTCCAGAGCTGGATGCAGTACTCCAGGTGGGGTCTCACCAGAGCAGAGTAGAGGGGCAGAATCAGCCCTGACCTGCTGGCCACGCTGCTTTTGATGCAGCCCAGGATACGGTTGGCTTTCTGGGCTGCAACTGCACATTGTTGGCTCACGTCCAGCTTTTCATCCACCAGTACCCCCAAGTCCTTCTCGGCAGGGCTGCTCTCAATCCCTTCATCCCCCAGCCTGTATTGATACCGGGGGTTGCCCCAACCCAGGCGCAGGACCTTGCACTTGGCCTTGTTGAACCACATGAGGTTCACATGGGCCCACTTCTCGAGCTTGTCCAGGTCCCTCTGGATGGCACCCTGTCCCTCAGGCGTGTCAACCGCACCACTCAGCTTGGTGGTGTCTGCAAACTTGCTGAGGGTGCACTCAATCCCACTGTCTACATCACTGATGAAGACATTAAACAGTGTCTCCTCCTGTTTGGTCTCACCCCTCGTTGCCCCTTGTGTGCGGCTTCTGTCTCGGCCACAGGAGTTCACAATTTAAGGGCAATTAAGAGGTTGCTGTGCAGTGGCAGCTGAGGCACAGGCCGTCTTGCCCCAAACACGTGCCCCGCGGTCCCGCAGCCTCCATTCCTCTTTCCCAGCGAGCCACGGGAACGTCAGCATCCCACTGCCGCCTACAGCTTTAATAACCCATTAGCGGCCTGGCCAAATGAGTTACTCTCTCACGGCTACTTCTCTTTGGAGATCTGCCAAAGGAGAAAAGACAAGGAGCGAGGAGGGTGGAGGCAAACCAAATCAGGAGCTTGGGTGGACAGGGGAAGGGGAAAGTGGGGAGAGGAGTTGGAAAGAAAAGGCTGAGGCAGATAATTTTTTCATTATTTCCCTGCGGTTAAAGCATTGACAGATAATTTATCACACATTTTGATGGTGCTCCAGCTGGCAGGGAAAAGAGCTATCTGTTTATTAATTCAATTAGACTGCTTATTTATCAGCGGAGGGTGAGAAGGTGCAGTCACAGGCCAAACTGTGCCAGTCTCAGACCGCCTGCTGTCGGGCTGAGAGGATGACCGGGAGTGGGAACATCCCGCCCCGGCTGCTCCTGCCAGTGCACTCATCACTGCATTATCTCAGGCCTCCTGAGGTAAGAAAAGGAAAAAAAAACACCAAAATTTAACAGCATACATGATGCACATCAATGAATGCGCAAGGCAGGCTTACAACCGGAGCCGCACGGCTTTGCTGCCACCAGGTCAGTGCCCTAAAAGTATTTGTTATGTCTGACATTCTGCCCAGAACTGATTTTTTAATTCATTAAAATGGATGAATACACTTTGAATTTTGAGTTCAATGGGGAAAGTGTTCAAACCAACCATTGTGGTTTAACCCCAGCTGGCGACTCAGCACCACACAGCCGCCATACAGTGCCAGGCTGCCGGAGGGGGTAGGAGATGGCAAGTAGGGTGCTGCCCAGGTAGCCACCAACATTTGCGATCTTTGAAAAGGGGACGTTTGCGAGGGAGGAGGAAAACAGAGTGGGAAAAAAAGGCTGGCCTTGGCCATAGAGAAATGCCCTGAACTAGGAAAAACATTTCGGAGGGCTGGGATAGCGGTGAGGCTACAGCAAGGCCTCCCTCCTCTCTAACTGCTGGCAGGGTTAGTATTGCTTTGGTTTTGGGCAGCGCCAGGTATTGCTACAACTTTCCCTCGGCTCTTCTTCAGTCTGCCCTGCTCCATCCATGGCCCACTTCCTTGCTCTATGGGGCTACCTATCTAGGACTACCAGGTTTCTCTCCCATTCACTAAAGAGTCTAAGACTTCTGACTCTTGAGGCTCCAAATTCTGAAAATGTTGTGCAAAATGCTCCTTGGAGCTATCTGAGCTGAGATGTTTCTAACAACACAAAATATGTGAAAACATCCACAATGATGGAGAGCAATTTCCCTATAGCCAAAAAACTCCCTTAGCTTTAGAAACTGCAGACCATAATTTCTAAGCGATTTCAACGCTGTCAGAAACAGTGTTTATTTTTCTCTTGCTGCTTCTATAAACCATCCGGCTTCCTTTTCTATCACACATAAACACAGTTACAATATAGATGCACTGGCTTCCAGTTCAGCCCTTAAAAGACACTGTGTGGCTTCCCATTCATACAAATAAGTCCTGTGACGCTCTGACTTAAAAATGAGACTGCTGACAAGCACAGAGGGGTCTCCTTGGGATAACGCTAGGACGCACATGCTCTCAAATGCTGCTGTCGTTACTGTTCCCATTTTGTTCCTTCACTACCGGATGTTTAAAGAAAATTTGCATTTTAAAATTTATTTTTTTCTTTTCTTTATTTCTTTAGAGGCATTCTTTCACCTTCTGAAATCTTGCAGGATGTTTCAAGGCAGGACACCATATCAAATTAGGATGGCAGCGAATGTTTCCACTGCAGATGAGCTCACAGGAGTCTTTAACAAAAGGTTCGCTAGAAATGCATCCCCTCCGCCCCCCAGCTCCACGGCCAAATTTGCCTTTCAGCCACTCCTAGCTGATGATTAGTTTAATATTCTGAACCAAGATCCCACCTGACAGATGATTCCACTACCACCGATAGTTTAGGCCACATATCAACATTTTATAAATTCTTAATTTTCTCACTGCAGCCATATTGAACAGTTTTGTGCAAATGAGGCTTATAATTACCCAGATAAATCAGTCCAATGCAGTATTTCTTAGGATCTTTCTCAATTTTCTCCCTGGAGGATGGGATCCCATCTGCTTCGCTACATTCAGGCTAATTGAAGGGCACTGACTTTTCCAAATGGATTCATTAATTACTCTAGCCAGATTCTCTGTGAGGTTCTTCGTTCAATGGGTGACACTTGGGCTGTACTATACCATCCACCCATGTTTAGCAATGTTGCTCTGATTCTCAGCTACGAGCTAAAACATTTGCAGATGCGTTGGCAGGAACGGTTCTGGCCTTAACTGTACAGTGTTACAAAACAAATGTAATTCCGCTTCTCCTTTGCTTCTAATTTAATATGCATTCAGAGTCTATAAATATTGTAACCACGACTGCTTCAATATGTTTTACTCCTTGCCATCATAAATATAAGCAACTGCCCCAAAGAAGAAACCGTAAGTTACAGGTATTGCATTGCCAACAGCAGAAAAAGAAGAGAAACAAGCATTTACTGTCATGTTGCAGAAAATCTGGTATGTGTGGCAGCATAATGTGAAATTAAACTATTAAACTTAAATGCAAAGCTGTCCTATATAATTCTGGGCCTGTGTAGATTTTATTTAACACAGCAGCAGCCTGGGTTTTCAATAAACTCACGTGTAATCATATTGCTCACTCAAACATCTGGCAGACACCAAAGAAAAATAAAAAGCCATCTAGCAAAGACCTAACTTAGGTGAGGAAGGTGGTGGTGGTAATCTTCAGATAGGAGCAGGCAGAAGGGAACCTGCCAGCAGTCGCAGAGTCTGGCTCTGCTGGAAGGTTTATCAGCTTTCCCCAATAGCAGGCACAATTTCACGCTACTTACTTAAAATATTTTATATTCCGAGCGCTTGGTTGGTTAATTCAGGTCTATGAGGCAACTGGCCTGGGAATCGGTGACACAATCTGCTGTGAGCGAACAACAAGCCTTCACGCTTTCCAGGAATCCCAAAGCATTTTGTAAACATCGGACCCAACTGTGGAAGTTGCTTGGCCTCTTTGCATGGGGCCATGCTGCCGCACCTCACACTGTTTTAAAGGTGAACCCAATGTCACTAAATGTGGTGGGAGACCCAGTTTACAGATCAGTGAACTAAAACTCTGAGATTGCCCCAATATCATAGAAGCCCTTAGTGGCAGAGCCAGAAACACAGTCCAAGAGCTGACTTGCTTACAAACAGGGAACAGTCCTGCTCCCTTTAACTCTTTCCTGCCGATGATACTGCAAGTCCCCAGGATGCAGTGAGGGTCTACCTTCTTGTGCCTTACTAGAGGCAATAACTCTGCTTACGTCTATGAACAGACAATAGAAAAACTATATATATATACATTTTAGCTTTAACTATGTGGTCGCTTTGGGCAGTTAATGTCATCCAAACAAAAATCTAATGATACAACTCATCTAACAAATCAGTGAATGTATAATTCTTCTCACATAATGCGCCCCTGACCTAAACAAATTACTCAGATAAGTAGATCATGTACACAGGGATGTAGATAGGGCCATGGGGGTGTATGCAGGGATGTACTTTGCTCTACAATTCAAGAAAGAATTTCTCTTCTCTGCCATCCTTTCCTTCTTAGCTCAGCAGCTGTGCTTCCCCAAAGCTCTGACAAAGATGGACTTGATAAGGAGCTTCTTTTTTGGGACAGAAAAGATATCTCTCACAACTTTTCCCTCTGATTGCCAGCTTATCTCTTCTAAATGAGGTACCCCTGCTCTCTCAGCAGCTAATAAATTCATTCCTTCACTGGCCAGTACAGCAAGCTACGCACCTTCAAAGAGAAAGTCTGAAGCAACTCTGTCATCACCTGGCAGGACAGAGTTATTCTGAATTTGAGTGGTTGGCTATTTGATTTTTTTTTCCCCTTCTCATTTTGTTTGTCTCTCATCTCTCCCTGGTTTATAAACAACTGTTCAGCGGTCAAAAAGCAGTTCATAAATTGTTCACAAAGAAAAGTAAAGCTAAGCAAGGAGCCCATATCTTTTGCTGCTTATTTGTTTTTTTCTCCAGAGCCGGTGCTGGCAGACGAAGCGCGGCAGGCAGGCAGGCGGGCAGGCAGGCAGGCGGGCAGGCAGCCCCCCGCCCCTGCCCTCCCCTCCCGGCTGGATAGGGGCTGGCCCGGCAGCTGCAGGGGAGCTACGCTGATATATGTCAGCTGAGGACCTGGACCCGTCAATCCGAGTCCATGCCAGCGCTGCCGGTTAGCACCGCATCTGGTTGTGTTTGAGTTCTCAGAAGCCAGCCAGAGACATTTTTGTTTAGGTTAATATATTTTATCACCTTTATGACAGTGAAAATCTATAGCTCGAGTGCTCCAGTTCTTAAGGGGGGTGTTCAGGACCTATGAATCGCAAGGAACGTTTTGCAGCAAGAAGGACACTCCATGTGTTTTGCAATGTAAGAAATCAGTCTAGACATTACCAACTTTTAAAAAACAATGTTGAAAGCAGCCTGCTAAAACTTTTCTGAATTATTTTTTAAAAAATTCAAAAACAGCTCCACATGCTCAAATGAACTTGATCATGAGCCAAAGACAGTAAGCTAGTCTCGGCCCTAACTGCAGCAGTGTTACACCTTTTTATTCTGGAGCTGAGGAATATGACATATTATATACACCAGTGAATTGTAAAGTAGTTAATTTTCTGTGCAGCTGATAGGAGTGATCGATTGGGCTCACTCCTTACAACTGCCTCACCTTCTCCCCTCTCCCTCTCCCTTCTCCCTCCCTACCCCAGACATGGCTCAGACCACAACTTCCATCAAGTCACATACGCAATTTTAGTGAAGAGCTTCACAGGACAGCAAGCAGGGCTTCGTGTTTGCTCTGTATTTAAGTATTACAGCCAGTTTTGCCCTGCATGGCTCTGAATCAGACCATAATATTATTTCCTATCTCGAGCCCTTTTCTGTTGCAGTTGCTTGAACTACATTGCTATTTTATTTCACATTACGTTAGAGGTGGAGGGGAAAATGTAACGGGATTCAGTGGCAGCTAAAACTGCCTGCAAGTTGTTTAAAATTTTCCCTAATTCTTTCCTGTCAATTTTATCGGCATCTTTTTCCTGTTATAGTAGCATTCTGAAATATTTTAGTAAGATTCAGAGACGACCTCACTCGTTTAACATCTTTATTTTTTTAAAGGAGGGTCCAATATAATTTCACCAGTCTTCAAAGTCCATACTTCCAAAACGCAATTTTTTCCACTATCTTCTTCTGACTGAAAACCATGGAGGCACAGGTGAATGTGTCTTTTTGACCCTAAAATCACTGTATTTTGAGTAAGAAGTAACGTTATCAAGAGCAACATGCATCTGACAGGATTTGCCCACAAAAGGAATAATAATGATTTATTTTAAAAGTGTTTTGTAAACTGGTACATGCTTGGGTGGACCAAATTATATCCACTTAAACTAGGCATATACTAGTTTAAACTAGAATTAGACAAATCTCAGTAGCTGCTTCCAGAGGGTATTATTATTAGCCATGTTGATTTAAAAATGAAACTCATCTTTGTCCATATACTAGACATACTGTGATTTATTTTTATTTGGTCTTTTCCTCCTTTTGATTCTGAAGGTTTAAATTACTGGAAAATAAGTAAGAATATAGTTTGAAGTAACAAAATCTTTGCCCATGATGTCAAACTACACAGCTAATGTCGCAGCCTATCTGCAGTGTAGCATCTGACATGAATCCTACTTTCTTCAAAATTTGTTTCTCTCACACTGTGGCAAAATAGGATAAATTAAATATACCACAGCAGAGATACTGGAAGAATTCACTTCACGTATGCAGTTGTTGCCCTGGGACAGCTGAGTAAACAGCTTGCAAAAGTCTGTTTGAAGACTGCCAGCTAGTTACACCCATAATTTCATCTCTATTAACAAAAACAACTCAAACTGTCGCAATGCCCCAAGTTGATTACCAAGCATCTAAATTATAGACTGTTGCTTGAGTAACCCTCTGCAGCAGCAGGGGCTGTGTTTTGATACCCGTTCAATACTTCCCACCTTGCTGATTAGTAGAATATCCATCAAAACCAGCAAACGCATAGGAAAAGATACAGAGAGGTTTTGGCAATATTATCCCATGACTGACAGAAAAATAGTTGTGTAATACTGTTCAACTCAGTGACTCAGAATAACAAGTCTTATAAATATGTCCTTCTGAGCTGGATATAGAACAATCATCTGGGGAATGAGAGAGTGATCTGGGGGAAAAAAAATCCACAGTAACTGTTTTTGCAAATAATGCCACCGTCATGTTCAAATAGCTGGTGTTTCTGGTGCGGTGCTCAAGACCGGATTGGCGACACGGATACCTGCACGGGCTTACTAAACTTCAAAGTGATGTGCTGACAAAAACTAGAAGGCTGCTTGGGCTGTGACACCAGAACTGGAATGGAAAATAACAGCTTGCTGGTGACCCTCTTACTGGAAATCTGAGAGTCCCTCACTGAGACTACCCGAGTGAGTTATTCTGCACTAACATGAGGATCAAAATATGGCCAGAAATCAGTATCAGCAGCTCTGCTTGGTGACTGTAATGCACAAAGCACAGGAAGAGCTGACCAAAGCCTTCACTAGCAAAGAAGGAAACTCCATTACACACGTCAATCTGCCAATGGAAATAATCTGGAGTGGGGGTAAATACCAAAGAAATACCTGGGAATTATCAAAGAGTGGCTTGAGTAATTTTCCAAATTAAAGTGATGGCTTTGTAGGCTTTTTATACTTCAGTTTAATTTCTGTTCTTCCTTTTAAGCTTCATTAATCAAACCAAACAAAAAAGCTTGTACGAGGACTCCATGGATTCACATCAACTTCAAACTTTGGTCTGTTGACTCTGCTTGATGAAAAAAGGCTTCACTAATGCAACATCACACTAAATTATAGAATCAGAAAATTAGACCAAGGGAACCCAAATTTTTCTTTGTGGAAACAATATGATGGCTACCGTGCAACGCAGCAACACATACGTGCACTGCAATACATTCAGGCATGGTATTACATGTAAGCACGTTGCACTACAATACATTGACATCTGCTACTGTGAATGTACCAAGTCCTTTGTAACACATGAAAAATTGGGGAACTGCAAATATCATGTGAGCCATATGTTGGGAATCCCTGATTTCAGCATTGGTTAACACAGCTACAACATAAGCAATCTACGCTTCAGCAAAATCTGAATGACCATCACTCTCAATGTTTGTAGCAATTTCCAGTTCTTTTGATGAATAGCCCTTATAAAAATACGTATTTTTAATCATACTGAGTTTGATTAAGTTTTTAACTGCAAAAGGCCTGGCAAGATGAATGAAGACTTCAGACAAAGATTTAAAAATTATGCATTCAAAGAAACATGCTCCCTCCTGTTCAAATTTGTCTTTCCACATTGTCTTAACATATTAAGAAATCTTAACACATTAAACAGAAATTGTGCAATAATTTTAGAGATTAATGACAAGAGTGGGAGAAGACAATGACTTTTCTTTGAGAAATTATCTGGAGGCACTTTGCCTCCAGTCTCCAATTAAAAAGAAACCACAGAACACCTTTTATCTTCCCCTATTTCAATTTCTTCCTCAAAATACTGTGCTAAAGCAGTATCCCGGACCAAAAAACAGGAATGAACTAGATAACGTGAGCAATCTGGGTAATAGGCTTTACGTAGTCCACAGAATTTGAGCATGATTGTGCTTATTTCACAAAAGCTATGTCGGTGTGCATTACACTCTGAATTGTATAGACTATATGCAAGAGGTGCAGCAAACGGAACAGAATTATGTATGCCTCTGTGTGTATCATTCCCACCAAAACCAACTTTTTTGGCTAGGTTATGGTTCTCCAATACAGATGTCCCATGCAAGCCCAAGCCCAGCCCAACGTGCCAGCAAGCATCCCAGAAATTCAACTGTTCATACTAATGGTGTGACACAGAGTTTATATGCGTTTTGCAGGTCACCTTGCACATTGCTCTGATGTGGTTTTGCCTTAGCTTTGGAAGGACAGTGAGATACGATATTAGATTGCAAATGATGATTGCGGCGTTTAGAACAGTGAAGGAGAATGGGTGATTTGTGTTGTCAGTGATTGTGCATAGAGATTACAGAGGTGAATCGCTGCATATGTGTCTGACAGTAGTTGAACTGAGTCTCTCCATCTTTCCCTTCATGCTTTTATTGACTGGACTCAAGATTGTACATTTGTGCACACACCCGTGTGTGTGCGCCTTATTCATTGTACCCCCTCTGACCTGCCCGCCTGTAAAACCCTCCCTTGTGCCCCCGTTCAGCCCCTCGCAGGTCCCTGGGCAGGGCTCCCGCCATCTCAGCATCTCATCCTGCAGCTGCTGCAAAGCAGTTCAAGGTCACTAGGTGGACAGCAGGCTGCAAGCACAGTGTGTTATTGCTACCATGGCAGTTCAAATGGAAATATCTGCGAGGTTCTTCACAAGCCCAAAATTTCCATAAGGTTCACTTCCAAGCGAGTATAGAGTATACGGATGGAGTATGAAAACAACGGGGGCGCTTGGTAACGTTTATAGTTGTTGTGAAGGCAGCAGCTGAGTGAGAGCTCAAAGAGTTGGCACAGGATCTCCTCCTCCTCCTCCAGCCTAGCAAGGAAAAGACATTACAGGAGCGGGGGGGAGAAGGTGGGGATTTACCACTGCGGAGGAGCTCAGCGCTTGAAGAGTTACGAACTTGCCGCCCATCAAGGGTAGGACTCTGCTGTTGGACACAGTGACTGCAGCGAGTGAAATGATTAACCAAAGTTACAAAATAAGGAAAATAAGGCACCAAAAAGCTGTGACCCACCCACTCAAACACATATGTGAAACTATAAATCAAACACTAACCGCCCAGCAAATTGGCAGTTGGCACTATAACGTTACATGCAGTGCCAGCTGAAGGCTTCCTTATATGTTTTGGGTTAACTTTGTTTTTTAAGGTCTTTGCCACAAAAGAAAAGCCTTAAAAATATACGTAAATGCAGCTGAATTTAGGACAGGAGAACAAGAATAAAGAAACTCTAAGAGAGCAGCAACGCTACCCTACCGTCTATTGGCTCCCACCGTTACCTTCCTGTAAAACCCCGGTGAAGAAACTAAAGGGAATTGGGTTCAGCGTCTCTGCCAATCTGTCATTTCAACAGGAAGCACTTTCTGCCATGCAGTAATAAATGTTTCTTGCTGGCAAATTCACTTTTTTACCACCTCTAGCGTCTCACTAGGACTGGCGGCAGACAACTTCACCAAACCTTAAAGCCAGCCTTTTATAACATCTACATAGTGTCTTCTATCGTAACAGCATTTAAAAAAAAAAAAAGCAAACCTTTTAAGTTCTCTCTTTCCCAGTGCCATTGGTGAACTTTAATGAGATTTGTGGTCCAAAAGGCGAGTTTTGTTCTGAATTTCCTACTGAATATATTGGCAAAACAACAGCTGTTGTACAGTGCTAAGACTGTCTCCTACCCACCCCCTGCTTTGGCACCGCTCGCTTGGATGTGTTGATTCATACGTAGGAGAAGGGGAAAGCACTGGACCCACTGGCTGTAGAGCGTAGGAAGGAGGTGCGTCTGCCAGCAAATCTCTAGACTTTGATCACTCCTACTTATTTGCCTCTGTCTCCCTGCTGCACTCATTTTGCCTACAGTCATCCCACCTTGGCAAGGGTGCTTGCAAAATCTCATAAGCCAAGCATAGTCAAGCCTAGTTAGTATAGAGATGGGAAACCTCCAAGGAAAACCTAGCTACCGCAGGAAGATATCCAGCTGGCATGCTGCTTTCTTTTTTAGCAAAAAACAGTCACCCAGCATTGCGTGGTGGGTGAGGGGGCAGGAATTCGGTGGTGCAAAGCATTTTTTCCTCTCTTCTTTCAAACTGAAGCCTGGTTCACTTATAATCACTGAAGGACCGTAAGAATTCACCTAGAACAGTTCCATGAAAAGAGATATCCAGGTGAAAATCTAACCTGATTTGTATTCTACCTCCTTAAAATTATGCCTGCAAATCCAAAACACACGTCCCCCTTTCCCATTTTAAGATAGAGTGGATTCGATTCTCTCTCTAAGAAGCTACAACATTTCACCTCAAAGGGTTTTAGTATAAAAAGTCATTCAAGCTCGCTAAAGGCTTCGGCATGAAATACAACACATCTAACTCTTTTTGCATCTCGTGTAGTCATTTGGACCCATGTAAAATGCAACATCCCACCATCTGAGCAATGAAGATTGCATTTTATGTAAGTGGAAATAGTCAATGCCAGATGCCCATAGAGTGAGACCCAGTATGTCCTGAAGAAGTGTTACTCAACTGGTGGTCTACAAGACATCAGAAGGTGGTCCTTGAAATGCATTGGAGACACATACACATATTCCTGTGCAGCTGGGAGGTCAGTGTCTATAGGCAGGACTCTAGCTGGGAGTCAGTGCCCGATTTGTGTTAGTGTCTAATTAACATGTTTGTAATTAGAGCAACAGAACTGTAATTTCACAAAATAATATTTAGTTTAGAATAAGTGTTGCATATCTCATCTATCACACCACGGCCACCACTGACTTCCCTGCCCCACAGCTAAACAACAGTGGGATGCAACATTATCTACGGAGTTTGTTCGTAACAGTGAGATGCCCTTCCAGTTTAAAAATGTGAAGAATCACTGCTCTCCAGAAACATTCAGGGGATGCTTTAGTAAAGGTTTGTGTTCTTGGTTCATCCCACCAGTATGAACATCTCCCATTTTATGGGATTTGCACCTCTGGGTTTCTGTTCTACCACCCACAGTCACTGTAATTTCCTATTACTTCAGCATCCGCCCACGGGTTCTCTGAACCATATATTGGGCTCTTCAGGCACCATGACAATACTGATGCATAATAATTACATTACTATACATTTGCATACCCACCCTGCCTTCTCCAGCAACTCCTGAGCTGGGGCAGCAACAGATTTGAGCTTTACCAAGAGAGTCACACTGTGACCAACTGAGGATGCTACTTTGGTCCTGGTGGTGTGCAGGGGACGCGTGTACAGAAAAGCCCAGCACTGTTACCACCGCATACATTTTCATTTCCATCAGAGTGGGAAACTTTTCATTTTCAGCAGAGCGTGACTCAGAAGCCCACTTCTTGATAGAAAGGAGTCTTTAATTTTGTTTTTGTCTAATCAAAACCATGCAACAGCTACATTTCACCCAATTTGCTCAACATCATGTGAAAGTGTTTGCAACTGTAAGCAAAGCATTAAAAATATCATGAAGATTAGCAAGGGGAAGATGGGAACAGCCTGGCAGGATGGTGGCTGACAGCTGATATTTATTAGGACTGGATGGAGCAGTAAGTTAACAAAACCTGCCACTTCAAAACAACCAAAACCAAACATGTCCCGAGGATCAGAATCCAAACTGGGAAAGGGAGGGGGTGACAGAGCAGGCAACCCCTCCCCGCGACTGCTCTGACAGCTTTTGCTTTGGGATATAGCAAATCTTAGCACACAATGTACCAGAGCCTCATTATTGAAAACATCACAGCTTGCTGAGCGTACTAGTACATATGAAGTTTACAGTAACTCCATATTCCTGAGGAGTTCTCAAAAATTTGACTACAGGGCTTGTATTACAGACCTATTGTCAATAAACTACGTATTTAGTATGCCAGGGCACCTAAGACAACCCAATCCCCTTCAGTCTAACACAGAAAAATGCTAAGCTTGGGAATTATAATGATATTATCACTGTTGCTGTGTAGTAACAGGGGAAAATACTGACTTTCAGTGATCTCAGATTGTTAAAAATCTGTGAGTAATTAAAATTAATGTGGAAATTTCTGCTAGACTGCTTAAGAAATAAAGAAGCTCCTTGCTAACACTGCTGACTCTGATGATAAGTTAAAAATTTGCTGAGGACATCAGACCATGAGAAAAAGAGACAAAAAAAAATTAAAGAAACAGCTTTTTTTTTTCAGTGGCACATGCACAGCCTGTCACGGGCTGGCACACTGTCATATGCAGTATCGTCTTTTAGAGGCTACAATTTTCACTTGATCTTTTAAAAAGAAATATAGCTAGAATCCCAGTTGGGGGAAGAACGTTGATCATAACATGCAAAAATGAATAGAAATAGAACTTTTACTGAGTGATACTGCAAGGTTATTTAAAAAATCTTTTTACTGGCAAATGCTGTTGGTTATAGCCAAATCTTCCCTTCTGTAGAAACTAAGAATAAAGTTAGAGGTAATATGTTAATCTAATCACTCCACATGAACCAAAACCACAAAAAAAAATAATTCTAGCATTTCTTGGTAAGATTTACCCTCATAAAAATTATTTGATCCAATTTTTAAATTTGTGCTAATTCATTTGGAAACAGTGACCTGTTTCTGCTTCCATCCAATCAAAGAAAAAAATTCCCAGTAGGGCAAGGGTTGAACCATTTTACTTTTAAGTTTATTTTTTCTTGTTGTATTTAATGTTCTAACCAGACGTCCTACAAAATAAACTACAACAAGCTTGTCTGGACATTTAATAAGGGCCAGATTCAGCAAACACCAGCTAGTAAATTTAGCATTTAATGGGCACAATTTGTTGGCCCTATTTTGTAAAAAGAAAGACGCATATTCAGGGAAGGCTATTACATGCAGAGATGTCTCAGAAAGATATTGCTAAAGTGTACATCAATTTTCATTTATATGGTTTAATTCTTGGATGTGATATCTTTATTGTGTAGAGACTTGCACCATTTCAACTTAACAACAACTATTTTTGAATATTTCCAAATAGATAATTTCAATAGACTTATTCCATTATAGCATTTTCAAAGTTCCAGGCTGTGTGGAACTGGCCATGAAAGCACCCAGCTAATGTGGCATTGAGGACCTGATCCCACTCCCCGTAAAGTCAGTGGAAAGACTTCAGCAGCACTTGGACCAAGCCTGTTATATGAGGTGAATGAGTAATAAGAATAATACACAGAATGATTCACATTTAATAGGACTATTGTCAAAATACAATGCAAGCAGGAGTTTCGGATCCCTTGAATGTCTGTCAGTGCACGTCTTTTCGCCCGATCCTCTCTCTTTATTTCTTACTGCAAACTAGATGGCAAAGTAAGACCAAGAAGCTGGCTGCAACCACCGCTGATCACCAACAAATGAGCAAACACACAGAGTTAAGGGTGATGCTCCCTCCTTAGCCCAAGCTGGGTTTTGCAGATCTGGGGGGTGGGGTGGGGTGGGGAGGTGGGGTGGGAAGGGGAGTGCCGGGGTGTTGCACAGGGCCAGGACACAAGGTCAGACCTAGGTGTTGTGGGCAGATGCTCTGGTCAGTACTTTGCACATATGCTGCCCGCACTGCCCCTGGTGCAGTCTGGTCCTCCTAAGTCAGTCCTTCAGTCTCGTGTTGGGAACACAAAGACAATGATAAAGTTTGCTCAAATCGGGGAAGACTGCAGAACCAGGCTGAAGAGGCAGTGTTTTCTCATCTCTCCTGCTAGCAAACGTGTTTGCCTCTGTGAGTCTATATCGCCCCAATCAAAATTAGTGCTCCTATGTGCCACAGTGTCTGGGCAAATGGTAGTAAAGCACAGCTCAGCTAGAAATTAGATCCCGGGCCAAGAAGGACAAATGCATAAAATGGAATTGGTGTAAGAATCAATCTGTTCACCCACTTGCTTTACTAGGATCAGAGTTATAAAAGAGACGGTAAAGAGCTTAAAAGGGACTTTCTGAATTCATTTAGGTAGGAAAAGAGTAGGAAAAGAGAGATTTTCATCACTTACATTTGAAGGAAAAAAGAGAAATTAAAAAGGAAGAACATAATCAAGTGCATTGCAATGGATATTTAACAAAGACATTCAGGGAATGACCGCACATACTGCAACTTATTATATTGTTTTGATTTTTAAAATGTAATTTTGACAATGCAATTGCTTTAACTGTCTCTAGTGATAGCAAGTGCTTATAACTATTGCTTATATTACAGCAAGAGCCCTTTTAACATCTGAAAACAATAAATAGAGCACTAAAAGGCAACCTGTGCTTTCAGCTCTTTTTGATTTAACAACCCCAAACAGCACTCCAATGAGTAATACTGGAATAGCCAAAACCTGACATTATCTCATGTTGTTGCCATTGTCTAAATGAATAGTATATGCTGAATTTTATAAAGAGAATATGAATAGTAACAGACTGTATAAAATATTTATCTATGATAGAAAAGGTAAAAGCCACATGATACACAAATGGGTAATGGTGATTTATATAATGCTCACTGAGTGTAAATGACCCCACTAAATCTCATTATCCTAAGTATAGGTATAAATTCCTAGGTGACAACTGAAATGTGGAAATAGCAGAAGCATTATAGATCTCCGGTCCCCAATTACTCTAGGTAAAGTATGAAAGATTTTTTTATTAAACGACAAAAGCATCAGAGAAAATAGCGAGTAATATAGTAGGTAAAGACTTTATAATCTACTGCTTTGAACTTCTTTTCATATTAACAGGAAGTGAAATCTGGGTCTGAACTCCACATAATAAACTTGACTTTGTTCCCACTGACATCAGCTCCAATTTTGCTTCCAACCTTCATGGGAATGGACTAAGTGAAATAACACATGAAACAAATTACTCTAAATATGTATTTACCAATTGTTTTTTAACACAGCCTTTCTGAGGTGCTGAGAAGTAATAGCAGAATTACTGCTAAGACTCTTAACAGTGACAGTGACTCTTAAGGATGTATACTCTCCTGCATGCAAGTGCATGTATAGACAAACAGAAAAAAACGTAAAAATTTTAATATAAACCTACAGCATTCACTCTCTCTAAACTCAGAGACTGATGAAACACCTAGAACTTCAATGAAAATGAGTGTGCAATCACATCATACACCTAAAGCAGACTCTGGCAGGAATCATCTCTTGCACAGACATCTTCCATATTAACAGTCAGGTTGCACAGATGTAAAATGTACCAGTTTGGCCCATTTTATTCAGCAGCCATCCCATAAAAATAGGATTTATCTTACTTCACTTCCACAACAAGAAAATTTGTCTAACCCTGTCACCTAAGCATCCTTTATAGCCTAGGCAAGGGACAGGCACTTCCAGAGAGCGATTGATCCCACCTAATTTCTGACATTTCTTTCATCCCATCATGCTTGGGACATCTGCACTTGAAATGCAGCAAGTCAGAAGGTGTGCCCAGCTCTACAGCAGAGAGGACTAAGGAGGAGGACCTGGCAACTACTATGGTCAGTTATAATTTGCCTGCGTTCGCAAGCACACAAGTTTGTACAGTCCTTCTGCATTGTTGTCTAGCCTGATTCATTTTGTCTACTCTTGTAAGTATCAAAATTTCTCCTGAAGTTGACAAATTAAAAGAAAAGGGAAACATGTCTCTTTTTTATAAAAAGATGGTAACAGACATGTTTTTTGTGTTTCTTTCGTATAAATGAGAGAGGAACAACATCACTGGGTTTCAGTCTATATCAAGCCTGATACGCATCAGCCTCTCCCCTCCTCCCCCTCAAAATAAAGCAAGCAGTGATATTTTCATCTCAGTTCATATCACAAATATGATCTGAATTTTATGTATGGTAGAACAAATCCAGAAGAATTGCAGCAAGGCTGCAAGCATGTAAAACCAGGGTGAGACCAAATTTTGTCTCCGCGTATGCAAGCGGGGGTGTAATCAATTTCTATATACCTGAGAAGTTCAAATACAAGACACAGCTGCCTCACAGATGCACTCAGCAACCTCAACCTATATCCCATGTGCCACTGAGTCGATCTGTTAAGATCAGGATAAATACCCACGAGAAGGTTGCTTTCAATTAAAGTGCCCAACGAGCTCTTCCAAGTAGTTTTGAAACGGACACAAGAGTAATTCTTAAATTGAATTCCTTTCCTGGGTTAATTGCATTCTCCTGAATTAGCCGCCGGCTATCTGTATCTATACCATACAAAGTTTGTGAAATAAACATCCAAACTCCCCATTTACCATTCTGGATCTTATATAAATAAAGCCCTCTTCATTTAATCACACGGATTGTTTAGGTTGAATTAGTCAAACCAATAATCTGCAGAGGTTTATTCAGCTCTGGCAATTACTTATCAATTTGCAAAGAAGTCTGGGGAAAAGAAAGCAGGGCGGGGGGGTGGGGTGGGGTGGGGGTGGTATGTAAACAGATACCAGGGCTCTTCTCGCAATTCCAAAGGAAATTTGGGATTGCAAAGGAGAGTAGAGATCCAGCCTCCGGTAGGGGCTTGGGTTGTAGAGCACCAACCGCTCTGCTGAGGGACCGCTCAACCCAAGCAGCGTTACCACGATTTCATAAACCTGGACATCGGTCGGGCTACGCAGAGGTAGCAAGGTGGGCGCTGGCTGCCTGTGAGCTGGCTGTGAGTCAGGGCACTACTGTCTGTCAGGCAGTGCGGAGCGAGCGATGCTCCAGCCAGGGCTTGCAGTCAGTTCTCAGAATATGATTTCAGGGACCTGCCAACTGGAGCCAGAGGCCAAGTCCCGCTCGGTTGACGCCCAATTACTTGCAGACTTTGCCTCCCTCGTTTGATTCTCCCTCGAATCTCCTCCCCCAGGGGAGGCCTTAGGTACAAACGCTCCCACCTGAGCAGATTTGAAGGGAAGGGCCGCGACGGATTTGTCCCCCATCAGCTCTTTTAGCAGCTCCCTCCCCACAAGCAAGCATGCTGCCCTTGGCACGGTCCCCGTCATGACTGCACGACAGCAGATATAGGAGACGCCTGCTGCTTCAAGACCTCCCTAAGTATCCCCAAAAACACTAGCAGGGTCCCAAGGACAAGAACGCCCCTCTCTAACTCTGCACTGCCCCACCACCGCCCTCAAACCAGTGCCCAGCACTAACCTCACAGAGGTCTTGGAGCTCCAGTGAGGGGAAGGGGCAGACACGGGGCCACCGAACCTCCCTCCATCTCCCGAAGGGAGAGTTAGTGATCAGGGAAAGGCAAGGGATGACCACGGTCTCTGTTTTTAATAAGGCAGAACTCTTGCTTAAGAGGAAATCGTTTTATGGACCATCTAGGCCTGGTCTTGAAACCTTGGCAACGCAGCGTTCTAGACCAACTTTCCTAACTTAAACCTTTTGCCAACAACAGAGATGTTTCCATGAAACAAAAGGAAAAAACACACCTCATGCATAGTTTAAAGTCACTTGTAAAGGGAATGTTTTTGGCTTCTCTCCCAGTTACTCAATATGTGAGCTCTACGACTTGATCAGAAAGAAAAAATAGGGGAAGAAAGGGCAATGCATTGTAGTTACATTCCTGCTTTTGCCTTTTGGGGCTGTAAGAAAGAACAATTCATAATTGTTCCAAATAACTGTTGTCAAAATACTTTCCTTTTTTTGGCAATGTAGACATTAATTAATTACATCTGTGTGATTCGGGGGGGATCTCTCACTTGCCTGTAATACCTCCGTTACTTGAACTAAGCATCGTTAGAAAGACATCAGCCCCTGTAATTTGATTTCTATGCTGGTATTGTATATTTATTCAGTAGCTTTGCAAATACAGTTAAGCTCCCTTGTGTTGGAAATATTATTTACAGAATGCCTTATAAGGGAACAGTTTGAACTGATGTATGCAGAACTGTGTGAAGTCAAGAGACCCAGAGACCTCTGGTTGAAAACCAAATTAAACCGCTGGCGACATCTGCATAAGTTCCCCGGTTTCCCACCTTGTCTAAGCTCTCCTCGGAAAAAACCTGACCCAGGCTAAATCCAAAAGTCATGAAGAAATCCCAAGTCCCAATCATCTCAGTCTTTTCACTGAAAGAGCAACTAATGCAGTGTCCTCTTAGGGCAGAGGCCCACGGAGAGGGAGGCAGAGGGACGCAACCCATGCTCAGAAGGTGCCAATGCCCTCCTCGTGCCTCTGGGAAAGATACCAGTAAAAAGGAAACTGGAATGAAATGGTTATAAATGGCAGTTAACACCAGTTAGGGAGTAAGATCTGCTGCTCACAGGGGTCAGAATTAATCTAAAATTAGGGTCAGTAGTCTAAAATACGTATCTAGATTATTTCTGCACAGGGCAAACCATCCCACATCTCAGGGATGAATTACCCCCTGGAAGTGATTACAGCTTGCAGGAGGAGTTTAGTCCAGGCTGAATGAGACAGCTAATGCTAGGTGACAAGAGGCACACCTTTCATAGCTCAGCTGGCTTCGACCCTTAGACTCGGCAGTGACAAGTTCCATGTCCCAGTACCCCAAATTACACAGTCTGGAGGCCCGTGCCATTTTAAGCAGACATACGTGCCATAAAATCTAACCTGACATTAGCCTGCACGACATGACCTGATTTGCTGCTGTGCCTTAGCGTCCTTGCAGGCTGACATGCTTTAATGCTTCACGCTGCCAAAATGATACAGTAGCTTTTATTAACAAAGTTAATGCCAATTCATGACAAAGAATGTTAGAACTATTACCCATACTTAGTTGAATCCCTTGGGAAAATATCTGAACTGTTTTAGTAATTAATGGCTCACCATCATGCAAAATGATAACAAAGACCAGGAAAGCTTGCATAGGAAATCACCCTTGAAATAAACTTATGAGGAGGTATGTTTGTTGTTCAAAACACATTTTCCACAAATAAATCAAAACAAACCCAGAAGTTCTGCGTGGGAGGGGAGGAAAAGGGAGGGGGAACATATCTGGCGTTTACACATTGAAGCCCATCAAATAATGGATGAGGAATCAGAGCTGACATCATGGCATAACCAACAGTCTGGGACCTATTTGCATGTGGTTAGGAACTAAATTCTCCTCTGCTGCTGATGTCATTTGACAAACTTGCATTAGTGATGTGGATTGGCAGGATTTCCTTTTTTTCCACATAATAAACACCCATGGCATGCCGCAGGCCTACGGGAACCTGGGCATGTCAGGAACACTGCAAGGATGTGAGGTATTGGAGAGGAGAACAATTCACACTCCGGGGCTGCACATGCACAGGCAGGGAGCGATGACACCCACTGCCATCCTCCGTATGCACCGGCAAGCACTCCCTCAGCCCACGTTCAGCAACAGCAAACAGCGTGACATTTATAGAGTCAACGTATTTAGTAAGCAAATACTATAGTTAGTATGCAAAAGAAACAAACGGGGTGATTCCTCTTTCACCCCTCCAGGCAAAATAGCTCAAGCCGCATGAATGCATAGAGCGTGTAAACCAATTAGGCACGTAGCGCAAAAGCTGCTGTGGTATCCGAATACCCCTCTGCATGACATCGGAGCAACCAATACCAATTTACAGTCACATTTGCTTTCCTATGCAATTAAATGAAACAGTCTTTTAAGTAAAAAAAACAGCTAAAAGTAGAATTGAAGTTTACTGTGTTTCTTGTTTATTTATAGCTTTATTTTATGCATATGTACACAGTGTCTATATACATTTTTTCCAGCATATACTAGAATTATACACTGAAAGCTTTAAAACATCCTGACTGCTTCGATTTCAGTGTACTGTGACAAGGAAAAGCTATGTAATTAATCATGCTAATTCAAATGAGAATTACTTTTTGGTTGAACTAGTGTTTTTACAATTGCCTCCAGACTTTGTGCTTTTCATTAATACTATTAGCGCTATGGAATTACTTACTCCTCATTTTATATACGCTTTTCTGTAAGTCAACTAACAAAACTCATTAGTAGCTGTGAAAGAGCATATTGATAGAATAAAAATATCTAAAATAGTTTTGAGAATTCTCAGGCTGAACCCTATATATCATGGGGTTTCACTTAGTACTCCAGGCCCTTTTCCCTAATATAAATAAACTTATGTAAAATTGAAGGTTTTTAAACTTGCCTTTAAGAGACCATACACTTCCTGAATGAACCATTTTTAAATTACACATAAACACATGTAATCAATCTTTACTACGCAGCTAGGAATTTAGCATATGGTTGGGGGGGGTTATGTTTTTATTTTTTTAAAGCAGGCACTTGGCACTTGTGGATGAAAACGTACAATTAGCAACAATAACCTGGACTAAGGCAAAAATCAAACTTTACAGTATCCTGCAATGACAGCACCACTGTAAGAGTTAAATAATCCAACAGCAGCAGCTATACCCAGTGAGGCCTAGGCAGAATTTGGATTAACAGCTTCACAAAAGCAGAGCAAAGGTGGGGAACATTTTTTGGGTTTGTTTTTACTGTTTTAAAGATTATGGGGCAGAACCGCACCTGGAGCGAGTGGACGAAAGCGCACTGAAGTCAACCAAACAGTGACAATTTACATTTGCCTTGGGAATATAAAACCACGTATAATTTGCAAGAGCGGCTGAAGATGTTGAGCATATCACGCGCGACGTTTCCGAGCGCTCCCCATTTCTGTAACACTCTCGGGTCTTCCCAGACCACAGGCTGCTCAGCTGTGTCCCTAGCAGGGCTCTGAGCTGCGGCAGGCAGAGCTGCAGGGCACACAGGTGGAACAAGGTGAGAGTTCTCCAAGCACCCCTGGGATGAGCTGGGGACGACGAGTTCACTGGGATTCATTTATAGCTCGTCCTGATTGCCTGGAGGTGGGCTAGGCAACGGAGACCTCTGCATCGGGGCCAGGGGAACCAACCCTGCTCTGCTCTGTGAGCACAGAGACTCGCCAGTTCCCATGTGCCTCAAATCTTTCGGCCTCATCTCCTGCTCCACTGCCTGGGGGCACCAGGGTCTCAGGGAATTTCATCTGGGCAGCACTGTATTCCTCACGCTCTGAAATTCACCTGCAGCAGCTACCTGACCTGCTGACAATGCAGGGTGTTGGAGCAGGAGAGGGAGAGGGACAGGAAGGTTACGCAGCAACCAGGCACCACTAAAAGACATCGTATTCCTGAGCAACAGCCTAATACCCTCTCCCACCATAGGATCAGTGTGTTTGGAGCACGCCATCACACAACTCTGCACCCGCATGCCTGCTCTCGTCCCAGACCAGCATAACACAGCCTCATGCGCCCGATTTCCAGGGACTTGAGAGGTCTGCATAAATACAAGAGCAAATAAAAAGGGGGAAGCCGAAGGATGCTAGTACACATGTTTAAAGTAAGATTCCTCGAGGCTTCGTCGAGAAATGCATGTAAAAATTCTATGGAGTTTTATTTTTTGGAAACTGCTATCCTGCAGGTAGAAACAGATAGATGGTGCAGGAACATCACAGACCAAGATATAATCCTGCTCCAAATTACATTCACTGATCCTGTACTAGCACAAGGGTGATTACACCGAGGACAGGCAGGTAGCTTGGCTGGGACTGTTTGGTAGACAAAAATCATTTAAATTGCCCTGGACAGAGGCTGTTCCCAGTAACACCAGTTTATCCATCTCCACCAGCCCCCCCCAAATGGGGCCCCTCCTGAACTGCCTCTTTGTAAATTTAGTTCTGTATTCCTAATCCATTAGTTTCCTCAAAGTTTAATTACTTCAAGGTTCAAAAAAAGGAATGCGTGCAAAGAGGAAAAAAAGAACCTTCTTAAAAGTGAAATCAAAGCTGCGGGAACAGCACTCAAAGCTGAATATCCCTGTTTATTTACAGAGCGGGTACAACACAGACAACAGCAGTCTGAGCCCTCCCTGCTACTTGCCAGCTTGCTTTAACGCCAACTTAGGAGGACCACCCAGGCGAGGGTATCGCAGGCTCGGTGCCCACACAGTCTTTGGCCCTGCTTCTGAAGCTGCCAGCAAAGATGCCAATTAGGGCCAGCAGCGATTTGGACACCTGTCTGCTCTGAACCCACGTAAGACCACCAACTAATGCTTTACACGCAGGCTCCAAAAGCAGCTATCACTTTCCAGCTCGACTTCTGTGGGCTGGATTTGAACTACTGACCTGGAAGCAAAAGGCTCATTTATGCTCGGGCTGCAAGAGCCTGAATTCCTCCCCCTCCACTTTCCGACTCTCAGCCTTTCCAAAGTCAGAAAAAAACAGGACACACACATTTGGGAAAGCAGCAACGGCCACCAGAAAATATAATTAAAGCATAACAAGGCTGGGCTTTAAAATGCATATTAAGACAAAGGGAGGTTTTGGCGGGAGTGATGATGATGGGGGAGGAGAGGGGATGCTGACAGGTGGCCAAGGGCAGGAGGAGGAGGAAGGAGAGGGAGGGCAAGCCGAGTGCCTGCTCCTTTCGGCAGCCCTGCAAGTTTCCTCTTGCTTCTGCCCCATAACATTTCCTTTCCTAGAATAGAGTCAGATGCAAGTTACACCAAAGGACAGAATTGGAAAGAAGCACAAACATTTACTCTTTTGTGTTGCATCTACTGTGTTCTCCCAATAAAAGCAACTTGTGCTGCATGTCCAGCTTCCAGAGACTGAATGTGGCTTATTCGAAACGCTACCTGGATACTTGGTTTTTGCCCACATCTCTCCGGACACCCTTTTCCTTTTGCAGGGTCTTTACACATCATGCTTTTTTTCTTCTCTAGTTTCTGCTTCATTTATTCCCCTACTTCTATGTCATTTTTCATCCCACCATCACTCTCTCTACCACCTGGGCTCACATCTCTCCCTCCCTCTCTCCTTGTGCTGCCACAATCCCAAACTCCCAGCTGGGGCAGAGAGGGTGAGGAGAAGTGCCGATGTTAGTATGGCCAGACCAGGGCAGGCCAGCAGCAGCTCTCAGCCTGCCATGTGCAGCTCCAACGCTTATGAGTAAGTAAGTAAGTCGGACGTTGCGGGGGCAGGAAAAACAGAAATCATTTTGGTGTTTGGGGCATGCATGGAGCAGAGATAAAAGAGCCTCTGAGCTCCTGTTTCTACAGGGAGGACACACACACGCTGTCCTGCCTGGCAACCCAGAATGAGCAAGGTCTTGGCTCAGGTAACCAAATAATGGCTAGTTTTCCCAGGGAAAAGGCTCTCCAAACTTCTCTGTCTGCCTCACCAGCTCCTACCTGGTTTTCCGGTGCTGGGCAAAGATGAGGGTACCGAATGAGCAACGAAGTCTTTCTAAAACTTTTACGATTTTACTTTGATAACACTTGTGGCTCAACCCACTGCCTGTGAGGTGAGGAAAAAAAAAAGAAAAAAAAAAAAAAGCCAAAATGGGTGAATAAACCCTGGTGTTGGCTTGATCAGAAGCCTTCTGCAGCAGGAACATAGTACTGAGTGTCCTGCTTCCAGAAACATCAGATGGCATATCAGTCTGACCTCAAGGTTATCAGTGGCTGCCTGAGGGGAAGAGTTTGATAGGTGAGATAGAAACAGGCCACTCTGGTAAGTCTGGGTCAAGAAGAGTGGTGCATTCACTGCCGCACAACATGGCAAAGGCGATCATGAGCAAGAAGGTATTTCTATTTCGGACAAATTCGTTGGGAACTCATGGAGCCGCACTGGGAAGCCAAAGCAGCAAGAGGTGGCATGGGATTAAAACAGAGCCCCTTTGGCTCCCACGCTGGGTGGTGAGGCTGAGATGGACAGTCTTGTTTGAAATAGCAGCTGCTCCAACGCAGGTTTGTGAGCTTGGAGAGCCTTGCGGAAAAAGGGCGAGAAGGGCTTGCTCACTAGGCAGGTTTTTCCAAGTTCTCAGAGCTCTAATTATGATGGTGGGCGAGGAGAGGCGATTTGCCAGTGTACCCTTGGCAACTTGTTTATATGGCCTTTAAAGTTAATACAAGGAATAGGTAAAATATGAACTGACATACGGATTTAGCAAATCTCGCACACCTTCAAACGCTGCTTTGCTATGTCACCCTTCCACTGCCCAGCTCTCAGACGCACGCACCAGGATATGCCATACTGTATATTTGTAAGAGTTCCCACTAGGTACAAAGGTGACGCCAATAGGAAGCCATCAGTCTTTATAAAGTTGAGTCATTTCTTTTTAAAAGAATGAGGGGGAAAAAGTCCTTTGATGGGCCAAACACTGCTCCCCCTGATGCTGGCATAAATCCTGAACATCAGTGAGTATTACAAAGGGACTGCTCAGGATTTACGCCACATAAGTCAGAGCAGAATGAGGCCTGATAACTGTTTATTTTTTTAAAATGAAGGCTTTAAAATAAACCATATGGATTTTCACTTATATTAGATGTGTAAAGAGGTCTCTGAAGAGCAGTTTGTAAAAGCAGAGGAAACCATATACTGTGCATCAGACCATACAGGAGAGCCAGGAATGCATCTAGACCCCTGCGAGAGGCATTCAGCTCTGCAGGCAGTGCCCGCGGCGACTCTGGCTCGGGCAAAAGCGCTGTATTCCTTTAAGCACAAGCTGGTGCACCATGTAGCAGAGAGGCTGTAGATTCAGCTGTGTTCTTACCTCACTTTCCCTTCTGCAGTGACCTCATCCTGTTACAATGCTACTATTCATGCAGATGGGGTGGAAGACTGCATACAAAAGTTTCATTTAGGCACATAAACATGAATATTTAGCCTGTTTGATTAGAAATGAAAGCCAAATACTTCTACTTTTTGCAATCTGGGAGAGACTTTTAGATTTTTTAGTAATCCTGATTTTACAGGCCAGCATTGAAAAACAATATAATGAACGACATGTAATAATTTCTCTGATAACCATGTTAATATCCTTGTCCTCGGTGATCCCACCGCAGCTTCTTTTGCTTAAAAATATTAATGAGAGAGGGAAAGAGAGCATATGCAAACATGTACCAGGAGAAGATAAAAGATTGATTAAAAAACCCCAACCCTGATTCTGATTCTCAGCAAGTGTAAACTGATGTTGCTGAAGTCAACATAGCTCCATAGATACTAGATTTATTCCTTGCTGAATCTCTAACCCCAAATGGCTAGTAATATATATGCTATTTCACTAAGTGGTTACCATGTCCCTCTCTGTGACTCCCAGGGTTTGTAACCGTGCATAATGATAGTGATGAACACTGAATATTCCACCGTTGAACTTTCTGAAGCTCGGGGGATGAGTGCTTACTCATGCCACTTGTATCAGTCACCTGGCTGGGGAGCCTCGGCTGTCCCCAGTCCCGTGGTGCCACCAGAGAACCATCCAGAGAACCTAATGTTAGACTGTAATTAGCTCTTAACCTAAGTGCTCCACTAACTCTATTAGGAGCTTTGGCTCCTGATTTAGACAGGTGTCTCAAATCGGGCTACGTAAATAAACCCCAGATAGTTTCCATAGCTAGACCTGACACTCCACCAATTTCAAATGAAGAAGATGAGCAATTAAATCCTTTTGCACCCTATTTCCTCTGCTCGGCAGTTCTCAGCCATAGCTACCTCCCTGCCATGTCAACATCTCAGTGTTGATTCTGAACAACTCCATGGGGTATAGCTGACTGTATCTCATGTACTTGGGTGGTTACTACTACAGGGCTTAGGTGGTCCTATTGAATTCTGCTGCCCATAGTTTTTGCTGTACCTCTTTATAGTAAAGGAGTTTCTATCACATGTTGCTCTGTATAAGCAATCACACAACACAGCTGGTGGGAGCAAATTGCAGCAAAATAGGACTATTTACAGAAATTGTGACACTTTTCACTGCTCCAGAGTAAAAGCACTCCAGTTTTGCATGGGTGTCCAGTAACACTTTGAGTCTAAGTTCAAATAAACACATCACAATTTACACACATAGTGCATTCACTATGACAGCTATTCATGTGTGGCCTAATCATAAACATATTACAAGTAAAAGGAACGATTTAATTTGACTTGGGTAGTCCTAGGGGTTGTTCCCATTACTGAAACATAATTTACTTTGGCGCTCTTCAAGTGAGCCCTGATGCCTTTCTGTGTTCACCTCACCTTGTTGCACTGTACGTGTCTTTGCAAATTCCCATCCTCCTTCAAAAGTCACGTTTCTGCCCGTAGCTGAGATGATTGCTCTCAAGTTTCCTCCTTCCCCTTTAAAAGTTTCCTTGTTTTACATCCTTCTTTGATGGTCTTTTACCTTCATCCTTCCCAGCTCGTTAAAAAAAACAGAGGAGTGAGTTGAATTTCTGTCCTGTGAGCAGTTCGGGAAGGCACAGAACTGTCCACCACAACTCGGGAACTGAGGTCTGTCAACACTTCATGCGTTGCTGACCAACACTGGCTAGGGAATCAGCAAAATATTTTGCTGCTCCTCCCTGCTCTCCATCCATGGTAATCTTTTACTCCCTTCCTAACCAGTCTTGCATCCCTAGACAGCCCCATCAACATCTGGAATCTACCCCATTCTTTGCAGCCAAATCCCAATGTGCGGAACCGCCTCAGGTTCATGAGAACATTGCCCGTATCAAGATAAGAATAATGATACGACCAAGATAATGGTTAGCTCCCAAATGGGATCTTGATGTCCATGAAGACTAGCACCCAAAGCAGACTGAAGCTGACAATGGCTAAACACCAATATAAAATATCCTGGGAAAATTATCTCCTGTGATTCACCTGCTAAATTACAGCTCTTATATCTTGCACTTCCTGCATTTGCAGTTTTCCCACTTACTGTCAAGGAGGGACGGGGTTATGATGAGAAAGGGGAACAGCAGACTTGGACTCTGCAAAGCAGATCTGAGAGAAGATTTTTGCTATAAATTTGCTAGCCAGTTAATTAAACACATCTTTACAGGGATCTGAGTAGCTATTAATCTCAAACCAATGATGTTTAGAATTTTACAAGCAATTTGGTTTGATAATTTACACAGACTCCTTCAGCTGTCTTGCTGAAGCAAATCCACCAGTAGCATTTATGAATTCACGTTTCTGGATGGATTCTGGATCACTCTTATTCCGGAGCAGTGAAAAGTGTCACAATTTCTGTAAACAGTCCCATTTTGCTGCAATGTGCTCCCACCAGCTGTGTTGTGTGACCGCTCGTACATAGCAACACGTGATAATAACTCTTCTGTTATAAAGAGATAGAGTCACAAAAACCCCTCTTCCTTTCATGTTTGTCAGCGTATGCTGAGGTGCTGAGGGACACCTAACCATGTGGTATGCGTTGCAAACCAGGTCTCCTTCTTCACTGGCTAGTGGGAAACGTTCACTGGGTCCCTACACACGTTTTGGCATCTGGTAAAGGTTTAAGAATTCCTCATCTTCCACTCAGAGAATCATCTTTCAAATCAAGATGAACTCTCAAAAGATGACAACTCTGACCCAAAAAGCATTTCAAATGCTGCACTTGCAGAAAACTGATTGTTGCAAGATTCCACTGTGATGATTAAGCGAATGTTTGGGAAGACCCTGAAAACTGCAGAAAAGAAAAATTTGGTGTTGTTATTCCATGTAAATTCATCCCCGACAGATTAGATTTTACCCAGTGGCATTTTCAATTACATGCCTCAAATAAGGTTTTAATTTAGATTTAGTAAGACAGTTATTGCATGCTAATTAAATACTAATGGATTATTAAAAACATATTTTCTGCAGGTTTAACAATCCCGTAGTAAGCACATCTATGTAAACCTGAATACACATGGTTTTAATCAGTCATTGGAATTAAGTTAAAACATAATTGCTGAAAGTTGAAGTATGTGATTGGACTCAAGAAGACAATTACAGTATGTCTATTACACAAACATGGATTTGATGGAAGAATTAATAGGCAATAATTTTATTTATCTGCTAAATAATGGTATTGATTTAAAAGTATTCATATGTCATACGTATTAACTGTATTTAAATAAAAAAAGGATACAGAAGAACAAATACATTGCATTAAGCAGACTCACACAAGGACTGGTCACTAAATTGCATTTCTTTTAAAAACGATTCTCGGCTGAAAGACATTTCATTATTCTTAGACATAGATTTTTGCTTAGAAGTAGTACAGTGCACTTTTTATATAGTGTCTGTTAACAAAAATATATCTTTATCACTTGCCAAGAATGATGTCACATTTTTAGTCTTTGGCCAATTCCTTAGCCAATTGGAGTCTACTTCTGAAGCATGTAAAACTATTTATCTTTCAAAAAATCTGGCAATCTCATTGAACACTTCTACACATATTGATGCATTAGGTACCCCTAGCAACCCTGTAAACAGAAAATAATCTGGAGGATTATCTTAACTAATGAGATAATTTAGTAATTACAGGTATTTTAATTAGCATTGGTAAAGACATCCTTAAAAAAATTTTATTGTTTAATGACCAACCATCCTCTGTTGCTCCAGATCACAGAAGTTACAGTAACAGGCTGCCCCACTGAAGTCCTTACCATGCCTGAGTCCATGCCGAGAGGATACGGGCACCGGAGGAAGCCCTCATCACAATACCTTTAATTAATATTTGGAGCTGTAGAACGACAGTTACGGAAGCAAACTATACGCACTGAAACTATTACCAGCTTTTTAGGATATTTTTACATTTCTCTGCACTATTGACACAAGCCTGCAAATATAAAGCAATCATCAAGCCCATCTTTCTGCAATGCAGGGATTACCAGCATTTGTTAATCTATTCATACTTTCTGCTCTTGGCAGACCCCTTTCCAAATCTTTCGCAGAACCATCAGCTTGGGAAGGGAATAATACCCCTTTAGTTGCACCAGCACAGAAGTGGGAAGGAGGACTTTCACAGCAGGAACCTCCTGTTAAATACCTTGGCACAGGAGATGCCAACATAGCAGTCAAAAACTAATCACATGAAAAAGGAAAATTAATTTGGTGGTCTCACTGCATACGCCAGTTGTGAGCACTTTAAAGCTGCTCTCTGGTTCTATGCTATGGCAGTAGGACAACCGCTGGAAAAAAAAAAGGTGTTGCAAGCCAGACTAGAGGTACCTTGGCAGGCTGTGTGGGTAAGCTTGCATCGCTCCTGCCAGTACTACAATTATTAGATGCTATCATCCCCTTGCATTCACTAGTACATGCAAACTTTTAAAACAAACAAGCAAATCAACCACACAATGAAGTAATGGGCTGTTTTGCATCTCTCCTGGCATGGATACAACCTCATTCATCTGATAGCCACGCTACTGAAACCAAAGCACAGAAAACTCAAAGTCAAACAAATGAAAACGCATAGACTTATTCTTGTACTCACTCTCCCAGACAGCGCAGGAAAGGAGAGACAGTACAGAACATTTGCAGCGGTATCTATGGGATGACAAGCACTTAAAACCATTCCACAGCACAAGCTCAGAGCTAGCACTTGTGCCAAGTTTCAATGACATGCTTCAGTAACACGAATTGCTTACTGTTGGGCTTCATTTAACCATCCTGTTTCTAGCAGTTCTCTGAACTATGGATTCTTCTCCCCGAGAATACAAAAGCCCAAGGTATGAGTTCATTGCTAAAGAACGAAAGCATCTCAGCAGCCCAGGCTGCCTGGTGATTTGCTGAGCTCCTCTGCGCCAGTTGTGAGTTTTCTTCTAATTTAACTGTTAAGGTTTAAGCTAAAAAGAATCCACTCAGTGAAGCACTCTATCTATGCAAGCATGATCCTAATCCAAGCCAGGAACATCTCTCAATAAGATTTTTTTTTTATTTAATTGAGGAAAAGTAGTGCTCCTAAAACACTAGTGTTTGCAGTAAAGACTGAGTTTATTTGGATTTTGTAGAAACGCTGTGGTTTGGTCTCACCTTTAGGAGAGATGTAACTAAAGCACCTTTTTTTGCTTTTTATGAATCACTAGACAGGCAACAGGCTTTTTCCCATAGAAAGCCACATTTGCCTCAGTGCTCCAAAGCAATCTGTAAAACTGGCCTCTATCACTGACTAATTATTACTGTTAAGCAAATGTTTTTCTAATGCTTATATCTGAAGCCATCAGACAAACTATAATTTGTGACCAGCCTTTGTATTTGGTAATAGCCTAACGTGGTGGAGTCAGAATCCATTCATTAGCTCTGGCAGGCAGCTCCAGCGTTCTGTGCAAGGAGCAAAGATTAATGCGGACATTGTACTCGGGGTGGCCCTCGTACTGCGAACCCCATGGTTTCAGCTTCATTTACGAATCCAGAAATCTTTTTTTGTTTGCTCAGGAGTAACACTGTTAGTGAATTAAAGCAGTGATATTTGTAAAGAAACTTAACCATGTAAGACAACCCTGATTTTTACATTATTTACACATAAACTATGATATTCATCGTACTTAATTTAAATTATATGCCACTAGCTGTTCCCCATCTCCAAAAATGCACTGGGACAAATTTTTGATTGGAATGTGACTGACAGGGGTGGGAAAGGAAATGTTCCAACTTAGTAATGTGAGTAATGCCTAAATGCGAAATAGTAGCATATTCCCAGAAAACCATTCAGAACTGATGAAATTCAGGAATATCGTTTGCTCTATCTTCTTCAAAATAGGCAACCCTGTAGTAAGATGTACTGTACTTTCCTACATTTCCAGTTTGCACTTTGTGTTGTTAGCCAACAGTTTATTTCTGGCCTTTTGAGGTGGTTTAATTTATGTCATACTTTTCATCCTAAATATTTGTTTCTTATTGTAAATTTATCTTTTGACAGCGAAGCTCATGCTGACAGGGAAAAGTAATTTAATCGAGTAATTTAAGGCTTGATTCCCCAAACTACTTGAGCATCTGCTTAATTAGATTCTGAAATCACACTATGAAGAAGCACAAAGACTCGTAGTCTAACTGTGAACTGGGATGTTTATTGTCTGGGTTCTCTATGTTTTCATTTCACTCTATATCTGCCATCTATTAGCCAGGCACAATATGTAAATGTAAACATTATCTGAATTGAACTGTAAATACAACACACAGTTATTCTGAATTAAAGTTTAGTAGATTGCAAGAAAATAAGATATCCTGAGAATACGATGCTTAAAGTATCCCTGCCTTTTGAATGTATTCATTTAGCTTAAAAGCAAAACAGAGATAGTGTATCTCTTGCAGAGCTCATCAATGACACCAGACAGACTACCCAACATGTTTTCAATAGCATCTTCTTTTACTGAAACAAAAGGACTGAAGAAAAAGAAAGCATTCAACTCCACTCTTCCTTCTATATAGAAAATATGTATTCTCAAAATGCACATCATTTGGAAGGAAATTGTCAGGAAATTATGAGTTTGTCCATAATTTCTTAAATTATGTGTTTGTTCATAGTTCCTTTATGTGCAGAATTGACAGGAGTTACACCAGTGTAATAAATTTACTTTTTCTCTTCTTTCTTCAAAGCCAAAGAAGTTAAATTCCAGTCACCGTTATGGCCTCAGGGAATCTAGGGTTTCACTAACACAATAGCAGTGAGTTTAAAAAGTCTAAGGCACCCCAGGAAAGCCACGAATAAATGTCAAAATATCCTATTTCTCTACTGTGTATGTTTCTCTATCTCATAGTAGCTTTATTTCAAGTAAACTTCATGTACAGGTTCCTATTCCTTTGAACTCAGTTTGCATCACTAGAAGTGCATCTGTAAAGTCTAGAGTCCTCTCTGATTGTCCTACTGCATGCACACCCCCAACAGCCCCCTGACCCTGCACATTAAGACTCCCCCCATCCTAAACAGCCTCCCCTGAGGGTGGGGAATCTTTCCATTGCTCAGGGTAGAATTAATGTGTTTGGGAGGCCAAAAAACCCCACACACCTTAGTGATATCCAAGAATAATGCCTAAAGAAGTAATAGCTGCATCCCCCGTGGCCACATGAGATGACATCACGGGTCCTTCCAGACCCGGAGCTGCTGGTTCCCCTGGGCCCCGCCGATTCAGAGGTCTTCCTGAATTGAACATACAAGTGATTTCTGCCCTCCGAACATCACCAAAGCCATTAATCATGACCTCATGGTACACACAAGGAGGAGAAAGAAATAGAAAGTGCCAAACTTATCTTTTAAGTGCCTTTTGCTCTTTCCAAGTATTTCTAGTAGAGGCAAGGCATTTCTTCAGTGCCTACTTCTCCACTGTTCTTTTAGCAATCACCAAAGAGACTATATAAATATATATATATATGTATATACATACACATTATTATAGAATGAAAGGTAAGAGGACTGATCTAAATGCATCACAATTCAAGCAAGCTGAGCTTTTAAGCCGATGAGGTGTCAAAGCCTGCTCAGCGTTTACACACTGTCAGAGCAGAGCTCGGAGCATAGACTTGCTCGGGAGCATAGACAGGGAGCAAAATTAATCTGGGAGGACCACATGTCCAGTGAAGTTCATAGAAAGGCTTTGTGCATGCCACAGTGCATCAATAATATACCTTTTGTTAGATGTAATAAAGTCTTGGCAAAGACAGGTGATGACTCAGGAAGCACAAACAAATATAGAGTCTCCGAAAAAGTAAGCAAAACAACTCCAGCCAGTTTCAAATTTAAAAGAAATATTACCAAAATCAAAAGCAACATCTGGCAACTGGTTTCCCCACCACCCCAATTTAATTGTGACTGTGCTCCATTAGTGTTTAGAGATGGCTTTAGCAAAGTCCAAAGGCCATCAAAGACAGACAGTTTGGAGCTCCTACCCTCAGACAACTCACGGATCATTTCTCCCCTAAGGAAGCTTTTGAACATAGAGTAGAAACACTCTCTACGAAGTTTCCAGAATGGAAACCAAAATATTTCTCTGAGGATATTTTTCCTCTACTCTTGGGCTGGTAACCTGATGTGCACCTTCTCACTTGAACTTTCTTCTCCGGGTACTGGCGTGGGCACAGCCTGTCGGGTTGCTGACCGCGCAAGAGGGTCTCAGAGCAGCCGAGGTGGCTGGCTCACCTCTGAAGGCAATGCAGGCAAATCTGATTTATTTTGCATTTTAAACAGACCACAAACACGGACACAAGAAGCTACCACATCTCAGCTGAGGGAACAGATTAGGCTGTTCAGCCTCCATCCTAAGAGAGCGTCTGACTGCCTTAACAAGAGGGCTCCACCACGCCGCATGGGTGAGCGCTGAAAACCTGAGACTCTGCGGGTGCTGTTAGGAGCTGACACAGGAGGTGTTAGCCTCGCCTGTGCTGTTGGGTCTCATGTTGCAAAGGGGGTGGAGATGGCAGGCAATGTGGAAAGCAGTGGTCAGCATTGGGCGTTCTTCATCTCCTAAGCGTTGCTAATGCATGGTATTGCAAACAAGGTCAAATACGTGAAGTCAAAGGACACGGTTTCTATATGTTCTGGAGGGGGCTTTTACAGTTACTCTAACTGAAAATGTGGCTTTTCATATTCATTTGAAGAAAACAACACACGTACTACTAATAACTTAGAGTCATCAAAAAGTACTAGGCTATTAATTCATCACAGTGACATGTCTCAGTAAAGCTTTGGAGACAGAGAGAGAAATACCAGTGGAAGACAGTCAGGTTTTATGGCGGTGGTGTTCCTGGGCCAAATTCATCCTTTGTGAAACTGTGCTGACACCATTAAAGACACCCCGCGGATGAATTAGACTCATTACATCTTACATTACATAATGAGATCTGTATAGGGGAATTTCTTACAGTTTTACTGCTACAGCTTCTAATGTTAAATAGGATTTGTACATCCCTAACTTCAAATGAAGTTTCCAAAGTATTTTAAGGCACACATCACCTAGACTACGTAAAAGTAATTTATGAAACAGGTTTCCAAAACATACATGCTTCGGTCTTTGGCCCGGGCTGTTTCACAGCATTGCTATCCGCTGTTAAATTGCTGTCGAAGTCCCACTCAGGACAAGACTGCACTTCTCAGCTGGAAGAAGTGAGCCCTAAGAGATGAGAACATGAAAGCTGCTGATACCTTGTGATCTCCAGAGAACAAAAAGCAAGTACGGTCCCCATGGCCAATGATAAAATGAGGCATTCACACACTGAAAAACTCTTCCCAGCAAAGCCATCTGAAGCCATCTTCTTTTAGGTACCAGAGAAATAAAATGCAAGGCACAGGACTTGTCCTTCCCACTATGGGTTAAACCTGGGTAAAACGGGGTACATCCAATGAACCTGAAGGAGGAGGTGAAGTAAGACTGCCTGTATGGTTGCAAGCTCTGTGCTGCTTTCGAGCCTCCAGAATAAAGCTCAGCTTGACATTGAAAAGCTTTGTAGAGGTTGGTCATTCTCTCAAACTTGACACAGTCATAAATCTAAGGCACTGTGCAGCCAGGCACAGAGTTGTTTTTTTTTCCAGGATGAGAACACATCTGAAACAACACGCTCAGACAGTATGGTATTATTTACTTACAGCTGAGCTTAGGAGATCGGGTAGCAGCCTCAGAAATTATCCCAATTATTTGAAATTGCAGTATAGTGTAAGAATTCTGTCAGGAGAGAGAAGTGCAAAAGGCAGAGCAGTGGGAAAAATTAAGATGGCTTTTTTTTTTAATAAAGCAAAATGAACCAAGGCAAGTATTCAAAAATAAGTTACTAAAAACCATTTTATAAACTAGCTTTAAAATCTCTTAATAGCATTAGCTTACCTTCTGTTGCGTCTGAAGAAGTATATATGAACCAATAATGTTCTCATGAGATTTCATTACTGAAAAGGCTCATTAGAAAAGGCATTAAAATACTAATTACCTCATAAACTATTTAGTTGTGTACCCACTGGGATAGTACTTACGAGTGCTCAAGCTCTTCATAGATCCAGCTAATCAATTAATGCTCATTACAACCAGAAAGAGTATGCAGACTGCAGCATGCAGGAGAAATAAATAAGTCAGAGGTTAGCAAAGAAAGTGACTTGGCTGTAATTGAGCCTTCCTTTGTAACACAACTGTTGTCTGCTACGATTTAATTTTAATCAGCCTTTTTGGTACTTCTGGTAACGTGACTCTTCTCGGCTCAAGAATCTCAGCTATTGTTATTGCTCCTTGAAGTACATAATTTATTATGGGAGATGATACATCAAATGCTATGTGGAGATTCAAGTGGACAGGTATAGTGTTCACTGATACCATGCTAACATTACCTACTGGCTGTGTAAACGAAGAGGAGAGGGGCTTGGGGGTGTGTCTTGGGTGGTTTTCTCCTTCAAAGAAGAGGAGCAGACACAGAGACACAGATGCACTGCCAGCTTTTCCTGCACATGCTCCCACAGAAAGCAAAGCCCAACACCAGCGACTGCCTACCCTCCGCCAAGGCTCGGGAAGGGGCAGGAGATGTCTGCCGGTGAGAACTGGGCTCTCACGGTGTTTTACAAACACCATGGGGGAAGGGGTCCTGCTTTATGCCCCGCAGAGATGGCACATACGCTCCTTCACTTCAGGAGCACCAGGCCTGCGGACCCTCTCTCCTCACCGGACATGGTGGCCCAGTATTGACACTGGAAGTGCCTGGAGCCTGGATGGAGCCTGCTGGGCCCCTCTCCTTGCCTTTTGCCTAGGCCCCTGCAGGGAGGCTTCTGGCGTATGTGCTGTCACCATTAGCCTTGTGTGGATAACAGTCCATCACTTGTGATGCTAACATCCCACTCAGAAACAAAGGATGGAGATCCGCCTGCAGGCAGCCCATGACTTCAGGCAAATGCCATTTCCCAACCACGGGAACATCATGATTTCTCCTGTCCTCTAACAGCCAGGAGACTGGCAGTGTGTTTCTGAAAGAAAGACACTTTAGGAAATGTAGCCCTCAGCACAATCTACAGCATCCCTGGTTAAAGACATCCAGGACTTAATCCTGGTTGCTTATCATCCCCTTCACACATGCAAGTCAAGAGAGCTTCACTTCTGCTTGAGACCTTAAAAATCTCTGCCGAAAGGTCTTACATGCTCCAGAGCAATGCATGTTCATGGTCTCTGTTGTTTTCACTGTGGAGGGGACAAACCAAAGATGGGAACTAGTAAAGTGAGGAACTTTAGAGCTACTTCATCCAGCTGGTCATTGCCCAGGTTGTGGTGGTCAGGAGCCCCATGGCTAGCCTAGCTCCTCATCTAGGAGGGAAGCACATGCTGGATGGGTACTACAAGTCACAGCTATGCTATTTGGATTTTTGTGGGTAGTATTAAACTAGCATCATATATACCAGTTTTACTAAGACTAGCAAAGACACATCTTGAATTTTAAGTGTAGTAGCAAGGGAAGTTTTACTTTTTAAAATTTTAAAATGGGATCAAGCTACCTTGTTTTCTGAAATGAAGGATTTGGGTATCCTTGGATAATCCCAGTAACCACAAATTTCACCAAGGGCAATTCATTCCTATTTTAATTCTCAGCAGTGATGCAGTTATATACCACTTTTCGCATAAACCCTAGATTACCTCTGGGAACTCTTTATGCAACTAATTCAAACATTGCTTGGATCAAGTTTCCAATCAAACTAATCCACCACTAACATCATTTAGAAGACTGACAACTCTCTGCAAATTGATGTAGCAGAACAAATTTCCCATTCTTCGTGCAAATGGTAGTCATCCTAAAAGGCAGTAAGTGGTTTTTGGATAACACACCTGAATTTTCAGTTATTTATTGGTCTTCAACATTCTGAACTATTTCAGGAAAAGCAGTTTCTGAACAAAAGATAAGGTAATGCACAAATAAATAGATGGACAAAGTTAGCCAAATAGGCATAGATAAGATTATGCTTGCACAGCAAAAGTGCATGGAATGAAGGAGGAAAAAAACCCACCAAAACCACAGAAAAGAAAAAAATTTACACACATGCACATGTGCACAAACATGCACACCTGCAGACATCTGACCAACAAAGCTGGAGCTCTTCAGATTGTTAGCTGTTACTATCCCCTACCACTGCCTCTTTTTTAAATGAAGCACTCAGAGAGCCCAGATTTTGTACACATCCAGATATTAATGTTTTGGCAGGATTTTTTAATTTAAGAGGATTCCTAGATGATGAAGTTAGAGCAATATCTGTTACAAAAACCCAAATACATAGTCTTCTCTCTGACACACACACACACTGCACACCAACACCAGCCTTCAGAGCAGCTGCACACATCCATCAGATGGAAAGCAGATCAGGACTTCACCCACTCTTATCCTGGGTATCTCCTGGCTGCTATGTTGGCAGCCAAAACAAAGTTCACGCTTAAACTCATGCTAAAGAGCCTCTGTTAACAGTCAGGGAACACAGTCCATCCTCTTTACATATATTTCTCCTGAACCACAAGCAGCACATAAAGCAGACTCTAGTCAAATCCAGTAATGATGCTAGGTATTTTGGGAAGAAAAAAAAAAAGCAAAAAGTTGGCACAGTAAGGCAAATGTCATACTTTGGTGTATAGTGGTGTTCTGTCAGAAGCCAGACATATTAAAAATATTTACATAATTTAAAATAATTTGTACAGGTCTAGTAAAGTCTATTTTGGGCTTTGGGCTTTAATAAAAGTTTAAACATTTGCTAGATCCCATTGGACTTCATGTGTAACCTTGGCATTTGAGGGCAGTATTGAGGATATGCCATTACTAAACTTTTCATATTAGTATGAGTGTGAACTGAAATACCATAATAAAAATATAACAATATTTCTTGCGACTTGAAAACAGCCATGGACTTTATATGTATTTCCAGATGGGAAACTAAAAATGTACTCTATGTTTGCACATGTATACTCAGAGGTGGCTTTTAGTCTAATTTAAACATTCCAGAATAATGTGGCCTAAATATAACAACATGAATCATCCATCAGTTTCAAAGAAATATCTGGCAATTTTTCATTATGAATCATTAGGGACAGGTACCAATACCCGTCACTGACTGATACAGGAGAGTCAAAAACTCCCAGTGATTGCTTGGTATGATGAATCAATTATAAAGATCTCCTGATATTATTTTGGGGCTTAGAGAAAACAATTTATCTTTAAATATTACGTAATGAACACCTATAGGAAGCAGAGTTGAAAAATTAAGTCACCAAAAGTTCATATAAGATGCTGGAAGAGTTGGCAAAACACCAGCGTGCAAAAAGAAGAGGCAAATACGTACTGTAGTCTAAATAAAAGAATAACATTAAAACCAAAAGCCAAAACCAACAAAATGCTTACCTGGCAGTATCAAACTGTGGAAGGGCCAGAGCTTGCCTAAAGGAAAATTTTGAGATTCAGAAGTATAAACTAGGTCCTCAGTTGATGCAAAAACCACACAGTTCCTCTGAAGTCAATGAATTTATACAGGTTTACAGCAGCTGAGGATCAGGGCTAAATTTTAAAAGTAATCTTTGACTATACCAAAAATGTTGCCTCTGATTTTTTAAAGCTAGAGGAGTGTGAAATTCTATTTTAAGCTGCTTATGGGGCTTGTTTCCTTTCTGAACACTTATTTTAGAAAATTAAAATGGAGAGGAGAGGAGAGGAGAGGAGAGGAGAGGAGAGGAGAGGAGAGGAGAGGAGAGGAGAGGAGAGGAGAGGAGAGGAGAGGAGAGGAGAGGAGAGGAGAGGAGTTGAGCTGCAGTGAAAAGGTGGCTATTTTGTTTTAAATAATTTCCAGTAGACTGAAAAACAAAGCTACAGGAATCCTGGCTGCTGTTTTTCTATTTTACAAAAGCTTTCTCTTTTTTTACAACATAACTTTAAGACCAAGCTTTCATGAATGAAAATGTAATATAATGAAGGTAACAATCCTAAATTAAAGCACTTCCACACTGATATTGTTACTAAATGAAGAATTTGATACTATCTTAAAATAAGATTTTTAGAACATTTTTCAATATGGTAATGAGTTGGTTTCAGTGTGACTTTAATATATAAAATAGGAGAAAAAATAGCACATCTATGACTAGAAAAGGGAGGTTTTGCATAAATTAAATTCTATTCCTAAAAGACTGACAGTGTGTTAGTCAAATCTTTAAAGTTCGTCTTTAAGTGGTCAAAGTCCATGTTCCTCCTGCCTCTGCAATACTAATGGGAAATGATTCCAGTGATATCAAGTATTTTGCTGTCTTCTTTGTAACATAAGTCACTTAAAATGCGATAAACTAGCTAAAGCAGGGTAACTTGGAGGTGCCCACATTGTCAGAGAAATTGCAATCAGTCCTCAGCACATGAGCAACAAGCTGTGAGTAAAGACTGCTCAGGTCCCCCTGGGGGGTCCGGTAAGGTGGGCTATGCAGTAATTGTAGTATAAGGAGGATACAGAGCGCAGAGGACATGACCAACTACACTACATCCCGTGCAGTCTGACTACAGAGCACATTTGGGAAGATTATTCATAGCATTTCATGCACTAAAATCTCAGATAAACATTGCTGGCCAGCAATTTGCTAGTAAAAACTGCAAGTGGAGCAAAGTTTGCTGTGTAAGTGTTTCCAGGGTGGGAGACCCAGCCTGTCCCAGTTTTTAAATTACCTCCTTGATAATTCTCCGAACATAAATAAGAGAAGTTGCACTAACGAACATCTGGAAGACCGTATATAACCCTCCCACTGCTGAAAAGTGTCACTGGCCATATCTGACAGAAGAAACAACAAATGCTGTGAGCATTTCCTCAGACTGAACACAGCTTGTAGCAGTATTTCAAATATGCCTGTGATCTTAGAAGGAGCTCTACAGGGGTATTCGTTAGTTCTGGTTTGGATATGGTTGACATTATGTGAAAGTAAGTGCTCTCCTGAGATTTCAGTGAAAGCCACGATGCCAGGGAAGCTGATCTCACAAGGCTTCCATCATCTCAGATGACAGAAGTCTCAGAAGATCAGTTAATTTTTGTCATTCTGAGCCAAAATCTCATCAGTAAAGTTCAGGAAACTTCAGGGGCATTAAATCCAAACACCAACCGTCACCTTCATTTGGATTTGAATCCTAAATTTGAGCCTGCACCCCCTGTAAGCTTGAGGAGTTCAGAGTCTCCCCATTCTTTCACTAGTCCTGAAAAAACACTATATTTCAACAATTATATTGATATTACCAATATTAATAATTAATATTAACTTGAAAAAATACATATACATAAACTCTACTCAGACAGAAGTTGTGTTTTCTGGAAGTGGCAGCCAGAAATTCTTCTGTGCTTGTTTCAGCTCTTCCACTGACAAATTGTGTGGCCCCTAGTGAGTCACTTCACTTTTCTCTCTCAGTTCAACAGTCTAAAATTATTTATCTCACAGGAATGCTATCATAATTAATAAACTACTTCATTAGCTACTGCATAGTTTTTAGAAAATGCTTTTTAAGCCTGTCCATAAAGAAGAGATTTATTGCCATGAGAATTTTGCTTCCAGCTCTTGTGTCCTCGGTGGTTAAAATATGGAGCTGGTAAAGTGTGTAACACCATCCCCTCCGCCCCAAAGCCCATCGCTTGTCATGAGATGCACTCGTACATCCCAAGCAAACGCTGGGCTTAATGTGCAAAGGCCTGAAGTGCAAAACGACTTCCATTATTCATGGCTCTTGCAAAAATCTTGGAAAGTGAAAGCTGTACATATTCCAAGCAAAAGACTGAAATATATCTATGCGAAGCAGAACTTCCCTGTAACGCAACCTTGTTCTTATTTTTATAATTTCCTTTTTCCCTGGCTTCGCTACCATAAGGACTTGCTTTTACTTGCATCAGCTCCCACTGACACACAACTTCACACAAACAAAACCTTTTCTGGGAGGGATGGATCGGCACCAAACAAGTCACCCTCATGTATACGGATGCATCTGACTTAAGTTTCAAAACCTTACAACACACAAAAGCCAGCAGTTCATGTCTTGGGCTACAGCAAGCAAATATTAGGATTGTATTTCAATTATTGCTATGGTTACAAAATCAGGGTGGACACTGGAGGGAAAAGGAGAAAGAGAAACAAATCTACAAAGACGGTAAATCCTCTGAGGAAAGAGAGGGTGGTGGAGAAACAGAGGGAGAGAGAAAGGGTGAGGGCTGGTGGGTGGGGGAGAAAGCGAGGTCATTTTAACACCCAGCAGAATTAAGGCAAACAAAATAATAAAAATCCAAGTTTTTCTAGGGAAATAGTGCTGATAAGATCACCGCAGGATAAAGTGACACAAAGAAAGAAAAATGCAAGGAATTGTTACAACTTGTGTCTGCAACAAGCAACGCAATTTGTATGCACTCGGGAGAAGCGAGATCAAATATTCAACACGTATTTGCAGCAGCTATGAGTAACTGAACAGGCTCGCTTCTCTATTGCACTTATTGAGCCACTGACAGCTTAAGAAGAATTAGTTCCTACCCAGTCTAGTTCATAATCCAGCATTTAGGCATGACGGGTACAAGGTCCTGTTTCAGTAAACAAAATAAAATATGATTAGCTTCACCCATCACGATAATACCTTAATCCACAGCAAGGCATACTGTCTGCAGGCAAAGCTACTGCCGGGGGAGGATTTTAAAGCATAGATCAGGAGCACACTGAAAGGTTGGCTTTGGGGACTTTAAAACATAAGCGCAAATATAACAGGAGATATAATTTCAGAACAGTGAGGTTTGTCAACAGTTGCAGAAGCTCCGTGTTTTTTAACTATTTAACAGTCCCTTCCTTGAAAACATTTCTCAGTTACCGACACAGGAAATTTTGTCACAACTCTTTTTTTTAATATTAGAAGGCTTCACTTTGCACATTTTTTTTTTCTTACACTGCTTTCATTTCTTTATTGTGAAGGACAAGATGAGCAATTGCTGTTGAAAGCTCTGCAGAGATGCGACATTCTTCTTTCTGCTCAGTAGTCCAGAATCCGTGCGAAGAAAAGCCTTCTGGCCCTGAAGCAATGCGTCTTGCTCCACTAAAGCGACTCCTTTCCCAGACAGCTCGATAGAAAAACATGGACTTCAAACCGTTTATTATATTTAACGAAGTATCTTCAGTCACAAAGTGTTAAGTAGCTAAACCTAGAGCTTCAGTGGCTCTGATCCTGCCTGGACTGCCTACGCCAGCCTCCTGCCTGAAATCAGTATGGCAACCTCGCAGACTTGGGTCCAGAGCTGGCACCCAGCGGGATGTCCTTCCCAAGGCCACCAGCTGTCCCAGGATGCCACTGCTGCTAGGGCAGCGCTCTTGTTTCCGCATCCAATGGCTGCTGCAACGGCTGAGCCGAGTACCAAACCGGGGCCGGGGGTAAAGGCTTACTCCAGCCGTTTCTCCCTTTGCACCAGTTGCACCATCACAGCTCACAGGCACGGAAATGCACGTCATTTGTAAAACAAGAAGCAGCGGAAGACTCCATCCAAACGCAGACCCCAGTCCGCATCCGAGGAAAGCTGGCCACCTTTGCGGCCAAGCCGTTCCCGCTTGGCTGACGTGCCGTGTTTCTGGAGAAAGTGAGCAGTGCCTGTCTGACAGCCATATGAAATGCACCCGGGTCCCCGTAGCCAGTCCTGCCTTTCCGCTGGGATGGAGAGCTGAGTGACGCTTGGACCGGGATTTTCACAGCCACCAGTAGGATCTGGACCCTTAACTCTCATTAAGTTGAATAAAAATTAGTGCTGATGACAACTGGCTAACCGCAGTTTCTTTCACCTCTCTCTTCCTCCTCCACCAAAGCTGTCCAGCATTCTTAGGTAAATTATGAGGCTCAGTTAATATGGATATTTTACCATTATAATTAGAAACATGCTCATTACTGGTTTATTACTTTTCTTTTCTGATTATGTTTTCACTCTTACATCGAATAGACACTTTCAAATTAATTTTCTGTTATTACTATTCCTCATTATTACTGTTCAACCTAGTAATGCGTACAAGGCAAAACCAATAGCCCACAACCCTATGTACTTCTGATATGGAAATAATTTCTTTTCTTTTTCAAAGAACCATACAGATTCTGTCAGGAAGGCAGGCACAGCCAAGCCACACATACTACACTTTATTTAATTTTTATAAAACTACATATCCAGCAAGGGGCAGATGGAGAGGGTAAAAGAAAAAATTAACAGGTCAAATTGAAAACTGTATTTTTAAGTTCAATTATTTTCATTGCCAGCCTGCTTTTTATACCTCCTTTCAGAGCTCATAAATCTCTACAGGTAAAGATCAATGCCTTGCAAAATTCAAATAGAGAGGCATCAGCTCCACCGAAAAGACCTGCTATCACGCAGCCTTCCAGCGGTTCAGCGCACGCTATTTATCTTTCACCCCGGTAATCCACACGGTATTGCACTTCCGAGTTATAAAACCTTGAATACTCTGAAACTGCAAAACCAAACTGTATGTAAGCAGTATATTAAGGCAAAGGCACCACCACCAATTCCGAGTTCATAATATTCTCAGCCTACTGAACCACATGTTAATATGCTACACGTGCTATTCTGCAAATTTTTACCACGTACACTTAGAGCTATATGTTTCCTCCACTTTCCAATGCAATATATTTTAATACAAAATCAATGTGTGTTTTTTGGTGGGCAGCATAAAGGTTTTATCCGCTCAGCTCTGAATCTAAGGAGAAAGCAGTATTGATTTAGATGTTCACTCATTCATTTACTAGGACAGTTTTAAAGCATTAGGTGATAACCTAATTGAGAGGCACACTGTGAGGGAAACTGAGATTGTTGTGATAAATTAAATCAGTTCTGGATGTCATCTACAATACTTTAATATTTGAAGGAACATTCTCCTGAAAGAATTAAACAAGGAAACAAGCATCATGGGTGGCAGAGTGTGGCTTTCTATAAATGCCAGGTAATACAAGCTGATTAAAATACGTATAGCTAAATAAATTGCTTATTATAGAAAAATAACATTAATGCAACACATATTCTATATGTGTCTGTAGATGTGCTTGTATATCAGATAATGTATGTATTTATCAGACTGGCTTCCATTTCCTACTACAAACTGATTCCAATCAAGGGTGTGAATCTTTTGCCATCTATCTGCTTTCTCTAAAAAGCTGGGATCACACAGCATCCATACTGATATTATTTATTCATATTTATTTTACAGAAGCAAATTAAGTCACACGCATCACCAAGTAGTGTTACGACTGCTGCATACCAAATCACGCTTGCATTGCTTAGGTACATACTTTCATGAGGCCAGAAGGATTTGGTCTCACATCTGGGCCTCACATCTAGAGGAGCCTCTCCTGCATTCTCTCATGTAGGCACAAAGAAAATGCCATGGATCTGGATGGCTGATGAATCAGGCCCAAAGTCTCCCAAACTTCTCCAGTTACTACAGTCATTAGCTGCAAGCAGCTTAGATGACTGCCTAGTGTTCCACACATATATTCTTCGCAGAGTGGGGCCAGCCAAAGAGAACATAGGCAGTGCTGGATGCACCAGCAGTAATAGCATTAGCAGAATCTAGGGAAATCTGAAATTCCTTCCTAATGCAGGACGCAATCGGTAAGGTACTAAGCACCCTCGTTTTCGACTTTTTTTAAAAAGTTGCCAGAGTATGCAAAGTCTCGTGCTTTGAGCACGAAGCAAAGTGAAATAGTTAATAATAAGAACAAACATGCCTGTAATACAGATGATTCAGATTTAAAATTCATGAACTTACATGTAAGAAATAATTTTGCTCTGAGTATTTCCTACATTTTTTCCACTTTGTCTTCATGTAGAGTATTGTTAACAGATTTGTATTCCTCAAAGCAGTGGCTAAACAAAGGGGCTTTTTATATTACATGTGTACTCAAACAGAAACGGAGTATAAAACTAGCATATAGAATTTAAAAAAAAAACCCTGCCTTTGAAAAGAAGAAAGGTCCTGGAGCTCTGAATTATGCCTCTTACTTTTAAGAGTTAATGCGTGTAGATTTTTTCCACCTCTGGAAGAGTGGCAGAAAACCTCTGAGAAGCAAAGGCGCTGCTTGTTCACCATACCGTGTTTTGGAACCGATAGCAATTTCTGTCTGAAGGAACCGTGCCTTCATACGTTAGGTTTAGGGACAAAACCTGCTTATCCAGATTAAAAAGTAATTTGTATTAATGTGCAGTTTCAGCTATTAAAGCACAGAATTCTCACTACATGCATCAATAATTTAATCTTGTTCTTAAGTAGCCTCACACTTCCAGTAAAAAAAAGACAGGGGGGTGTGGGGGGAGAGTAAACTACAGAACCTTTAGTCCCCAAAACAGATGCCAGTTTTAGATTTATTCAGCCAAGGAGTATTTAGCTTGGCTCAGCTATGCTTGTGTTGAAAAAACACTTGCCTATTCCAAAAAGTTTTTAACAAGCTTTGCTGCAGATGCTGTTGCCATTTGGCATGTCACCGTCACTGTGTGGTACAGCAGAGAGAGAACTCTTGACCACAGGTTTTCCTTGGCTGGGGGAGCCAGCGTTTTTGGCTATCGCTCTTCTTCTGGCCAACTGGCTGCATGTTTACGGAGTGTGGTTTTAGACGGGGTGTTAACAGAGGTTGGGTTAACAGCCTAACCCAGACCAACAGTGAGGCGAAGGCATGACCTATCCAATCTAAGAAAACAGAGATAGAATAAACTCACATATGTTGTTACTCTTAACCCATAGTCTCTTGCATGCACCATACCTATAGACAGGAAGATATTTTTCTTTGCCTCAGGATAGATGACAACAACTTTAAAAGCTGTACCAGTCATGCAAAGTAGAAATATATAAACACATGTGGTTGCTTAATCTTTGTCGGCTTGATTTCATTCTCTCACTTAGGACAATTTTACCTTGGCGAAATGCCACTGAAAGAAGTTCAATGAAGTTACTCCTGTTTTCCACTATGATGAGATACCTTGAGAGGATAAAAACCCTACAGAGTTAAACTGCAAACTTCTGTCCTCATATTTCCACTAGCCAGCAAATGGCAGTTCTGAAACTGAAAAGGCCTAAGTGTTTCTACATTGATGAACTCGGTTCCAGGGATATTAGTGCCGAATACCTCCATGAGAGTGCATACAAAGCTGGGGCAAACTTACAAATGCCCACTTGCAGTTTAGTTTACCTACATTAATCCTATGCCAGTACATACACCTGAGAAGCCTTGACCTTTTAAGACAATACAACAACTTTAGAAAACACTATGACATTTGATTCGTATAAATAAATTATTTTTGTCCAAATTCTGACTCTTCTTTTTGATGACAACACCTTTGTTGCACTCAAGCAAAAGAAAATATCCCAGTTTTACATACATTGTTCGGTCTGCTTTTCTAACAGTGCCGTTACCCTGACACGCCATGCGCCTATCCGGAAAAAACAAAGACTGTGTACGCTCCCTCCACATCAGACACTTTTTACTTCACTCTTTATTAACTGACAACTTTCTTTAAGCCAAGTTGTGGAGCACAGACACCATCAGAGAACCAGCCAGGCCATCTGCTTAAATTCTACTAATCTGCACCAAAAATCCTATTTAACACAGTATGGATCAGATAGCCCACCCTTCACTTCAGTTCCCTCTCACCGAGAGTTCAGCTAGGACTAGGAACATCTTTAAAGTTCATAGACACAAAGGCAATTTACTGCAGCGTATTAAAAAAGAGTATAACATATGACTAAGAATGAAGTAAGCAGTGTCTGGCTACATCCCCCACTGTCTGAGTAACCAGTATGCAAGAGCAATATAAGAAAAGAAAATATTTTTTTTCATTTTCTCTTTTTACCATTTTGGCTTCTGAATGCATTGGGGGGACTTGAGGTGAAGCACACGGATTATTGAGGTTCGGCCCCTGCATCCCCATGATGTTGGAGTTCATTGACATTTGTCGCTCCATCTTTTAAAAGAAAAAGAAAAAAAAAAAAGGTTTGAAAACTTCTGGAGACATTTGCAAGAATTTACACTCGGTTTCTATTTAAAAGGACTCAGCTTTATTTCTTCAAGTCATGACTGGAAAAATAACAATCTGTGTTGTGAACTGCATGTGTGTATGCACGCAGGCGTGTGTTTCATCAGAATCGGCCCTGAAAACTCACAGCCAATTATAAAGAGAAGGGTTCTTTACTAAACAAATGTAGCAGCCACCCAGGTTTGCGCTTTTTTGTAATGATTTTCTCCCTTTCAGTATAACAACACTCGGAGTTAAGTGGTTTTAAAAGCATCACTGTATAAAGTTGTGGCTTCCCCTGTCAGTGCAGCCCAACTTAGGTTGTTAAAAACATAAATAAAAATCTACAGTCTTGAGTATATGGAAAACAAGTTGGCTCTTTTTCCTTCACTCTGACTGCTCAGCTGAGAAGACTTTTCCATATGTCTTGTAAGGGAAGCTTTCATGTACTGCTGAGATAGCAAAAAACAAAGCAGAACTCCTCCTGGCTATTCAGAGTCCTTTCTGCAAGCTAATCGCACTAGGCTGGGAGGGAGGGATACAATTTTCAAACAAAACCTAATGGCAGTAGGGCCTGGATAAAATAATTTCCTGGAGTGTCTTCCCCGAAAAGAGGCAAGCCCTGTTACACTGCCAGTCATTGGCAGGGGTGATAAGCAGGGTTACGGTGCTGCTTTCAACCGGAGCTGAGCATCCTGCCTTGCTTTGGGCCATCCCCTGAATCTTTGGCTCATACAAGAAAGAAGCTTTTGGATCCTTCTGAGCTCTTCCAAGCAGGGGAGCTATTTTTTGTGCCCTGTGGTGAGGTATTGACTCCCACCCTCCATGATCCCAGCAAGAATAGGTGCTGGGCCTGGGGGAGAGGACAATATCCCACTGCCCGCTGGTGGGGAGAAGCTGCCTCCACCAGGGTCCCTCACCCTCTCCATGGGGCGGCAGCAGCTCCCACTGCCATCTCCCCTGCAGCCCTTTCAGGAGGGCTGTGAGGCAGGAGCTGCAGCCGCGGCAGCCAGCGCTGATAGGGTCTGTCTCGCCTCCATGCTCACGTCTCCGGGGATCTCAGCCAGAGAACATGTGCTTGTCTGCAAGCAGAGCTGCCCAAAGGGCTCCCTGGCAGCAACTCGCAGCTCCTGAGCTTACACTGAAGCAGGATGTTTGCTCCATTTCAGGTTCCTTAGGAATAATGCCAGAAAAAAACTGCCCACAGTGCCATGTCTTGTATTTCTTTTGTTGAGCTTCCTGGTTGACATTCCAGGAGAGCCTTATTGACAAGTTACTAATTAATAACTTATTAATCACTGCTCAAACAGCAGCCAAACCTGAATCTTTGTAGCCCTGTGGAGTGTCCCCCTTGCTTCAGCAAAGCCAGAACAAGCAGTGCTTTCCTCCCTCCCATGGTCGATCGCTCTCAGGTTGTCTTCCAAACTCAGCATCATGGAACGAAACAGAAGCTTCTCTTTTCCCATTCCCCTCTTCCCCGTGCCATCCTTGCTCATCTCCACCCCTAATCTGCCCAAATGCCCTATATAGAAAGGGTTGTTAAAATCATTTAAGAATTTGAAGTTACAATTGCAAAGCACCCCTTTGTCTCCCAGAAGATGGGAAATATTCCCATCTCTGCAGAAATGAGTGGAAGACGAGCAGCGATCATGACCAAATTCTAATTAAGTGCAAGTTACCAGTCTGGAAAAGTAAGTCTCATTTCTTTCTTGTTAGCTGGTTATCTCCCACAAACAAGAGGATTACTTAGAGTTCACTGGCATAACTTATGTACATGGCTTTTCCAGTTTTATCTGACTTCAGAAAAATCTTTTTGTTCCAGCACAGACATACTGATCTCACCTACATGACCAAGTGTGAGAACCAGAAATTGTAGTCACATGTAAACCGTTTCTAATCACTCTCACACTAATTAACATGCCATTAACTGCCCCAGAAATACTCTTGTGTAAGATCAAGCAGTGAAAAAGGTCCAGCTTCCTGAACTCATTACACTTTGATCTTTTAGAAAATCCAGCAGACTTTCACCTCTGCATAGGTTGAATCGAGCAAAAAACCAACCTTCTTCCCCACAAAAAAACCCAAACCAAAAAACTTACAGGCATGAGTACAGCAGAAGATCCAGGCATGGTAGGGTTGGGCAGGGTGCCAGGCATAGAGGCAGGCATAGGCTGTCTTTGTCGGTTGTGTAGGTGCAGTAATGAAGACAGAGAACCTGGGACAGGCCTAGGAGAAAAGGAAAGAAAGCTGTCATGGGCTACGGAGACCAAAACAAGCCTTACCGTGCCAGCCATTGCTAGGCACAGGCAACTCTAGACAAGCAGGTGCAGATAGCCAATCCAGCATTTGTCTTCTCCTGCATAAATCAGTAGAACAGAAAGTTTTCAAGAAACAGATGAATCACCTTCCCTCTACTATTTATTGGTTAAAGCACCAGTATAGTTCATCTGATAGAACATGAAAGTAAACGTAACAGCTGGTCTCAGCCTATGCACCTCTGCATCTTACAGTGGCTAGCAAAAGACTTCTACAGACAAAGCAGGAAAAATTCCTGGCATGCCACATCAGTGCATTGCTGTAAATTCAGCCCTTGGGAACAAAAATACCTGGATGATAGTTTTGCAGACTATGACAGAAAATTAAACACTCTTAAATTAATTCTGAAATTTTATCACCTGTAAATAAACTACTCTAAAATGAGTATTTCATCTCGCTCTTGATATTGTCTCCTGTGAAACTCTACCAAGCCTTTGTTCCAAAGCGAGGTTCCTCATTGTACCAGTTAGCATGTCACCAGGGCACAGAAAATGGAAAAAAAGAAAGAAAATTAGGAAAATTACATTCAGATTAAGTAGCTTGTAAAGGCAAAAAGTACGGACTATAAAAAAGCAGAGTGAGTTATTTTGACAAAAGGACTTCAAAAGATTTAGAAGGGTTTTTCTAAGTACAGCACAGGGAACAGAGTGCATGTAAGAAAGCAGGCCCACTCACAAAGAAGAAGAATCATAAAATTAACGGATTAGACAAAGCTGGGACTACTCTTTGAAAATAGCCTTTAAGAATGTGGTCTTGAAGGTTAGTTAAATTAATCACGTTTTGGGGGTTTTTTTTTAGTTTTGAAGAAGGTATGAGTTGCTTGAAGTTTGGGGTAAATATAACTTGTTACCTTTTCAAAAAGCATGAAAATAAGAAAGCTTTCACATGCAGTGCCTCAACAAACATTGCTAATAATACAAGTTAGTACATTAAATTCTCACAGAGCAGGATGCTCTGCAGTATACTATGCAGTTTACACTGTTTATTAGGAGAGATACCCCTAAAGGTATGAGAAGGACCGGAAAGGAGGAGGCATAGTCTGGGAGCTTGAAAAGCCTCTGCAGAGGGGAGCATGGAAAGAGTCTAAAGACGTTTGGAGCCTCTAAACATCAGGGTTGACTTTCAGCCTTGCAGAAGCATCCTTTGCTTCAGTGACGAATCCACAGCTAGCCGTGAAAGCCTCAAAATTGGGCTGGGCTGGTCAGGGAAGCAGAGTCATAACCTCAGAGCTGCGAGGGGGAAGACAATCGCTTCTCCCACGTGGTCTGAACCGTGTCACACCAAATGATGGGGCTTTACTTCTTGCCCCTCCAACTGTAAGTGATACTAGCAATCGTGGATACATATACCCCTCCTCTAACTTTAGCTGTCACTTCCATTTATCTAGCAACAAGCAAAGAGGCCAAAGGCTGTGAGCAATGGGATTCACAGACAAGCCGTATGGAGGACACAACACCCAGGCTCCCAAAGTGGAGGGGCCTGTCTCATGGCAACACCAGCTTCTTCTGACCTACAAGTCTCATCCTCTTCTGCCCAGAGCTCAAACCACGTAATCCCCTCTTCCCTAAAACTCCCCAGTATTTCCCATTCTTGGACTTTCAGTCCTTCAACCCTCCTCACTTCAAGCCCTCTCCCCCCAGAAACATTTCTGTCCCAACACATGCCACCTCAAAGTCCTTGCCCTGCCTACTCCCTTGTACCCAGACACCCCTGCTCCTCCCACCCCTCTGTCCTCAGCTGCCCACTCTTTAGCAGCTGCACATGACTGAACCCATCCTTTTGTCTTGGTTCTCCATGGAGAGAAAAAGCCTGTGTTTTGAAGGATGTTTTAAAAATCTTGCCCGACACATACAGTACTTATTCAGAAAGGGGAAAAAAAAACCCAAAACAACAACAAATGTATCTCAGATACAGACAAGAACCTTTTCCTATGCCTCCCTGGTTATCTGCTGATGGAGGAATATGATGTACTTTACATCTTCATACCCCCAAATAGAAACTCAAGACAACGTCTCTCAAATACGTGGTGTAACCCTGTGAGAGGGTGCAAGAAGCGCTGTGAAGGAGCATGAATCAGCTTCTGGGATAGGGGACTCTATGGCCAGCCCAGCACAAGGCTAAGCCTGGGAAGCTGTGGAGGTAGTGTAAGTGGAATGGATGTAGTGCAGAAAAAATGAGCTCAGAAAATACACTTAAAGTACGCAGCCCCTGACCCATCCTAGTCTCCACTTAACACAGCTGCTCCACGTACCAGCGCTCATTCACACAAGAGGACTGACGAATCTTTAGGACAGGGTCAAAATAGCACAAAAAGCAGATTCAGTGATCCTTTGAAAAGAAAGTGAGGAGATACCAGGCTGAATGTGAGGAAGAGAACGATCTCAGTTTGGTTTCCAGAGGCTGTGATGACCCCCACAGCAGAGTCCACTTCTCACCCGCCCATCCTCACTGCAATTACAGCCCTGCAGAGCAGCAGACAACAAGCTCAAACAGGTCTTCTCTATCTCATACTTCGAAGTCCGTGCGACAGCCGCCAGACAGAAGGGCTGAGACCACCACGCTGAGGGGGGCTGAGAAGCAGAACGGAGTGTGCTGCAGCCCCTGCCAGGGACGCACCCTGGGCTGCCTACCAGGAGAGCGGGCAGGGAGGAGCGGGCAGGAAAGGAGAAAGCGCTGATGTACTCTCACGTCTGTCCTGGACGAGACTGAGGTGTGCGCCCACTCGCCCGCCAGAGCTCTGGAGCCCTCTGGGTCCACCGGCTTAGACACAGCCTACGGGAACTGCGCTGGCTAACAGGAGCAATGCATTCAATAAAAATATCACTTGAGTTTTCAGGGGGACCAAAGTAAAACAAGTACCATGACAACAGACCCCTCCCCTTTATTTATTCTGAGACTGTCCCACATACATACCCTTTGTACAATTCACCAGTTTCATAATAAGCTTAGGTGTTAGGCTGCTTGACAGAAACTTATTTTGGCCTGACCTATGCAATTTGTGCAAGTGATTCTCAAGGGACTGCACGGTTTGAGTTTTGCTTATATGTTCCAGAGCCAAAAGAATTTCCAAAATTGCTTTAATGAGTTTGGGAATATGGGACTTGGGCAAAAGGGAATTATTGGTATTTATTAAAATGGCAAAGAAGCTTCCTTGCTGTCCCCAGTTTCACCTTTAATGCTGCTTCGCTTTGGGGGTCTGCATATGCTTTACACGTAGCTAGAGGAAAAAAAAATCCTCAGTACTTCAGGTATTTTTTCTTGCTACACTCTTTCTAGTCTGTTCCCAAGCGTGTTTTTGCAAAGAGGTGCAGAGCAGTCAGAGAAACCTTGTGCTTCAAGGTTGACCCTCTTTGTCGAAAAGTCTGCACCGCTCCAGCCACCAATAAAAGTGCTACATAATGCACACCAGATTCCGCTCCCCATCGGGGAAGCTGACATTGGCCAGTACTCATGGATACGTCTGTTGCTTCCACACTGAATACAGGTCATCGATTAGCATGTGCTCGTGCGCGCTCACTCACACAGAGCTCAGGAAACGTGTATGGCACAGAACCGTACAGGCTGAGATACTCAATTTGTCTAAGACATCTTCTCCTTCCAAGGACAACACAATCTCTTTTGTTGTTGCTTTCTATCCTGCAGCAAAGAAAGTCAGTGAGAGTTCATAATTGTTATTTTTAATGTTGGACACATCGACTCTGCTCCTCTCTTTGTAAATGCTGAGGAGGTGCTGCCTGCAGCCTGTCAGTCAATATTGCTGACTGAGGGATTTTAATACCTTGGCACCTGTGTTGCTAAATAAATAAGGTTATTGGGCAAACAGCCCACAAATAAAGGGCAGATAAGATAGAGAACTGGCAAGTGCTCAACCTCACTGAAAATCTGGCCATCTGTGGGGTTCTTCCCAAATTTAAGAATTTTCATTGTGTTCCAGCAGGAGCCTGCTGTTGGACATGATGGGGTCTCAGTCAGCATTTGTACACTATCTCTTTGGGCATACGTGGCCTGGATGGATAGCGTTACAGTGGCTTAGTAAAATACCACGTGTTAGCCAAGCTGCTGTAACTGACCACATTGGCTCCCCTCCCTCTGCACGGTCGTGCTAACACCGTGAGTCATCCTTACTAACATTTAAACAGATGGGCGGTACCCCGCTAAGCCATGGTGACTCGATCATGTTCCATCATATGACTCTACCCAATGATTAAAGATAACTCCACTAATGTAATCAAATATCTATGATACATACGTCGCTATGTGCCTTCTTGATTAATACCATATTCTGTCTGCTATGATGCAACACCTATCTGACCCAGTTTTCTAGATTGTCTGATGACTAAACACTACATTCGTCTATTAAAAGACTAGGCTTCCCTTAACTTGTAGTCTTCAAGGACAGTTTCTGCAGATGATAATTTGCTGCTGAGGTCTCATAAGATTAAGTTCATACTGACCTAGACCATTCAGGGCTACGTGCAGAAGGACTGATGCTATTTAAAGTATCACTGCAGTATGTTTTCTATTATGGTAAAGCACTCCAGGTCAGTGGGTCTTACCATGACTTCTCTCCTGCTCCTTACTCTCCTGCATGTAGCATTCATGCAAGGTCAGCGAGAATACCTACACCACAACCCAGTTTGTTCTACTTTAGTTAGCTCTGGTGTGGAAAAAGTAAAGCCGTAAGTATATGGAGTTGCACTGGAGCAAAGGAACTCATCTCTTGACTTTCTATGGCCTCCAGACCCAGCCAGTTCACACAGGAGCAGCCCACAGGTGGCTGGCTGTGCTGTGGCAATTCGCCATGTTGGGTCAGCACTGGCTTAGGGATTTCTGTACCAGGCTCCAGTTACGCAACACAGACTTGCCCAGACTTTCATCATTTTTATATATATGTATGTATATATATGTATGTACATATATATATATTTATTACAACAGTGCCTAGAAGCCTTGGTTTAAAAACTGTGGGTGAGGTCCTGCCCCAAAAAGCTTACAGACCAAGGATAAAATGAGGGAGAATGAGTGGAAGCAATAGGGAGACACAGGTGAATAAGGCAGCAATGATACCATTATGACCAATGTAATGAGGAGCAACCACTGCATACCAGCAGCCTGGATCTTCTCAAGGTATGTCAGTATGTGCATGTGGTTTGGGTGGCTTTCAGGCTGAAGAATCCAAGTAGCCTACCATGCTGAGAATGAGCACAGTTGGCTATGGTCTACCCTCTGAATGTCTCATGGACAACCAGGTATTGTCGCAATTAAACTTTTCCTTGCTAAAAAGTAAGTTCACTGGAGCGTGTGGTTCTATAGACCAGCTGCAAACCGCTTCCACAGCAGCTACTGAGGCCAGAGTGCCTGACCCAAGTGCTGTCCTTGGCCTTCAATATTTGAAAAATTCAGTCAGAGGGCAAAGACGTGGGGGGGATGTTTTAACCTGAGAAAAGTGTACTGACTGGAAGGGTTGCCTCACTTATTGCTGGTCTTCTGTTGTTTGATCCACAGTGCCATTATTTAAGCCTATCAATCCAACTATAGCTTTCCTCATTTGTGGCCCATTATTTGAGGTGCTCCCTCCCTCCAAAAAGCAGGGCAGTTCTGTCTAGTTTCAATTTATTCATTTGTCATTCAGAGGAGGAAAGAAAAAAGAAAGGAAAGCAACAACAAAGCATCAGACAAGTACTTGGAATACCTCACATAGTTGCAGGGACCTCACCTGACCTGCCGTATACCATGTTTACCAATGTTTTAATCACAGCATCACCAGAGAGCCAAGCTTTCCAAGAAGTGGGAGGTTTGTGTCGCCAGGTTTTTCAGAGAGCCAAACCATATTCAAGGGAAAACAAAACTGGCACCTAAAATTAATGGCTCCCTGCCAACGTAGTAAAGATCCTTGTTTGTATTTCTCAGACAATTCAGACATCTGCATGATGTGGGTAGATTATTATTATCAGTAGCAGACATTTATACTGTGGTGGTGCCCAAAGGTCCCAGTCGGGACCGGGACCTCATTGAGCCTGGCACTGTACAAACACAGATAAGAGACAATTCTTACACAGTGTGTTTACAATCTAGAGACACAAAACAGATGAAAAGTAGAAGACAGAGATAGAACACACAAGCAAATAAATATGCTAAAGAATTGGAGAGAGTTTAGTGGCACTCGTCTGGTTGCTTTTTTGTTTCTTTGTATGTTTTTTATTTAACTCGTATGCTCAGAAATGACAGGACCGAGGAAGTTTGCAAGAGGAAGGGAGTAACTAAGATTGAGACACAGGAAGGGCAACACTCTAGAGAGGGAAAATTGTGGCTCATAACTTAGAGGATTTGGGGAGCATCCAGAAAAAGCTATGCTTTCTGTAGAGATTTTTAAACAGAGTGTGCATATATTTTCATATATGTGTTACCTTAAGGTAGTTTCCCAATGTTAGACAAGAAGAGATTTCAGTCTGGGAAAGAGAAACTAGCTGATGGTAAAGACACTGGCAAAGTGAAAGTGATGCTTGACACTGTAATGAGAAACTGGAGGACTGAGATAAGATAAGGCTGAGCTGTGAAAGTCTTAAAGACAAGAAGCTTGATTCAGAAGTGAAGGGAAAGCCCATGTAAGTGTTTGAGGAGAGCTGGCACAATTAAGATAACAAGCTATACATTGGCACAGAGGTAGAAGGAATTCAGCAACAAGCACCACAAAAGGGAGCAAGATGCAGCATACAGGTATGAAATGATATGGACAAAGTCAAAAGCAAGCAGAGAGATGTTACTTCTCAATTCGCATATCCCTTGATGTCATGTGAGAAGCTGTTCACTGGGAACAAAGTAACTCCATCAGTAATGCATTCTTGCTCACTTGCTTTAATTCGCAGGGACAGAACATCTGACTGAAGGGAACAAATAAGCGGGGGGGGGGGGGGAGACAGGGAATGGATATATGTACAGTAAAATACTAGAAACCTGTGGAAAAATGCCTCCAAAATTTGTTAAGAATTCTGTACTTTTCACCCGAGCTTGTAGGAGAAAAGCCCCACAAATCAACAGCCCCACTGCTGTAATGTATTTAGTGGGCCAAACTCTATTTAAAGATTTAGTCAATGATAAATCTTGCCTTTAGAAACTCCAATTGTGCTAATGCCACCTATATTTCCTGAACACATGTTCAAGGAACCTCTGCAAATTCAGCATAAGTACAAGGACCAGCAGGTCCTTGGAAGCCTCAAAGAACCCATTAACATTTGCCTTTTGGCTCTTACAGGTCTTAGAAACTGCTGGTTTCAATCTTCCCTTCCCTCTAAATATTTCACTGGGTCTTATTGCCTGACCCATTACAAGAAAAATAAGAAAAGCTAGAATGGTTTCTTAGACTATAACCTCCTCGGAGAAGTTTATGTTCTGCACAGTGTTATGCACACAGCTGGAACTCACAAATGATACGTGGAGGATAATGGCATAGTTAAAGCAAAACAAGGAAACACTGCAAAAGGCAGGTTCAAGGGATTATAAAGAACTAGCTCATATAAAAACACATTCTTGTAATAAAATAAAAAAGTGGGATAAAAACAAAAAACTGCAGCATAAACATGATTTGATCATAAAAGCAAGCAACGATGTCAAACTGATTCCACTGTCATCATGGTGTCCCAGCTCAGACAGGACCAAGCTTAATTCTTCAGGAAAACAAATGATTTTGCATCACCACAAATAAAGGTGTATCAGTTTTCATTGAAGAAAAAAGGTAGCAGTAATACACAAATGTACCAAATGGCAGCTGACTTAAAACCAGGAATAATAACAGCAATAAAGCTTACACAAACACTTTCTAACGTGTCCATTCTTTTTAAGGGTCGGGCTTAAGACTCCAGCCTGGCAAGCAAATTCAAGAAAACTTGAAAATTTAAGGCTCATTGAGGAAAAAGGTCAACAGGTTAAACAGCTGGAAAGAAATCCAACCCCAGCATCCAGACAGAAGTGACAACTGAACACCAAGTAACTCTTCTGCCAGGTTTGTGCTACCTAAAGGTGCTGGAGCCTTCAGTTGCTCAAGTGACTCCATTCACAAACACGTTACAGCAGTGCAAATGGCTTTTATTTGACCTTCATAACTTTGCACCTGAAAAGAACAGGAGGTTGCAAAAAAAGATGGAGAAAAAGCTCCTTTTACTCTTAAAGGGCTGAGAGGGTATTTGGAGAGCTCTCCGGGAGTACTCACTACCAACAGATCCCTATACTGGAAATGTGGTAAAACAAATTTCTCAAAATTCTCTTTCTATTTACCCTTATTATTTGGACCAGTGCAATTTAATAGAAATACTAAGATAAAACAGCTTTGTAAACCCTGCTTTATAGTAAAAATGAAAAAAATAATCTTTTTGAGGTGATTTATTTTTCCTTTTTTTTTTGTTCTTTTTTTTTTTTTTAACTTCCCAAACAAAGCAGAAGTTTGTCTCTGAAAATAAGACGGTGAATTACAGCAAAGTCATGAAAACAAAGAACCAACAGTTTCTCCAGTGCAGGCTTGTTACCATGAGCTAATAATTCCAGACTTTAAGCAAGCTGAGCCTCTTTTTTAATAACTGCATGCCTCTAGGCAAAGTATTTCTACTAAAAATTATTGAGGCATGGAACAAGGCAAGGTGTGTGAGCTAATGTTGGATTGTTCGTTACTAAACCAACTCCTATAGCAATGAGCCTGCTCTGAACTGACAGATTATTTCTCTGTATACACTTGTATAAACATACTGCTTAAGGTCGAAATCTGTGTAAACTTTCTTTTCAATTAAAATGTCAAAGATGACAGCACATGTTTTCACTGTCCTCCACAGGATGATGGATGCTGCGGCAGCAGTTTCATGCCCCTGTGTTTCGGAGATGTTTGCCTGCCTGCATGTCTAAGAAAGATGTACTTGCTGATCTTCTCACATGCCTGCAGGCAGACAGGACTGCAATGGAGACCTTACGCTTCGGATGACTTAACATCTCTTGACTTTTTCTTCCTCAACGTCCCCTCATCTGCCCCCACACCCAATGTTGTAAAAGTTAGAGCAGGAAGGTGGTTGTGCCCAAGGAGGTTGGAAAAAGGGTACTGATTTAACACACCAGATTGCTACTTAAGTGACAGGCCTTAAATCCCAGGCTGGTTTCTGATCATGGCCAATTCACTTCAGGCACCTAACTTAGGTCCCCACAGAAACACAGTTGCTGTCGTAGTCAACAGAAAGACACAGTGCACCCCAAAAGGAGCTTCCAGCAATTTTTCAAAAAAAAAAAGGGGATTAATCTGATTCTTTACATTTCTTCATCGCCATGTCCGTGAAAATGAATAAAACTTTATCCATCAGCTTCTCATTCATTTTCATCAGTCTAGGGCTTGTACAAAGCCAAAGACAGTGGCTCCAAAGGTTGCTGGGTCTCAAGACCATGTGGCAATACCACTCATAGCACACGTAGCCATAATGCTATGGTTGGACCTGTAGCATTGATTTGGTCACAATTTTGCCAGAAAAAGACTGACTAATGAAAACAGTCTCAGTGAGAGAAAACCACTCCAGCATCTGCCACTGGCAGATTTAGTCTGTCTAAAGCTGACAAGAGACAACTGTGCTGTATGCACTATGGAAAGAGGAGTTTGCCCACAGTCACTAGTGAGGAAAACAAGTAGGTGTATACATGTGAGATGATTTATTTACTGAGATCTAAATTCTACCGTCAACACCAAAAATACTATAAAAGTAACACATGATGTAGAAATCTTAAAAAAAAAAGACATTATTTAAGAAAATACAAACATGATTTCTTAAACAAAATACTAAATAAGTAAAATAGAAAATTAGAAGCTTGGAAAAGCCTCAGATGAGATAGGAGATCAGTGGCAGACCAAAGTCCAGCTCTTAATCGCATCCTTTAACAAAGAATACCATAGAGATACTCTGTGCTTTTTAACACTCATGGCTTCCCTAGCACTTCTGCCATCAGCACATGCTCCTGCGATGCCAAGCTCTCTCTACAGCCCAGAGAAAAGTTAGCACTTGTGCGTGGCCTACCACGGTCACAGCCCCAAACGCGCTCAGTGTCTCAAAGCTGCTGGTTGTTGTGGGGCAGGGGGAGGAGGGCGAGGAGTACGTACATTAGCGTGTGCTCCCAATTATCTGTTTAGCACATCACCTCCAGGTGTAAAAATATCTTAGAGCTGCCAAATAGCTATATATCTTCAGTGACCCTCTTCCCACCCCCAACCCCCTTCACTGATTCCTTTCAAACTTTCATAAAGATCAAAACGAATGTATGCCATTTCCTGGGAGGAACCTGTGCAATGCACGCGCTTCATCTCTTAAACATGCTAAAAATCCCAACTGACAGCTGTACTAGTACAAATGATGAGAAGCACGGGGAAGAGGTGAATCTCAAGGCAGAAAGAACAAAGTCGTGGAGAACTGCTGCAGCTGTACTTCAAGAGAGATCAGCTCCGAGCCAGTGTTGTCTGCTCTCCGTTATTTAAAGAGCTCACGTTGCCTTCTCTGCCTACATCTCAATGGGAGTTACCACTGATTGAGAGCATCAGTCGAGCAAACAGGAATCCCAAACTCATCTACAGCATTTTTTACATAGCTAAGGCAAATTTCACTGAAGGGTGGAAATCATGTTAGCTGCTATTTGCTAATAAAGTCCCCCAGAACAGTCCCCCTGAACGGTGTGCTCCAGAAATGCCCCATGGCAATGACAGAAGCACTACAGATAGCGGCTGCTGGAGATTTCAGACACTTAGATGCCGACACAGGCCAGCAAAAGTTTCCAGCAGCGTGCAAGGGGAAGAAGTGATAGCTAGTAAAGGCCATTGTCCACTCATGTGCAACCACAGATACATGGGAAAATTTCTCTGCCTACGCATGCATGCACACTAAGAGAGACAGCAAAAAAGAGCAGGCATTGAAAAAAGGTTATTTTATTCTTGCAACAAAGTGTATATTGTCATCGTAATTTCAGTCACTATCTGTGCCCACTCCCTCCCTTTTAAGTACTTTCAATCATGAACCTGCAGCTAATTTTGAGGTTGGAGTTCATTTGTTTTCACATCAATGCAATTAATTTCCACTGGAAAATGCATCTCAGGCATTCAATCAAAATAGGCCTAAAATAATTCTGAAAAGCTCATCTGTCTCCAATCTATATAATGTTTTAAAAATTGGATGCATGCCCTGCAATAACATTGCACTTCACAAAGCTTAAAGCTCTAAACTTGAGGGTATCAGTTACATTGAAACTGTAGTAAATTAAAACATCCAGTTTCTGGTTTGCATTGATTTATAAATATCGACAAAACTACTATTGCAGTCATTACCACTTTGAGTGCTCAGAGTTGAATTTTCAACAGTTCAGGGTTATTTTCATTCTTATTGTGGCTACAGTAGCCTTTCAAGTTATAGATCAAATTCGAGGTAACACGTAAATCTTAAATCTTAGTTTTAAAAATATGCATACAAACCAGCCAATACTTATAATAAAAAGCAGCAAGTCTAAGTGGTCAGTAATGTCAGATACCAAGCACATTTTTTTTAGACTCTCCAGCTTAAAGCAGAAAGGATACTTACTATTATGAAATGTTTTAAATAGAAGCAAGTGGAAATGGGATAACATATGAAAAGGCAAATATCTCTAGGTTTTTTACTGGGAATTTGCTGTTCTCTTTTGAATCATTCTTTGGTATGAGAGAATCAGAAGCGTATTCAAAACTTTGCTCCTAAAGAGCTTTGCACATTAGTCTACCTGGTGACCTTCAAAATGTGCTTGTTTATGAGCAAAATATCACTGAGGAAATATAAACCTGAAAAATAAAGAGAGCTCATGAGCTGTAACCCAGTTAACATAATAATTTGAGAAAACAATAAGAAAAGCATGAACATATCAACAGCAATAGAGCCAATTCTCAATGGTGTACAGCACACAGCTTTGCCAAAGACAATGGATTTAAACCAACTGGGAATCTCACTCATACGCACACATGCACGCACACTCCATAAACACACAGCATATAACATGCATTACATCTAGTTGTAAAACAAGCTTTGACAGTGATCTATGTCTTATGCTTCAAAAGAAAACAAAAATCCCCACCTTACACCTTGACATCTGTGGACTACTAGCAAGGAATTTCTCCTGACCCCTGGTGGTGATTAACTTATGAAGTGAAGCAGGAGGATCACCGTAATATTTACAGCATTTCTCCTGAAAGCACTGGCCAAATTCTACCCTTGCTGCTCTTCTTGTTACCATCACTGAAGCCAATATGCTGATCTGCAATCCAGCTTTCCACTATTCTTTGCATTCATCATATTTGCCTTGTGCAGCACGTACAGTAAAGTTGAGAAAGACAAGGAGAGGTTGATCCTACTGTGGCAGATGTTCTTTTGGGCATGATGCTCTTGCCATTGAAGTTCACAGGAGTGCTGCTAATACAGTCATTTAGAACAGAATCAGACCCATAAAAATGTATGACACCTATGAAGATATTTTCCTAAATTATACCCTGAAATGCCAACTCATGCGTGTTAATGATACACTACATCGCACTAAGAAAAAAAGTTTATTTTACATCTTTACCTTCCAATTTGTACTGATGTTTCTGGTTTAGTGTTTCACAGCTCTTTGGGCGTTTTTTATTTTATTTTTGTCTTGAGAGACATGTTGTCTTAAAGAGGAAACATTCTCCCAAACCAGAACTTTGTGTTGAAGATTAAGACAGCATCCACTGCACCAATTTGGACTAAAGGGCTTAATGGTCAGTAGGCAGTCATGCAAAAGCTCAGGTCATCCTGTCAACTTCTAAGAGTCTGCAGTATGAACTAACACAGTTAATTTTTTTTTTCTGATTATTTATTTCATGTCTTTAACATGAACTGTAAGTGTTCACGCCTACTCCATGAATAGTTTTGGTTTGCACTGTTTCTTTTTTCCTCCACTTTCTCTTTGAGAACCGCTGCTGAAACAGTGCTTTAGCTAGAAAAGTGCCATGCCAAGGGAAGTAATACAGCAGCATTATGATCAGCAGAGTCAAAAACTGAATTAGGTGAATTTTGAAACTCTGAGGGTACTGGATAACTTTAAGATTTTGCACCTCACAGTTTTCAGCATTACAATTCAGAAAGGAGGAATCATCTTTGCATAAAATAGTTTAAAAAGACCAGGCTGACCAGGCTAGAAGGACCTCTGTAGCTGCATTTGCACGGTTGAAGTAATGCCACTCGTCTAGACACGGCCGAACTCTCCCGTCGACACACAGGTCTGAAAACAGCCCTTCGAGGAACATGAGCGTCTTTTCAACTCTCACTGACTGCCCGATGCTGCAAAATCGAACTCCAAAGTACCGCTTTTCAGTGAAGTGCCACTATAGCCATTGGAATCAACTGCAGCATTTGCATTAAGAGTTTCCAGATTTAAACTGTGGGAACGGGTACCCTGGAGTTGTCAGTGGAAGGCCTCTGACAATGTAATTTGTTTCTGCTGCTGGCCTGACAAAGTCAGAGCATGTTGACATTTAAGAAACATTAGTTGGTTTTGTTTTTTCTTTTTTTTTTTTTTTTTAAACTGCTTGGAGCTGTTGGGGGTGCAGAGGAAAAGGACTGTCAGCTTCGGAGGGGGGAAGAGGCAGAAGAGGGAGAATGGAAAGGAGAAGACGTGCCCTTTTCTAGACGTCTCCTATAAAATAAGCAAAGTGTTTGTCACACACATAACCCTGAGACACGCCGATACAGCGCAGGTGAACATGTAAAAAAATGTTAACTTTACCTAAACAACGAAGTGGCAGCTCTGCTTAGTTTACAATAACATCAGATCTATTTGATTTGGCCCACAGGCAGCCAGACATCTGACTGATCTGGTTAAAATATCTGAACAGTCACATAAATAGGCCTGGTCAAAGCCTGTTGCATCACCTGCATTTATTTTTTACTGTTAATATTTAGCAATGGAAGAAAGATACAGATCTGTGCTCTATACACTTGCCATCTCCAACAGTATGATCTCAGCTCAGAGAGCAGCAGGAATTTGCACAGCAGTGAGTATGGCCGATTTCCAGGGGTCGGAAGCCATGGCTTACTCACTCTGCTCTGCGTTTTCTGTTGTCGTTCTGTTTCTATTTTTTAAATAGGAAAGGCAAATATGATGAAGGTAAAGAATAGTGGCAAAGTCAGACTGCAGGTCAGCACGTTTTTGGGTTTTCTCCCCCTGGTCTCTCTATTTTGTGAAGCATGGATTTAGCCCTGGTATTAGCCTACCAGATAACAAGTCCTTAAAATGGCTCATACATAAAATTTGATGAGAAACCGAGTGTTCAGGAATAATGATTCAGATGTGTACCTTTTAGACCAACACGGAAATCTGCCTTTATCTCTTTCTTTATAGCAACAAACCATCTGAATCAACAACATTACACCTGGCATAAATGTGGCCCGGTCTATGTAGAATATGTAACAAAGGTAATCTGTGGCTCAAGAGAAGAAAATGCAGCAGTATATATGCAAGACGCTTTGCATTTGGCAGACACATACAACCAACTGTTCGTTCTTCAGCTTGTGACTATACATCTACTGGGATGTCCCCCACCCCTGTAAACCTTGCTTAGCTCCTGGTCTTATTTCCACTGTAGATTTAACCCTAAGCCATGGATAAGCGTAGTGTTTGGGGTTTAAAGTGAAGTGTCATTTAGTATCATTTCTGACATCTCCATACATTATAATGAGCTTCTTTTTCACAGGGGACTTGGGATCTGATTTTAATTTGTGGTAGGGTTATGGTCACAATAAATGTCTATTTCAGATATTCATGAGAAGTCTCTAATGCAAATGGAAATAGAAAGTGGCTGTTTTCTTGTAGTTTCAAAACCATGTATGTAAAACACACAGTACAGATCTGTTCCACATGCAAACCCATTATTGATCCACCATTGCACCCTGGCTCCTGCAAGTTTTATAGCTTGCATAATAAAAGAGCAGGTTATGAAATCATTAGCACCTCAGCTGAGGCTGCCACAGGGATGCCCCTCTGTGTTCATTGTGAAACGTTTCTTTGGCAGCTGCATCCTAGAAGCATATTTGGATGTTGTTGCTTCAGTATTGTCATACAGAGTGGGAAGTAAATCAGTATTTTTATGTTCTGAACTTAAGTGGGGGGGAGGTGGAAGTCTCTCTGGTCCACTTCTAGGCTAATTCTCCCCATTTACACATGCCTAATTCTAGGCATGAAGACCTCTAGGAAGCCCAGATGTCTATAATCACACTCCCAGCCCTGTGCAGCCAGCGCTGCCAAGGACCTGGGCCATGCCTAGGGAGGCTGGAAGAGACTTCAGCTTTGTCAAACACCACGCGTTCCAGCTCCCCTCATCCCGCGGGCAGCCACTGCTAGCGGTGCTTCAGAGCAGCCCAAACACAGCTGAGGGCTGCCCTCCCCTTGGCTGGAGTCCTGGCTTGGGGTACAACGCACAGCCCGTTGGCACTTTCTCCTCCATAAATGCAAGCTCAGGTGAAACTGTGTTAGTTCAAGCAGCTGAAGCCAAACTTGCTTGCCCCTCCATAGGGGAATCCATGTCCCCAACAGAAAGAAACAAAATCCACTGCTGGTCACTGAGCAAAGCATCTAGGGCCCTTTGGATGTTCCTTATTCCAACCTTGAGACCCTTCTTGCAAGGTTCAGAAATATTTGTGAACCTTGCCCTTGCAAATGAGCAAGGTAGCACAACCATGATCTGGCTCGAGGACAATTGGTGGCCCTAAATATCTAAGAATCCGAATCTAAGAAAAGGTGAAGTTGTGCAACTTGAAGGAAAGCACTAGCACCAGGTGAGGAAGGGAACTTGTTGGAGGCAGTTAAATTTTACTGACTTGAGCCACCCAGGGATCTGGTCCACTGGTATTTGCAAAACTGAATTCAATCAGTTTTAGCAACTGCATGAGATAGAGCACCCAAAGAAAGGACCCATGTCAGGTTCCTGAGCATTAAGTAAAGCTAGGTTGTGTTGCTGTCTTTCTGAATCAATGCACTGGGTCATGATTTAAGTAACTGAGGCACTGGGGCTTTTTAAAGCAGCATAAGTAAATAGCTAAGCTTGATGTGATATAAAAAGCACCACAACAGAAAGGAGAACTTAATGTAGTAATGAAAATCACTTACCCTTAATCATCCCTGAGACAGTGTTTTTACAACGCTACTTGATTTATTCAACTAGCAAACATGCCTCCTTTGACTTTTCTAATAACAGGCCATCTTAGCCATGCTTGTTGGGATTTGAGTTTGGTTTTTTTTAATCATCATCTCAAGTGCATTATTTAAATGTCTTTGATGCCTTTTCTTTAAAAGAATTTGCTAAGCAATAAATCATATTTATTTGCAAAGAAGACCAAAAAAAACCCCAAACAACCCAAAACATTACTAGCAAAGTTTGCAAAAATAAGAGGTTTGGTCACAGGTGTGTAACCAACGTTGCACATTTCTAGAGCACATTATTGCTTAAAGACTTACTGAAGCCCACATTCATTGCTGCTGACAAGCATGCCACTTAGTGTACGAGACTGTATGAAACGTTGTTTGCTGCGTGATTTACGATGGTGCCCTTACACTAAATAGGAAGGACTGTAAACTACCTGTGCTTTGCTGAGCAGCTCCATGCTTCCTCTCGCATGGAAGGGCCTCAGCTTTTGGAAAAGCTGGACAATTTCTCAAGTGAGTACACTCCTGTGACACTGAGGCTAGCCAGACCACAAACTATTTTATTATGTTGTGCAAAAACCTATGTGCAAAAAAACCCTCTTTAATTAAGATAGAGCAACCAGCACTGCGGTTGTAATTACCTTGGACTGCTTTACCCACGGGCATAATGAAATAAAATTGGGCCCTCTATATTTTTGTTTTTAAACTAAGTAAACCCAAATTAATTTATTCAACTCAAACCAGACAGGTTTCTCTTTAAAAGGAAGGCATATATGGTTGGAGGGGCTGGTGCAGGAGGCAGAATGACATGCAATGATGACTGTGAACTGCAAACTGCTGGCAAAACATTTGGCTTGCCGTTGGTCCGTGGCCAGTATTTTCCTTTGTTAATGAATCCCACATCTTTTCTAAGTTAAGCATTTTTTCTTCTCCCCCCTCATTTTATTTGAAACATATTTTAAATATTTTTGTTTTTATGACGTCGTGGAACATGATACAGCCCCCTCCTAACCCCGAATATGGGAAAATCAATTAAAATTTTGACATTAGAAGCTATGATATAAACATATGGTTCAACTGCTCAGACTTTTTTTTTTTTAAGCAACGTATCAAGGATCAGCGCAAAGAGAAATAACCAAATGAGAACTCCACATTACTGGATAAAAATTATACCAGCTGAAAGAGTATCACAGCCAGAACCTTGCTACTCACCAAACACAAAAACCTCTGCAAATTTGGCAGGTTTTGACAGACTTCCTCTTAGACTTAGGATTACATATTTTTCATTTGTGTTCTTTTCTGAGGAAAATGTCCATTAAAAAAAAGCCATCCTGCATGCTGTGTTTAATATTTAATACATATTGTCTTACCCAAAGGACCTTCATTTTATGACTTAAAGAATGCAAAACCTTAAAATGGAGTTTTATGGGCTTCCTCATTAACTTCTGACTCTTCCCTGAACAAAATAGAAGAAAAAATAATTCAGAAATTTCCCATCAGAACAGAAACATGATTTTCAAATGCAATGATCATTTTGGGCGTCGAGTCACACCTGCCCTACTGACGACCAGTCCCCAGGACTACGTGACAATGAAAACCCTTCCAGCTCCCTTTGGTATTTCAAATCATCAAAACCCCAGACAGACAAAATGATAAGTCACTGAAACTCCAGGGAATACAGGCACCAAACAGAAGATTTAACTCTTTAGGTCACTATGCACAAGGTTCCTGCTGAAGCAAAAAGCAGCTCTTTCCCAGAGGTTTTGCAAGATTGGAGACGGTGTTACAGGCAGCTTAAGTGGAGAGTTATTTTTAACCCGTCACTGGTGAGAAAACAAGTTTTTTCAATCATCTTCTATGGACATCTAGTCTCCAATCCTGCAAGCATCTAGCTACATGAATTTACATGCCCTCCTTTAATATGCTCAAGTTTTACAAACCTTGCAAGATTTCTTCAGCCACTGTAACTCGTAGCTAGTTCTACCGATGGCAGAGATGCCGACAGTATAGCACAGTGCATTGCTGGCTCTGCAACCCACACTGGGTGAGGACAAAGATACACTGGAAAAAATTAAGTTGCAAAAGCCTTTTCCGCACCAGCCCCCTTACTTTTCATAGCGTGAATGGTGCTGTGCTTGTGTTAGAAATGCTGAAAAGCTTTTTCTAGAGGCTCCTGGTATCAACTCAAACTCCAAAGTTATATGAGGACAGAGACTTCAATTATCTATAGAGTATGCGCGAATTAAATAAATACACTCTCTCTATCGTAGTAAATTCACTTGCATTGTAACTGACGTGATTTATGCAGAAAATTGCAGCCAAGCTCAAAAACTAGAGCTGGACTTTTTTTTCCCAAGTCAAATAGAAAATTTACCAAAAGCAGCACTTTCAGGTTGACCAAAATTATTAAAGTCACTAATAAATTGTATTTAATAAATCTTATAAGTGGAGAAGAATAGATATTTGGAAAAGCAGAGTTTTTTAACATTTCTAAATGTTCCAGTTTGAAACGCCATATTAATTTGGAAATTTATCTAGCTCATTTTAAGGAGTTAATTTTCTTGTAAACCTGAAAATTTATTTGCTCTTTTTTATTTGCACAGAATTATTAAGAAATTAAGTCATATTGAGTTAACCTAAATTATTATTTTTAATTTCAGTCACTAAGTCAACAAGTTTGTTATTCACATAGAACTAGTTACCGTTACAGCTCACCTGCCACAAGCACACCAATGACACAAAAGAAACCTTAAATCTGTCAGTTTTTCTTCATTTCCTGTTCTATTAAAAACAACCTAATATTCCAACTCATTCCCCTCTTTTACATCTTCTCTCCTGGATTTTTCCTAACTGATTTTAACAGCTAGTTAGAAACCTGAACATCAATATTGACGTATTAATGAAAAACAGAACTAACACTGATATTTTCAAAACTACCTTACTTAAAGACTGATTAGGTTCATTAATAAATTAACCAGGGAGGAACGCTGTTTTCAAGGCAAAGGGAAAATAGTATATTCTACAGGAAAGTATGGGACTTTTTGTTTTGTTTTCCGAGGGGATTAGCTGTTCCAGCCAGGAAGTTTTTACCACACGTCCAGATTCAGTGATTTGCTCCTGGTCCGACAGTGGTACAAAATCATCTTTGACATTTACTGAAGCGTCAGGCACAGCACTTTAAAAGGACAAAGCTTGTCTTGATTACAAGAAAAGAGGACGCAAACAAGGTGAATGCATGACAGTAAAGAACGTGCCAGCAGTATAGCGAGAGCCAGGCTGTATGCTCTAGGACTGCACTTTTTGAAACTTCATAAATATGAACAATATCCTTCTCTAAGCCTTTTAGCTCAAGACAAATATAAGATTGAGTCAGCGTCACCGCACAGGCTTTTGTCAGTGAAAACTCATGTTCAGTGACTGTTCCTCAGTCTTTATGTTATATTCCATAATAAATTATTAATTTTGCAATAATAAAATAACTGAGCATGCAGAATGGCAAGACACGATTTTACATGTGATAGTAGCGACAGCATATTGGATAGTCATTAGTTAATGGACAAATACGAACACAGGATAAGGTATACACGGAGTTCATTGCAAAAAGGCATTAACGTGCCGTTACTTTTATAATGGGAACAGCATTTGCTAGCTAAGTTCCTGTAAAACATACCTTTGAGCTTACAGGATATTAGCAAATGGATCCCTCACATAGTGATGGGCAAAGCTTGTCTTCTAGTTTTGCAAAATATGCTGAAAATTACCATTACCATGAGGACCCAGAACTTTTGCTTGTTATTGTTTAATTCCCCTATTTTTGCAAAAAGAAAAAGGGAGTGAAAAAAGTGGTACTTTAAACAGCTGACTGGTTTGGAAATACCTCAGAGATGGATTTTCTCACAGCATTTTAGAATCCTCTTGCAATTCTTGACTATAAGCAGAAAATACAGATGCTTAGTCAAGCAGGGAACAAGACTTCATTCAGCTGTCTATAAACTGAAAAGATATCTGGCTTCATTTTGGCTCTCATTTCAGCCAAAAACGACTGGTTGTCAGGATTCCTGTTTTATCTTTGCGTGTTTATCAGGCATCTCCTAAAACTTAGGTTACTGTCATTTACAGTGGGAAAGCCAGGAAATGAAGCCCCTTGAAGTTTTATTCATTCTCTCCCCAGTAGCAGCAATTCAGAGCCCACAGTTACACCTCGTACATGAGGTGCATACATTCTTTACTTCTCAAAACAAGGTGAACACAAGCAGGCACAGGATATGCTTGAGATGACATTATGTTCTTATCTCACCATTTGCTTTTCTTATTGCTTTTTCCTCATCAAAATTCTTCCTGCTTCCCCACCCTGTACAGATAGCCAGTGCTGCCATCATTGCCCAGTGCAGAACCAGAGAACAGTTTCAGTGAGAAGGCACTTCTGAAGGTCACCTTGTCCAACCTCCTGCTCCAAGCAGGGCTAAATGCAATATCAGAGCAGGCGGCTGGGGGCCTTTTCTAAACAAAGTGTGAAAATCTCCAGCAACGGAGACGGCACCACCTCTCTGCAGCCTGTTGCTGTGCCTTTCCACGCTCCTCCTGGAAATTCCTACAGGAATTTCTCTCGCTGAAACTTGTGACTGTTGTCTTTTGCCTCCACGCTGCAAAGCGGGGCAGACCCTGTCTCCTCTGTAACTACCCTGTAAGTAGCTGAAGGCTGCAATTAGATCTCCCATTAGCCGCCTCTTCCCAGGCTAAATAAACCGAGTTTCCCTGCTCTCTGCTTCTCCTGATACTCTCTCCCTTCAACGCAGGGAAGATGTCCGTAATGGCATATGTCCTCTGTACAACTCACCCACCTTCCTCTGCTGCAGTGCCTTAAGTCTTTGCAGGCTCACCCAGGAACACGTGCGCAGTTTTGAGGTGCCCATTTGCTTGGAGTTATTCAACAGTCCAAACAGATTTCACCCTGAACTGCCCAAGACTTTGGCCGGGTGCAGAGATTTTTTATTCTCCCCACAATAGAGAAGATCTAAGTCCTCTGGGGATTGTTTGGGTGAACCCAAATATCTGACCCTGAGCCAATCAGTTAATTATTATATCTAATGTTTGTCCTCTTTAATAATTACTGTGTGCAAGAGACACATGCCAATGCAGATGTGCCACCGAAATCCAGCGCTCCTGTGCTCAGTGCTACATGGGGAAGCAGCAGACTCATACCTTTCCTACACCCAGCTCAATCCGATCTACACTCAAAAAGTCCTCTTACTGGAGCATTGCTTCTTTAAAATAAATCTCCCCGAGACAAAGAACTATCTTTTAAGGAAAAAAAAAAAGGAGACATTAGATGGAGTTGCTGCTGGCTGTGCTATCAGTCAAGAACTTGTCTCAGGCACCAGGTGAGACCGAAGTTTAAAACTCTGGAATGTAACACGTGCAATTGCCAGAGTATTATTGCCTGTTTTATCATTTGCTACTCTTCACACTTTCTGGGAATTTTCCCCACAGAAACGAATCAGAAGTAACAGAAACACTTAGAAAAGACACTGGCCATCAAACAGAAAATAAAAGGTACAAAGCTTAATCATCTTTCAGTGTACAGCAAGTGAGAAACTGTTACTCTTTTTCAAGACCTTTTTTAAATAACAAAAAAAAAATATTTCCCAGGAAAAACAATTACCAATTTGGAAAGGAAAGCATTTTCTCTTGAAACAATTCCCAATTTCCCTTGAAACAATTGTTATTTGTCAAAAGCCCAAATTTTAACAATTATTGAACCTTGTTGGAAACTTTTCAATCAACCGCATTTCACCTTTCTAAATAGATCTTTATAAATCCATGCTTTTCCAACTAACTCTATACTCAGGTTTTTTTCTGTAATATTCATTTATTTTCTCATTATATTTTTATAAATGTTGCTGGTAAGGTTTTCTACTTTTCCTGAAGAATGCTGCAGCTCTTTCATAGGGCACTACAAAGTCTTATCAAAATAGTTTAAACTGAAAAATGGCTAAATTAATTACTAAAAGGGAATTTGCTACATATTGTTTGTTCATTCAACATATTACAATATCTACTGAATTGCAGTAACTGCATCAGTTTTAGCTCTGAATGGAAAAAGTTCCATACTGCACAAGATTAGCAAGTAAAAAGCCAAACAAAAGACTTACTGATGCACAGCAATGTCCCCCTTTAACTGTTGTTTAAATTTTTGCCCAAGATTTGATTTTTCATTCTGTAAAAACTTGAAATGGGAGGTAGAGCTGAGGGGTGCTAATACAGTTTCCATTTCAAAAAGAGAGAAACTGTCATTCAAATGTATATACCTACATCACTGCCTTAAGTCATGCAACTTGGAATCTTATTCATGTGATAAATTCTTTCTGATAGGATTGCTTAGGAATAACAGAAGTTAATTCTGCCTTGCAGCCTCAAATATATTTGGAGGGGAGGGACACTATATACACATACAGATCCACACATACAGAGATTTCTGTACTAATCTGCACTTTGTGCAACACATCCCTGTTTCATACGAATGGCCACAGGAGATACTTATCAACACTGGATTCCAATGGCAAGGAATCTGTTGGTTCAGGCAATCCATCAACTGAACATTAATTTAGTCTTTGATTTTTCAGCCAATCTTATTTCCATGTGAATTTACAAAAGAAACTCACTTATTCAAAGTATGTCAGAAAACTAAAAAGTACTCAGAGCAATGAGAATTCCTGCAGTCCTGTGAGTGACAGTACAAGAGAAATACAGCTCACATCCTTAGCTGCAGTGAAAGAAAAGTTCACTTCGATTTGGAAACCAAATGACAACAAAGAACACAGTACTGGAACTTTTTTTACATGATACTGAGTGCCCTTAAACTGAGGTCAAGGGAGGATCTGGTCTAGTAAGTTTTTTCTGTTCTGGTTTTTAAGACTCAGTTTGGAAAAAACTAGCTCATGTTAAAACTGACATATAAAATTACTGGTGCTGATGGGCTTTTCCAGTGTGGTAAAACATTCTACTGGTATTATTTTTGACAGGGCTTGTGATAACTAGTTGACATTTAGAGAAAACGTAATGAACTTTTATTATTATTATTATTATTATTATTATTATTATCATTATCATCATCACCATCATTATTATTTTGCTAATGGGCACAGATTTATTGATCTCCAGAAAATAGCACCCATCTGAAGCACATTGTCCGTATTCTTTATGGTCATGGAGCAGCACAAGAGCTGTAGATATCTGCAGTAAAACCCTCCATCTTGTTATTTATATGAATACATCTTGTATTCATACTAATAAAGAGCTTTAATATGTTTGACTAATGGCTGCAATTTGCAAAACATCCTGTGATGCTCTTGAATGAAAGACATTATAGTAAAATAAAGACCACCACACAAATACAGCTTGTGCTGATCTGAGAGACTACAATTCTCACTCTCGACTAGTAGTTTTTACCAAGACAATGGCTGGTTTTATTATAATGTGCAGAAATCTTCCAGTAAATTAAAATTTAGATGTTTTCAGTACAGTTATTCATTTTAAGACAGGAAGCTGATGTTACAAGGAAACATCAGGACATAAAATAAAGAATGGAAGTGGGGATGGAATAAACAGTGTTCTATTAAGTAAATGATACTTTCCTGGCTCTGTCAGGATCCAAAAGCTCTAAAAAGCAAAATGTGTGTCACTGGGGCTGAAAAATAATTCATGATATCTGACAATCAAGGCCTTAAAAATGTGTTTGGAGGAAGTGGAGAGGGAAGATGGCAAGCACCACAACACAGAAATTCCATGCCGCATTTAAAAACAAACACAAGCACCCACGTAGAGAGGAAATCACCCGTTAACAGGGATCCAAGATTCATCAGTCTCTGGATCACTGTGGCTGAACAAGTAGTTTTTCAGGAGGGCACAACCCAAAGCTAGAGATGTTGAAAAATAAGTGGGTGCTCAAAGGAATGAAAAGAGGATAGTCTTACAGATTTTATCCAGAGCCCATCAAGGCAGAACTCCCATTCACTGCAATAAGCTTTGGATCAGGTTCAACATCCAAACGTAGTCCTCCCTCACTAGAATTGGCTGGTCACGTCGGAAACTGTTTGGGCAAGGTACCCCACCCATAAACAGAGCGCTCAGGGAGAATACGGTAGTAAGCAACAAATAATTTGTCTCTTTGCCAAGATTCAGGGCTGTGTCTCCTACTCGTTCACCCTCTGAGACAATAAAACGAGGGCTATAGTAAGGTAATATCTCTGAAGCAATCTAAGAAGGAATGCCACATGAATGAGAAGCAAGAGGATAAGGGTTCCTTCAATTTTGATGTCGAAAGTGGAAGAAATGAGTAAGGGATGGGGTACAGAAAGCCACTAGCAGATGGATGCAGTGTTTCCATCAGCTCTTCGCTCTGCGATCATGTAAGTAGGAAGAGGAATAGAAAGGAAATACAAACCTGAGTGTGGAAAGAGAGTTCCACTACGGGAATTGCCACATCAGCTAGGTGGAAGACAGAGATATGCAAGTCCATTTGCAGGAGAAAGAGAGCATAAACACAGTTAAGTGGATATTAATGAATGCTAAACAAGGATGGCAAGCCTGCTCTGAACTTACAAATCACATCCGCATTAATACCAAATGAGTTCATTAAGATTAACATTATTATGATGAGTATCAAAGGGATTAAAAGAGATTATGGCAAATAAGAGAGTCAGATAGGAATGAGATGTAATTACCTTCATATCTGGTTTATCTATAGCTGCAGAGAAAGACCCAGCATTCAGTTCACACTGGAGGAACCTAACTCACATTTTGATCTGAAGTGTAATTTTCGGCAAAGCTGATCTCAACAGTTTGGGCTGAACGTGGCCCAGGCATGTGCAGGACGAACAAAAGAAGGGTGGGAAGGCAAGCAGAGAGACACGGGGAAGGGCGGAGGCGGCCCGCTCCTGTCCCAGCACCCTCACCCAAGTGCAGGAGGCAACTTGGTCTTCATGCCCCTCCATGTCCAAAACGTGACGTGAGGCCAGCCCTGCCACCACCTCTGCCCAACACCTGGCCTGCTCTGACCCCAGCACTCACCACGCCAACTCTGAAAACTTCATTGGGCTTCACAAATATCAGCCAAGTCTTCCAAAAATGTTTAAGGGAAATAGTCGCACTGTAGAGCTAGGAAAATTGAGGGATACAGGGGCAGAGGGATCACACTCAGTGAAATAAAAATAAGCTCTCTGATTTTTACCTCTTGCTTTTGTACCGCAACTGCAGAGCCAATTCTTTTGTGCATGCAGAGACCAGCTAAGGAGCACCAAATTATGGCTTAAAATCACACAGCTTATAGAGTGGATATTCTGCCAATGCACACATTCAACGATGCAGGCGGAAATGTTACTTGGGATCTTTGTGGGGAAAATTTACTGGGACTCTTCCAGCCAGGCTCTGCTCTGAGCAGATTGCCTTTCTTCACAGGCCGACTGCGCACGGTCGGCTCTCCAGTGCAAACATCACTTCCCAGCTCTGGTGTGTTTGGCCTCTGGTTTGTTTGACAGGTTACATGTGCTTCTGAATATATCTTCTGATGCTCATTTTCACAGCGCTGTTAATGTTTCTCTTGGCTGCTGTTTAAAAATTAGGTCCCTAAAGATATCATCCTTCAATAAGAAAATCCTCTTGCCAGAAGACCCGGCTTCAAATGTGTTGAGGCTGACTGTCAGAGCTGTTGACCTCTGACCATGGAGCTGCAAGTCCACAGGCATACCTGCACATTGGCTCCAAGGTAGTGCAAGATGGGCAGCTAGCAGTGGAGGAATCCAAAAAGGGCAGCTACTTTCATTTTTTTGTTGTCCAAGATGAACGTGCATTTCAAAAGCACCTGTCAAGCACAACCAGAGCTGTCTGGCTCTGTCAGGACAGTTATACCTCATTAATTATACGCTTTGTTGCTTCAGTAGGCAATATACATACATACACAAACACACACACACACATGTGTATGCATATGGAATTTACAACTGCAACTTTTTGAAAGAAGCCTTTAAAACTGTTTTTTCTGTGGTGCTGTGTTGAAATCAGTTAAGCAGCAAAAGTAAATTGGAACTTAGAGTTGCAACGCACTTCTGAAAGGAAGAAGGATTTGCATCTTTACACCCTCTACCTAACTTCACCAAGCACAAATCAGCAGGGTGGAGAAGATGAAGTTGCTTTGTGAAAGTCGCGAGCACAAGGCAGGGTCATCAGTCAGTCCACACTGACTAAAGCACCAAGATGTTCTCCTTTGCTGCCCTCTCCGCCAGGTGAAATGTTAATAGCTAGTACCAGACAAGCGAGACTCCAATTCCCTTTGGAATGCAACCCGATGCCCAAAGACTTCCAGGCCACGACGCACAGCATATTTTATATGTATTTTTATAAGAGAAATAGCAAGGATGCATTTCTGTGTAGGCAAAGATGGAGCGTGACAGTCTGTCATCCTCTGCCCAGTATCTTGCCAACATGGCTAGACACTATCCTAGGACAACACTGACGGACTTTTCCCGCACAAAGTCTCCAGCCAGAAAAGGCAGGAAGGGAAAGAGTGAAGACAAGTCCACCCCAGCATCCGAAGCGGGCAGGCAAAGGGAAGAATCTACACTGCTTTACGCTGATGGCCCATGGAGCTGCACTTCCCAACATTTCTAGGAGAAAATATGAGTCAGAAATCCTACGGGAACTCCTGCAGCAGCACAGCTCCCTCCACAACCCACGCATCCTCAACAGAGCACTGCGCAATCTAATCCATATGGTATATCTGCACTGCAACGTGGGCCAGGGCCGGGTGCGGCCTTACGTTAGGCTCTCAAATGATAAAAGTTTGGCACATGAGCAATTGTTTGTGCTTGAGCAGTTGACTGAGGAGCTTGGAAATCAGGGCATTTAGGAAAAACCTGTGAGTAAAGTGCAGGGACGTAACAGCCAGACACAAGATGCCTTTGCAGAGGGCTACCAGAGGGAAGGAAGGCAGGAGCTGGTCACGGGCTCTTGTCTTGTTCAGACGGAGATGGGGAGGTTTTGCCATCACCGCAGAACACCACTGTTTGGTATTTTGCTCAGTCAGGCCACAATACAGGTTTTAAAAAAAAACACCAAACCCTCAAGAGTGTGTTTAAGGCTATCTTTAGTTAGCCAAGCAAATCTTTGGTCCACTGCTGATCCAGTGGACACGAATACAGTGCTTCCCTCCGAGACAGAAATTCCCTGAAGGGGGCACTTCCAAGAGCAGTATCTTAGGAGCAGACAGCTCTTGACACAGAAACCTGATGCAGAGCTCCTCCGAGCAGAACGGGTATCCTGAGGACACCAACACACACCTGGTATCTCACATTCATCCCACATCTAAACACAAGCAATGCCCGAGCAGGGGCTTAGTCAGAGTTAAACTCTGTGTGGCCCACCCTAAGGGTAATGTACTCACAGTGAACTTGGGGAAGAGGTACCTTTTCTCCCTTCCCCCCAGACCTAGAGGCTGTTAGCTACGTGGAAAAAAGACTAAAAGGTCCATAGGGAGACAGACAGACTTAATAAGACATCACAGTGCTCTGTCCTACAAAGGAAACCCACGTGGGCAGATGCCCCAAATCCCAGGTAGTTCTGGAGAGCAGAACCATGGCAGGAGGGGGATCTGCCATGCAGGGTCGGGACCTCAGCGGTTCCCCAGCTGCGAGAGAGCAGCCCATCGAACAACCAAGACGCCTGGGGCGAGCTAAGGATCAGAACGCTGCTGACAAGTGTTAGCAATGAAACACCACGGCTCCTCGGGATGAGCTCTGCAAACTGTCTCCCTTAAATGTTTTATTTTCTACAGCGGATTTCCAACAGTAGGAGCTTTTACTCACTCTGCTAGGCAGAGGCTGAACTGCTCTCTTCGTACAGTTTCAAATTCGCCAGCTAGACTTGAAGAACCACCCCTTTTTGCCTTTGCCTTTCTCTTTTCTTTTTGCTTTCTCTGGGCTTTTTGTGAAAGAGACACCCAGTTTCAAGCCATTTAAAAAATATCAAAAAACGCTGGTGTAAAATAATTTGCAGCTGTGATAATATCACATTTTTTAAAATACTGTAATATAGTTTTACTTTTAATAATAAAAGATAAAAAAGGGGAGTCTGTGAATAATTAGAGAGTGCAGTCTGAAGCCAGTTACAGTCACTGCAATTGATAATAAACTTAAAGCCCCTTGACAGCAGGTAAATGCTTTGCAACCCTGACCCCCTTCCTCTCACATTACTTAACAACCCTGCAGTTCCAGCATTACATCACCGTCCAAGCGATTGGTTCCTGCATTTTAACTCTCTCCCTGTCTCCTCCGATTAGGAGCAACACAATGATGGGGAAAAAAAAACAAACAACAAACCACCAAACTTCTCTCAAGTTTGCTGTGCTCCTTGTTTGGGTTTGGTTTGGTCGAAAAACCAACTTCTGCTGCTAAGAGTCGAGGTTACACGCACTAGAAAACAAACTCTGTCGAAGTAGAAAACAGAGTGGGAAAGGGGGACTAGGGAGGGGAGGAGGAGAGGAGGAAGAAGGCGAGAGGGGGAGAAAAGTATATAGAAATCAGAAAAGGAAAAGAAAATTAAAAACAAACCTCATGGACATCACTGAGCCTGAATTCCCTGCTGAGGTGCAGAACATGAGAGCCCTGGAATGAGTGTATGTAGAACTTGAGCCAAAGCTTAACTAGCCCGAGTGAGTCATATCCTTCCCATTTGATTCCCGTCCAAATGATGATGTAATGCCCTGGCCCTCTCCCTCGCTCGCTCCCGCTCACTACACTACCTCCCTCCTCCCCTTTTCTCCTTTTTAGCTCAGTGCTGGTGAAGTCACCATTTAAATCTGGCAGAGCTGAAGCAAAAACTTCAATGTAACCAAAACAGCCCCAGGCCAAGTTCCAGACGTACTGAGACTCGGTGGTGCAATTGCCATTGGAAACGAGTAAACAGAGAAAGAAACAGTGCCGCCTCTGAAGGGCCTGCGCAGCTGCCTGCCGGATCACAGGAAAACCCAGGGACGGGGCTGACATGATTGACTGGGGCTGATCAGAAGATATTGCACACAAACGCGCTCGCTCCCGAATGCCCGCATGGTCCGGGCTTCAGGGAGATCCGGCAACTGGAAAAGGAGGAGATCAAGCCGGAGACAAGGAGGGCAGCGGAGAAGCCGTGAAGCGGATGCAGCGTGTTTGTGTGGGTCTGGGGAGAATGAATAGCGCTGCTTTTACAGGCTACGTGTTAGACTGGGATTTCTCTGCCTTAGCCGCGCAGGGCTGGAATCGAGCCCCGCGTTTTTGAAGGATAACTACGGGGCTGTTTCTTGGTGCGCCTGCAAACATACAGGTGCAAGGCACGCTCTTTCTCCGCTACTTAAAAAGTAGCAGAAAAGCCCCAAGCCGTACAGCACTGCAAGCTTATGAACTAACTCACTGCGGTGCTGCTGCTATTGCCTACCCTGCATTTAAAACAATGCCCTTCTCTTGTTTATCTCCCAAGTCTGATATTCGTGATTTTTTTAAGGATAGAGAATCTTTCTAAGTGGAACTTGTAATAATTTTTCGTGTGCACAAGCATAAGCTATTGTGGTGCGAAGCGCTCTGCTGCATGGTATTGCAGTTTCTAAGTCCTCCTGATACTAAATGCTACAGTGACTGTGGCTGAAATACCTCCCATGTCCTCCCCACAGAGGGTTTTTTCACTGTTCATCGCTCACAATTAATTGGAGTCAACACAGTACAAAACAGTTGCTCCGCAAAAGAATGCAAAGCCTAAGCAATAATAATAATACTATGTGAAAATGTCTAAGCACACATACCATCCCTCAGCAATCCCAAGACTTAACAGTTTCAATGTCAAACTGCAGAAATGTAAGCATTAATGGCACCTGAAACGCTGGAGAGGTATTTAAAAGTGTCTCCTTTCTTTATCGATCAAGAACTATTTTACAAAGTCACTTCACCCTGTGTCTCAGAGTGAAATTCAGTTTTCCGACAGTCAATGGACACACCTATCCCCCAAAATTCAGAAAACAATGGGAAAACATGAAAGCCAATGTGTTTTCTTTTCTTCCTTATCATGATGTGAGTTTATGGAAAAGCAATTTCTATTGCCTAGCAGCACTTTTTACCAAGCAGGTTTGGGGGGGGGGGGGGGCGGATTCATTAATTCATCAAATCAGCGATGCAACAGAGATTATTGTAAAGTACCAAAGTCTCCTCCTTATGGTTATATGGTTATAAATTATCTTTAGAATATATTTCTATGGATCAACGCCATTAGCTTCAGTCATGGTTTAGTCTTGTATTCAAGTAGTTTCAGTCATGAATTCAAATGATTTTTGTTTAAGGTATATATGATTTTTACAGACAGAATGAGAGGAGAAAACCAAGGGTTTATCCTATTCAATTAAAAAAACACAGTTCTCCGCAGCAGGCTGACCTGCTGGATGACATCCTCAATTGATATTGATGTTGCAGCCACTCAGAGTGACACCTTTATCAAGCAAGGCAGCTCTGAATTAGAGGTGATCAGCCATAATTATTACTGGCGCCACTGAAGCCTGTGGCTTGACAGCATCAGATGTGGTTGTTATAAAGTTTGGTCCATTGTGTCAATGGCCTGTATAACTCATTTATGTCTGAATTACCAGATATTGATTTTTTGTCTTCTGTAATGTAATAAAATAAAAGTTAGATCACTCCTAAAGCTTTCTTTTAATTCCAGCCTTGCTGATAGTTTCATTTTAAGCTCAGCCCACTTCTCCCTCTCCATTTAAAAAAATGTGACTTCCAGCCCTTTTTCTGTGCATGTCTAAGAGGTCATCTTCCCTCCCTCCTCCTTTTTATTTTGTCCTCTTACATTTACACTGCTGGATTACATAGGTTCTGCTCATCCAGTTATGCCGCTGGCATTGCTATAAACTTTGTCATGGCCCCAGGACAGATCCCTGGCTCAGAACAGCTTCAAACGGATGGGGAATGTGGCTACAACTGAGGCACAAACTTAAATCCCCAGGCCCACCTTCGGAAGGAAGGAAGCTGCCACCAAAGAGAAAAACGATTACCCTGAGGAACCCAGGTTACCCTGGGGCTGCTTGTGCACATGCATCCATTCCTGCAGCCTTTGTCAGTGAACCAGCGTCTTCTCACTCTTCTGAAACCCACACTTCCACCACCCTGCTGTATTCAGAGCAAAATGCAACCAAAAAGATGATGCAGGAGCTGCAGGGTAGTTCATTGTCCTCCTGAGGCTTCAAGTGCTTGCCTGGCAACTGTGCTCTTTGCAAAAGAAAACTTTACCAGAAGCAAGAGCAGACCCATTGTCCATCTGTGAGCATCTTAATCAAAATATTACAGGAGTGACTGCGTTTGTATGGCAAATGGCCATTTTAATTATTATTACCTTCATAGACACCAACTCAGAAGAATTAAACTGCCTTGAAAACAGCCTTTGTCTTACAGAAGATATTTCCAGGAGTTAAGAGCATTTTCCGAAACGAACAAGAAAGATCCAAGCAGCCTGAACTGCCGATCATTTTTAAATGACGTGTTTACACTGAAGTCCCATTTCAAGAAGCAAACTGCTTTAAAACAGAGCTCATGCTCCAAAGGAGTTAAAAACTTATTTGTGCTTGCTGGTGGGAATACAAAAAGTTCTTTCCAGGCAGGTATTTCCAAGGCCTATTGATTTTTTCTTCCCCCTAACAGGAAACACTGTTTTCCCATTTTCCTTCCTGTGACAGACCAGTTAATGATAAAGAGTGTCCTGTGCTCAGAGGAAATTCCACTTGCATGCAAGAGCTCCCTCTTTATCTGTTTACTTGTCTGTCTTTTCTTTCTCCCCCCACTCCGCCCCCATCCTTAAATTTCCATGTTCAGCCACGCTCAAGAATAGGGCTGTTGTGAGGAGAGTTGTGGGATGTTTTAATTCTAATGGGAGCCTTCTTCAAAGTAGCGCCCTGGCCAGCACAGTTATGACTCCAGCTTAGCTGTCTAGTTCAGGAATGCTTGCAACACCCTCCCTGCAGCATGTTTCATCCTTGGGGAGAGGGTGGTGGGGCACACCGCAGATGTTTGGTGTAACAGAAACTTGACAAAAATCACTGCTCCTGCTGCAAGTTTCCAGTCTGAACAACCAGAGAGCTCTGAATTTCACGAGCCCAAATGTCAGAGCGCACTGGGATTATCTCAGAAGTGTATTGTAACAAGGAACTGGGTGTACTACAGTTGAGATTGCGGATGGACAAATCATCAGTTCTACATGCATTTTAGGTGAGTGTATCACATACAGCCTTTGGGACTGACTTGTGCCTATTTTGATCAGTGGCTCAAAGCATCTGCAAAGACCCTGTGGATGAAAGCAGTATAGCCTGATTATTTTTTTCTCCGCTACTTGGCTCTTAAAGAGGCTTGATTAAGAAAATATTCTGTAATAATGGTCCTACACTCAGGAAAGTCTCATTTTCATTCTGACATTATTTTTCATTTCGACATTATTTTTCATTTCTAACCCAAGAGCCTTACAGTCCCTGTGGAATTAAAGAGGCCAGATAATTTCAGGGTTAAATAAGCTTTAATGACTATCACATGTATGGAACCTTAAACCTAGTATTAAAAATTATTTTTTTAAAGTGGCATCTCTTCCTTTTTTAATTTAAAATAACCATCCAGGTGGTTTCCTAAGGATTTCTTTGCAAATTGCTTCCAGTGAACCTTTTCAGTTACAGACCACTGCAAACCCATGTGGTGTTATTCAGTGTTCAGTTCAACTTGGGTGTCCCATGTTTTCGCAGTGGACAGAGGGACTGTCTGCACAAGTGCCTGCACAGGGAGACTGTGAGGTCTGAGCAGGCGAGCTGTCACTAGCAAGGACATAAGAATGTATAGGTCCACCAATTTCAGCAGAACTAAAGTAAGGCGAGGTTAAGAGTGGATTTTTCAAGTTGCTCATAAGATAACAGGACGCATGGTCCTGTGTCACTTGGGTGCTTCAGAAAAAGCCATTCTCCTTTAAGGAGACTCAGATCAAAGTGCTCAGCATTGAGCTGTGTCAGAGGTAGAGCTGGTTTTTCTGTGAGCTCTCCAAATTGTTATGAAATAGAGTATCTGGAAATATCCTTTGCGAGAACTGCCCCAGTTTTCTTGTGCATAACCACTGTAAGAAACTGGATTGGACTAAGTCTAAATGAATCCTGGAACAAAGATCTCCCTTTCTCACTCAGATGCACAAACATGCTGCTAAGTTAGAAACACACTATGAAAATATTTAAGGAAGAAGAACCAGCAAGAGTTTGGGTCCACCAGCTCTGGAGACAGGTACTCCGTGACAATCCATGCAGATGTGCAAAGGGCGTGATGGCTGGGAGACCTCCCCACAACATTTTTGCAATGAATCTTAACCCAAATCTTCAAGAATGATCTCAAGATAAGAAACCCTACCCCGGTGACAGTCTTAAGCATGTTAATGCCACTTGGGATCATGTTTTTTGTGCCGGGGACACTCAACCACCAGGAAATGGAATTGCCTATTTATTATATACTCTCCAAATAGCTGTGGGCCAGTGATGAGCAGCTGACCTGGAAGTAAAGAGCTCTGTATCCAATTACATATCACTGAGTCACCCAGTCCGAGTAGCCAGCTATTTTATTACAGCTGTAAACCACAAATACCTAAGACAAATAACATAGCAGTTTATGCAAAATAATAAATAATGCTTTACATTTCCGTAGAACCTTTCACCCTGAAAGATCCCAAAGCACCTTGCAGGCCAGCCATAAAAAGTCATGCAATGCAATCACCCTTGACATGGGAGATGGCAGCCAGCCAGCCAGCAAACGGCACAGGAGTGCAGAGGGGAGATGTTGACTAAGGACAGAAGTAAACAGCTGCTATTATTTAAAAACTGCCGTGTAATCTTTAATGTTCATGCATAATGAACAGGAGGTTCCCTTCCCCCAGTGTGATTCTAATTACTCTAATGGATAATTAGAACGTGCTGGTTGAAAAGTGGAGCCACTGCTATTTTTAGAGTTGCTTGAAGAAGCTTTGCCATCCATGTACCCTAAATATTTTGACGCTAGATCTCAGATATCTTAATTTTTAGTGTGAAACTCTACAGGCTTTATCTTGAACCCAGTTTAAAACTTGTATCACATATAGTCACATCTCAACTCTTGTAACAGGAAAAAGAATCTGGTTTTTATGTTCTTTCCCCATTGTGCTTCTAACAGACAGAAAAGTAAGCTGAAATTGCAAAATCTGGATTAAAAGAGCAAACTCATATACTGTAATTAAATATGTGCTGTGAAGCACAGTATGGTAAGCACCGAATAATAGCACAGATTAGCTCTAAAACAAATTTTAGTCTTCCCCTAAACTGTCTTCTTCATGCATTTTTGTTAGCCCTCATCTTTATTTTTCAGCATGATAACAATAATTAATACTCTAATGAAATTTAAAAAAAAAAATAGGCAAAGATCTGGAACTCAGTTCCAACTGGAAAAGGAGAATGCTGGGACTCAGATCATCCTCATTACAGCAGTGTAGATTTATAGTGCTAGCTGATGAAAACATACACAAGATAACTTGCTTTTAAAGATACGTCCTCTTTTGCTAGTAATCCAGCTGATAGTACAATATTTCCTCCATGAAAATGAACAGCTATAACCGACCACTAGGAAATGTTTGCTGGACTCTTGCTGGACAAACTGACTTAAGCTTTGAAGTTCCATCAATTATGGGCAGCCAAGTAATTCTGCTGGTCCTGGCTCATCCTCAGGCACAGGGTTTACACCATTCAATCACTATCAGGATGATGAGAATTCATGATCCAAGTGGTACCATTTTTAACTTGGCTCTATCCAAAGATCTGAATTTAATTTACATCCAGCATCTTGACACCTAAACTCCAGCCTCTTTTAGTACAGATTAGAATTTTTCAATGTTTTTTAAAAACCAAAGAAGTCTGCAACACAGAGACTGAGATGCGGCCACAACTAAGGGCCAGCCTGCAATTCCCTGTTTGCAGTGACGCCCATTGAAGCATAATGTAATGCAAAGTTTCCAGCATAACAAGTCAGCCATAAGAATTAAACTCTATTGTTGATAACATAAAGCTATTACATGATTAGACATTTTATTTTAAAAGGGAAAAACTATTGTCTTTTGCCTTTTTTTTTGTGATGGGAGTTCGACAGGAAATCCTAGTTCAGTTTCCTTCATAGTAATGTCTCCAGTCACAGATTCACTATCTGAGAGATCCTTTCTGAAATCAGATGAGGTCCATCTGTACCCACTTATGTTTTTAGGATTTACATAGTATGTTTAGTCCTCCAATGCTTTTCTTCTGGAAAAGTATGGCTATCTATTATCTCTAAACATATTAAAAACAAACAGACCTCTCACAGACACTCACACAAATCCTTTCAGGACTCTGAAAGGAAAGCATCTGCATTTTACTGACATCAGAGTCAGAGTTACATCACCAGTTTTACTGTAATGATAAATGAAAGAGAAATTATTTCTAACTAACTTCACTTCCACATTCTGTGCTGCAAGATGCCACTTTACTTTTAACACCAGTTTCTATGAATCAAAACATACAGCTTTTCTACTCTTGCATCCAGAATAAAAAAATCTAGCTACAAAACATGCATGTACACTGAAATACCCAGTGGGTAAGTACATATTCCACACAAACTGTGCCTACTAGATTTACACATGGAGCAGTCGTCTGCTTGGATACCCTCTAATGCTAGCCTATTCCTGCCACTGTACAAAACCGAATGGTTGTGCTTGTCCTTAGTGACTGCAGCCCATGTCAATGAGGCACTTCTGTAAATTCTGTATTGGAAAAATTGCACTGGCATGCTGGCTTCCCTGGTGACTTTTCACATAAGGACAGAAGATTAATTTTCTGTTGAAAAATGAACCACAGTCAGCTCAATTTTAAAAACCCCAACAAACTAGACATTTAAGTTGTTTAAAGGAAAAAAAAATATTATGGAAACAGGATAAACAGATTAAAACCATGATGACTAACTCATCTGAGAACCTGCAGAGTTCACTTACAGCCCAAGATTCCCTCTAACGTAAGTGGACACTTCTGTGAATATAGCTGAATAGTTTTGATACAAAAGAAGCAGCGCCTAGATCAGTTTCCCCACTTAACTGGGATGTGTCCCTTCAGTTTTTAGCCTTCCAAACCCCGAGCCTTTACTGTTTCTCTCTTGTCTCCCCAAAACTTTCCCTTTTTTCCCTCCTTCCAAGTAGCGTAAATTTAATTTCTTAGGATTTAGAAATTTTCTACTGTCTTTGTCCCTCATGTTCAAGCTTTTGTGCGTTAATTATTCTGCATGGAGATGCCAATCTGAATTCAGCTTGAAGCCACTTCGGGGCTTATATATTCTTGTAATTGCTTCATAACTGGAACATATGTCTCACCACCCTGCACGTCAACAGTTGCAACATAATTTTCTCTGGCTTTTACCGATGCAATTTTACCTCTTTCATATCTGTCCAGACTCCTGCTGCAAAGACCTTTTTCCCAACCCTTTGTGTTGAACATGCCAACTCTCTCTGTGTATCCCTTAATCAGCTAAGTCTTTCCTTCTGAAGTTACTTTCTTTCAAGACCCTTGGTAACCAACCTCCCCCCACCTTCCCTAGCATGTTTTCATCAGTATTAAAAGTTAGCTCCAAATCAGTCCACCATGCCAGTCTAAGACCTCCCAATGCCTCTAGAAAGCCATCCTCCTGGTGCATCATTATTTAAGAGCACTAGTACCTAGGAAATGAGCAGACCACCACAGAAGCTTGCTGCCACTCCATGACCACTTACCACTATCCATAAGCCCTCCTCCTACATAGCCGTTTCTGGATGATGAGCTCTCAGCTGCTTCTTCTTCTTCTAGAAATTTTTATTAGTCCCCCCAGGCACAGCCTTACATTTTTTAATATTGAATTTCATTCCATTGCCATTACCTCAGTACTCAAAGCTCATCCAGGTTTTTTTAGGTTGTTTTTTTTTCTTTTCTTTTCTTTTTTGTCTGATATCCAGGTCCTTCTCTGTATTGCCAATGTCTCCAAACCTTGCGTCACCAGCAGTACTTGTTATACTTGCATTACCGTCATTAATGAAAACACTAAACAAAATCAGGACTGTACTGAACATTGTGTAGCTCCACAAGCAGCCTCCTCCAACCTGACACTTTCCTTTTCAACACCACCCGGTTCTTTCCCCTCCAGCAAACCCCGTTTTTAAGCATGCTGAACGAAACCTACCTGTCCTATTTCCTAGAGCAGATTCCCCCACATTAGCTGTAGTTGTTGAGCAGTCCACAGCTGTCAGCAGCTTTTACTGACTGGAAATTTGTCAGCGAGAATAACAGTGCAGGACAAAGTTTACCCTTATTTACTGATTCACTCCCAGCCCTGCCTGAAATTTCTCTTAGCTGACAGAGTGGGATAAGCAACCTTTTGGAAAGTTTTGAAGAGGAGAAATGTTTTAATTACAATGGAGATAAGTAGTATTAATACTACTGAAATATTTAAGCAACATTTCAGATGTCTGCTGACTCTCAGCACTTTTATCAGAGGAATTTTGCATCTGTGCCCCACAGACCTGAGAAGCCCCCTGTGTCACTGCGTGCCGTTCTGCTCCAGTTATGCTCATTATTAGGCAGTATCATTATGTAGACTTTTCGGTGTTCCTAAAAGGGATTTCAGGAATGCCACAGCAAAAAATAGATGGTTTGTTTACTTGATTAATGCTGTGATCTATGATTACAAATCTGTCTGCTGTTGCTTTCACAGGAAATTATTTCAAGAACTTAACTTCTGGGTGTTGCTTAACATCCAGCACCGACTCCACTATAAACTCATACACATGATTTATCTGGTGGCCAGCATGTGTGGGAGGAAAGATCTAGGAGTCTGAAAAAATTCTTCACTCCCTCTAACTTTCAGGCCATCAGATGTAGAAATCTAGACTGTTACACTCCTATGCCTGTTTGTAAATCCTCAGCCAATGCAAACTATTAATATTGAGCTAAGTGAGTGCAAAATGAAAGTGATTAGGCACATCCCTTTTTTAAAAAATTTATACGCACATGTTTTACTAGCTCTAAACGTTAAACCAGCCGATTACATCATACCAACACAGTGAAAATGACTCCAAGGTAACCTAGGAAACTGTTTTTACTAAATAACAACTAAGTTCCTTCATTTAATCTCAATTCACAAAAAACCGCAAGTTTAGCTTAATCTCCCTTCACAGCAATCTCATGCTGTAATTCCACGCTGTCTGTTCAGACCAGCTGGGATGCTCTTGCCGTCAGTTCGTAGGGCAAAGCTCTCCGGGGACTGCAGCAAGGCTTTCTCAGATGAGGGGCCCTTGTCTGTTGTATTTGCTATTCTTGGTGGCCTGCCAGCAGCCCCAAATTTGGCAAGGTTCAGAGCACAAGCTACAGTTGGGTTGCTTGATGATCCTGAATGTAATTATTTTTATTGGTCGGTTAATATGTTTTCACTTTGCTGTGTTTTAATTTTGCTTTGGTTGTTCATGTTGGCTATTCTGTGTCTCCAGCCTAAAGAGACATAAGGATGGGCAGCCATCACAGTCATCATCTAATTCTTACCCAGGACAGCTCATATGGTTCTTGTTCCTCTCTGTTTTGGAGGCCAATTCATGAAATCTCTATTCGGTTGCATCTGATTCCTTAGTTGGTCAGCATTTTCAGAGTGCTCAAACAAAAAGGTATTAAATACTTGCAACTACTCTTAAAGAGATTCAGTCAAACAAGAGCTGATCAGGTAAACACAAAGCAAAACCAGAATTAATTCTGGGATGTGACTGATGTGATTTCACCTGCCTTGCTTCTGTGCTCATAATACGCATATATAGGGCCATATATCTCACACACACCTAGATAAAAGATATTATCATACAGAAAGCATTACACATATATTCTAAGTGTGACTATGTAAAAAGATAAAGCTGACTTAAAGGAGTATTGCAGGATGAATTACATTAAAACTTATGTTTACAGTTGCATCTTCATTTTCATTCTATCTCCCTTTTTTAGATATTTTTAAAACCTTCCAAAACTTTCCCTTTTTAGGCTGAAATACTGCAGGCCTGGTCTTTGCCAGATAATGAATATTTTAAAAAATATTTCCTTAAACCATTTTGTCTGTCTTTTATAAGGACAGTGAAAAGTGTAAAGAGTCGTACAGTCAGAAACTCTGGGAACTGAGAGTTGAACTTTGCCATGAAAACACTAAAAAAATGCTTTAGAGTGCATTGATAAAAATTAGATTTTACTTAGTGAAGCCCTTCAAAGTTTTGTTTTGTTTAGGCCAATTATGTTTTCCACGAGTTTTCTTGCTAAGCTTTAAATCATGCACCTAAGAAAAACAACTCTATTTTTCATTTCAGCTAACCTGGCTTCCATAAAAAATTTATAGGGACTAAGAAAAAGGTCTGTAAAGTGAAGAGTGCTAGTGAATTTAGAAAGAAGCACAGATGAGAGACAGCTCAGCTCAGCTCGTTCACAAGAAATGTTTTCATGTAAGAGCTTTCTGTTTTGTCTTCTTCACACATACATTTGATCTAATCTGTTGGCTCTCGTAGTCTACAATACCAATTTTATTCTTCCTGTTCTCACTTACTCAGCCTACTCTAGGATACATCTGTGACCTCCCTAGTCCTTCTGCTCCCTTCCACCCCATCTCTTCCCCTGCAATAAAAATACCAGCCCCTTGAAGTCTCATTCTTCTTTTTCCTGAGGAAAAACTCCCAACTCAGTTCACCAAACCACTGCTCTTCTTTTTTCAAATCCCACCCAACTCATGTCCTTCATATTGCCTATCTGCATTGAGCTAATAAGCAGCAAAACCAACACAAGGGACCATCTGAGTTATCTTCTCTGCCTAAACTTATTTCCATTGAGCTAAGCTTTCTTTCCTGCATATGAATCTGCTCTTGCTCAGTAGTCTTGCCTCTCACTCAGTAGTCTTGCAAACAAAATTATCTCATTTGGAAACAGGCAGGCCCACTGTACCTTTACAAACGGCTTTAAAAAACATGTTTTTAGCATGTGCCAGGTAACGTTGTAGGCAGCAGGTAGAAAATGGACTGAAGGGTCACAGAAGGGATATAAAGAGAATAAAATAATAAGGATCCTTTTTTCATCAGAGTAGTCTTAATGACTAAGAAAATACAGAATTCAGATGTTTCACAGTCTAAACTGTTGCTAAAAATGTTTTTCAAACATTTACCACAAGGTGCCAGCAGTTCTTTAATGGTTTTTTTATTTTCAATTTCTGCTGTATACACTCAAAGCAGGGTTACAATGAGGCAAAGACTTCAGACAGGGGAGTCATAAGGGGTATTAATGCCAGGATCAGAGACCTTTCATAGAGAACAAGATCCCAGGCATATACTAGTATCTTCAAAAGAAAAAAAAAAAGATGGTCAGGTTTAGTAATTTGTACAGAGGTATAAAGCGTGCCAGTTTGTGGTGGTTTGGGGTTTATTTGTACTTTTGAAACCAGACCAACTATACTAGTGCAGCCTATAGTGAGGATACTCAGCTACCAATGTCTGTTTTGCCTAGATCTGATCCCCTACAAAAATTAGAGAGAGGGAGTGAATTCCTTATACAATATAGCAGCAACCACTCTCTTCAGGTTATAACCCATCCTAATATTGGGAGACTTACACAATACTGCTGTAAGCTACCTACTGGAGGGGGGTCTCTTACCTAGAATGAGAATATGAGGTGTGTTATGCAAAGCCATCTACCATTTGTAAATTTATTAATAATAAAAAATCAATAAGGACTTACTGCAGTCAAGTGGAATTGTATTACAATTAATGTTAGCTGGATAGTGTTGATCCTAGTACTCACTACTATTAGATTTAAACAATCATGTTGGTGGAGATTTACCAACATTTAAGTATCAAAGCCAGACGTTCAACAGTGAAATCAGAATAATTCAGTACTAAACCAGCAGAACTTAAAAGAGGCTGCCTTCCCAGTTTGTTTTATTACATTTTCAATCATATAGCTATAACATGAAAGGTTATCATAAAAATTACCTGAAAGTATCCATACCTGTTATATACACTCCATTAAGTCTTAATATTTTATACATATGCAGCTCTTTCCACTCAGAAAGGGTCACAAAGCAATTTACAAACAATATACGCAGAACTAACTTGACACATTTAATGCAATATGGTCTCCCTTCATAGAGATACATGACTAAACATCCCCAATGAGTAATATGGCTAGCAGCCATAACAGCCTCAGGCTGTGATCTGGTCTGCTCTCATAAGCTAAACAGGGTTGGTCTTGGCCAAATGCATTTGGGAGCCCTCCAAGGAAATCCCAGGGTGCTTCAGGAAGCAGAGCTGGTGATTCAGTAGGTGGCACACTTCCCCTGGAGTCAGCACTGAACCAACCACTCCAAGGGAAACCTTGGTAGGTGCAACACAATTAACCAAATGGGATTTCAGGCAGGATCCCTCAGCTGAGACTGGTCATTTGTCACACTGTCATGACTTATTAGTGATGCTATGGATTCTGCAATTAAAAACAAAGAAGTCGCTGCTGAGCAGTCCTCTCTCTGCAGAGCTCCTTTAGTGTGGAGAAGTTGAAAGAATTTACTTCTAGCTTTTTCAGTTGCAAACATTTTGTTTCAAATGGGAACCATCTGTAAGTGCTGCTGGGCTGCTTGGTCCTCACCAATACCAAGTGAATTTTTTACTTCCTACCCACATTTTTAAACATAGGTGTGTGAATCCTTTCCTTGCATCAGTAGGTCCCATCTGAAGTACCACATCTACTTTTAGGTAGTGTTCCTAGCTAAAGGTGGGTCAGCCAGAGAGAACCCTTTGGACAGCTAGATAAATGCTTTGAAGTCTAGAAGACAACTAAGGACAGACTGAGCAAGCTGGTTAGTCTACAGAAGACAAGACAGAGGGCGGACGTAATACATTTTCAAATACACAAGAGGCTGCTGAAGACAGAAAGAAGAAATAATATCTTTCTCCCTATCTATATTGAGTAGAACCAAAAACAAAAGGAGCTTTTATTTTTGCATCAAGGAGGGTTCAGGTTAGACTGAAAGAAAAATTTGTCTCAAAGTGAATACAGTTAAGCACAGCAATAGGATGTGTGCTCTGCATTTCTGGAGGTTGTCAAAAACACATTAGAGATATTTCTGTCAGAAATGAGGTAGATGTTACTTAATCCTACTTTGGGCAGAGGATTGGACGAACACTTGAAGTCCCCTCCAGCCATATAGCTCAATGATTCCATAATTTTTATGAAAGCAAAAGATTTATAGCTTTGGCATTACAGATTTCTTCCTATTTATATTAAGTTTAAAATAATAATAATTCCACCTCACCACAAAAAAAGCCTAAAACACATCACATTTGATAGCCTTAAAAAACTGTGCCATGATTTTAGGGGGATGACAGCAAAAATTACGCATTATTAAAAATTGTATGCAAAATGAATCTTCTGATCCTGCTCTTCTTTTGTATAGACATAACCAGAGCTTTCCACCATTCTTTCCTTGAAAAGTCACAGAGAAGAGCTGAGTTTCACATCTGAGTCAATAAGCAATGCCATGAACGATGAAGAATCTACTAACACTTGGGGAAGTGTCAAATCATTTTTTATTTAAAGAAGAAAAGGGGGAAAATAGGGGGAAAGGGAAAAAGGAAGACATTCCCTGAAGCCTAAGTATGACCTCAACAAACACACCAACTTTTCCTGGAGGCTTTCTCATCAATTGGGTACCTGTTTAGCTGCTGAGTTCAGGGCAGTTTGGGTCTCCCCTATGGAGCATAAGTTATGGTGCTGGTATTAACTGATAACCCTTTTAGCTGATGGGGCCTCTTGCACCCTGCATTAAAAAAGCTAAGGATGAACGTAGTCCCAGAGAATATATTGCTAAAGTCCAGCTTAAACACCCTTGAAAATTCCTTTCCTTTCCCTGTTTGTTTGGGGTTTTTTTTTCTGTTTTGAACAATGGCAAAAAAGTACAAAGCTACTCAGTAATTTCGGTGATCTGGGGGAAAAAGTTTTTGCCAAGTTATTTTTTAGGGAAGGCCATGTGGGCAGATCGTTGTCACATTGGAGAGAGATGAAGAGGCAGCATATACATATAAGAAGAAGAAAGGTTTAACACAGCCTGAGCAGTACTGGCATGTGGCCCTGAGAAAAAACATGCTTTTGGGTCAGGATGCTGAGTACAGGGGTCTGGGGCTCCAGAGGGGAAGCCATCCTTGGTCCTTTGATTGCTCCCCATGCTCACGAGAAAAGGACCTCATTTCCTGCAGTAAATATATATACTTCAAAATATTCCTGATCCCTTCAACAATTCCTTTTCTAATTCGGAACTACAATACAGCCTCTCAGGTTTTGCTTGGCAACATGTGTCAAAGCAGAAAAAAACCCTCAATGTCAGTAGATTAAATTTCTTACAAACCTTAAAATGCATTTTTCCTACAATTTAGGAAAACAGTTTCAAAACGTAGATAGGACGACATGTATCTGCTAATTGCCTTTGTTAGTTTGCAGGCACATAATCAGATTTGTTAGAAAAATAGCCTCACAGGAGAAGGCATCGTTTATTCTTCAATGAATGGCTCTTAACTGAGATTTACAGTACAGACAGATTACAAGCTTTACTTTCTCCACAGAAAGAAACAAAGAATGGAGCCCTTCTAAACAAAATATTCAAACAATTCAAGAGCCTAAAGAAAGAAAAGTCTCTCTTCTTGGCTAGACAGTTTTGGTACCTTAATGACTATAACATTTTAACAGCTGTGGGAAAACTGACATTAAAAAAATACCCAGCCCAGAAACATGGTCTGTGTACAACATCTTTGAGCTCTTATGTTTTATTAGCAATTTGGATTCATTACTGTTTTAAGGAGGAAGGAAGGGAGGTAGATGTTCCTGAGAGCTGTTTCTCTAAATGTATTAACCAGAGATTTCCAAGCACGATTTAATATAACACAACCCAATCCTCAAAAACTAGCTAAGGGGTGAGATGTCACCATTTATCCCTTCATTGAAATTCATGCTCCGACACAAGAGGTCAAAGCAGGTATTTGAGCGATCTTCCTTATGAAAATGAGATAACCTCCTTTCATCCCAAAGCCTGCTCTGATCTTGCTCCCCCTCCTCCCTTCCAGCCCGATGCTAGGCGGCAGCTCACGGTTACCACACTGTCACCTTCCTTTTGAATTATGATGCTCTGAAAGAGCGCTGTAGTATTTAATAGCCTGAGATCACAGGCTCTCCTGACACAATACTTAACCAGGTTCTGCCTTTCTTTCAGTGTGCTCATTATTTGCACATGGTCTATGACATCCAGGGAGAATATGTTATCACACAAGTTCTCTTTTCTCCCACTGTTTGTTCTTCCATTGTATTTATCTCCCTTACCTGACAGGTTCTCGACTGTGCTGTCAATTTTGTCAAAAAAAGAGCATTAGTGCAGATTTGGGAGGCCCTGTTCGCTAATCTTTTAGGAATCCTAAGGTGCCCTTTAGGATTTAAAACAAACACTGAAGCCTGAAAATGACTTATGTTCTGAAGCTCAACAGCCACCTCCTGATTATCCCATTAGAAATCCCTCGAAGTCTGTGTTCAGACTTCATCAGTCTCAACTAGTCAGACCTCAGGGTGGAGAAATGGACATGATGAGTGTTCAGAAATATTGCACAGGGAGACATTGAGAGAATGTCTTGTGGTAAGAGAGTTTTAGGGGAGTAGTTCTGCTTAATTACAGCCATATTGAAGCTGTGCTTTTGGGAGGGATATAAATAAGGTAGTTAACAAGCTGAGACACAAAATGCACTTCTTTTGCCCTTGTAGACTCTGAGATCCCAATTTTGTTACACTTAAAAGGGTTTGTTATTTTCTTTTTAATACCTAGCTTCCTCTCCCAGCTCTCTCCCTTGTTAGGACAGGACTGAACAGCAAAATGAGATTTTATTCTTTGAATATCTTATAAATTCATTTTTTCCCTAGGAGGAAGGCCAGCAATTATTCTTTTAAGTAAGCCATACAGCTGTCTAACCCAGAAAAATCCTCTCCTTTTAATAACAGTTTACATCCAGACCGTGGGTATTATATCCTCTTGTGCTGATCAGAGAGCCCTTCAGGGAAGACCACAGCTCTGGATCAAGCAGCATTGGTGATGCCCTGAGCAGGACAGTCCTAAAAACACCGAACGGGTTTAGGAGATGATAGTCCACATCCAGAGGAACACCCTCCCAGTGCAGCAACCCATGTATCAGTTAACAAACTCAGTTACTTTTCCAGAATATAAATGCCAGCTCCTGTGTCAATGATAGTTTAGGTTGTTACATTCAGCTTCTTTCAGAATTATTTTGCAGTCTTACTGTATACAGTGTTAATTTTCTAGCGTATGCTAGATGCTTAAATATCTGAAATAATGATCTCTTTACACCAGGGGGAAGTTCTGCAACTAAGGTAGTCAATAAAACAGCTCTTCCTACATTTATCCACAATACCTTCTTTTTGTGTGCACGCCCACACTCCCTCAACTGAACACATTTTCATAAATGAGAAATGTTTGCTCCTCTGGCTTCAACAACTATCCCCAAATTAGGCAAAGGATATAAGATCTGACATACAGACTGTTATTTTAAATCTTCCACCTCAGCTTCGAATCGGCAGGAAAGAGTGCTTCGCAGCAACCTTCCCTGTAAACCTCCATCACGCACCTGACTAGCATCTGCTTCAGTACCCTACAGAGCAAAGAAACAGATGACTTCAATAGGGCATTGAATTTGCAGCCCCTTGCAGAAGCCTCTCTCACTGCTATCAGCCCAGCCAAGTGGCATTACAAAGTCCGTTTCCCCTCCTTTGATACTAAAAAGTTTTCTCCTTCACTAATAGCTAGAGAGACCTTAAGTATCATGCTCAAATTGCCCTAATCTCACTCTGCTCTCACCTTTTAAAATCACTGTTAGTGGTTGGCCCCTGGCAACACAACAGCATTTTAACTCAAACTTCCATGCAATAAATAGCTCAGATTTCCTTTAAAAGGAACACATACACACAACAGACTAGGGGTGCACAGAAGTTTTATACATCTAGCAGTTTTTACATATTCCACTGTTATTCATTTAAGGTTGACCAAGTGGTCCTCAGGGGATGGCATGCACAAGCATAACATTATAAGTGTTAATAGGAAACGGATCTGAACAAAGAACCGCATTTCCCCATTATATTGTGTTTCTGCTTTAGTACATCATGTTAGTTTCCTTCACAGCTGGCTGGTTTGCCTGTTGTTTCAGGGGCAACTATCATTTGCTCACAACTTTCCTTTTTTCAGTGTATTTTATATGCACATATAGGCATGTGGGATTCTTGCTTTGGTTTTAATACAAATGGCTTATCTTACAATGTGCTTTGGAAAGCTCGTAACATAAAATGGGTAGCAATTAAAAAATGACAACAGAAAAATATGACCTGTGCTGCCATGCTAGAGAGAAAAATAGAGTCCAGTCAGCATAAAATGTGATTGGAAATATAAATCAATTAGTTGCTTATTACTATAAACAAAATAACCAGAAAGGTGCAAGGCAAGTTCTTGCTTTTTGTAACTCAAACACACTTCAATAATGTTCTGTTGTTTATGAGCCCTTGAACTAATTTCCTCCCTCCCAACATGTATGCAATTTGCCCTACAGAATAGCTTTACCCTTCTAGTGGCGGGGGGAAAAATTCCTCAAAATAAGCACAAAGAATACCAGGACATGCTCTTTGGAAACTGCCTTGTGGAAAGTCAGACTAAATCTCCTGTGGACATATTTTTAAAGACGCCAAAGCAGTCAGGTAAGCGTGCACGCCCCTGGTGCTTCTGCGGTTTTGTGGACAGTCACTTGTGCAGGCAGTGATGGAGTTCACGCATGGGAACGCCACTGCCTGCTCCTTCTGCAAAAGCAAACGGGGCAGCATGCCGAAAATGCTTCCAACATGTACGAAATGGCTAACATGGATGTACAAGACCCAACTATATACTGACAAATCAATGGCTATGCTTCCACACTTCAACATACGATGTCTCAGTTAAAACAAGCATCTTTTTTTTTTTTAAACTCCAATGTTCTTGTACTTGCTGGGTTTTCAAGAAATAGGTACCACCCTTTCCCATTGCACTCTGCAGTGAAGTTACACCCAGAGCATGACGTGACTGTAATTACTTTCTCCCAAACGTACACCATGTCAATGTGCAACTTGGAAAAGAGAAAAGTCTTCCTTATTCTCAAAGATTTGCTAACTAAATAACACCACATTTGTAGTACCACATTTTCATAGGAGAAAGATTTATTTCAGGCTCCAGAAAAGTTCCACCGGTGACAAAAACTCCCAGGCTCTTCAAAGCAACATTCAGTCTCTCAGCCTTGTTTCAGCTTCTTTAATACACGGTAAAGTCCAAGGTGTATTCTTTCCCCCACGTTCCTTGCTTTTAAAGATCTATTTTCTAAATGAGGCATGACTCCTTTCAGGATGACAGCTTGTGAAAATCACTTTAGGGTACGTTTTCCCTTTTAAGGAAGCAGCTTAGCCACTCCTTTATCCCCAGAATATATACATCCCATCCCTGCGGGCAGCAGTTCTCATCAGCAGTGTTTCCCATTCCTCACATCTGCTTCTGAGAGAAATCCCAGCCACATCAATCAGCCTCATACATGCACAGACTAGGCAAAAACATTTGTTGTGCTTTCAGAGCACAGTATCAGGAAAGATACTAAGTTATCAGAAAAGATATTAAGCCAGAAAAAAAGCATTTCATCCACATTGTCCACTAGACACCACGGAGTCTATCTCTGATCTCTAAAGAACCCACGCTAATATTAATAACAGTGTGGGTAAGGGATGGTTAAAAATATTTTACTAAATTTGGGGAGAGGGAGGAACCTTTGAAAACTAGAACTTTTGTAGTTTCTCATTTTCACAGAAAAAGTTTGCTTTCCACAAGAATGTCCTGATTTATTTCCCCAGCCCAGCAGAAAATTGACACTGCAATACTGTTGGGTGTTGAATGAGAAGTCAGATATTCCCCTCTGAAATTTTTGGCTTTATTTTACTCCTGAGAAAAATAAATTTTTCATAGAAATAGATCCCATGGTTACACCACTCTGCTGAGACAGCCTGGTTGATACCACAGCTCAGATCCAGCTCAGGAAACTAAACTCTCTGGCATAAGTTCTCCTAAAATTTCTAATAGTTATTACTTGAATACCTATTACCTGTCATGTATGCTACTTTGGAGCATTAGTGATGCTAATAGTGATCCTATTACAGGGTTTGCAGCACCAAATTGCTCATATTTCAATGTCAAAGGGATCTTAAATTAAGCATGCAAAGCTCAGCTGCAGTTTGAAAAGTGTTTTGGAACCTGAAGTATGTAATAGAAGTGCATGGAAAGTACAGTAGAAATTTGCACTTAAATAAACCAAAATAATTTTCTTTTTCTTTTAATATCAACAATCCATTACACTAGCAACTAATCTTTAGATCCAATGGTTTGACTATATTTTTTTTTAATACATTTATTTTTAAAAGAGCTGACATGAAGCTTGCTTAATTACTGGTGGAATGATTCTAGAGTTCACTATGATTTTAGTGAACTATAGAATGGAGAAAGAAGTGTTTTATGGACCTTTCTAAGTCCCTGTAACCTGACAGAGCAACTACTGATCTGCCTGCTACGAAAGACATTCAAGCTGTTGTGTTCATTTTCAGCAGCTCAAGGCACTTCATTTTATAAAGAATAAGCAGCCAAGGAGCAAGAGGTTAGTGGAAAGAGGTGGCAGTCAATATTCTTCCTCTTTTCCATTACGTAGTCAGCTAAAGGACCAGGTAAGATAATTAAGGAGATGATATGGTATGCAATGCATTGCTTAATTTTCTGGCAGTTAAACCTGGACTATATGGGTGATGAGTTAAGCCCAGGACTACAGTTCAAGTGACTTCAGCCCATCCTTAACTGCAAACTATACAATAATCTCACTGAAGGCACACAATCTTGAATTTACCTATAAAAACAATCTTCAGAGCAGAAAATGTAAAGGACACTGGCAACTCAGGAAAGAATACTTTCAGAAAATTAATAAGTCTTTGGCAAGCTGTCTATTTATCACTACAGTTGATTTATTGTACTTGTTGGAGGAGCTATATCATATGGACCATCATAAGAAAGTAAAGTTAGGCACCAACTTTTTAAGAAACAAAAAAACAAGGGATCAAATTCAGAGATGCTTAACTTCCTGTGTAAATCCTAATGACTAGAGCCACTGATTAGAAAGTACATAATTGCAAAGTTTGACAAATAGAATTTGGTAGCTTCACATCCTAGGCATTATAGAATCAAAATCCTTTCTGAAAAGTCCTCTGAACTTCATACATTCCTCAGATTCAGCATTACAAATTCTCAAAAAGATTCTCACCTTACAGGACTTAACATGAGCTAAACTGAGCATAAAATCTCATTCATACATTTTCAAGAGGCCTCAGTACCTGCTTTAAAATTCTGCCCAGAGCCTTGGTAACTACTATCAGGCACTTTGCAATGTAACAATGACATTTTAGGAGAAGAGCTATAGGGAAGAAATGCAATTACAAAAACCCCATGTCATAGTAAATTTTCAGATCTCAGTCTTCTATGACCTCTATATTTTTAAGGCAAGAAGACCTCAACAAATCTCAAATATGAATTTTGCAAACTTAAGAGATGAGGTCTTTTTTACACACACACAATACATCACACTAGATTTTATTGTGATGATGTGCCTGTGTTTCTACAGTGACAGTTATCTCTATTTTTATGATATGCCAAAAGCACCAATATCCAAGCCTACTTTCCCTACGAGCATGTCTGTAGTTCCCCAAACCAGGACCTGCTTTCCACTCCCTAACACGTTGCCTCTTTTTACCCATACCCCTCAGAAAGAAGCAATACCTTTACGTGATGCCCAGGGACAAACCACGCAGATTACTTTTTTTCAAAAGGATCCCCTGTGACGATCCTAATCACAACTATGAAGCACATAAACACCACCACATGTAAGTATGCATCCTAGTTATTCCCAGTGAGTTCTGTCTGTTTTGTGTCAGACGCTGCTTATGTTACAGGTTCTTTAGGACAGGGGCTGTCTATATCATATGTCTTCTACAACACTAAGCGCTCATGGTGTTCAGTACACTTAGTATTACTTATACTTAAAATTTGCTTACTGCAACTGCCCTATTTTAAGAGACAGTAAGCACAGCACTCACACACAGTGCCTAATTTTGGCCTTCTAAGTCTACTCAGAAATTTAATGACTATTTTGTGAATATATGCATACCCTAAAGAAAAACACAGGCACACTAGAATTTAATTTGTTCTTTACTATCTCTCCCAAAAGTTGATTTTCCCATACTTGCGGCTGCTATCTGTGCCCCTTTTACCTCCAGTTGCAAGACAGCTGTCAGCTTCTTCCCCTAACCCCAGAATCGAGACTTGATATGGCCTTAACATTACCTCTTGTTTTAATCAGCTTGGAGCCTGAGAAACCCAGCCTAAGTCCTCCTGGGAGCACTATGAGCTGCTTGTGGGCCAGTGGGCTAGACCTCATCTAGCTGTCTATCTGATACCGTCTTCTACATTTCTGTGTGAATCAGTGCAGACGTGCTCTTTTTGGTGCATGCCAGAGTCCTCCAGCACAGCTGTGAGATCTGAACGATCTTTTATAAAGAAGACATAGAGTGGGTAAAAAAAAAAAAGACACATGAAAAGATACACGTGCACGCACGTGCACTAGGTGCAGAGCAAAAAGCAGTCAGGGGCCAGGCATGACAAGGGGGCACATTTGAGAAGTATTTCCAAAAGCGTTACGTATAGAAATTGGCAGCCACTGTTATCCATGGCTGCAAAATGTTCTGATGCAGTCTTTGAAATTGGGCTTTCTTTTGGACTCATAGTACACGAGATAATCAATATGTCTCAGTACAGGGAAGCATGCGGTTGGACAACTGCCTACAGAGACAGTGGTGAGCCAGAAGACTGGCATCACATTGTATTATTTCATTAGCAGTAACTACTGGCAGTGCTCAAGCTGCACATGACACGGTTGTGTCCACGTACCTTATTTTGTGCCTGTTCATTAAAGAGGTGATAGGTGCAGAGTGAACGATGTCAGCAGTAGCTGATTTAAAAGCATGAGAAGAGTGATAAGCCAGACTATTATACCTGCTCAGTAAACAGCCCGGAAATTATAACTAGCAGTTGATCATTCTGCTCAATCAGTGTTCAGCGTGTGCAAACAAAGAGATTTACAAACATAATAAAGCAATAAAAACATCTCCCAGAATATTTCAGTGAATGAGCGTGTGACTGTGCTAACAGCTATGCCAGCATATATCCAACCAGCCGGTTTAAGACGGCTGATTGGTTCCACTATATTACACAGGAGACTGGCCAGCTAGAATTTTGCAAAATGAATTATTCAAGCAAAAACTCAGAGCCTCAAATGACAACGAACTATCCCACCATCACCATAACATGCGACAGACGCACAGTCCAAACCAGACCTCTGGATACTAAGGGTAAAATAGTAGGAGGTATGAATTGAGGCTCTATTTTAGATCATTTACGTATTAATCTGGCAAGCTGTATTTGAAGATCAGTGTTCCGCTGATCCTTCATACTAGTCATTTATTCTGCAGGGTATGGAAAAAAGCCTAAGCTGCCAAACAGGTTGCACTGCAATGATGGGGAATCCTTAAAAAGAAAGAGAGATTGAATATATCTCAGTACACAAAACACAAACATGAGCTTCATGTGTACTGATAGCTGAAATGCCATGTCATAAAATGACAGTAAAGAAATAGCTTAGACATGGCAAAAAGAACTTGGTTTTAAAAGTAAATATTTCAAGGTGAAAAGCTACACTGATGCCAGACTTGGATTATTTTGGGATTGGGATTGATCCAAGTAGTTCTCACCATAGTCTTGGATTAAGTCTCTACTGCACTGACTGTAGCTCACAGAGTATGCCGAGTCGGTTTGATGCTATGTAGGTCAGGCTCTGTAAGCAACACAGTCATGACAGTAGAGAGGTTAGTATGGACTACTCGCTTGACCTCCATGCGGCACAGCCTGCAGAGACGACAGGAGCTCAGCCAGCCTGTTGAAAGTAACATGAACCACAGAATGGATGTTCCCAGCCCGCAGATAACAGTCATAGTTGGACAACAGCTGCAAATAGTGGAAAAACAAATCTCGCAGTCATCACAATTCATAGCCTAGACGGTCTAGTTAATTAGCCCAGATCTGATGGCCAACTAAGTCCTAACAGTTATCAGCCTCAAGGAAATCACAGCATATGAAATTATGATTTCATCATGTTTCATTAGGTACTGCATTGCTGTGCAAGATCACATTTTTGGCTTAGTGGCCTCCTAGGAAAACCCAGCTGCTCAGTGTTAACAATTCAGTCAGTAGCACTCTACCCTCTGAGTCAAAACTGGCTGAATGTCAACTGACTACAGTTCAAATCCTTGTATTGGTATTAGGAGCTCTTTGGCAGGGCTCTGCAAGATTACATTCGAAGTCCACACCACTAAGAGTGGCACTTACGCTCTTCCACCATCATTTTTCATAAGACTAACGATTAGCACTTTATTCTCAATGTTAAGTACCAGTTCAGATAACTTTTTCTCTTCACAGAATCCTTCTGTAGATAAATTAGATACAGTATTCCCCTTAATCCCAGATTTTAAACTGTTGATGTTGACTGGCCTACCATCTCCTGTGCCACAGAGTAGTCACACAAGGCTTGCTCTATATAATACTAAATAATTGAAAGGACTGAAGGTGAGGGGTGGGGAACAAAGTAAGTTCTGCACATCAGATGGAGTGGACAGCCAAAACTTACACATGAAACCTCCCACTGCTCTACGGTGTTTGAATACCAGAGTGGCAGACTGCTTTTCTGCAAGGCTCCTGTGCTATTAAGCTAAGCTTACCTTGACCCAAACCCAAGGCAAAGTGCTGGGAAAAAGGAGAAATACCATTCCTTTCAGCCTCATGCTCCAGGCCAGATGCTCAACCATCAACAAAACATCAACTTTTACCTGTGCGGTTGAAAAAAGGAACAGGCAAAGTAGCAGGGCCAGCTACACGGCTGTCCTGGAGTGCAAAAGGAAGAAGTCTGACACACAGTAAAAGCAAAGAATAAAACCTAGGCGGGAACCATGCTATAATTCACCCTAAGATACATCTTTGTCAGAAGTATAAATCTCCTACTCCTGTCAAGAGTTCAATGCACAGCCCAACTTGTATTAATATCACATGTGTAATTGATTGGGTCAAACCTCCACCTGTTGCACACGCACTAATACATACAGGCTCACTAATTCCCCATTTCAGTGCAAGCACAGATGGAGCCCAGTAGGCAGGGTTGAGGTAACTGCATATGTAAGTTACTTGTGCATTTGCACATACATTTCTTCTGTATGCAGTCGCAAACTTTTTTGATTTTAACTCAACCCAACAATGAGAATTTTTCAGGAATTCAGTAAAATATCCCGTCAAATATGTTCTTTCTTAAATAAAAATGCTTTTGTCTCCACAGCTTTTTTTTTTTGGAAACTGAACAGCGTTTGCTGTCTAAGTCGCATAACTTTCTAAATAAGCATGTTTTCTTCAAGTCATAAATAATGTGAAGGGACATGATGGCTCAAAGCCTTATAAATGCATGTGTCTGTAAGAGGAGCAGAACAAGGAAGTATTTTTTTTCTCATGATAAATTAAATGAATTGGAATCATGGACTAAAGCACAGTAATAGAAAAGGGATGTGTAAAGGTATCAACTAAATGCAAAACTCAAATCCTTATTCTCTTCTGAATTCAAATAAAATATCCCTTCACTGTGTAAATCCATAGCTGTGATTATCTGATTAGCATAATCTACAGTGACTGAATGAAGAAAACAGCTACAAGAAAACTCTGCTCGGAAGAAGTAACCCAAACATTTGAGTAAAATTGTTGTGAAGTAAAATAAAAGAGTGCAGTCACCTTCCAATTAGACTTTCTAAATGAGAAGAAATGCTTTCAGATAAGCATCAAACAGGATTATAACAGAAGATCAAAAATATGTCATGTGGGAGTTTAAAAGACAACTGGTAAAAGGGCAATTAAGCCATATAAAGATGTCTTACCTAGATAAGCGGGCATGTCAATAAAGGCTCACTATATAAACATCAAGACCAACCATACAAAAATAGGGTTAAATGATTGCATGCCTTTATTTTAGAATGCTTTGGTTTATAGAATCCCACCCCCAGTCTGGTTTTGTCTTATTTCATTTGACCAGTAAAAAAGCTGACCTTTTCCTTACTTTTTTTTACAGATTCCACATCTGTAGGTATAGCTTATCTTTTTTGCAAGGTTGTTGATTGATTTTCTAAGCACATAAATAATTTTGCTCTTTTTTCCTAGTTTAGAGTAGTAGCAGAAATACATTACAAAATTAATGGAGGAAAAACACCCAAAAAGTTCAACAGCATATGAATGAATAATCTTGGAAACAGAAACGAGAGATATAAAATAGACAGCAGGCTACTTCTTTTTTTTTTCACTTGCAGAAAGACAATTTTTACAAGTTAAATTAGCCGGTGGGTGGGTTTCCCACTGTTCCCTGAATTCAGTAGAAGTACCCTCAGAAGTGAAATAAAAAAAATCATAAAATGAAATAGAAGTGCTGTGGAATTAGTGTAAAATGTGTTTCTTCGTTCACAAACTTTTACTGCCTATATAATTTCATGCAAAACAAAATGTATAGTATATTCTGTTTCTCTAATAATAAAGTAAAATAATAAACAACAAAAAATTGTTAATAGCTTCTTCATACACAGAGTGCCAATTATTTGCTTTTCTCATTTCTACTGTTAAAAATGAAAACATAAAGTTTCAATACTTGGTGCTTTCAGAACACTGTGTGCTACTCACCACTGAATGTGATTTGATGCAGATACTAATGAGCATGTTTCATTCAGGTCCAAACTTGGACAATTTCATACAAGCTTAACATTACTCAAGGAAATATCATAACTGAAGTTAGTTAATAAAGCAAAACAATATCAATACAAGTGCACAATAAGTACCACAACCTTTACCATCCCGCTAAATATCAGTGCAAGTGACTAATGGAAAAATTGGAGTCTCTCATGATATTTGCTTGGCACATGTGGAAAGATATTTATTGGAAAATAAACTTATTTAACTTGCACAGGACATACTGCCCCTCTTTCTTAGGTTTTGCATATAACGCATGGCAGATGAGTTTGCATTGTGGCAGACTTCCCCAGCTGGCATTAAAAGATATCCGGGATCCAGGCACAAGATGGAAAGTGGGCCCTAACATATACAAATAGGAAGAGAGATGAAAAACCATTTAATTGCAAATCCTAACTTGAAAGAAAAAGTTAATTGAATGTGTTTTACTTTGGCACAAAAGGTTAATGTTAATGGATAGACACTTTTAAACCTAGAGGCATGGCAACTGTCTGGGCCTCTTCAGCACAGTAAGCGTAATGTCTTATAGCCACTATACCTCCTACAAGACTGGCTTGGCTGACATCCTTTGATATCACTACTGATTAGGTCTGCTTTATGCATGTTCTCCAAACCACGATCCTTCTTCCAACTGCTATAAGCCAAAGGCCTTGCCCTGCTAAAATAACACTGCTCCGGACCTAGATGGACTACTTCAGACATAACAGGAGACAGATTTCAACACTTGACTAAAGGATATCAAGTAAATGGAAGGTGAATAAAAACTCAAAAAGACCACATCATTCTCAGCTACTTTGATTGTAAAAGCACACTGAAACCGTGTCTTCTTCAAGCTTTAGCAGTTAGATTTCTGCTGGCTACTTAAAAAACAAGAGCCTTCACCAGGAAGCGACAGCACATACTAACCCTCTTTTCTTTGGAAAGCGTAACATAATTCCCTATCTGTAGGGTCTTCAACATTCCCAGGAGCAACAAGAGAGCAGGATTAATCCTGCCTTGCTTCAAGAAGACAGCTATTTCAAAAGACTATAAAACCAGCCCTCCAGTCTCCACGGTCTATTTGGATGCAACAGCAGCTGGGCAGCCAGAGGAGTCTGTGGCAGGAAAGTCTCCTTCCACGTCCTTGCTGAGCCAGTGGAGGAGACGGATTGCAAAACGACACAAAATAAAATCAAGAGTAGGGTCCTCTCAAGCGAACAATTCTTTGTTTGCTTAAGTGCCCCCATCTTGGTGCTCTGACTCCTTCCCGACAGAGTTTTCCAGCAGAAACAATATCCCTCTGACAGGCAGAAGACTGTTTCCTTACCCATTTCAGCAGCACACAGGCTGCTTGCTCAGCTTGCGCCATGACTTCCACTCTATTATCTCTACTTTCCTGTTGTTTAGGGAAACATGCAACAAATGCAAGGTTAGGTCTGCACGGACTACAGCCCTAATTTCCTTGAGTGAACTGACAACTGTTAACCTGAGGGAAAGCACACAAAGTGAGGGCCTTCACAGTTTGAAAAAAACATATCCGACCACCTCAAAGTCCAGCTGCACACTTCAGACAACACTTGCAGTACAAGAGAGTGCTAGATTCACATTGCCATTTGGGGAGTGTCCTTCAGAGAGGGAACGTTCTTCCTCTAGCACACGTGAGACGTGGTGGGGCAGAGCTCCTCAAGCTGCTGCCGTTTCTGCATTCAAGAGGGAGACGAGGCAAGAGCATCTTGCCTGTCCCCGCTTTTAAGGTAGCAATTGCGCCTGGCTCTCAGGAGGACTGCACAAGGTCTGGGAAGGCTCCTTACACCTCCCTCGCCACCGCGCACCCTTGTAAGGCCAGATGGAGGCCAGCTCTTAGCTGAGGATTAGCAGTGCTTAAAAATAGAAGCTGAGACGTGCAAACAGACTGAATTATAACTACGAAATTCCAGCATGAAAAGAAAGTGTCAGCTGGCAGTGCTGGAGCTTCGCTGTATGGGCAAGAAAGGTGTTGGAATGTCAATCCAAGCATCATCTCCCATCATGGCACGTAGACAAACAGCCCTGGGAGCTTGGGATGTACTACTGTAAATGGCACTAGAGACTGCCATGTATAATGCTGCCGCATTACAGAATAAGAAGGTGCTCAGCAATATGAGGGATGCACTAATAATCCTCCATGACGGCATACATTTAAATATCATTTTGACACAGACAAAGATGAAAACCATCAGAAAAAACTCATGCAGCTGCACCACAGGACCATAGCTGCACCATAGCTGTGAATACTACCCAGTTTGTAATTGTTAATAGTTTTTACAGATATATAGAAGTGCAGGATGCCTATAAGGCAAATAATCAACCTAATTTTTACCTTATACTAACATAACCCCATTGGCTTCAGAGGAGTTCCACCAGGCGCACATCAGTGTGTTTATTATTACTTATCTTATGGTGGTGTCTACAGGTCACAAACCATGAAGACATGAAAGAAGTATTCCCAACTCCTGACCTAAAGCAAGAGAGAGAACATCTGGCTCTCTGACCCTACCCTCAGGATTCAATAATCAAGAAGCCAGAGGTCAAACTGGGAGCAGTACCAGAAGCTAAAAATACTTAAAAAGTAAATAATCTGTTTACTCAGTATGGATACTTATTTGGCTTCTTCTGAGGTTTTAGAAACAAGTGCACTGTGTCAATACACCATTTGAGATTTTTTGTTTGAATTTAAAATATTCTGTGATAGTAAAGTTCACTTTGTTTCAAAATGAAAATAAACATTCCCCAGGATAGCAAAAATGCATCTGGAAGTTGGTATCCTGGTCTGAGTTTCGCTCTTATTAAAAATGGATAAATGGATATTTGTAGAATATGAGCATGAGAAAATAGTACTCCAAGAAGCAATAGCACAGGTGAATTTCTCAAGTAATTCTATTCTCTTTTCAAATCTTAGTAGCTAAGCTAATAAAAAGCACTTATATTTAGGCTTCTATCTAATAATTGAATGCAAAATTTCAGTTCTACCTTATTAAATATGGCAACAGATACACTTTGGTATGTTATCTAGACAACTAGAGGGGAAGTACTCTTCCATTTCACAATTCACAACATCTTGTTCTCCGCAAGCAGCTTGATCTAATAGTCTTTGGTTACTTGCAATTTATGGAGAAGACTTAGCCCTTGTGTGCTATCCTTTGAAGGAAAACAAGGCAAGCTTTCTCCACAATTCACATTTCTGGTGTCATACTGGAAAGACAGCGGCATCAAGAAATACTGTGAGGATGGCAGCTGAAGAAGTACTGTCCAAGGATTATAGCTGCATTTCAAGAGATGCCGTTCTTTTTTCATCTACATGTCTGGGTTCTTGCACAGGCAAGGGGTCTTGCAGTAAGTCCAAGAAAACTCTTGCCTCGCAGTCAGCCATGTCTTGCATAGCGACACCAAACCAGGAAACAGGGAGTGGCTGATCTAAACTTTGTGGTGTCAGTATGCAAGAAAAACTGGGATCCATTGTGAAGAGTATGCCCTCAGGTGAACTGAAGTCCAAGGCTTTCCAGGCTTTCTGAGACCAAATGCAGCTTACCCCATAGGCAAGAAAGAGAAAAGAAGACAACACAAATGGCTATTAAGCACTGAAACCTATCTGCAGCAGGGGGGAGACTTTTTTTTAATCTACCAGTTCATATTACCTTGGGCTGAAATCACACCAGACTGCAAGGTCAGGGGTGGCCAGTAGTTTAACAGATGACCTTAAAAGGGGCTATGTATTTTAAGAAATGGCAATGGTGATCCAACAGGTGCCAATAATTCTTTCTCCTTCACTGAGAGATTTTCGAAGGATCTCACTGACCAGTTTAAATTGCCTCGCTGGTATTTGTACATGGGAAGTATAAGCTCACACACTAGAGTCTCAGGGCTCAGCAACACCCTTCCACCTCAGTTTGTCTTAGAAAAATAATCATCTTCTGCTGAGGAATGGCTTTCTAAGACCTGTGAGTAGTTAACTTAAGACATGACTGGATATAAAGACTTGTAAATAAACCTCCCCAACAGGTACTCAAACAAGTCCTGTGTTGACAGAGAGTCTTTCTTACAGATGAGTCACAAAACATTTCTAAGCATTAAGGAAATGGCTGAAAGCAGTATTACAAAATCCTAAACTCCTCCTCAGTCTTTACGCACCAAATTCACTAAGTCCTGCCTGAGTAGGGGTCTTCTAAGTAACCCTGTATAGTGTTTCAGTCCTGGGAAAGACGGTATATAAATATCATTATTATGTAACTGCTCCTTCAAATCTGGACAGCTCTCAAAAAGATGTGAAGGGTAATTAGCTCATCTCTGTGTCCAGCTAATCTCTTGGGAGAAATCCTAAGCGGTACAAAGCACAAGAGACCATCTCCAGCATTTTCAACTTGAGAGCACTAATGTCACATCTGATTAAAGTGCCTAATTGTTCCATTAGGAGATAATTATTGTCAGGCTGCTGAACAAGGTGTTTGTTTCCATAATTGTTATACCTGGGAAACTCTCAAATCAAATTACAGGTTTGAGATTCAGAAAAAGCCCTTTGTAAACCAAATAGTAAAGTAAAATTTCAGCTTGACCTATAAAAAATGAAATGAAATAAAAAACACAAGTCAGTAAATGCATGATTCTGTTGTGCCAAACTGTATGTTAGCATTAGTAACAGCTTCTCACTTTCTGGAGTTTTAATTATGACTCAAGGGACTGGGAAAAAGGGAGGGCGGGAGAGAATGTAACCTTTAACAGCCTCACTGGTTGCTGTCCCTACCTTTACTGCTGTTGAACTAAAAATCTCCACAGGCTAAAATTCCTTACATTGCAAATAAAATAGTTTTTCCCTGGTTTTTATCAGCCCGGGTCCCACAAGGAACTGACAGCCAGTTTATGTCAATGAACAAGAGTTATTGTTTTCAGATATTCCGTGTTCCCCCCCCACCCCCCGCAAAAAATTGTGAGGAACTGAAAGCAAATGTTACTAATAACAAACAGAAGGCCCCAAGGTTGGGGGTTCTACTAAAGCAGCATTTTGGGGCATAACATATGGTACGAATAGGTTTGTGGAAGATGCTATTCCACTGTACTTCTTTATTGAAGTCATTCATCCATGTCACTGATGCTAGACCTACCACCATGAATCTGAAGTGATGTGATCAGACTGTCTAAACCTCCAATCTTTCTTGGAGTCAACCATCTAGGAAGGGAAGGAGCTGTGGATTTGGAGGCTGAATCTCAAGGAGAAGATAACACCACACTTTCTCTCTGCCATGCTACAGTAATTCACAAAAGGTCTGGAAGAAGATGGGGAAATTCACTTGGGCCTCATCCTGTCAGATACTTCGACTAAGGTGCTTGATGCTTGCAAAACCCACCTTCAGACTCTTTCCCACGAGATGGAAAGCAAATGTAAATATATTAAAATATTAGAAACTCTTGTACCAGATTCTCACATCTGGGAGCAACCTCCCCTGCCTGGCTCACTGATTTGGCACTACTGATCTTGTAAGATACCACTGTGCCAATCTATTTAGTTTGTGGACGAACAAAGTAAGAGAGTTCACTGGATTTCCTGTGTCCCTCGGTGTCCATCATAGTGAGACCAAGTGATGATCTTCAAGTAGATCAGTCAATCAAGTCAGATTCAGTCAATCACTGTTATGTGATGCATGCAGTACAGTATATAAGCAACTGGGAAGCCTTGAGGATGTGTTCAAACCTTTTGGGAGACAATTTAAAAGAGATGTTTCAACTAGAAGCAGTTCAAATACTGAGTCTAGAAAGTATTGTGACTCTTACAGGCATAGCAGGGTTGCTATTTCATTGACTAAGCCCTGTTTCCAGCAGCCACTAACACAACACAATGAAGTAGATAATAAGTCAGGAAGATGACTGATCTTAGAAAAGAAGAAGGATTAGAATAGACCATAGTAGTACGTGAATGTTTTCTTTATGTTTACTGAAACCCCCAAATTATATCCCAGGGAGATGTTTCAAGTTCAGCAAGGAAGGAAAAATCTCTGGTCGTTTCCCTTCTAAAGCATTTTAAAAAGATGTTTGAGCTGGTTATGACATTTAATTGAGTCTCCCAGAAGCTTGTTCTTGAATTGTGACAAAACAACACTCTTGCTCTTCCCTCCATCCAATTACTTTTCCTTGTCCTGCAGAGTGTGGCCATCTTATCTCAAGCATTACAAGCCATATCTGAATGGGAGCCATATTCTCAGTACAGATACAGAGAATCTCATGAAGGATCACTGAAATCTTATAAAAATTATTACTTGGTCACCACTACTACTTTGAAAGATGACCCAATTTATTCCTGAATTCCTGTCTCGGAGGACTAGAGGTTCAACAGCTTATGAAACCTTGAGGAGCCAGAACAGAATGAGAGATGACATGATCACTGGGCAGGGAGAATTTTAGGTAAAATTCCTATTGATTTTCAAAGTATATATGCTTTTATGTACCTTCAGCACCTTTACTTAAAATGCCCAGAATAAATGAAAGTTTTCACCATTTTTCTACAGCATTCAGCCTATAGATTAAAATAACAAAACACACAGTTTTCAAAAAAGGAACATAAGTTACATCTTATCAAAGCTTTTTAAATGCTGCATAAAATGTCTTTATTCTCCCAGATCAGCATTCAAAAGATAACATGCTAAAAAAGAAAGAGAGCTCTAGAAAACTCTGTTCATCAGTATTAGTAAAGTTGTCAGTTAACTTCAGATCTGCTAGTAGTATGTCACTGAAAGAATTTCTTTGTTTCTGCAGTGTTATATTTTTAGATGTATTGAACAATTGTGAAAACAATTTTGCAATATCCTCCCCCCCTCTGAAAAATGCATATCTGTTTCCCTATTTTTTTAAAGAGACAGCGTTGAATGGTATCATTTCAAAGGCAAGAGATTTTAATTAAGAACAGAAAGAGAGAACTGTTGGGATGGCAAAGTTTAATATGAACAGAAAGGTTTGCATTGCTCTAATGAAGAAAAAATTTATATTTGCACACTATACCAGCATAAATTTGAAGTGATAAAATTGGGTATAAGGAAAAATCCTAAAGCTCTGCCTAGGAACTCCAGTAAGCCCAACAGGAAAAGCATGCTACCATATCAATAAAATCACAAAATTCCATGCTCTAGGTGAATAAAATACAAAAGATTAAACAGACTGTATAAACAATGTAATATATTTCTGAGTTTTAGATTTTAAAAAAGACTTTTCTGCTAACAAAGGTGAATTTTTTTTCCTGCTGTCTCAACAGCATCTCTGTTAGCCAGCTGAACAGTCCTATTTATTACCATATATCTGAGAGCAGCATGTTTCAATGTAAGTGGAAATGTCAGTCAGTGTGTGGCATCGCGGATCAAAGCCCTGCCTTGGTACATGTACCTTCTCATCTCTTCTCATCGGGGCTTCCAATTTGAGATGGAACAGAACGAGCGCGAAGTCAGCTTCAAACAGATGTTGTAAAACGTCTGGTGGGAACAAGCTCCCCTCAGGAGCAGTCAGATTGTGTGGAATAGCATCTGTTAACTTTCATTTGAAAGTCTCCACACTGGAGAATCAGAACGCAGCAAAGGAAAAAAATAACAGTAATGGAAGAGATGGAGAAAAGGAAGAAAAGGATTGTGGATTTTATGGTGTGTGGGTTTTTTATTGAAATGCCTGTTTTTCCTAGCTTTGCAATATTCAACATACAAAAATTTATTTAAAAGCAAAGATATTATTCCATTTGAAAAAGGACCGGTGGTTATAGCAAGTAAAAACATGCCCCAGAAGTAGTCATAAGGGTTCTACGTGTATCTCAAATTTAGAGGACTTTAATCTTTCACTATTTATGTAAAAACCCAAATACGTCTTCTACTTTCATTTACCAAACAAGGCTAAAATCCTATTTAAGTCAAGAATAAGCCAATGTCACCAAAGTAAGCGTATGTGTTAAAGAAACAGCTTTTTGTAGTATGCCAGGAGTTGAGTCCACTTGTTTTAAGATTTTTTCACAGGTATATTTCCCAGCAGGTATTTAGGTGTGGATTACATCCATTGGATTCACACACAAAGGAACAATCTGATTCTAGATCAAAGATCCATGAGCATTGCTGCCACACAGGAGCGATTCCTTGTGCCTCTTAACCCTCGTATCACTACACAACTCATTTCTATCCTATCTTTCCATCTTCCTTGTTTAGAAGCTTAAATTTTTCTGTTGCCCACTGTTTTGGTTGCTGATCTTTGTCCAACTTTGAAGAGGTGCTTCTAGCTCCAAAGCAAGCATATATGGTAGCACTTTAGGACACTGGAATCAACAGCCATCTCATGTCAGCTAAGGAAACAATCTGTAAGTCTGTTTTTCTTTGCTACTGGACTCTCTCAGCTCACATCAATACCATTACTAATCAGGCCAAGGCATACATGGATATTTGACTTTTCTGTCATAGAACATCATTATAATTTGATACATACAGAAACACAGATCTATGCATCTCAGTCAACACAAAAGAAATGGAGCAATTGAAGTTTTAATGACATAATGAGAAAGAAATCCCCCAGCCAAGAGGAGAGACAGTCTAGCCATTTCAGAGAAAAAGCCTAAGCTATAAAATAAAATTCATTAAATTCCTTTCCCTCTTGGCAGTTATACTCTCAGTATAAAAGATAGCTGGGAGACCTAAGAAACCCAGTTCTAAACAGTCTTAATTTTGGGGATGCATAACCTAACTTTGTGTAAACCAAACCTGAACTAATTTCCACCTGTGGAAGATCTTACCCTCTTTTCCTCTTAATTTTAAAGGCCATTGTGGTGGGTTGACCCTGGCTGGATGCCAGGTGCCCACCAAAAGCCGCTCTATCACTCCCCTCCTCAGCTGGACAGGGAAGAGAAAATATAACGAAAAGCTCATGGGTCGAGATAAGGACAGGGAGACATCATTCAGCAATTACCGTCACGCACAAAACAGACTCGACTTGGGGACATTAGTTTAATTCATTACCAACCAAATCAGAGTAGGATAATGAGAAATAAAACCAAATCTTAAAAACACCTTCCCCCCACCCCTTCTTCCCAGGCTTAACTTTACTCCTGATTTTCTCTACCTCCTTGCCCCGAGCAGCGCAGGGAGACAGGGAATGGGGGTTGCAGTCAGTTCATCACACATTGTCTCTGCCGCTCCTTCCTCCACAGGGGGAGGACTCCTCACACTCTTCCTCTGCTCCAGCGTGGGGTCCCTCCCACAGGAGACAGTCCTCCATGAACTTCTCCAACGTGAGTCCTTCCCACGGGCCACAGTTCACAAACTGCTCCAGCATGGGTCCCTTCCACGGGGTGCAGTCCGTCAGCAACAGACTGCTCCAGTGTGGGTCTCCCACGGGGTCACAAGTCCTGCCAGCAAACCTGCTCCAGTGTGGGCTCCTCTCTCTCCACGGGTCCACAGGTCCTGCCAGGAGCCTGCTCCAGCGTGGGCTCCCCATGGGGTCACAGCTGCCTTTGGGCATCCACCTGCTCCGGTGTGGGATCCTCCATGGGCTGCAGGTGGATATCTGCTCCACCGTTAACCTCCATGGGCTGCAGGGGGACAGCCTGCCTCACCATGGTCTTCACCACGGGCTGCAGGGGAATCTGCTCTGGTGCCTGGAGCACCTCCTCCCCCTCCTTCTTCACTAACCTTGGTGTCTGCAGGGTTGTTCCTCTCACATATTCTCACTCCTCTCTCCAGCTGCAATTGCTCTTGCACAGTTATTTCCCCCCGCCTCCCCCCTTCTTGAATATGTTATCCCAGAGGCGCTACCACCGTTGCTGATGGGCTCGGCCTTGGCCAGCAGCGGGTCCCTCTTGGAGCTGGCTGGCATTGGCTCTGTTGGCCACAGGGGAAGCTTCTAGCAGCTTCTCACAGAAGCCACCTCTTGGTAGCCCCCCTCGCTACCGAAACCTTGCCACGCAAACCCAATACAGCCATTCATTTCAAACAATGGCTTTTCCCAATCATTAATGGTCTTTGTTGAGCAGAACATGTGGACAAGGACGTATAATCACAGTACTGTATCTCAGTTTGGCCTACGATAACCTTCTTTTTCTTAAGGCAATAATAATACTGCAATAAATTAAAATCCATTTGAAGTATGCTTGCTGCAGGGTGCTTAGAGTAGGCGGATACAATACCCTAAAGGTATTAAAAAGACAGAAGCATACTGGGGGGGGCTCCATAAACACAGCTGTAGCACCTCCTTTCAGTCAAGAATTCAACCCAGCACTAGCCAGACTGCTCAGCTGCAGACATCAATGTCCTGTCATTAGTCAACTTCAGGAAATATTCAGCATTTGTTACCCAATCTGCAAAGACAGGAAGTAGAGGAAATGGAAACGCTGCGGGAGGGAGAAGGTTCTGCACTTTAGTAGGTGATGGAAAACAGTAAGAACATTGCTGCTCTGTTTGTTCAATCTAGTCATCTAGGGACTTCTGGACGAACAAAGACCTTTATCTCCTTTTGTGGGAATAAACATTGCAGAGACAGAATTTGAAGACAAGTTTTGACCTGAGGACAACATAAAGGAAACTCCAGAGCCAGGAAATGTAAGCTGTGTTGCTGTCTTCCTCCAAATATTCAATGTTTTAGACTTAGCTCTACTTACTGGGAGGGATACAGATCTAAAGCCTATTGAAGTAAGTGGAAAGACTCCCATTCACTTCAACAGGCTTTAGATCACAGCCGGAGTAACAAGACTCAACCACCACCACCACCTCAAAAGCTGTCCACAGTTTGAAGATGTTAAAGGATTTTTTCCCTAAGCAAGTCCCAAAGCTTATTAGCGATATTCTAGAAGTACATCACAGACAGAAAAGGATCACAAATATTATCAAATGGATCACTGCAAAAGACAAGGATAAATGCCGTACGCTTGAAGCACTAGCACATGGGTGGTAACTGAATTTTGACCATTGAAAAATACCACAGTCTAGGAAAGAACAAAATCTTCTTTAAAGAATTCACGAGCTTCCTACCTTTCCCTCTCCTCCATTCCCATCTCCCACTGCCTACAGCCCAAAATACAGGCAACCTTGTAAATACATTAACTTGTTTCAAACTTCAAAGAGCTTTCCCTTGCTCAGTTATTTCTCGCATCCTAGTGGATCTCCTTTCCATTGCCCTTGTTTAGAGTTAAATTTACTACAGTTGCTGGCTTATAGCCCTGACGTCCTTAAACCTCTGTGATTTTCCTTGTAACTCAAAAATTAGTGTAGCATGTGACAGAAGGCATTAATGAAGTGGGGGCAGGAACGACGGTGGTCACACTACTCTATGAATGGCAACCATTGCATCAAGGAAGCTTTAGTCATCTGAAGGGGAAGCTGAATTGCTTGTTGAGGGATCTCAGTTCCCATTTTTAATTGTGTGGAGGGAAGGAGGTGGTTGTGGTAGGCCTGCTGGTGTATGTGAGAGGCAATGGTGATCAAGAAGGATCCCTGGATATAGTTGCCCACAGAGCACACATCAGAAGTCCCGTTTCAAGAATTCCAGCGGGCCTGATCTGCAGAGGCATCATCTGCAATTTCAGCACAACTCAATGAAAGCTGCAGGTGTTCACCTCCTTTGGAAGTCAAGTCCCTAAATACAGATTTGGGAACCCTACGTATCGCCACGCACACTTTTAAAGTAATTCATCAGAAACTGGTAAAGAGATAAACAGCTCCTCTCAGGCTCTGCTGTCAATTCAAATTCAGCTTGGATCAGTAACAGCTGGACAGCAGATTGATAACCTCATTTCAATGACTTCTCACAGAGGCAATGCTATAATAGGCATTAATTAGATTCTCTTGTGGGGATACACAAAAAGACTAAAAGCCTGGAGAGAGCATTATCTCTTACAATTAGCTGAAAAGAGCAGAGGGAGTAAGCTATAGGGATAGCCTAAGGACAACCCCAACTCAGCCAAAATTCCTCTTGGGTTATCTGTGGAGCACGTGTTGCGTGATGCCCAAGTGCTTCATTCTAACCCCACTGACCGCTTGTCAGCATGTGGCAGCTCCCAGCATGGTCCTCAATCCAAACATTCGGGTACTCAGTACCAGGACAACTAGAAGGGAATAGTTTCTGTGAGAGCCAGAGGGATTGCAAAAGGCTAGTATACAAGAATGCAAATCCATATGTGCTCTCCCTCACATGCTTAAAGCATATAAAAATCTGTAAGCAAAATTTTTGTAGGTGTTTTGTTCCTTTCTTTTCTAAAGAAAACAATTGCTTTCAAAAGTCATATTTATCAGACAAATGTGTCTCTACACTTCTGTTCATGAGGAAAAGGCATGGCTGGTTTTATTTCCTTCTTTTCCTTCCCTTTCTGTTTCTTTCTTCAAAAAAGAAAATACAAACTGTTGTCTTTTTTCGTTCCTTTTTTAAAAAAAAAAAAATTTACCAGTTACAGCAAGCTCAGGCTGTTGATCCTTGAGTGTCTCTCTGGTATTAAAAAAGTGTTCACAGGTCAAGGCTGAAGCAATTGTTTCCACAAGAAGAGGTAAAATTAGATTGTCTTGCTGTTATCCTCTTAGCGTATCGAGAATAACATTTTAAATCTAACATTAACTTGTGAGAATAATAATAAGATACACCACCAGGATACAAGAAGTTATCCTTACATTTTACTTTTGTAGTAACTCTTGTTGTAAGTAATACAGCCTAGGATAACAACAACTTCACCTGCAGCAAGCAGGTGCCCTTCCAGAAGAACACTACTACTAAATACTGTTACAGCATTCCTCACACCCTTCAACAGCACAACACCCTCAGCTAAAATAGAGTGAGCGTCACAGGGTTAGGGTTTTTTTTTTTAAATCAGATGTGTACATGTTTTTTCTCCCCAGTGGATCTACCGCACGGCATGATAGTTACACTGCCTGTATGAGATCCAGCAGACAGAAACATCCAATCACGTACCAGCATCTGGATGGGCCTTGCCTGAATGTTAGGGGTCTGCAGTAGGTAGGTCCAGGGACTCCCTCCTTTTTGACAGTAACAGCATACTGTTACTTTACTGTGCATGCTAACATCTTCTCATTATTAACTTCTTAAAAAATGCAAAAGACAAAGATTAAAGCAAAAAAAAAAAAAAGAAATAGAATATTAAGGGGAATATGCCAGGTAGTAGAGACGATACATCAGTACAAACTCTCTGCAGTATTAACTGTCCTTCCAAAAACCAAGAAACATCAGGTAATGTACAAAGAAGCATTAATTAACCACTTCCGTCAGGTAGGACTGAGTGAGCACAGAGTGCACCACGGTGCTCCCAACCCTTCCACTTTTGAGTGGAACAACAAAGAAAACCATCTTCAAAACTGCTAAATGCTGAGTGACGACTCTATGACAATGTGGGGTTTGATTCAAATTCTTTCCCCCCACACCCATCTCCCCTCTTAGAAAAAGAAAATTCACAGAGCAGATAGATAGGAGCAAAACCTTCCACCCCCAAAGAAATTACCTTGTATCTAGGAAGAAATGCAGCAAACAAAAACTTACATGCCTCACAGGACATGGGAGTGTCTAACTTTGCCCATTTCTTTCCTTAAGCTGATCACAAAAATTTTGCAGAAGGGTGCAACAGACATTCAAAAGGCATGAAACAACTGTCAGAGGGTCCTTATATTAAGATTCAAGTTGAAAGGGTATTCCCTCCAGCAGCATATTTCGGTTTGGAGCCATCTCTTGATCAGAAACAAATGCTCCCCATAGAATCTGTTTCTTTGAGATTCTAAAAATAAATTGATCTATAAGTGACTGTACTGTAGCACAGTGAGTCAGATCAAGGAGTAAGAGCCATTTTTAGGCTATGAAGTAAACCTTACCCTGAACTAAAGGCAATCTCTGTAGACAGAAGAGACACGTTTTCTCAGCGTAATAATCTGGGGACATGGAGGAGAGGGAGGAAAGACAGAAATCCTTAAGGGAGGGGAGGAAAACCAGCACCTCTGACCAATGTCTTGCTCTTCTGTGATGAAAATGCAGCAATAGTAGAAAAAGATAACAATAATTATAAATAAGAATAATAACAAATAAATCAAAAGTTCTTTAAATTCAGTTAAAGATGAAGATACAGCGATAAACAGAAGCGATGCTGTGGCAGGAGTTGCAACATAACAAGCACAGAGGTGCATGTATGAGGCAGAAGCCATGGGAGACACAGGGGGGGCAATCTCTCCAATTCTGACACCAGCCTACGGCTCCTCATAATCCTTTACTTTATTTCTTGGCTGTTAGACTGTGAAAGATTTCCCTCTCCTGTCTTAAATAATCCCTGTTCAAAATGGGCAGTAATGTGTGTAAGCAGGATTTCAAGCACACGAAGAGGTTAGCAGAAGATGTATAACCTGGTTCATGCTTGCAGAACCTCACACCTTTTTACACCTTTCCTGTGGCAATCATTCCAGTATAAGGAGCAGAAATCAGGCATTTCCATTTTTACCACTTACACAGGCAATACCAGTATTAAGAGGCAACAGCTCTTCAGCTTTATTAGGTTAATAAATGGAAACCAAATCTTCTGACACTTGAGAAGTTATTTCTGTTATCAAGGCACATCTTGTTTCTACAACAAATCAAAACTGTATCTTTGTTTATCATGATATGGCATTTATTACTGTTATAGGAGACACCATAGTACACCTGATAATTACCAGAAAAGAGTGATTATTGCATGTGACTACTCTGTGACTCTTGATTAAAAGGTGCTAGATCATTCGGGTTCAGTTTGTAGAATCGTGTGTACTTTCAAAATCCAAAACACCCCATTAACTCCACAAAGATATTTTTCAGATCACATAACATGAACATCTGCAGTTCGTCCACAGCAGACTGTGGCACAGTAGTTAATATATTACTACCTTAAAAATAATATTACTTAATGTGTTCACTTATAAGAAAAAATATAATTTCTCAATAAATAAGGGTATTGGAAACTTCATGCGACATAGCCAGTTGTTGATATATATGACCTGTAGGTTTAAATCCAGACTGTTTTTCAAAGACTATAAACTGAAATATTGTTGTCTGTAGTTGAAGAGCTATATACAAGTATTTAGAAAACCACAAGGGGGGACCAAAAGAGAGAGAGAAAACAAAAGCTAGCTTAAAACACCAACTTGGCGCAAGGTCAGATACCTTCCTCTCAAGTGCAATTCTCAATCAGGGAGTGATTTTACCGCATGTTAAGTATTTACAACCCAAAAGAAGTTTGCCAGAAGAATCACCTCTGTCAGACAGGCCAGCAGGATTTTGGTTTAATATAGTTTGAATGCTGCCAAGTGTTTGCAGGATAATTCAGCATCTTTCTGTGCTGATGTAAGCATAAATTAAGCATAAACTTAAGTGTAATTATACAGCGGGAAGTGTTGAATGCTTCATTGTGAATTAAAGCAACAGGTGCCTACCATATTTACACTAACAATTATTAAAACTTCTAAGTTCTACAGAAAGGGACCTGAAAACTGTGGCAACCTGTAAAATTTAATAAAGAATTCTTCTCAGAACACAAAATGTTCTACAGGCCTGATTTTCATATATATTTAAGTACCTTTTATGAAGCCAAAATGGTGTAAATGGGACATTAATATAACAGAAATTCCATCCCATAGGTGAATTCTAAAATTCTGTAGAGAAGTCACCAATCACGATTAAATGCTACACTTCTTTGAACAGAGGTTTTGTGAGAAATATTTTTATTATATCAGGTGCAGATTGCCCTTCCTTGGTACATTTATTGATGCATACTCTATTTATTACAGACTTATTTTTGCAAGAGAATTTTTAATTTAACTTTTGAAGTATGGTGTTAAAAAGAAAATCTTACTTTTTGTTGTTACAGCTGTGACGTCCAACAGCCATCCAGAACGCAATTAACATTAGTTCACTTGCAGAGAGCAGAATGATTAAAAAACCCCCAGCCTTCTTGATCTAACTTGTTGAGAGCAGATACGAGATATGACTCTGGTAGCTGGCATTAAGATTTTGTTCATATCTGACACCCAATACAGGCTAGATAAGTCCAGCAATTTGGCTGATTTCCTTGTATGACACCAAAGCAGAAGAAGGGTTTGTATAATAGTTTATTGGCTTCGCTCACAGGAACAATGCGGCCGTCCAGAATTCTCTCGACATCCTCAAGTTAAAGCATGTGTGAAGTTTTAATGCTTCTTTTACTTACAAAAAGGCTCTTGAGCACTGGGTAGTGCCAATAAAAGAATACTAGAACTAAAAAGCATTTGCTAAGGAACAATATCTCAGCAACTCTGATCTACAGATGACATGGATATAGTGATGTTCTGCCAACAACAAACAAGCGGCTCCCTCAATATTTTCAGTCCTGATAAAACCCCTTGAGCTCAAATGGATTTTGGATGTCGTCTCCAAGTCACACTAGCGGAGACATCCCACAGCTCGCACAATGCGAAGCTCCTCCATGCAAAGGCTGGGCCCCCTCAGCTCCCACATTGCAACTAATTCCCATATTGTTTCCTAAAAACCATCCTACATGCTCCTGTCACCTAACTGCTAACCCAGACCCTGCGGTTCCCCTAGACTCCGGTGTTCAGAAAGGCGATGTGTACCACTCTGGTGCGCATATAAGATAAATGGGCCAGACCTGCCTCGGTGACAGAACAGGATGACACCTCCAACAGGGAACTATCAGCAGCATCGACGTGTAAGGACAGTACACCGTGTAAGTGCTACAAGTGTTAAGTGTAACAAGCTCCAGTTGAGTAGTGGCCATTTTCTCACCTAGCACAGCAAAAGCCACAGAGCTGGTAAAAGGTACGTCCCATGGAAGAGAATGCGATGTTGACAGGCTTCTGAGAGTAAAATCGCAGCAAAGTCTGTATGAATGGTTTGTATGTCTTCTATTCAAGACAGGCTGCAAGTATTCTCTCTCATTTTCTCTACAAATGTATTGTATTTTGTACATTGTTTCCCATAAGTAGTAATTTCCATTTACTTCAAAGGATTCTCTGCAGCTTGCAATTCAATGATACAGATATATACACAGAAAAGAGGGGAAAATACAGATGTCTAATTCTCATTTTTAGCTGGGACAGTTTCACTGTGTCAAGGGCAGCACGTAGCACTCCTTGACTGGTTGTAGGAGCTGGAGCAACCACTAAAATGTGTGAATGTTATTGTAACACTTAGGATGTCATAGGCCAGCTAGAATCATACCAAGTAAAATACTAGGTTTTATTGCCCAGTACATTAAAAGCCATAATCTCCCACAAACACTTACACAGTTTGGCACAGAAACAGAATTAACAACAAAGTAGAGGCCGCTTTCTTCTGGCATCCAGTGTCAATTTACCTACAAATACACCCTGTGCATCTCTGTACATCTAGGCGGGTGGTGGGAATTAATGTGATCAAGGGTTTTCTCATGTCTACATCCATGGGATGTCTTTGTTGTATGAGCATACTGATTTTATACATCTCTTCCAATTGTTTCTTCTCTCCAGAGGATGAAGTAAAGCCTTGGAAACATATCTCCATACTATGGCCAGCTGCTTCAAGAATTCACATCCATGGATTCTTTGTAGAATGTCTGTCTGATTTTCAGAGAGAGATACTTTCATGGATATGAAGGAAATGGATACACAAACACAACTGGAAAGATATTATAGGTAGACTGTAACCCAAGATTTGAATGTAGCATTCACTGCTCCCACATGCTCTCCTCTTCACACACACTCCCCCAGGAACACATGCATAACTTCAAATGCAAAGTTTATAATTTGGCTTGACCTCTAGGATCCTTAACACTCTTGATCTTGAACTCAGTCAGAAGCCAGTTGTGGGCCATCATAAAATTACTACCCACCCAAGGAGAAATGTTACTGTACAGGCTGTGCATCAAACAATAAAATTAAAAAATACAATTGCTCCGCTCAAAAAATCCATCTTCCTAATATGTCTGCCCAGCTGTCACACAACAAAACTTTTAAAAAGATTAGTTTTTCTGAGACTGTTTACATTATCCAAGCTCTTAAACAGATTTCTCTCTCACCAAATCAGATTCTAATCTGATATGCAGATATCTCTTTCCTACTAATGGTTACAAGCACTTCTTCAAACCCATATGGGAAGGTTACCAGCACAAAAGGTTAACACTTTACATACACCATGATAAAAGCATGGATCCCTCCTAGGGCAAAAAAGCCAGAGTTCAAAACCAGACTATACTGTTTACCTTTCAATAACCCTGTGAGTGAGGGCAGTAGTAGTGATAAAAAAAAGCATTAACTGTACCTAACAGTGACCAGCAGAAGAAAACAGCACTAAAGCTGGACCAGATAGCCACAGGGCGATAACCCACAAGTCACGAGTGTCCCAAAAGGGTGCAGGGCCAGGATAATGTCTTTTAAGCTCCTCAGGCACAGCTGGAAAGTCTTCACTAGGGAAAAGTACATGGTAAGCAGCATCATAACCACCACAACAGACCACTGGCAACCAGCAGAGCTGGAATCCTGCAGAGCCCTCCCAGGCTTAGATGGGAGGAAAATAGTTAAAAAAATACCTCTTACTTGTCCATCCTGAACTGCACTACAACGTCTTTAGGTGTCGTCTATCTGGATTTTGGCAAAACCTATCCTGCTTTCCCTCTGTGATTTTGTGAAATAAGGGTTACAACTCAGCATGGGCAATGAGCAGAACACCATGGAGACTAAAACTCTGAAGAGAGAAACAATCAGTTAACACTAAATACTTCTCAAAAAGTCTGCACAGAAGCCGAGCATGCAGAGAGCTTTATGACTGCAGCATGTCTTTGCTCAGTATTCACAAATATGGGGAAGTAATCATTATTTATAAAAATCCCATAAAAGGTATCCATTTTTTTTTACTCCATAAATGAGTAATGGCTCGATCATTTAGCACCCATGAGTCATAAGTTTTCTCTTGTAAATAGGATAAGATCAAATCCCATGGCAACATGTTCAGTCATATTTAAGTCTTAATTGTATATTTTTCCCCTTTCTTCCTCTGCCTTCCACCTTTAGAGCACTCTCTGCCCTATACTATTCTCTAATTTACAAGGACTCAGTCTCATCTACAATACATCAAAACACAGACCTCAATTTTTTAAGCAAGGACGTTACGGAAAAAAAAACCAAAACCCACACCAAAACCCTTTTACTGGAATCCTCATTCAAAATGCTCACTGTCCTGCTGAATTTTTATGCAGTAATGTTCCCCATTGACACACATACTAGGAACACTGACATATCAAATCTGTTTGGTGGGATTTTTTGTTGTTGCTGTTATTTCCCACCCCACCCCTGACCAAGGGAAAAAGGAGAATTGCCTGTAGGCTTTAATCATGATACAGTACACACAGGCTGCTAGTGAGATACTCTGTGTCTGAAAGGTAATAAAAAAAAAAATCTTGAGAGAAAATATTTTGGATTTCACTGCTCCCTTGCTATGTCTATGCTTTGGGGAAGAACAACCAACAGCCACATTTATTCAATGCCATTTGAGCGGGGCTGAACACACAAATCCCATTATTGTTAATGGGATTTGTGCACATAATTCTGAATACTTTGAACACTCTCCCGTGAAGTTTCTCCCAACCCCTCAAGAAGCAGGAACAATTCTACGTTATTTAAACATAATCTCACTGACAGGTAATTTTGTGACACAAAATTTATTGCTGGCTTGTCCTTTGAGGGCATGTTTCACCATTAATGTTTCCTTTTAAAAACTCCAGCATACATTAAATGCTCATACCAAGCTTCCTGGTGTTTTCCTTGGAAAATCTTGCTTTCTGTGGTATTTCGCATTATCCAAATCCCTCTTTACTTCCCCCTCCTCCTCTTCAAACACTCAGGACACCCCTGAAAATGAAATATTTGATCTCCAAAGACCCTACTGGTCAAATATTCTTTTAAATAAACCCTTTACAGTATTCACCTATTACCTCAGACATTCATGTGGTATAAATTTTAAATAAACGTCTACCAGCTTGCAATTGATCAAGTGAGCTAGAGGCCATGAATTTAACATGACTATTCCTGCAGGCTGCCTCTTACAACCTACCATTTGCCACTAGACTTCAATGCAGTCATTAACAAAGCAGGCCACGGGCTCACGGTCCTACAGGCTAAAAGGCTATCTCGGATATCAAGATACTCTGCTTTGGCTTTCGGCCCTTCTGTAACACAAGTGGCTTTAGCTCATCTGCATTTATGTCAGTGAGTCATTTGGAAATCTCAGACATACCTTTGAGATGGTGAATTGCTGAAACAGGTCGTGCTACCAATTAACATGAAAAACAAAGTAATTTCCTACATGCGAACAGACGATGGGACTGGAAGGAGGAAATTAAAAACGCCATTATGTCACATGGCCCAGCAAGGCTGGAGCACAGCTATTGCACAGATCACAGTCATAACACATTAGAAACGCACAAGCTAGGACTTGATCACGGAGGTTTAATGTACATCATCATTACCTTAGAGGGAAGGCTCTCAAGTTCTAATAAGAAAAGTATCTGATGAGATGAAAAGTTAAGAATAGGACCTACGTAGCTAACTTAAAATACTTGGGGTGTTCTCATGGCCACAGTGCTGGGAAGGGTTTCAACGAATAAGGCTTGCGCTGTCACTCTGCCAAGGATGTCCAGCGTTACTCTGAGACGAAATAACTGAAATCAGCAAATGGTGCCGGCATGATACTGTACATGCAGTCTCTCCAAGAGACCTCCTTCTGTTGTTCCCAAGGCTTTATGCCACTGCAGTTCCTAATGAGAGGTTTGCTTAACTGCTATCAGCACTTTCAATTAAAAAAATATAAATTTTGCTTAAAGGATTATTATTAATACTATTAAGAAATTGCCCCATGGCACAAGCCATTCATCGGTTCAACACTGTGTAACCAATTGACAAAAAGATGGTGAGGTGAGTTAAGTGTACAGTGGCACAGGGAAGGACTTGACTTCACCTGCAGAGAGGACAACTCAATGAACAATACAGAAAAACGGGATTTCTCCCAGATCTTCTCCCAGGAAAGAGCAGAAAACAATACTCCCTTCAGTAGAGCATAGTTAGAAGAAAACAGTCCCATCTTCTAGAGTACAAGCAAGACCCTCATCAGTTTGAACGCCTCATTTCCCCATTGCCAGCCACTCTTGATAAACAGATCTGGCAGGTGAACTGAAAGTCCTGCCCATGTAGTTCTGCCGGCTCTTGCCCCCACCAGTGTGCATTGCTTCTCTGCAAGACTTGGAGGAAAACTCCGGTGTAATCCTACCTCGACGTCTCTGCTCCTGCTGCCTGGAGACCACTGGAGAGTGGAGGATAGAGTCCTCAGGCAAAGTATGGTACAGGCTGAAAAAGCAGCAACTAATGTAGGAGAAAGATTTTTACAGGCTTGCTGCTGGGACTCACATTGCTGCTGATGGCTTGAGGAACAGCTGCAGCTTCTGACTCTCAGAAATGCTGGTACAAGCTTTCTAAGACAAATCTCACACTGGGCATCAGAGCTAGATACAGTTGATCTTACTAGACTGAATTCAAGCGAAAATCTTCCACTAACACAAATGCAAACAAGGCTAAGTCCACAATTTATTAGAAAGACATAACACTGAATAAACAAGTAAAATACAATATATTTTATGACAAGGTGTTTTCTCCCTTGTGGGAAAAATTATTTCCAGATTCAAACACATCACAGTAATGTACATTTCTGCAGTAAATACCATCTGAGGATCTTAACTGCAGCCTGCTGGCAAACCTGCTTTCCAGAAATCTTTGCCTTTCCCATTTAAAGGGAGTCCTAAAAAGCTGACTCCAGAAAATCACACAGTATTTCCACTCTGTATCATCTTGATCATCTCCATCATCACCACAAAGCTATTAGCACATGCACACACACATGCAAAAGCACACCAACACACACACATGCATAGGAATAACTAGGGCAATGGAAAATATGTTCCATCTTTGCTCACTTATTCCATATACAGGCTAATTTCTAAACCACAGGGGAGCAAATGTTCTATAAAGCCCTCTTATCCTACAACTAAATACCCTTGCTAACGAAGAGTTAGCAGCACAGCCATCACTATCAAAGCACTAACTTTTAGATTAGTAGCAGTTGGCGACTCAGTCATCCATTTTTCATTTTAAGGAAACCTTTTTAAGACTGCACTCTTATTTTCAGGAGGACTATAAATGCACTTCTCATGTTTTTATTTTATTTATTCTGCCCTGGGGATTTGGGTCCCTCTTTGCAAGCAATAAATTTTTCTTTAAATCTTTTTGGTAATAATATATTTTAAAATGAATCGGACAAGGGGAGCAAAAACGCAGGTCTCCTCTCCAAGCGTTTTGGCAAAGCATCACTGCTACGCGGTGTTTGTAATCAACTTGTGGTCACTAAGCACAGTGCTAACAACCTCCGCAAAAATGGAAAGCCACATGTGTCAAAACATGGTTTTCACCCCTCCGCTGTGTGCCACCCCCACCTTCCACACACAGCCACCTTCCCCTCACCACCATATAAATTAGTAAGGAGGAAGGCAAGACGGAAAGACAGACAGACAGAAAGAGACGCTACGGCAGCTTTTAAAATTGTTGCTGTAAAGGATTTATCTGAAGGTCTGAAGGGACAGCACTCAGTACTTGACAGAATGAGTTACAGCGGTTAGTGGGGGCAGGAGGAGGAGGAGGAGGAGGAGGAGGAGGGAAAGCAGCCTGGGAGGAGAAAACCTCCAAAGTCTCGTGTCTAAAATGCTCTTGGAAAATTTCCAGTTACCAGTTCAGAACAATGTTGACATTTAGCCTTTTTCTAATCAGCGTTGCCCGTCACCCAGGGCAGAGATTCTTGCTGTATGACGGAGCAGAATGCAACTGGCAGTGGCGTCCTCCCGCCGGTCTGCTCCTCTCTGCCCACAGCCACCACCCACCAGCACCCAACCCAGCACCCCTCTCCCACCCCACGAGTTTTAACTCCCCAACAGCAGACTGGGGCACACAGCGGCTGTGGGCTGGGGCCGATGTGTACAGTAGGGTACGGCACAACAGTAATAGCTGCCTGCAGGAGACTAAACCACTGTTGATGCTCCACAGTCGGGCTCCTGACAGAGGGTAGGGCAAGTGGAGAAAGGTCTCATTTTGAGACAGGTTCTGTTTAAAGAAATTCAGTAGATGCTGTAAACTGAAATATCTCATATGGCAACCAAGCCCTTAAAGATAGATTCAGGTACTGGATTTTACTTTGACCAAAGCGATGTTGCAGAAACCTGCAGTTTTACTTGTTTATCAGTTTCTGGCTTTGAGCAGAGAAAAAAGGAAAAAAAAAAAGATGACAGAACTGCAGGAAAGAAAGTATTTAATTGCTATTAATAACTGTTCCCACTATTTACAAATCAATTCAACACTCTTAGACCTCTGACAAGTTCAGTGTCATTCACTGTGCAGATCACAGGAGCACAGCGCGAGGCTGAGCTACATCATGTTTCGTCCATCATCACAGCACAAAAAACCCCAGCTTGGCACAAGCTAGACCTAAGCTGCTGTCAGCTCAGAAACATCAGGACTGGAAAAGGTCAGAGAGCACTATGGAACTGGCACTGATAGAGTGAGATAAGGTATGCTGCATAGTGATAGCCTGCCTTAGCTATCACAAAAGCAAGGACAGTAGAGAGGGAGGAAAGCACTGCCGGCACAAGGCAACGTGCTCTGCAGCAGCTGGCTGTCACCGTGGACGCTTAGGTACCAATCTCACTGACATGTCAGAGGGAGTTCCCGTGCAACGGCAGGCAGAAGATTTTGCTTTCTTCATCTTTAATGCAGATACCCTGATTAAGGACGGTAGTTAAGCAGCTGACTGATTTAAATTCAGTTCTCTAGCCGCAGTGATTTCAACTGCATTAAGTTTGTTCATGTGGAAGTAGATGTGACTATATGAACATCAAATTAGGTAAACGCAGGATTAGGGTTATGGCTCAGTAGACATAAGTAAGTTCATTTTCAGAAGTTATTTAGGAATATAATCAACTAATTTTCTGTGAAATTAAAAAACTTTTTAAAGCATTGTCAAACGTCTCAAGAATATCCTTCAATTCAGTGTTTTGAAAGACCTCAGGCAGTGAGACTACTCACGAGTAAGTTTGTACATCTTAATTTCTTGCAAAACAGTAGGATATAGCTCTGAGGCAGTAAGTTATTTCAGCATGGGCTTCACTGCAAGCAGGTAAGTAGAGCTGCAAAGTCAGCAGAATGTGTGAAGTTTGCACATCCCAAAGTATTTACAGTGTCCTGATGGGATGTCCTGAAACTGAAAACAGCTGATTTCAGCTGCATCGGACCTGGACATGGACCTAGCTCTGGGAAAGTCTGGAGGGGAAAAAGCCCCTGTGACAGATAAATCTGCTACAGCCTCAAAAATAGTTTTGACTTAAATCTTACACCATTTTACACTCCTTTTTTGCTCCCCTTTTTCTGACAAGTTTCAGCCCATGACAAAATTCTTTCAAAACCTTCACCAAGCTTTTGACAAGCAAGACACAAACCAAAAACAGTGTGTCCAGTTAGAGATTTCAAGGCAAAACAGTGGGTATGGTTAAGGTTAGAGAAACAGTGTTAAATGGGCAGTGGTGGTGAACAGGGGAGAATGAAGTATTGTACTGGCTTCGTCTCATGCTTCAGACATAGGTCCTGATGCTACAATAAGCACCACACATGCCAGTCCCAGACTTGGGCTTTGGGGAAGGGAAAGAGTTGGTCTGAAGTATGATTTGAGAGGAAGAAGTCAGCTGTGGCAAACTCAGTCGCAGTTCAAAAATAATTCTTTAGAGGAACTTTGGTTCTTTAAAATACATTTTTATTTTGTTCCCAAATCGGCCAGCAGTTATCAAAGTCACCATTTAATAAATGGTCCAGAATTCATCTTCCATTTTCCAAAATTTAAACGAATAATTTAGCTACATTCTGCTCAGCATAACATGGTTTAATTCCCACATTTTCGTCTCTTCTAACTTTCAGACTTATCAACCTTTTAAGAAGCAACAAGAACAACACAAAGGAAAAAAAGCACATTAAAGGCACTTGGAAGAAATCCACATCCTGATTCCAGCTAAAGAGGAAGGACAGACATGAATGGAGAAGTAAAGCAGAGGGGGTTCAGGGAAATCTGTCTAGGACAAGATGAAGAAATATAAGAAAATATCTATGCCCCTATGTCAGAACTGATAAACAATTCTCTTGACTAGTGACATAGCCCAGAAAATCCTGTGTCCTGTGCTATTTTGTGTTTCACAGAGCACATTCTGAAGAAAAGACCAGCAAGACTGGTTTGAAAAAAAATATTGTGGTAATTCTGCTAAACCAAGCTGCCAAAGAAAAATTCATTTATTCAGCACAAAATGTTCTTTCTAGGTGCACTGCCTTTTAAAATGCAGATGCCAGTGCTCAGCTCTCACAAAAATGGATAGTCTTGGTAAATTTGATTATGGCAACTTGCTCCACAAAGAAGGATGTAGTGTGTAACAGAGAAGTCTTAGCTATGCTGAAACCAATAAAAGTTTTGCCAATAGCTTCACTGGGACTAAGAACCAGCTGAAGAAGTTGACTTCCAAATCATTTCTTCAATAAAATACTGAGATATTTATTAGGTCTACATCAGTTATCCTCCAAACACTCCACACGAGTTTTAACACATACATTCATTAAAAAAGAAGTATCAATTTGTGTCCCAGCCAAATTTTTTTTTTACTTTCTTAGTGCATTACTATGCGAACGCTACACACATGGGACTTCGCTTTTCAAGACTTTTCCAAAGCTGAGAGGTGGAAGCCTTTTACCATGTGTTCGCTAGCAGGCTGTTCCTCCCTCCCTCCCTCCCACCCATCCCCAAGGGCCTGATGACTCTCCCAGTCAATTCCCCTCCAGCCAAGGGAGGTTGGACACGGGTCCCTCAGCAGCCTGCCAGTGCCAGCGTGTCAGCCAGACCGCGTCCCTCCCTGCCCAAAGGGGCAGGCTGTGCTCAGCTGCAGCACTCCAGCCATCCTTGCGCCAGGGCAAGGATTATTTACCAGCTTTTTTTTTTTTTTCTTTTTCTTTGAAAGAGCACATATTAAAGCAGGGTCACCATCTTTTCCATTCCGTCATCTCCTGTGGGTGGAAAGCTCCTTAACTGGGGTAGGCAACAGGAACAACAAAAAGCAAGCACCCAATTTCAATGCAATCTACCTTTCACACCAATGCGGACAGCAACAGGCTTCCAGGAGCGTGCCAAAGACCTTGACAGTAGCTAACATCATTTACACTTCTCCCTCCCCGCAACTGCAATTTATCACTGTTAAATACAAAGAAAATACATACACATCCTGCACTTATAAAAATATCAGGAGTTAAGAGGCACCAGCATTTGTAACACAAGCGAAAGTCTCCATGATTTTCTTCATACGTAAGTAATTGCTGGAGAAAACAGACATCCAGGCAGCAGCCCTTCGCCCAGGCACAGCTCACTTAGTGGAGATGGCTGGAACCACCAGGAAAGTGAACCCAGAAACTTCACTGGAAGGTCCACACCAAAACTGTAGAGTGGCATCGTGAAATCTCAGAGTTAGGTCAAACTATTAAATATATTTTTCTCTATCATTCATCTATAATAGTTCATTTGGTTCTGCCTCTTGCGAAAAAGATGTGAAAAGCTACACAAGCAGAGCTGGAAAGTAACCACGGTAGCGAGACATGTTGAGGAAAGAGGTAACCAAGTACTGCCAAGATGATAAAAGACTCTTTCCGGCCTTCCATTATTATCTCTTCAGTTCGAATGTTAGCATTATTACTGTGAGCCTCACTATGTCTTTCTTTTCTTCACATACTGGCTCTGGAAGACTTTAATGCTCCATTTAAAAAGAAAACTTACATTACTAGCCCTCATGGACACAGAGAAAACCTTGACAGCATGACTTGAAAGCATGTCTCAACATACCCCCACAGGATGAAAAACCAGATGTCAAACAAAAGGAACACCTACTTTATTATCAATTTTATTAATGTTTGTGCTTTACTCTTGATTAGAGCCAGAAAGATTAAAAACCAGCAATTTTTTTTGCTTTTCCTAGAGAAATGTTGGGTCACGTTTTCAAGATTTTTCTCCAATTGTAAGGATTTGAAATATCTTGAAAATGGGAGATAAACATCTCCTACAGGTGCAGAAATGTAGAAGCTGGCGCTTCACTAAATGAACCCCAAATTGCAAGATGTGCAAGGAAATCACTTGTGGGCAATGCTGTGACAAGGAGTACCCTAGTTTGGGCACCCAGCTCTGGTGTCTTTCTAGAGCCCCTACATTCTCAATTTTTTTTTTTTTTTGAGATCTTGCATATGAAAATGTAATAGCTATTCTAATATTGTTCCCTTTATTGGTAATACAAGGAACAGCAACAGGCTTACTTTGAAAGAAGAAAATGCATGTTTTGTAAAGCAGTTTGCAGCAGTTATTTTCTTTCTGAAAATAATGACATGACTGAAAGTTTCTAAAGTCTGTTTTATGCTTACATTGATATATAAACAAATGGCTCTTCACGGTGTCCATATAAAGCAGACAGAATAGCAGCAGTGAGGCCAGATTCAGGTCCAGAGCGTTTAAATGACCCGGCGACACAACCAGCCATTCCAGTAGCCAACAGCAAAGCGGTACTGCAGTATTGCAGCCTGTATTTACAAGCTCCGCATCCATTGCGCCATGGCTCCATCTAAGCACGAGCTCTTCTCATACGCTCATGCTGGTTTACTATTTCTGTACCGTACAGAAATAGACAATGGACCACATTCAATCTTATTGTTTTTTTCTGTGGGCTGACTTTGGCTGATTTTGTTGCACTATTGGCAATTTTACTTATCCAAATATAATAAGGAGTGAGAACCTACATGATTGATAGCAGTGCTCATTGAAACACTAGCAGTGTTAGGAATTAGTGTGTTCTTTCCCTCCTTATAATGATCCAAAATTCAAGACTGTGACAAAGAACAAGCACGAGGGAGGATCTGGCTCGTGCCTTCCTTTTCAGCAGATGCATCCTTGGGAATAATTTAAATATCATATTTCAGCCTTGTTTTGCACACAGAGTACAGTGGAAAGTAACTGCTGTTTTTGTATTGAAGGCAGGGGGTACGGTGGGAGAATAGTTTTGCTAATCCTTCATTTCAGTCTAGCTGAAGCTCCCTATATCCATGAGCCCAGAAAGGACTATTGCCTGCTTCCCACGCTGAATGACCTGACTCTCCGGGAAATCTTTGAACTGCATTTCTTTCAGCACCTCTCTGACATTGCCTTTTGGCAAGTTGTCCTAGCTGAGTCCTAGTGTATTATAAACATTGCATTGGGACACACAGGTTTCTACAAAAGGAGAGGGAGGCTTCCTTCTTGCCTGGATGCCTGAGCTCAGTCTCTGATTTTATGTGGAGGGAGTGGTGATAGGGTGGAGGGTGAGAACTGATAAATGCGTATGGCTGTGAAACATTTGGAAACACTTGAGCACGAGCACTTTTCCGTTCTTACCCCCTCTGCTGCTCTCTCCCAGCACAGAGGAGTGGTGGGTGAAAGGCTGAGATGAACTCCTGAAGTTTCCACTTAGTGAAGACAAAGGGACAGTTCCAGGGAAAGCCCAAGAAAACATCTTTCTCAGCTTTTTTCCCTTCCTTTCCTTTCCCCTTTTTTGAGCTCAGTCATCACTCCATCCTATGAAAAGGAGTTTGGACTCATCGTTCTTTCCTGCTCCCAACATAAATCTGTTTACTTACTGCTAGTCTGAAGCGAGTGTGTCAGTCCCCTGTACCTCAAGTGCATGGGCCCTGCTCCCCGACACTTAAAACTCTGCCTCCACACCATCCCTCCTAAGGGACATAAGGGAAGAGGACATTTCCCTGCTGGGTGGCAGTGTGGTGAGTTAGCCTTAATGCCCTCCCTTCTCCAGAGCTGGTGCTTGGCGTGGGGTATACAAACTCACATCTTTCTGTTGTTTGAAAGGAGTGAAGTGCAGCTGCCAACATTTGGCTCTTATACCCAACACATTCATCTTACTACAGAGGTTACAAGTTCACAGAGTCCAAACAAAGCTGTCAGGTAACGTGTTCACTTGAACCTTTCTCTTTTTTGAGTTTCTTTTTTGCATTTTCCTTTCTCCCAATTCTACATAAAAAAGCATGCTTAACAAAGCAAGGTGCTAGACAGCAACATTGCATCTCTCTCTAATCTACGGTGTCGTAATACGTGCAGCACTCACAGACAGGCAGATACGGGTGCTTAGCATCCCTCGGGGATGGAGGAAGGGCTGCGCAGTGAACCAGGTCTTATATCCTGTGGTACAAGAAAAGCCCCCAAATACCCTAATGTGGAAGCGGTTCAGTAATTTCTACCTGGAGTGTATTTGAAAAAGATAGGAGAGACCTCACTTTAATCTCTTACTGGAAATTCAGGGTCTGTACCAGTGCAGCATATTCCCCCTCTCCCAGGCCAATGTGCACAGTCAGCACCGAGATTCACTCCAAGCCTCGGTGGGGAACTTGAACCCCTTGACCTACTGGCCCAGAGAGGAGAGTGCAACCAAGTCCCTCTGACAATAAACATAGAAACTATTAATAAGATTAACTCTCTGGCACCAGCAATCCCAGCATCTGTTTTAGACAGAAAGAGGATGCCTGGTGAAAAGAGTATAGTGGTGACAAAGGGTTAAATAAATGTGAACTGGGCAGGATCCTGCTACTTGATTCTTTTCCATTGTTTGCTGATGAGCTGCAGGCGCTTGGCTGTGCAGAGAGAGAAGTCTTTAAGGGGACCCAGAATCTGGGAATACACTGCTTTTAAATGGGGAAAGCTGATCTTTAGAGATAGTGTCCCTCGCCACTTCATTTTTTAATACTTCAAGGCATCCATATTTTATGTAATCTCAATTTTAATGTCAGCAAAACTTGATTACAGAACCTCTAAAAGTGAATCTGCAGAAGAGGACAGTGCAGTCTCCTTGTTTTAGTAGTCTTGAAGAAAGCAGGGGAGGGAGGGACTGGCAGCCAGCAGGCTAGAGGCTGGCGTGGCAAATAGGTACTAAAGAAGGTTCTCAAACTGGTGTAAATGCTGCGCAGACTGTTACCTGTCCGACTGGGGACATCTTTGAAAGGGTGCCTGCTAGAAGGGGATTAGGACAGTGGAGTGCTTGGTCCTGTTCCTAGAAGCAGCAGCCTCGTATTCCAAATTTAATAGTAGAAGTCGTGAAGGGCACAGAATTAAAGCTGGTAACCCATAGGGAATGTACTCGCCTTCTTAGATTGCTACACTTTCCTAGAGGGACACCAGTAAAATAGACGGGGTGACCAGCAAAGGCACTCTGACAGCCAGTGTGTCTGAAAGGTCAGATTAGATTGAGCACTTAGTCTTTATCCATTAGCAGAAGCTAATAAATCAGGGAGACTAGCAATCGCCAAGAAATAGCTGCGTCTTTGTAACATAACCGTGTCTTAAACCAGATTGAAAGGGCTCCAGGAAATCTGAGGGCTCTAGATAATACTCTAGATAATGTGAGAGCTGCTTCTCAATGACCTGTTTGATAACCTTCCCCACATAAGGATGTTTACGGGCTGGGTGGCAACTAAGATGTTTAGCTATGCTGAGATGACAACTTTACGAGGTAAGAAAAATAGCACAGTGTTTTATTGTTGTTGTTGTCGGATGTGGGTGCAGCTTTGAAAGGTTGCTGCAGCAGTTCTGTCAATAGGACTTTTTGGAAATAACGATTTTTCTGGTTAGGCCCCAGGCTGCATTAATTGTTTGGAGGGTGTTATTCTTCATCTGCTGTTAATAGCTTGTTAGAAAAAACAAAAGACATGAAGTGTTCTTGGAGCAATCTGTTCTAAGAGCCTAGAAAGTGCACCAGGTGAAAGTTATTTTAGAAAGGTTCTTACTTTGAAGGGCTGCTGGACAATCTAGTGTTTGTGTTTGGTGTGTCCCTGCTCACAGAAGCTGGGTATTTTCAGGGTATGGCATAATGGATTTCCTCTCCTACACCTTTAGCTTGGTATTCTCATACCCTAATGAGAAGCTCACGTTTGTTGGTATGAAAGCACATGCAGCACTTCTCTATCATCTCTAATCACTAATCACCTTTCCAGCTGCCCTGTGAGGCCATTGCAGACTGTCCATTGAAGGCCATGGAGGAACTCTCGTGGAGTTCAGCGGGCTCTTTCCATTAGGAGGAAGCAAAAGGAGTTCCTCTGGATGTATGGGGAACCTTAATTCTCTTCCTTTCTAAAATGCTTTGTCTGATTTAAATAGTCTACATGGATAGGCCTCTAACATTTGCTGTCATAGTGTTACTTTTATCTGTTGCACGTCTGACTCACCCCATGGAAGGAGGGGGGTTAGGGAAGTGTATTGCTTTCATTTTACTTCTGTTTTACAGGCAGTATGCATGCTGGCAGTACTTCATAACTTTCATTAATGGAAAGGAATTAGGATGGAAAGCTTCCTCAGAGTCTGTCTGCCACTAAGACAGTTTGCATAGCCCAGTCTAGGGAAAACAAGGAAAACACACACACAGAAAAGATGATGAATGAATGGATACCTTCTAAAGAGATAGGTGAAAGCATGTAATAGATTGAAGACAAGGGAGAGGATTGTAGGCTTGTATTTCTCTTGACATAAAACTCATTTTTTGAGTATTTTTAGAGTCTTTGGGGGCTCCTGTAATAGAATTAATTAACCGGAATCAGAAAAGAAAAAATAACAAGCATAATACTTTTTCAAAAGAAAAATCAGTGTTTGCAGGATTTGTGAATGTCTGATTCAACATGACATTAACAAATTTATTTTAATTGAGAAAGAAAAGAGAGAGAAAGAAAATGAAAGTCTTCCTACACTTGAATATGTTGAACTGCTTTGAAACAAATCTTAATGTTTATTAGCTCTTGTTTTATCTGGATTTTGGAAAGTTAAAGGTTAAAATTTTGAAAAGTTAAAAGTTAAACATAACTTTTAGTTATGTTTCTTGTGTGTATTAGCATTCTATTGCCTTTACAAAATAGGTCTGATCATTAACTCCCATTTCAATTTATCTTCTGCAAATCATAGAACCATAGAATGGTTTGGGTTGGAGGAGACCTTTAAAGATTGTCTAGTCCGACCCCTCTGCCATGGGGGAGACTAGATTATCACAATGTCTGGAGAAAGTCTAGTATAAGCATTCTGATTTTTCTCACTCTGTTTAAAGTATCTTCTGCAGTACATTTTAGCTTCCAGGAAATTAATAGTACATTATTTTAGAGATGATTACATAATACTAGCATTCTTCTTTATTTCTGTGGCAAAGAACTATATATTCAGAAAAATTCCTGATGTTTAATTACATCAAATGTTCAAGACGTTGTATCAGAGGAATCTATTTACTTTCTGCTCCTGTAATACCTAAATTCCTTTTAACATTCCTGTAAGGTGAGGGAGTATTTCTTTCCATATTTTACAGTTGGTGAACTGAGGCTGAGAGAGGCCAAGAAATCTGCCAAAGATCATAAAGAAATCAGTGGTGAACAAACCAAAGTGAACTCTCCTAGGTCCAGGCTAGCATATTAATAATTTCTGATGTTGCTTTCTGTCCATCATCCAACATCCACTTGATTTCATCTACTCTTTGATGGATTTTCTGTTGTTCTTATAATCAGAACTTAAGTGTTTTCCCAGTTTACAGTGTCTGTTCTCTAAAGAACTTGACAAAGTCTTCTGTTTTTCTTCATTTCTGAGTGATAGAGGGCAGTGTTAGAAGTAGCAGCCATTTTCCCATTTTAACCTTCCCAGGACATACCCCTCTTTCCCTAGTTCCATGCAAGCATCTTGAACTACCCTGCCAAGCCCAGTATATAACAAAAGCGAGAGAGAGCAGGGAGTGTGTCCCCTTCCACTCCACCAGTTCTGGTCCCCACACAGTAGAACAGTCTCTGTGCATTGGTGCAGATGGAGATTTTCTTCCAGTCCCACCACTTCTGAGAATTAGCAACGGCAGCCCCAGCTCCCCGCATTAACACTTTGAAACAGCTTGCATTTCTTGAGCAGTACACCAGCCACTGCTTGGGAATGATGATACAAGGGACATTCCTTTACAGAAAACAAGTGTTTTGCTACATATTGAACTAAGATATTAAAAAAAAAAAAAAAATTAAAAAATCAACACAGATCTTTCCTCTCTTAATTGTCTGCTTTCGGAAAGTAAGCATGAGAGCAGATCTTCAAGCTGTTCACCCCAGGGAGATGAGAAGAGCTTCTGAATTGCTGTCCGTGGAAAGAACAGCAGTCACAAAAAAGTCTTGGTGATACACAACCTTAGGTTTCAATCAGGCCAAACTGAGGGGCCCGTGCCTGAACGTGCTCTCTGCCACATCAGCCCCAAAAGTTTACAGAAAAGGCGGGGGACAAAGACAAACAGAGCGGCCAGCTCTACATGAGGAGCGGCGAGGAAAGCTGTTATACACACAGACACATCAGGACAGCTGTTGGGAGAAACGAGCTATATCCATTCAGGCTAGCAGTCGTGCTCCGGAGCCAGGAAGCTGGGCTCAGTTGCTGATAGCCAGGTGGCTCTGTGCCAAAAAGCGGAATGGCACGAGGTTTGCATTTCAGTGTCTTGGAGATACTAGGAAAGGGTTGGGGCCCTAGGAAGTTTTTCCTTTGGGAGAGAATATAACACAGACAAGAGCTGTGGGCCTGATCTCTTTCCCCAATGCCATGAAGACCTCCCAAAGTCCTGGAAAATCGTTACAGAGCAAAAATGAGGAAACTGATCCAACTGAATGATCCTGGTGCTAAGCAAGCCAGTCATTTTGTTCCCTTTGGATGTAAACCACATCACTTTCCTGAAGTTAGATGCAGGGCACAGGCACATTTGGCACTGTCCACCTCCAGCCAGGTCTTCTGGAGGCTTCAGGACTTTCATTCAGGCTCTCTGTTCAGCAAATAGAGAAACTGAACACATACCAGTCTGTACCAGTTGAACCACTATTTGCTCCACACATAAGGCCTGTCTAATGTCAGTGAGCAAGGAGTATTTGTGAACGAAAAGCTGCACACACATCTATTGGTTTTAAGAAAGGGGACTGCAAATAAAACACCTATTTTCTTATCCTCACATATTCCTGCTCTTACTGTGCCAAGTATTTTAAATGTCAGCTCCTCAGGATTATCTCAGAGCTGTATGACCAATTCCCAAACTATGTGCATCAATGGGAATATCAGTGGTTCCACAGCACATCCAAACTCACCCTGAAACACTGCAAATAAAAGACTGTGGGTTTAGGATTGCTTTTTAAACCAAACATTTATTTTAAAAGATAAGAGAATGGCTATTGTCGTGCTAAAAGCTGAAGACAAAATTACTATATATGTGGTAGTTTTTAAATATATCACTCATTTTATTTCTTTAAGAGGAAAAAAATTTGGCTGTAGTTGCAATCAGTCTTAATTCATTCTTTATTGCTGCTCTGGTTCTGTGTTATTTGAGCTGGTTTAACTGTTAAAAGCGTTTCAAATGTTCACATGGTCTGCATTAGGTTACAGAATAAAAGTAAGTACAGCCCACCAAATGTAACTTTCTGAAATGTAAACCACATGAATTTGATTTCTTTGTGGTACAACTTTAATTGGGTTCAGAGGTCTTTCGGTCTTACCTGTCTATCTGCTCTCTGATGGCCCGACCTGATAAAGCTAATACAAAGAATCTGCGAATGTGATCCAAACTGATTACGCTCAGTTACAGTACATGGCTTTATTCTTGACAGTAACGGCCCTTTAGCCTAGTTCATTTTTAGGCTGCAAGTTGGAACCCTGGAGCCACCATTGAACTGGGAGTAGAAATGTCACAACTTGTAGTAAAAGATATGTCCCCTTGCAACTCTGCAAAACTAGAGAACCTGAGGTAAAGAGAGCATCTAGGTGCAACTGTAAGTGATCACGTATCCTAGAAAAATTGCATGAGCATGTGTACATACGTGTGCCTCGCACTGTCACAGCAAATGTCAAAACAGAGAATGCATCCAACACACACAACATGGTAGAGAAGCGACTGCAAACAGAAATTACAACAAAGCCTGAAATCTTCAGAGACTGATCTTCAACTGATTTCGGATTGTTTGGTTTTTTTTTTTTTCTTTTGACAATACACTGTGTTGCCTTAATGACAATGACTCATCATTTGCTCATCAACTCTCCTCTCTGTTGTACCGCGTTGTGCCATGTGCCTTGCTGGAGTGAAACAACAGTACTGCTGCTTCCCATCAGAAAAGCACATCATATCTCAGCAACAACAAAGAAGGCACTGTACAACAGGTATACTCACCTCGTATCCTGTGACCCAACTTGTAAACAAAGACCTGTATCAGCTTGTGGGAGCAGATCTGGAATTAAGCAGACAGCTCAGGAGAAACGTAGGGAGAAAGGGAGCAGTGTGCTGAACTACTAAAAGTCCCTTCACCTGGGTAGCTTGTTTTCTTGGTTTTGGAATGCACAGCCTCAATTTTGAAAAAGTAGCATGAAAAAGATTCATAGTGCTTATAGTTCTTGGAAGAAGACACCATAGAAAGGAACACTCAGCAGACCCAGTAATAATATAATATAACTCAATATTGAAAATTACTCAACTGAAACCTCTACTGCAATTCATAAATTTCATTCAAGTAAGTAAATCATTAACAAGTAAAAACATTACAAGTCATCATCTAGTTCAGGCAAATTACATTCTCTTTTCCCCACTGGAAGACAAAAAAATTGACTTTCAAAGCCAATGTAGTAAATTCTTTTAGGTTAGTATTTTTCATCCTATTCCCCCAAAGCTGTTGTTGCCTTTGCCATTTTTCTACAGTTCTATTACAGAGCACTGTTCTGTACTGGTAGAACTGTTCTCCCAAATAATTTCCACCGGTGAATATACGAGCACTAAAAAATGAGGTCCCTTAATTAGTTCCAGGTTTTTCCAATAAGCAGTGTTGGCAATATAGCTTTTAGCTCTCTGTCCATCATACAAATAACAAGGCAGGGCCTGTAAACATGGCAGGGGTGTCTCTATTTTCCTGTTCGTATAATGGGCAAGCAGGAGGAGTAAGAAGGAAATGTATACCTCAGTGGTGGGTTTTTATTGTCAACATGGAATAGTTTTTTTGGCTTGGACTCATTTACACTGTCTTCAAGGATACATCTTACAGCTTCCCAAATTGGTCATAAGGAAAATTGAACATTTCCAAGGACGTTTCCTCCAAAACAAAAATTGATTTTTTTCCCTTGAGGTTTGAAATGTGGTTTTTTGCTTTTGTTCTCAGCCCCTGTTTTCTTTTATATATGGGTTTTTGCTTCCCTCTGCATTTATGGGTTCTGCTTGGGTCCAATATTGTTTCTAGCATTTGCTTTATAGGAGTTAGGGCCCCACAACCCTTGATGTTGCATTAACATGCAACAAAAAGCTCCATGCTACTAGGCTGTGTACAGAAAAAGACCAGACTGGAAGGGACCCCAGCTTTCCCCACAGAGAAATATAGTTTCACTTGATGGCTTCTGGAATGAACTTTGCTTATTATGTTTTATATAGATTTTGAATAAATCCTCTGAGTCACAAATTTCTTATTGGAACAATAGAACTATATAGAGGCCAGGGGAAAATTTGGAAGAAAGTACGGATTTTCTTCCCTGTCGTGGAGCCCAGAATCCATATCTTTCTCCACATCCATTTAGTATGGCACAAAGGGAACTCACTGACTGCTTTCCTCCAGCTTTCTTTGCTACTTCACAGTAGAAATATTATTCTGCTTCCTATTTTATTTCCCCACAGATCAGAAACAATTCAAAGACACTCTAGGTGTCTTTCCTCTGTGGGCCTGGAACGAACTGCAGAGAAAGAAAAAACTAAAACAGACTAAGAAGGAAATTAATTGTAAAGAGGTAGTTTTCCACACGACTCTTCCATTTGGTGTATGTATTAAATGGCTGATCGTATAATCTACTGACCAATGTATTTTTAGTATGGACTTAGTTTAATAACTGTGCCATGTAACCTCAGACAAACAAAACCACTTGAAACAAGCACAAATTGAGAGAAATAATAAGAAATTGGTTCAAATTTGGTCTCCTTTGTTTACCAGTTCCAGTTCATGTCTTCAAATGTTGTAGCAGTATCTCAACAAGGATCAGCCATCCATAACAGCCTGTTAACAGACCTTCTTGTTTGACTGAATATTTAAAAACTACTGATGCCTTTTGCCCACTTTCATAATGCTCATTTACATGTGCTGCCCAAAAAAGTTACATCAACAACTCACAGCGATAATGAATTCATGAAGTCCAGCACATCCAATGAGAGATTCCTTCAGGCACATTAAGTCAGCAGTTCCTCTCTCCAGGGGCAGTTTCCAGTAACAGCGCAAAAACACTTGCTGAGAACACAAGCTTTACCCATGAGTATGTCAGGGAGGCTTTCTGCATGCAGCTCTGCCCAGATGCTCCGGGAGAGCATCACCATTCAGATCTGTGCATCTCTTAAACATCTTCCTATGCAATATGTGGGACAACCCTACTGCATGTTACAAGCCAGGGACACGTGGTATGAGAAACCACCTGTCAGAAAAGGAAGCCAGATATTCAACTGTAGCTAGCACTTGCTTCCAAAGTACTTGAAGGATCAGAGGCCCCCCCAGACACCACCTTGCAGCTGAAGTGCAGTGGCATGGTCGCTCTCTAGACACCAGAGGCAGCAGCCTATCTATGACAAGCAACATCCGCCATAGGAGGACTAATATAAAGGGAGAAGCTTCGATGAGATGTTGTAGAAATGCCCAGCTACAGGTGTGAAAGTGGATGCCCACAGCAGTGTGAGCTTCAAGCCCAATCAGCTAAGATTTAACCAACCTGGAAACCCAATTCATTACTCTTTAAGAAACTTCTCATTATGTTCTCTATTTGTATTATTTTTAGGTCATCTTGCTTTCAAAGGTGGGGTCATCCTGTCTTTGTCTGGGAAATCACAGATATTTCTGTGAGGGGGAGGGGGGGGAAGAAAAAAAAAAAAGAGATACGTTTAAAGACATCCAGGCCCTAAATAAAAATGCTTAATGCCAGGAATGCTGAGAAGAAGAACAGAACTCTAAACGAACACTGAACAGTCTTCACGGAAAACTGCGAATTCCTCAACAAATACAATGATACCAAAAATGTCAGGTTGTACTTGAAGCCACGCCAGGGATCTTTAGGGACTATTGGATGTACATAATCACTCTCAAAACTGCCATGAACTGAACAAATGGTTCAGAACAACTGCTCTGCTAAGAAGTCAGGATTAACATATCTGACTTCTAACCAGGTCTAGAAAATTTTAAGTTGCTTGAAGAAAACTTATGAAGACCAAAAGCTACTATTTTCATTAAAGAAATCATGGGACTAGAAGCACCAGAAGAATTTCTGTCTAGGATCATTTGATGCTAACCGTGCCTTTTTTTTTTATCTCACTAAAAAAGAGCAAGAGATTGGGGGGGACAGAAAAGTATAAAGACACAAGCAAGAAAAGGTAGAAAATGAACAACAGGCACAACTTTTTTCTTATATCAAATGTTTGATATGTACACGCTGTATTTCAATTTGTAGGGTTAAAAAGAGGTAAGAATGTTACTTTGAGCCCTTATATTTACAGCATCGGTCAGCCTGGATGCTATGGTTAAAGAACTAGATAAAAGTAACATAATATAAATCAGAATTCCCCAGGAACTATATACAATTCTCTAAAGACTGTCAAATAAGCTAGGAATTTGGATTTCACTCATTTGGAGAATTGTCCACTGAAAACATTTTATTACCTTGCCAAGTTTTTATGGACCCTATCAGAACAGCTGCGATTCACTTCACTTGCAGCAGAGGAAGCTGGTAATAGCTCAAAGATTACCCCCTTCATTTCATAAACCAATTAGGACCTGGATTCTACAACTGGAGTAACACAACCCCTTCTTTTACTGGCAAAATTCCACTTCATTTATGTGAGCTCAGAATAAAGGTCTCTGTTGGCAGAATACCGATGCTCGTAGCAGCAAATGTTTCTAAACCACACTCTCCTTCTTCCAAGGAACACTCTTCCTGCGATCATCAGAACAAACACTTCTCAATCAACCTGCAGGTTCTGTCTAGCCACCAGTTCCTTGTTCACCTCAGCAATTTTTTACTAAACATTGCTAAGAGAATTTAAAATTATTCTTTACCATGTGGAACTTTGCTAGAACGTCTCCAAAATGACAGATCTATTTAAATTATTTTTTCCTTCTAAATCAAGCATCATTTCATTTGTTTAAAAGAAGTCATTTTGGTGATGTTGTCATCTTAGATTTATCTATGCTTTTGATTTAAATTGTATTTTTGGGGGTTGGTTTTTTTTTTTCCCAGATGCATATTTGGCCTGTCCATAAGTATAAATAAAACCATATATATGCCTTACATGGGACCATACTGTACCACTGATTTCTAAAACTCAACTCATCAATTAATAGGGAGGCCTGCTTTTACAGGTGGTAAAATAGGATCCATACACTTTACGCATAGTCTATAATTTCTGTGTTTTCCCCCAGGCATTTTTCTCTGAACTATTGTCATTGGTTTCCAGCCAGGTACCAGCTTAAAAAAAAAAAAACAAACCACCAAAACATTAACACTTTACTAACTTATAGTATGTTTTTATATCCCTTTGAAAGCGTTCAAAAATACACTGGCAAGACAAATAATGTAAAATCGAGGTGGTTTCTATTCAGCACGTCAATGCCAATTCCCTTATTGAAACAGATACAAACACAACTTCTTAGTGAGCAACTAAATTTTTATCAGAGTTCTTTGCACATAAAGCTGTTCACTTTTTACTCACTCACTACAGCCATTGTGCCACCCCCAGTGAACATTTAAGCCCTTCTCTGAACTGACATGGTGTGAGGCAGCATCCCAAAGCTTGCTATTTCTCTGGAACCTGCAAATTACTCTCTTAAATAAAAAGAAAAGAAAGAAATAAAAAAAAAGCCTTACACCAAACAAAGTCTATATTGTTTGAGTTAGTGTTTTACTGCGGCTTAGTTACCTGTCAAACAGGCTGACACTTGGATAAAACACATACTGGAATCATGCATCAGGGCATGTTAAGTGCAAACTTGTGATGAAGAGCAGAGCTATGCAATTCGGCTGTGCAGAGCTCTAATGATCATTTCTGGTCTAGGAAAGCTTGATCTGTTGCATCAAACCCACTGCAACTCTGAGATCCTCTTCCATCCGAAAATGATTTTACATCTGTTTTAGTTCAAAGAGTCATATAAATCAGAAGCTCTGACTATAAATTTTGATGACACCTTTAAAGAAGATTTATACAGTGTGTATTATATATATATATACGGGAGGTACGTAAGAGACACCAACCACTAAAATTAAGCAATCAATGCTGTATTCTCCACGTTCTGTATATCATATTTAAGTCCTATTTATGACTTACTCTGATGTGAGAGCCAACCTGTGCCTATGAAAGCTCGGTATTTCTGTTCAGATACAGTTATGGGCGCAGTACACTATTCTGACCTCGCTTTCCTATAGTTCTTGGGCGGGACGAGCTTTCCAGAACGCAAATGTCATGATCCATTTCTTAGAAACCACTTATATAAGAATTGGCTTGAGTGTGGTTTCGCTGCCTATCTGAAACAACCATCAGGAGAGGGAGAGGGCTGGTTTCTCTTCACAACAAAACACAACAATCCTAATAAAGAGTCAGTGGCCAGCAAGTCACACAATATCCCTGACACTTTTTTTTGGTGTTCTTGCTGTGAACAAGCAACTTTTCTAATAAGTTTAGGACTTCTGTCAAGTAGAACGTATGAGGCATAAAATACTGTGTTCATTAATAAATTTAACCAAGATGTATAACAAGCGCATAACTTTCAGGATAATAGTTGACTTCAAGTCAGATAAGAAACACACTAAGCTGTCTCCATTCCTGGTTGACAGGCTATTTATTACCAGGCTAATGATCCTCCTTTCAGTCCCCTGAAAGTCATCTTGATATATGTCAGTGCTTTCCAACCCCTCCCTAGACCTTACAGCAAGAAAGAGTTTTTGGGAAGGCACGGGAGTATGTGGTTGGGGATAGAAGAGAGATGTCATGAACAATCACCCCTTTGTGCTGTGTCTGACACACAGACCGGTGCTGTTTGCTCTTTTTCTTCCTGACTCAGCAGTGACAGGAGAGATTGAGTCAGCAGCTCCTGAACATGCCGATGCAAACAACAACAGGGGAGGCTGGGGAGCAGACAGTGCTTCCAAACGTCACACGCAGAGCGGCACGGTTCGGTCTGCAGGTCAATGTGTGGACCTGGGCAGCAGCTAGCTAAAAGGGATGAGACGGCTTGAGAGGATCCATCTGTCAGACTCCATTTTCTCCCACATCACCCTGTCTACTAGCCATAAGCTATGAGACAACTTGTTTCTGTGAATGGGTCCCCTGTAATAATTTCATAAGTAATTCACCTGAGCTTCCCAGAGACTTGTGGCTGCTGCACACATGTGGCTTGGTGGGATTCCATGCTAAGGTTGGCCGAAGTCAGTGTAGTAGAAGGGACTACAGAAAACATGTCTTAGCATAAACAGAAGTAAAAGAAGCAGGAGCACTAAACAGGGAATAAAGCCCAACTTTGAGTACAAAGACAGAAAAAATATATATATTTGGACAGAACAACACTGTCAGATGCTCTCTCTTCCCACCTCTCCCTTTTCCTCCCCTTCCAGTGGTCTAACTGATGTTCTTACATCCTGCGCAACCAAGGCTACAGAATGGACCTGATCAAGTAACCGAGAGGTCATTTGATACTTCAGCTCTCACTGCACATTTCTTCTCATCTCACAACATACTGTGGTGCTTCAGTTCAAATACATGAGTTGGAACAGAGGCTTTTATCCCAGGTTTCCAGGAAAGGGAACTGGTCTTTGAATTTAATAAAAGCACATCATTCCATGGCCTCTTTGATGCCACACACTCCTCCAACTTACTAGGAGCTTAAACAGAGACTTTCTCTGGCATGTACAAAGACCCTTGTGAGTTACCAGCCTATTTGAAGTGCCTTCCAGAACTTTCTGGAAGGGTTTCTGCCCATGAATGTCTCTTACAGGAGTCTTTTCTGTTTCCTCAAGCTATAAAGGATGACAGCAGGATACTCTAAGAACTCAACCAGCAGCTGCAGTCTCAGATAGCTTGCTGCTATGGTAAAACTCCTGTGCTTGCTACAGAGGAGCCCTGTCCTTCTGCCATCTCGGGTCCCTCAGATTAAGACTACAGTTGAGAAGTTTTTTTCATTTTCCAAATCCCGAAGGCCAGTCACAATGAGTCTGCTCTTCATTGTGTCACCGAACCTCTGTTAGTCCCATTACATGCAGTTTTCATGACCACTCCATTTCCCATGCCCCTCTGTTTGGAAAGCATTCAACCCCATGAAAAGATGATAAACTGGAAACAGAGACGTATGGCATCATGAGAGGAAAGAGAGAGGAACAGGAAGGAAACACATAGGTGTTAAAATGAATGCTGCATGTGGGGACTGAAAGGCTGTCCTCCCACTGGTATCATGATTTTTTGGTACATAAAGGCACCAGAGGCATCTTCCAAACCCCTTTTGTTGCCTTCTCCTACCTGCTTGCATTTCACCAAATGTGGTTGCAATTTCTCCCTTCTGATGCTGTGCCAGAAGACCATCTTATCTTGATTAAAATGCTCTACAACACTTTGAAAACAGATAATCTACATCACATGGTTAGTGCTCTATGTCCACTTTGGAGCCCGAGTTCACTGAAACTGGACTCACATCCCCCTCTCCATTTAGTACAACGTTAACAACTTGCTGGATCTGTGACAACCCTCAATCCTCTCATGTTCCCTTTCAGCTACAGAGCTGTACCAATGAGTTTCAAGCTGGAATAATTACTAGCTACATCTGCCACTTGCTTGAAAAACAGCAGCAGGTTACTTTCTCCAGGAACGCTGAGCTGTTAGGCTGCAGCCACCTACAGTCTTTGCTGGTCTGAAAAAGACATCTTACCTAGCAAAAGACATGCCCAGATAAAGCAACCCGAGTACTGTGTTGTCACCAATTTGTCTGACCATAATTTTCACATACATTGCTGAATACTCAGTCACTGAAAAAATAGTTATTTAAAAAAAGAAGACAAACACTGCTATTGTACAGTCTAGTTCAGAGTCCCATATCTTGAGCTGATTCAGCTTATCTGCCTTTCTATACCTTTGACAAATGTATGTCTTATATCATTTTTTCTCCCCTTCCTCCATATGCCCTACTGCTTTTCCTCCATGTATCTTATCTCCAAATGATGTGCTATTAATCAGCCACAGACACCCTTCACTGCGAAGTGTTCCTCAACTGATTTTTCATCAGCACAAGTAGTTACTAGTTACAGCATTCCTCCCACATGCTAAAGGCTTGGGGGAGAGGGAGGAGGGATGGCAAGGAGGTTAGAGACTGCCTCGCCACATAAATACTATCTGGGACCTTTATACCAACCTGCCCGTTTGCTGTAACGATAATGTTGCTGTTTGTTCTCAACCAAGGTACATGCTGGGAGGAAAGTGGGACTGCACCCTGTCTTATTTTTTAAGTTATTAACCTTCATGCTCTTCCCTTTTTCTGATTAATCTGGCTGGATGCCTGTTCAGTAGTAGCTGAAGCTTAATACCTGAAACAATGTGTGTATATACACTGTGCCAGTAAGGCTTGCCCAACAACACTCATTCTGTCATGTTTTCCCATGCCTTGTGTCAATATCTTATTTTATATACAAGCCCCCAGAGCCAGAGTAGGGGATAGGAAAAAAGAGAAGCACGGAGGGAGGGGGAGGGATGGAGGGAGAGGGAGGAAAAAGAGGAGAGAAGAAAGTAGGGGAAAAACTACATCCCTCGGGAATGCCAGCTGCTGTGAACTCGCCCACTCCTCACCATGAAACGAGCTGTGTGCGGGCACAGGTGGGTCCCATTCTCTGTTACTGGAGCACAGCCTACGAGCAGGGTCTAAATGAAGACTTTCATTGCTGTTCCCTGTTTTCATTGGAGTAAGGCCATCACAAACATTTGCAGGTGGCTTGGCCATAGTCTGACACTAAAATATTTGTGGTTGTGATAAAAATCAGAATATTGCTACAAGATGGTTCTGTATAACCTTTAGGGCTTGATCCTGCTCTTACAGAACTAGCTCAATGAGAGTTTTACCCAGTTGCTCTCTGCTGTTTTTAATGCTCATTAAAAGGCATATTCCCTGGCACAATTCTCCATGGTAAGGACTCATCTACCCTTTGGGGCAGCTTCAGATTTTTTTAAAAAAAGGGGGAACCCAACCCAAAACCACTGATTTGAGCCCCTCAGAATTTGGGCTTGTTAAAAAGCTGAACCATCTCAACTTTGTAAGGCCACACCAAAACCACCAAAATTTGCAGAACTCAAACATTTTCTGAATCCATCTGGATTTTTCTTCAGCTGCCTAATATCAAAACCATTGTCCAGTCTGTATTCCTCGTGAATGAGTCTTGGATATAATTCTTAGCACGTTTAGAAGGATAAGATGAAGATAAATGGAAATGACAAGATATGTTCTTTGAATAAATAAAACAGGCACCACAGGGAAAAGACTGAAGGAAAAGACGACAAACAACAAGGATGCTCAACACTTTGGCAAGTAGATGAAATCCAAAATGCAGCAATTATCTCCTAGGACACACCATGAACAAAAAACAAAACCTCCTAGGAAGAGGGAAGAATGGGGGACAGAGTATGCTGGAGGTCACACCATAAGTCTCATTCACACACCAGCTCACACAGAGACTAAAATGCTGACAACTGCCTCCCAGTAAAGCAGCTTTAGACTCAGTAAACGTTTGCGTGATTCAATCACAGGGGAGAATTAAGATATGTCATGACAAAGTTTCCCAAACAAGACGCTCACCACTGACTAGGAAACAGGCCTTTTTATCCTCAGCCCCTCCAACTTTGGAGATTCTAATCACCATGGCCCCGAACCAAGGCAAACCTAAAACCTGACTGACAGGGTCTTGCAAAACCACATGCATTTTTTTTCTCATTATATAGAAACAATTGTTTGGAAGCCAAGTACAGTCCCATATAAAACACCTCACTACTGAGTATTAAAAGTTGTTTAGGGTTTTTTTTTGTGTTGTTTTTAATTAGGATCATAATTACCACTAGACCTATTAAGTCACAATTTGAACAGTAGCTTAATCATCCTTAACCCAAATAAGGACATTAGCTGTTTTTCTTTCTAAAACTGAAACAAAAACTGTTTCTTCCTCCCTCCCTCTCTCCCAGCCCCCTGTCTTTGAACAGAATGGGACATATATGACAACAACTTTCTTGGATTCACAGGCGAACGGTATTGCATGTGAAATCTCAGTGAGCACTGTGTTTTGTCAATATGTAACATATACAAAAGCACATCTATCTAATATGTTTACTTGACCCATACTATCAGATTTCTATATTAAGAACCAAATCCTGAAGTAGCAGTAACAAGCAAAGTAGAGGAGCTTTCCCAGAAGCACAAAACTGGGGCAGTGGATGGAACCCATGTCCTGTACGTGGCCGGGTAACCCTTATGGAGCAGTCAGTGCCACGGGCCATCCCTGCCACCATGGCATGGGAGACGGAGAGCCTGTGGTCTATATCCTGCCCCAGCCATCAGGAATATTGAAAGAAAACTCAAGAATAACTGGATTTTGAATTTTCAATGTCAGGATTTCACTTTTTGGTTTTACTCTGAAGAGACTGCAAGTTGCTCATCAATTATTTAGACAATGACTGGGGACAGAGACTGCTTTTGCACTTATCATATAATGGATGTGACCAAATTACAAATGACAGATAATGAATCTAGACTGCTGCTTCATTCTCAGTCCACTGATTTATCTTTTTATCCATATGTTTTCATGCATAAAACGCCCCAAATTCTCAGAGTTGTGTGACAAAAACCTGTACCCTCAAACCATCTGAGCAGTTTCTCTATAATTAAAAACAAGTTATTGTGACTTATAAGGACCGCATGTTTGCTGGAAGTAACCGAGTGTACAAAACATGGATGTTTTTTTTCACATAGTTCTCCAAACATGAGCACACAATTGATATTCAAGCCAATACAATAAGCATCCATACTGTTAATTTATGGGAACAAATATGGATCCATCATCACAAATTGAGCAACTGTTGACAGAGGTCTCTGTGCCGAACTCCATTTATCTTGATGGTCTTTTTACTTTGTCATCTAGCATTTCTCAGTTAAACAGAGTACGTAGGAAATAGCCCAATCCCACTGAGCACCCAGAATTCCCGTTGCAGGAAGTGAAAGGATCAGCTTCAGAAATACTCTTTCTTCCCAGAGCAGTTATAGAAACAACATGAACTTTGAACAGAAGCAGATAAAAGCAAAAAAATGGATGGAGAAAGCAGGACTTCCCTGCAAGTACAGCACTCTGCCCCTTTTGAACTAAAGTGCCAGGTGTGGAGTAGATGTAGTAACCTGGCCATTCCCCCACAGTCTGCAACACATGTTGCAGGGGTCCTTGCTGCATGCTGGCAGGATCAAGTGCAAACTCTGTAACGTCAAGAACCAGAAGGACAACATCTGCTCCTGCATGCGGCTGAACTTTAAGAACCATGAGGACAACATCGGGTCCTACATGCAGCTGCTGGAGCCAGAGAACTGAAGAAATGAGAAAATGGAAATGGACTCACCCAATCTGTCGATTTGTGGAAGGTGCTTGTGTAATGACCGAACTGGACTGTGGAGATGGCATGGCTTGTTGAATCACAACGCTGGTGTCGTGGTTTGGCATCCTTGTATTTGTCAGCTGGTGAGATCCAGGTCCTGCCATTGCTCCTCCAACTGTGTTATGCATGGAGATATTCTGTGAAAAGAAGGGAAATGGGAGATGGTGGAGGAAAATGTAAAAGAAATAAATGTCTTTTATCTTGATTTTCTGTTCTATAGGAATACAATTAGAAATCTGAAAGCATCAACAATATGAAAAGTTACTGGCTCCTGGTAGATCCCAAGTCAACAGATCTTGTTGTAACCAACAACAATAAAGAAATGAAAAATAACTATTTACTTATACAGGGCAATATCAACGGAAAAACACCCGCAAGTTGACTAATTACTCTTCTGTGATTCTGACTAGTGATTTATAATGGGGATATTTAGCACATATTCTCCTAACTGAACACGACATATATATTTTGTTTGAAAATGACTTCTGTGGTGAGTGCAGGGCACCTTGATTTACTACATGGTTGTTTACTGTGTACTAGGTCTGCTTAGACTGACAAGCAAATCAAGTTTTATAGTCCCAAAGTAACAAACAGTACATGGTATGTCACGAAACAGCCATTTCTATTAGCCTCCATATATTTTGTAGAGCAATAATATCCCAGAGGCCTAGAATAATAGCACTGTATTTGCACATATATAACCTTTGCTTCAGGTAACTTGGAGCCCTTAAAAAGTTCTTTAAAAAAACAAAAGTTCACAGATAACTCATATCCACAGAGCGAACAAGCCACGAGAGACCAGGATACTACTAAGGAAGGAACCATGGAATAAAACTTCTTGCCTATTATGCCTGCACACACAATACACACTGCTGCTAAACCGCAGGGTTTGACTTGGCCCGCATTTAAAAACAAACAAAACTCTCAAGCCAGAGATAACCCACAGTGTATACATATGAAAAATATGGTAACCTTGAGAGCATTATTTTTCCTATCAGGCATCAACGTGCGGATTGTTAGCAGTACGAGGAAAAGAAACTTTCCACTGTCACCTCACGCTAGGCTGAGGAAAAGGGAAAACCACACCTTTACATGTACACTCTGCCACCAAGACTCATGCAAAGCACCTTCCTGACCACTGCAATACTCAGGATTGAAAACTAAAGTTAAATTTCATTCAAAATTCCAATTTATGAGCCAGTTTGTCTAGGAAACACATAAAAACCACAAAATAATGATAGATAAAGCTGGTGAGCAAGGAAACTCAGAGCTCTGATCAAATGTGGAGGACAGGAGAGGCAGACAACATACTGAATCCCAGACCTAAAAGAAAGATTGCATTCTGAAGCAAAACAAGAATAAATCCTTTAGACAACTTTCCTCATGGAAAAGGAGCCAATAATTAGAGGACCCACACTGAAGGCCTTAGCTGTCATCCCCCTATCTCCCAATTCTTATATATTTCAGGTGATTTCCCAGGCTAATGTGGACACAGGGATCTCTCTGTTTCTTTTACAGGAGTTGTTCCAGTCTTCGTAAACATACAAAGAGGCAGAGCTGCTGCCTACAGCCACATGGTTAGACCACTCACCCAGTATGAAGAAGACCCAGCTCTGAGTTCCTCTTCCAGTAAATAATTTACACAGTATGAATCAGGTCCAGCAGCTCCAGTATTCACTTAGGAGCATGGATTGCAAGAGGAAGCCAGACCAAGGACTTTAACTGTAATTTTTCATAGCCCGGTAGTATGTCATGACCATCAGTCAATAAGAGAGAATAACCTTAGATATATGGAATCTTTTCCAAAAGAAGTTCTCCCTCATCTACCACATTCCTATTAAAATGTCGCTTCTTCAATGGATTAGTGTTTTCTGATGAAAAACTTGTTCTGTTTTAAAAAAAAAAAAAAAAATACAGCCAAATCTAGTTCAGGATTCGAAACTGCACGGACTTTTTTGATCGTTACAAGATTTTGCAAAACCAGGTCTAATATCTATCCATCTGCAAGTAAATCTTTTAGTGCTATCACTTCCTAAAGCTTCTCCTTTATATTAACTGTGTGTGTTTCAATTAAAACCTATCAATATATGATATTTACTTGTTTCAAAGTTCACCCTCATTTAATTTCTCCTTTACACTGCCTCCACAGTTTCTGAATCCTTCCAAATATTTCTGTACTGCCTATTTGCTTTCAGCAGTATATTTATTAGAGCAAATATTAAATTGCAAGACAGGTATACAGTACTTGTACCTCTGGGTCTATAGGGCAGCAACAAAGAAGAAAAGTACCAGTCACCCACAATGAGTTTACTCTGCAGTGCTGCACAACTGTTCCTTGCCATTGCCAGCACAGATCTTCTGCCTGCAGGCGCCTGCCTTGCTTCCAAAGAGGGCTGTCTGCACAAAGCCAGAGCATTGGCATGAAACTGTCTAGGGTCCAGAAAGAGCTACAGACCACCGGTCTGCTACATGGGAGGATCTTTAAAGGAAACATGGATGGTACCATGAGTCCACAAGTCCTCATCTGTCATGAGCTTTCGACAAGTGGTACCCCAGCACTTGCCCAGATTTTGACTGTATTTTGTTGTACCATTGCAGGGCAGAACTTAAAGATTTAATATCATATTCCTGTGCTCCTAGATTCAGTATTTCCATTTTCTTCTCCTTCTCTTTCCCTTTTCTCCTATAATTCCAGACCTCTCTAAGGTACAAGCAGTATGAATTACAATGGGTATGAAAAATTTTGTTTGCACATGAGACACTGTAATTGTTAGCTTACATGCATAAACTTGTAATGCTGTTTCAAAGTTTTAACAATTTCTAATAAAATCTCTTTTCAGAAAGTAGGCTGAATACAGTACGAAAACCTGTCAATGCATCCAGATGTCCATTCTTCTCAGTAATGCAAGCGCTGTTGTTGGGCAGGAACTATACCTTTATACTACGCTGCCAAGAGAAAGCCTAAGATTTCCCAACAAAATGTCAAACTCAGCATGACTCTCACATTCATAAGAAAAGGATTTGGCAATCTCAGAATAATTTACATCGGTGAGATGCTTGTGAATTTACAGAGAAGTTCAAGCAAGTTCATACTTAAACGACAATGCCTATGCTTTGAAAGATGGCAGGAAGGTAATGCAGAAGAGATCTGACACTAAGCCTGTCTGATCTAGTCATATGCTTCATGACATGCAGAATGACTATATCACCAGCACAGCAAGACTAGGCTCGTTGCATGTGTGATGCAGACGGTCTTCAGAACTCCCAAAATGGCCTTGCTGTGTTGAGCTCTGCAACTGATTCTGAATGGATCTGGATAGGATATTAATGAGCTCCTTGCAGACTTGACTTTGGGCCCTTATAGAAACAGGACAAATTCAGCAACGCTGGCTGAAACCAAGACCTCCACTTTATAGTTGAATTGTTTATTTGGCTAGGCTGCTTCCAGCTCTACTTTTAAGGAGTTCTGCATGCTCTTCCACCAGGGATCCATGAAGAACATCTCACTTTGGCTCCCCTTTTCATTCTCCTCCAGCTCTTAAGCCAATGGTTAAGATTAATTGATACTAGGTGAGGAGCTCCCAGCACTCCAACTCAGAGAAGTCAACAGGAGAGATGACGCGGACAGAGCTCTCCCTCTGCTTTTAACACTCCCAAGACCCACCCATACTCTGAGAGAGTATGACACACACTCAGAGTTTTCTCACAGATCTTCACAACTGTCCTTCAGCATTAGAAGAGGGCATATGAGCTTATTATTATTAAACCATTTTATTAAACTGAAACTAAATGTTCACACAGGGAACAGACCACCTGCATGCCAGGAGCTGTAGAGACACGAAAGTCATCCCCTGCCCTTAAGATTCATTTAACAGAACTTAATTAAGACCCAATAAATTAAGAGGAATTTATTTCCTCTAGGACTAAATTTCATCCTTACCATAGTTCCCAGTCAATCCCACTGAAGCAGAAACTAGGATTATAACACTGAAGAGTTTTTACAGAAATGCTCCCCTTGCCCATGTGCTCATACTGTACTCTCCAGCAGTATTTAACATGCAAATAAATAAAACAAAAAACAAGCCATATCCACAAACCACTTTTAAATCAACATGCTCATTCTCAACCTTTCCAGCTGCAAGAGGAAAGCGAATGGATTATCATCAGCTTGACTTCTCCCCAGTTACACTGTATTCCCCATTTTAGCTTCAGACTTTCAAGAAAACATTTGAGCATTTTTCACCCACATGCAACCATTTAACTTTGGATAGGCAACACACTTCTTTTTTCTAAAGGCTAAAAACTTCTTGAAGTCATGCTTCCATGTTCTGGTGGAGAGGATTACACATCACTCCACAAGAACACACACCCTGTTGGCAAGCACAGCAGAGAAATGATGGCTCCGCAGACACAGGCAACATACACTCCATGACTCCAGGCAGTCACCATTTCCACTAAACCCCAATTCTTCCAGAGAAACACCCATCCATGTCACACGGCACCACCTGTACCACGCATCTCCATCTACTGAAGGCAAAGGATGAAGAAGATGGATCCGTCCTTTACAATCCATTGTAATATTCTGAATTTCAAACAGAGTTTGTTTGTGGGTTTAAACTATAAATTTCTGAACCAAAGCCAGCTTCTATTTTCCTACTATTCTTTTTTAACTGTGAGGTTTAATGAAAATTGCAAATACCAGTTTTATACAAACTGAAGACTCATTCAGGATTGTTCTGAGTGAGCTTTTAGATCAATAGAGCTGTCACCTATAACCAATTGTACATAAATATATTTTGCAGACTATTCTATAAATTCTAAAGTCAGAAGGTATTTGCCATGAAAAAACGAGAGAAAAATCCAATTCATTTCAACAAAGAAAAAAGCAATTTTTGCATTTTGTTCTGTTTTCTGAAAAAAGTCATTTAACTATATTTTCCCAAACAGCAACTTTAAATATTTTTCAAAGAATTCAAGAGGAAAGGCATCAACTTTAAAAAATAAAATAAAATTAAAGATAGAAATCAAACGCACAGCAATATTTTAGAATTTATATAGCCTAGCCTCTCAATATATTTTAAAAAGGATAAATATTCTAAGCTGTCCCACTTTCAGGCATTTTACAATTTATGAGGAAAGAAAACATGTATTTTTAACCTAAAGTCTTCTACAAGGCTCTACAGACACACAGCATTCAGGGCAACCAAGAGACACATTTAAATGGCAGCTACATGTGCACTTTTAAGAAGTGTACAGTAGCATCCTGCCTGATTATGGAGATCATAACTTCACTATATAATACACACATGAGTGGAAGCCACCAGTGACACACTCACCCATTGCACATGCTGCTTACACAACCAAAGAACCTGCTGGCTTAAAAACTTGGAAGACATTGTCATAAAGAAAATTATAGACTAAATGTGGCAAATAATGGCAGGCTTCAAAATTATTTTAATCATATACAATCACCATCAAAATTACTGAGTCTCTATGAATTCTCTCCCGACAGAAGAAAAAGATCATCTCAAAACAAAAGCTATCAAATCTCCCCAGAAACAGCACCAACTCATTTATTTTCTCATTATTCAGATCAATGTGTAAGGAAAACACCTCACACCAGCCTATCAATCACAACTGTTTCATCTGTTACTAGCATGCAACATCTAAACTGTCGTAAGCACAGAACTAAGCTTGCTGTCCACCCAAGGGCAGCAAACTTAGCAGAGGAACTAGGGAAGAAAACGGAGGTAAAAAATGAATCAGATTACTAATGCAGTTGAAGGATTACAGCAAAAAAGAAAGTCTATTAAGAAGATTTACATTTTAAAAAAAGAAAAAAGGAAAAAGTTCCATTATGCAAGAGATGGGAGAGAGTAAACTTGGTGGAGACTGAAGTGGAATACTTTTTCTTTTTTTAAACTGTAACATCTGTATAGCTTGAATGAGAAAAAGCACTAAAGCAGAACAAAAGACAGAAAAGAACTGTTGGAAAATGCTGTGTAGTAACATTAAGCATAGGGACAAAGCACTAGGAAGATCTTAGACTGCTAAAATCCATTTAACTCCCTTACTTAGCAAGAGGTATGAAGTCACTGAACGAGGCTGACACATAAAAATACAGAACTGATGCCAAAGGATCTATTCCTCAAAACATTTCAAAGAAAGGCAAATGCTCACTTAACAGCTACCTGATAAAAATGGCACATTAAAAAAAAAAAACAGGCATGATATATCCCAGAATGTGGAAGGGCTCTTCCCTGCCTGCAAGCCCCATCTAATGTCTGCCCCTGAACTGGATACAGCTAGCTATCTACACAATGCTGGAGATTCAAAGGCCAGGAGCGGTACGAGTGTATCTGACTTCTTGAACCCCAGGCACCACTGCTCAGTCAAATGTTATCATCCTGATCTCCTTAGGGGTAAAAATGTAAAGAAAAATTAAACTCCTTACTCAAAAATGACAAGTAATGATAGGCAGATGGGGGAAGAAGGGAAACATTGCTTTCACTGAAATCGTAAAGCTTTGAATCTGTACTTATCAGTCTCGGCCACTGGTTTCCAATTTTTTGGATCACAGACCTCTGTCAACCCTCTGAATTTCTCACAGAGCACTCTGTGCTCTTATCATAAATTGTGTAATTAAGGCAAGATGGTTCCACAGACCAGCTGCAGATGACTTAGCACAGCTTTGCGACCACCAGCAGTTCACAGACCAGAGTTTAACCGCCGCCCAAATACTGCTTCAGAGCACCGTGACTAGAATTTCTTGACAAAAAAGATAACATTTCTAAAGGCATCTACGGACTTCAGTAGCCCAGGTCCTTTTTTCAAAACGTCTTCAGTCTTTTGGAGCCTTAGTGGACAATTACTGTTAATTAACAGATCAGACTTGTGTACTGGGGCTGGCAGGAGCTTTGCAAAATTTTATCCTAAATATCTATGCTGGAACATGCAGGGAAACTTCCTTTTTGCTTTAAGTTAGGATGAACTATTCTTAAATGTAGACATGCTGGCTGCTCCTGAAGAGGCACAAACAAAAAAACCCCTCATAAATAATCTTTTTATCATGTTTTCTTTCAATAGCTGTTACTATGTTATCAGAAAGACTTTCTGAGATGATACACTGAGTAATACAAATGAAACCTCAAGCCTGCTAATGTCCAGCAAACTACGTAGTGCTGCTAAGAAGCATGGCACAAGACACAGGACAGACATATGAAGTGCTAAGCCAGGTATAAGCCATCGCAAGGCTGCAGCAGTCACCACCATAACTTGAAGTCTGAAGGGCCCATTTAAGCACTACTAATCCTCTTAAGGCCGCTGCCTGAAGGGTGACAGCCCTGCACAAAATCTCCGCAACACAGCTCATGCTGCGGGCCAACCCTTGACGTGCCTCCACTTGGCCTCTGCCCCTTGGGTACCTGGAGTGCACAGCCACCTCCTCTGGTCTCTTCCTCACACCTTCTGGGGAAAATGCACGTGAACTTCTTCCAGGGGCAAGTTAAGCCTCCCTGCCTGTCCTCCACTTTGGCTGCTGGTTTAAGCAAATGCTCTGACTCCTCTGATACTATGAACAAAATGCAGGAGATTTAGAATTTTTGGTCTTTTATCTTAATTTTTGTGACATGATCTAATTACAGACATTCAGTGGTGCCCTCTAATTACCAGTAGAAATGAATACTGAAAGATCACCCTTGTCTTCCACGATTCCCTCCCCTCTTCCCCCACTACCCTCCTCATGCCCTTTTCAGCATGTCTGTCCAGACTGTGGTTTTGACATATGAAGCCTTCTTTACATACACAGTAAGTAATATATGGTGCATACCAGATGTACCCACGATAAACCATTTACTAGGGGAAAGGAAAAAAGTGATATAAAGGAAATGCAATGAACATATTTTAAAGGAGAAGGAAATTTTGGAAGACTGGTCTCACCAGAGTTTGAAAGGAAATAGCTTCTCTATGGGAAAAGATGACATCAGATTGCATGCTTCTGTCTTGAAGTTTCCTACAGATATCTCCCATTTTCCTCAGGGTTGCTTGTTTCATACACAATTACTTGCCCAAGATAGCCATTTAAGCAACATAACACAAAGAGCTGCTTCTGTTCAAATAAATGTCAGTTACAGTAAGTGTGCATAGCCCAGTTTGGGTCACTCAGGGTGTTTTGCACTGCTAACACCACACCACGTCCTGCTAATTGGGAGGCTGCAAAATAAGAGGAGCATAACTGGCTTCCTGGCTCTACCCAGTTCTGTCATACTTTATGCAAAAGCCATAAACTGACTATTTCGTTTCTTCCAAGTTGCCTATTGTGACATTTATAAACAGGAACCTGGCAGCATGTCAATGGTGCAAACTGATTTCCTTTTCTAAATACAATTTTAAAAAGCAAATAAACAAGGTTATGCCTGCTAATGAAACATTATATGCCATGCTGGAGCTAGTTTTTCTGAAATGTATTCTCTAGAGCAGATGGAACACCAGTAAACACAAAACAACAAACCCTTTTATAAAAAGCATGTTTATAAGAAAATACATTCTCCATAGAACTTTGTCTAAGGAAAACCTGGCTTATATCTGTAATGTTATCTTGGAGAATCAATTATGGTCCCATTAGATCGCTGTAAACAAGGGAGCTTGCCATGAATTTCAAATGGAGAAGCGCTAGTAAGAAACTTGAAAAGGAAGAAAGGAGATTTGCCAGTATACTTACTAGGTGTAATTCCTAGAGGCCTCAGTTGAAATCAAGGCCTTATTGTGCTAAAATCTGTATAGATACATTGATGGACTACACTTGCCCACAAGCCTTAGAGTCCAGAGACAAAGCAAGGAAAGAGGAAGGAAGAAAGAGAGAAAGTGATTTGTGCAGCCAAAAATCAGGACTCAATGGAAGGGGTCTTTTTTCCAAGTCCAGTGGTTTATCCACTATTCTGCAATGCTTCTCTGCATATAATACTTACATATGAATTCAGAAAACCAGGAAATTTTAAATAAATAAAAAAAACACATGAAAAAACAGTATTATAAGCTCTACTCTGAGTTTTTTCCAGCACTATCATTTCATTTCTGTAAATCAGACAGAATGCACGTACAAAGTGGGTACTCAAAGAACCTTCTCAAAGTAGGTGCATGTCAACTTTTGCAGGACAAGCAATTAGACATCCAAAAGCAGCTGCCAGATCTGGAGGCCAGTCAGAGGGTAGTTGAAAACCTGGCTTTCCTTTCTTTATTGTAAGGAGTTTTGTTTTTATCCATCGTGAAACAGAAAGCTGGGGGGGCGGGGGGCAATCCTCCAGGAATTGCTTTAAACAAGCCTTTGATACCGCTAACTGAAGGCACTAGGCTTTTCAACATTATGCAAACCATTTATAATCTGTTAATAGCAAATTCAAAGAGACAGCACTTTGGCATTTAAATTTGTTATATTTTATTTAAAGCTTCTTTGAAATTCTCATCATTGATTTCACTGGCATAAGTTATTGGCATCATGCATGAGTTACAGCAATGGCTGCTTGACTGCATTCAATGACTGGAACATTTTTTAGACAGAGCAGTTGGTAAAGGAGAGCAAGGATGGTAGCAACAAAACAGCCAGTGATTTTCCATTCAGGCAGTTTCAAGCAGAAAACCAGCAGGCTTAACTTTTCTGCTAAGAAGTCAAGTGGAAATGCTGCTACCCTGGTAATAAAATGCATCTCCTAAATATTCTTTTAACCCCAACCCACTGTGGCAGCTATGTTGGGCCAGGCTGGCTAGTACTACATGGGGACTAAAACAAAATGCTGGGAAAGGTCCAGGAGTCAAGGCCAATGGTGGTCTCAAAAAGCACCCAGACCGACCATTTGCTACATACAAGGGATCATAGGTCTAACCAGTGGAGTGGGTTGACAAGTGAACTGGTAGGAAAATAATTTTGATCAGTGAAAATCATACAAGGAACACCAAAGCATCAAGCTGGGATCAAGTTAATTTACCAGACCTCCTGGGAAGTAATCACAAAGGCAAGCATGCAGTTTTGCAGCATCCACGATTGTTTCAGCCAATTTTACGTTGATGTTTTGGGAGAGGAGAGCTAGTTTAGTCTAGATCTTGGACTGAAAGAACTTAGAGAATTAGGTTCATCAGTTGGAAGCATTCAGACAAAATTCATAATCTTTGTAGCCATGAGAGTTTAAAACGTTAGGGTTTAGGAAGGCAATCAGACGGTCTATATAGAAGGCAAAAAAGTTAAATACACTTGTAGCTAAGAAAAGTTCACTTCCAGTGAGCACAGCAAGGGCTACAGACAAACAGGTATTACAAGAAAGTATTCTCTGAATTCTCAAAGACGTTTCTGACATTCTGCAGTCTGGTTAAGGAGAAACACGCTGCGCTTGTCCATCTCTGCCTTAGTTTCAGCAGTTACCTTCTGTAGTGGAAGACAGGCAGGAAAAAACACTAACAAGACTAGGAGAACAAACATGCTTAGAAGAAAGAGAAACCAACAGTGGTCCTCCTGCAAAAAACAGGGTTGACTGTCCATTGATGAAGGCGTGCGACTTTGGTCTTAAAGCACAGCTTTCTGGGGATCGCTGAAAGAAGAGCTACTGTTAGCAGGAAATAAACCAAGTAAGCAAGCTGGTGTGGAGTTGGGACATATAGCTTCCCAGGACTGGGACAGCAGAAGAGATCAGAAATATAACTCCTTGGACTCCAAAGGTGTTCTGCAGGTCAGGTACACCAGGAACTGCATAGCCGTCCTTTTCCTCACTCTGCTACAAATTTACTGCATGACTTTGAGCAAATTACTTCACATTCTTCTGCCTTACATCTAAAACAGGACGAGTATCTTCAACAACTATAGAGTGCTTGGAAGTGACAAGAAGTGAATAGCTTTTAGAGACAACACAGTATACCTAGGAAGGCAATATAATATAGCAGTGACAGAGCAGAAGGGTTTTTTTGGTAAGAGGACAACTCCACAGGACTTCAGAGTAGCATGCATTTGAATATCAACCTCACAGAAATGACAAGAGATCATAACAAAGATACTTTAACCAATACAGAAAAGAGTTATATGATGAATACCATTAGAAGAATAGCAAGACAAAAGAACAGTTCTTTAGTGACTAGAAACAGGAGAGCAGAGAAGGACATGTAAATTAGTAAAAGCATAGAATGACTGCATGCTCAAGTCCAGATAGCATTGCAGCATCTATTCTTCAGAGAAGGGGAGCTCATCGTCGGCAGAAAATTGGATCCAATTAAAGCATTCCTGGCTGTACATCCAAATCTGGGCACTAAAAATCGCAAGCCATTTTAGAAGAGTCAGGCTAAAAATCTTACTGAGGGTATATGGCAGTGGTGGTGGAGGGGGTGAATTCTCAATTGTAAAAGCAGGACACATTTGGCTCAGTTTCTTTTCTGACCAGAGTAAATGGAAAGAACAACAAACAAGCTGCGCTATATTTGATAATGCTACCAGACAATCATCCAGATGCACACGCTTCCAGTCATGCTAATTAAACGTGGTGTGGAGCCATCCTGGGGAAATTACATACTGTTCCTTTAGAGTACCACACGCTTCTGAAATGCCTTGGTGAGACCTCACTTCACCTGAGGAGCCACAATGCGCATTTTCCTAAGTAATAAACAATTGGTCCTCCTGTAATGGTGTGATCCAGCCAGCCAGCCAACTTCATATAAGGAGGCAAAACATAATTCAGGCAATGGAAAGCAGGAGTTTCAGCTGAGCCATGAACGAAACAGGGCAGGAGTACACCCTTGAGGAACAACCTAGCTGCATATGGAGAACTGTTACTCTAACGGAGTGCCCTTCTCCAGCAGCTTTTGCCTACAAAGTGGATGTCAGTGGGATGTTTACAACCAAAGCAACTTGATACCCTAAAGTTGAGGGACAGAGGAGAGGGTCAGGAATGCCAGCCTGGCACGAGTAGCACCACAATCCCATTCTCAAAAGTGGCTAGCTAATAGGGTATCGGCATTAAAGAAGAGCATATTACCCTTGAACACAGTAACAACACTGCTCATTTTAAATCCACCTAACTTACAGTTAGGTTGGAAGTTATTACTACACAAGACTCAAAATACAGCTGCTGTGGAGTCGGGAATTGCTGTCTGCTTTTTCTTCATCATCAGAAGACCACAGAAAAGACCGTGCTTTGGAAATCCATTTGATCACACTGTCTAAGCACAAGGAAATAGGTTTTCCAGTAAGATAGCACTCTGAAGGTGATTCTGTGCGCATTTTAGCCTGTCTGCCAGTTCTCTAGGAAAATTACAGTGGCAACTTCTGGTCACAGACAGTATTTTAAAGACTTAAGCTGAAGATAGCTGCTAAATAGAATAACCTTCAGCATTCCTGGTGATCAGTATGTAGGAAAAGGCAATGCAACCCCCGTGTGATATTCTGAAAGCCATTTCCCAAATATCTCATAACTGAATGCTTGAACTCATTTCAAATACTTGGCACAAATGGTCAGATTTGAGATCAAAGGCTAAAAAGCCAGTGCTGTTTGTGCCTCCATGCAAGGTCTCCTTCAAAACATGGGGCACCATCTCACGTTTCTGACACACAGTTGTGAAAGGGTTTGCAAAGCTGAATCCAGTGAGCCTGGATTGCTAGAGCTGGCCCAGAATTTTGCCCAGAGTTTCACACTTTCAAAAGATCCAAACAAGAAAGCTGATAAGATTGTCTGGATTTACTAATTGTGTCCCATGTAGTAAGACCAGAAATTTTAATCCTCCCAACAAGATTTATTAGGTATTGGCAGGGATGTGTATGTAAGTTTAGCATTCGGAGAAAAGCTATTCAACAGAGGAAGACAGAAAAAAAAAAAAGAAAGATGTAAACTCAATGAGGTTCAAAGCAAAAAAAATGAATAAAGATTTGTGTGATAGTAGAGAATATTCTTTGTTGTTCTTTTAGATGATTTGCTTTAAGGCAGAAATATGATAGTCTGAATTTTAATAAGATATGGTAAAGAGTCTGTGATGTAGGGAGTCCAAAATTATTATTCTTCCTTCAAAAAGGACAGACAACGTACTACCCTACAATACTTCGTCTGTCTCTTCTTACAGTAAACATTGCTAATGCTCCTGGAGAGGGGCTGACCTTGCCAGCCAATTACATTATGCTAATTTGTCTGTTACTATAACTCCTACAGAGGCATTCACAGCTCAAAGCAGGACAGAGATTTATATTGTCTCTTCCAAGCTGCAGACTATGGATGTTAATCTCTCTCTCTCCTTCCAGTTACAACTCTACATGGCAATATCTACATGCAGCGCCACTGCACATTCAAAGTGACAGTTATTGCCAGCTTTATTCAACTTAAAAGACAAGCCGTAGTCCTACCTTGCCCTTTTAATAACTGTCACTCTATCTAAGAAAGCATATGCTTGGTAACAGCTGTTTTCCTATGAAAACATATGGTTTCTCATATGCTTTTGAAAACACCACAGGAATGTATTCGCTTGCTAGACGCTAGTGCCATGTCACTATATCAAGCAACAAAATCATCGAAAGGAACTGCAATACGTTTTCTATGTTATACTCATGTATTACAAAAATATCTATTGTTTTAAAGCAACAAAAAATCATCCAGCTGAAAAGATTCAATGTAAAAATAAGGCTCATAATTTAGGAGTTACGTGCACTACAGTATTACTTAAAGATGGGATCAAAACATTGGTCTTCTACAGACATGTAGCAAATAGCATGCTTCACGCAAGCAGTTTACAGTTCATATTGTATCATGAAAAAAAACCTCATGAGATGTGGCTCTTCTAACTGCTGGAAAGATCAGAAGCTTCCCTAACATCTTTCAGTTGAGATATGATAAACAGAGTATCAAAAACAATTGAGTCACAGGAGTTTATAATAAACTACTGCCCATCAAGTAAACGACAGTAATGACCTTTACATGCTTCTCTTCCTCTCTCCATAATATTTAGGGCAAGCTAGGAGTATTCGCATGGCCAGTCCCACGTCAGAGGAGATACAAAGAAGCTAACTTGTTGGGCTACTTTAACTCAGATGTGTTCAGTCTAGGGCCAGGCTAAACTGAAAGCTAAATATTTTGGCAAATAGAAGTTCCAGCTGTGGTTCTGAAACTGATTTCAACATCAACTGACATAGAAACTGACATAAAAATGCAGAAAGTTTTCCAAGTGTTAAAAAGACAGACAGGGAAGTTACAGGTCAGCAGGGAAGGAAGAAAAATGCAAAAACGTGGCTTATGAGAAGGTCTTACAGAAATTTCCCATTGGCTCTAAAATAATTCCACTGGGATGTTTGTAGAAAAGAAAGAAAAAATTATATTCAATCCAGTTTATGCTCTAGCATCAACATCATCAAGAAAACCACCCAAACTTTACTGCAAGACCTTCTGAACATACCAGTATCTCTAGGTGGTATTCCAGTACTTCTCATATAACTTCAAAAATTTTACACCTGTGTCTTTATGGCAGTTAAACACAGGGTCACAACAAAAAAACCCCCGTCACACTGAAACGTCAGTGTTTTATTACCTATTAACAGTGAGAGGGCACACACAGAAGTCCAGACAAATCTGTATCACTGACTTTACAATTTCCAGCAGATCATGTTGCGCTATCGCCTGCAGTTAACGCCCCGAGCCACAGTCTACTTTTAAGAAGGTGCTTAAGCACATGATGCACAGAGGTCAGGAAAGCCAATGAACAGCAAGAACTGGTGAAACTCCTGTGACAGCTTGAGGTATGGCCCTCAGGCGTCTGGTCGGCCCCTTTCCACGGGTTATGATTCCCTCCGCGCAGTCTGTGAAAGGTAACACTTGCCTGGTGGGCACATATGTCGCTATGAGGATCTAGCATTTTGCAACCTACTGGCAGATGTGCAATAAACCCATACTGACCTTTCTAAAAGCAAGCAGCAACCAAAGAGTTAATAAGATGCCCTGGGCATAGGAGCCTTAAGAAAACAAGTTGCTTCCTTGTGCAACCGTTCCTACCAGTGAGGATCTAACGCACCAGGGACAAACCTAAAAAGCCCTCAGAGGAGATTAATACAGGATGTTTCGCTTGGAACGTAGGAACTGTGTCTGAAAGTTATATAAGCCAAGGGAGGGAACGGAAAGATACCCTCACCTGACAAAAAGATGCTTTGCAGTTAGCAAATAGAGGTATAACCTTGTTAGCCTGGTTAGGCACCACAGGGAAATTATGAAACCAACTTTCAATAACAACTTCATAACAGCACCCAGTGCTCTCAATCCCAGAAGGTAACTGACAGCACCTTTTGCCTAAGGTGACTCTTTCAAGCTCAAATGAATAGCAAGGTCAAAAAGCAAAGAGTCGGTGTCATGGAGGCAAACAGTTCATATGGGGCACTGGTCAGATCTGCAAAGATTCAGCATAAGAGCATGAGGAAATCAGATTTGCTTCTTTTTCTGTACACTAGAGGGAAGGGAAGGGAAGGGAAGGGAAGGGAAGGGAAGGGAAGGGAAGGGAAGGGAAGGGAAGGGAAGGGAAGGGAAGGGAAGGGAAGGGAAGGAAGGGAAGGGAAGGGAAGGGAAGGGAAGGGAAGGGAAGGGAAGGGAAGGGAAGGGAAGGGAAGGGAAGGGAAGGGAAGGGAAGGGAAGGGAAGGGAAGGGAAGGGAAGGGAAGGGAAGGGAAGGGAAGGGAAGGGAAGGGGAAGGGAAGGGAAGGGAAGGGAAGGGAAGGGGGGGCATAAAATAAGGTACAGCCTGCCATTCATAGGTTTCATATCCTGCCAAAAACAACAGTCAAGTATTCTCATTTGACTTCAATTTGTTATCCATAACTCCAGTTCTTCCCTAGAAAAGAAAAGGAGGAAGAAAAGCTTGATTTACAATACATGTCCAGTCTTTCCAAATGTATCAAATAGCTTTGTGTGATAACAGGTATTTTCATAAGGCACAACAGTGTGAGAAGACTTAAATGTACATACAACAAAAATGAAATCCACTGCTTAAGATACCACACAGCACATAGCTTAATAAAAAATAATAAAAATATTTATAGAATTATATTGTTCACCTACATTTCTCTTTAGAATCAGAACATTGGCTCTTCCACGAAGCCAGTTAATTTGCTGGTAATGATCAACACATGATATATTTCTGAAGTCTCCAAAATTTAATTTTCTACTCATTTTCCAGCTGGTGAACAAAAGGAAACTGCTCTTCCTGCATAATTAACTTAGCGTATACTCCTATCATGAACAGTCTATACAAGGCTATATCTGTACTATCTATATGACAGTCTCATCTATGATCTTGCTATGCAGGCAGGCAAAAAAAAAAAAAAAAAAAAATCACACTGCAGACTCCCAACAACTTCAGCAAAACTCACCTCGCACTAGAAGTGACTTAAGATTATCTCATTTTACATACATACATATATCCTCTGTATTAAGCAACATTTTCAAAGTATGTAGTAAAAGGAGAGCACAGTATGAAAGTATTTTGAAGCTGAAGCTTTCCAATCATTTCAGTGGGTTTACATGAGCAAATCTGGTCCCTTTGTGAAGTTTTTAAAATTTCGCCATTGCAAGTATAACTTCTGGTTATCTCTTTATTAACTATTACTGGCAGAAGTTTATCTGCCTGACAGGAGAGAGAAGGAGCATTTAAAATTATCAGAGTACCACATTGCTTTACATCCCAAAAGGGGTGAGGGTGTCTAGCTGGCACAGCTCGTGGAATTCGAAGTGACAGGGATCTGATCCAGACAATATCTGTACAGACAGCATGTTAGGTTCATTAGCTGCTCAGCTCTTTCACACTGTATTAATAGTCTTTGAATGCATCAACTCTGGAACAAGCAGAGATTTTTTTATTTTCTTGGAAAACATGCTGTGGTATTAGGTTAGTAATTTAATCTTGTTGGCAATATAATAGTTATGGTATAATCCCTCATGTTATAAAAGTAATTGCCATAATCATAACCTACATTCAATTATTTCTTTTGCTACAGTGCAGCTGCAGTGGTTTCCCACTCCCAACCTGCCGTCCTATCGCTGGGGAGACAAGAAGGGGCAGAAAGCAGAGCTCACAAAACACTACTACAGCCCATCCCTCTCCCTTGCCTAATAGCAAGTGACTCCCCATCCCAGTTAATAAAGAGCTCCTTGTCCCTCCATTATGCAGTGTAATCTTTAAAAGATTACATTCTCATTTGGGAATGAGCCAAGAGCCAGTGGGAAATTCTCTAGTAAATTGGATAGGGAGACAACAATATGAAGGGCAGCTGGATGGGAGCACATTTTTTTCAGGGCATTCCTATTCCTGGGGCCCTCCGGCATTGTTAGAAGTCCTGCAGTCTCGGCTCTTTTCACTGCTCTGTTGTCAGGATAATGCTATTCAAGAAGAAGGGGATACAGATTAGCTGGTTTGAAGATGGAACGTGAGGAAACGAATATTGAAAAGTAGTAAGAAAAGAAGGGGAAAGCCCAATTATATTTTTAAGTCTTACCACCTTACATAAAAACAAGGGAAGAGCACTCCGTTTTAAAACACTGTATCAAGTGTATCAACTACAATAGTAATATACGGGTTTTTTCTTCCCCAGCTGTCATCAAGAAGGCAATTCAAGCACTCCATCACTAATAGCATATTAAGAAGTATTTTGAAAGGAATATTTCCCTCACTGCCTCTTTTCCCTTGCCTGCACCTTCCAACAGTTGCATTTGCTCTGTGGAACCTACTTTCCACCCCCCCCTACCTGTGATCCAGGATGGAGAAAACCAAAACAACACAGGGCAGGCAGCCCTATCCCATTTATCCCTGTCCAGGGAAGGATGCAAGTGAATAAGAAAGGCAACTGGATTTTTGTTGTGGATTTTTTTTTTTTTTTTTTGCTTTTGGGGTTTTTTTGTTTGGTTGGTTTGGGGTGGGTTTTTTTTTAATTTTTTTTACATATATATATATAACACACACACACACACTTTTATTGTTCTTTAAAAGTACTTTCTCAAGAAGTCACACAAATTTATGTATCCAGAAGACTGGATAGGTGCCTCACGTTTATTTGGTCAATAATGGCATACACATACTGCCATCTTAGTACCACATTTTGTTACAAAATACAGAAATCTCATGGAAAAAAAAAAAAGAAAAAAGCTATAACAAATTACCTTTTTTTTCCTTTCCTGTAACGTAATTAAGTTATTTATTATGAGGAAGTAAAAAAATAGTTGTCACAGCAGGGTACCAGAAAGATTGTTTTTACCCTTAAATTAGTGTTCAACCAACTACAACTTTCTTCACCTGTAGGACTCAAGTAACAATACCTACCTATAGTCCATGGGAGGCAGTAGTTAAAACACCTTAAAATAGAGGATTGTTTGCAATTTAAAATCTTAGTGTTGGGAAGTCCTGATTCAGCAAACTATCTCTATTCAGCAAATCCCTACACACATGCTTGAAGTTAACCGCATGTTTAAGAGCTATTGAAGTACATGGATTTTGGCCCCATTTCAGAAAATCAGTTATATACACATTTAACTGGCTGAGATGGATGAAGCAAAGAAAAGAAATTGGGATAAGAGAACTGTACCTGAAAAAGATTCCAGCCAAACAATAATCCACAAAATAAGAACTTATGTGCAGAGGTGTAATACACTTAATAGCTTTCCTGGTTTTCCTGAAACATATATGTTGGCATTTACACTTGCATGAGGTTACTGTATTGGAACAAAAAAATAGCATAAATGGGAGAGAACTATGGTAACTTTGTCATTAGAGAAACAGGCCTTACATGGATGTATACATCCCAAGGGACATACACATAGATCTCAGAGATAAGACAGGAGTGTGATGAGAGAAAGAATGTTTTATAAAGACCACTGAAAGCAGAAACAACAGCGTCCAGGCTGACTCTCCCTTCCTCTTTTTCAGGGAAAAACTATTCTAGTACCCAGCATCAACTGAGCATTTTCATGTCTCCTCTTCTCTTGTACAGCCGCATCCCTTGACATCTCAATTCAACATTAAGCGGAGAAACTAACTCAATTTCCTTAGCTTGGGGGGGCGGGGGTGGTGGGGAGAAAAGGAAATTATACTTTTCACGCTCGTCTATCTCTGCTCATCCAGTTCTGCTAACAAGTACATCACAGGAATATTTTAATACCCCACTTCTCAGAAAACAAGGAACTGCCTTTTTAATGTCTGCCTCATGCGAGTGCTGTTCTTTCTTTCTTTCATTCATCTTTCTCTCTCATTTGTACAGCCTCATGGTAGCCCCCCTCAGCTTTCTTCATATCTGAGTAACATTACTTTTCCTCTTCTGTGTGAATTTTCCTCTCCATTTTCCCCACCAAGTCCGACCTGGGGTAGGAATAAGTCCTTTATATAAGTAAAAATGAAAGGTACCTTTCTTCCTTTCATTCCTTTCTCCCCTTCATCAACCCGTACTTTCCCCTCTTCCTCCTTTCTCTCCCCTCTATCCCATACCATGTTAGGACATCAGGGAGGGCTCTTCCTCCACAAAGGAGGAGGGACTGGCAATGTACCTTATTTTTCTTTCTCCCTTGACAGGAAAAGAAAAGGTACGACTGGGGCAAAAAGAAGCTGCCAAATAGAAGCCCAGACAATCTGCAGATGGGGCAGCTTTTACCTTTTCTTCCAGGTGCCATTTCTCAGTGACAGTGATGAAGCCAAAAGCCAGCTCCCTTTCTGTGCCTTCTTTGAATTTCCCTGTGCCTTGATAAGTCCACAAACAGGGAGAAAATACCACCCTCCACCTCAGGTGAGGGAGGAAGGTGAGGAAGAGCAAGTGTCTCTTAATGTAGGAGGGGAAGCCACGCTGCCCACACAGACACACATGTACTATAATCTCTGTTGAGAAGAAGCTCAGAGACCTACTCAACTAACAACCGTAGAGTACTTTTAGCTTATTGAAAGGTGCCGTGGCATGGGAATCAAGCACCTCCATCATCACACACATTACACTTACAGGCTACACAGCTTAGAGTTTAACATTGTACCTTAATGGTTTTTTACTGCAGCTCCTTTTGCAGATGTCTTTTATTTAGAAAGGGAATTTCTAACCTTTAATAAGAAATACTGGAGCAAGCTACAAATAATGAAAAGGGAGAACACAAGGCTTACACGACAAGCCAACAAATTTCCCTAAACACTACATTGTACATTTTTACTGAGACTCACAGAAAAATCAGCGAAACCTTCAGAAAACAAATTTCCAAATAAAAACTAGCATAAAATCAAAAGAAGCAGTAGTCATTTTCAGGAATTCCAAAAGAAAAAAAAAAAAACAGCTTCTCCAGGCTCACAACAATTTTCCTATCCCCATTAAGCACATTTTTCCATCAAGAAGATTTCTCTTAGTAATAGTATGCCACAAATGATCATTAGGCAGCAAAAACGGGTCAGGGCAAGGATAACAAAGATGAAAAGAAAACTGCTGAGAGTTCACCTCTGCTGTTTATTTTGAGGCACACTTAAGATTCGAGTCGGACTATTCTAATTGTATTCAAAGATTTAGTTCTCTAAAGAACATAAACAAAACTAGCAAGGGCCATCAGCCAGAATAAAGCTTTCCTCATAATCATAGAGTAAGGTCAGCTTTTGTTTGTTCTTTTATATGATAATCTCAACTCCTCTATGTTGACTTTTTAATTTTTAAAAAAGGAGAAAATAAAGTTTCTTAAGACTAATGGCCTATTTCTGCAGGGGCAGCTTTTTTAGCATGCTCACATATCTTCTAGCTTCTTTTGGCTGTGCTTTCCTTATCAAGTATTTTTAAGCTTTTACACCTAATCTAGGTTAGTGTGCTCTGGTTAGCAGCTTGTATCCATTGAAAGGCGAGGCAATAATCCATCTAGGTTTAGGGCATTTTCATAGAACTGATGCAGAGCTGTGTCAATTTTAATGTCATGCTATGGAGAGTGCATGCAGCTCTCTTCACTTTAGAGGATTAAAAGTGACCTCTCTTACCAAAATCAATAAGGGCAGCTTGCTGTGACTAATAGGTTGTAGAAATTCAAAAGAGACGGTTTGTAACACTGAGTTCATTCTCCCTGTGTCGCTCCCCACCCAGCCCCAGACTGGCTGGCAAAGCTGCACTTTGACATGTACATTCACATGGCGAACTGATGTCTGTTCCCTTCCCAGGGACCAGACGGAGCCATACACAGTTTACTCACATTTCAGGGAAGAAAGCAAGCTGATATTTATTTGATAAGAGTGGACTTTGCAACTTCTGTAGAGAAGCATGTGAGAGAGAAAGTAGAATAAGGAAACAGTTAAAATGTACTTTTTTTTGCTCCCTAGCATGGTTTTTAAAAGGCCCTATTTTTACATATTATCAGGACATCAACAAGTACCCAGATACCTCACATCACTTAATGACCACAGGTTTTTTTTCTAGGCTCTGAGCAAAGGCTTTTCTCCCTTCAGATCTTTGCCTAGTTGTAATAGGCTAAAAATTTAAATTCCATTAAAGTCAATGGAACTGCCCCAGAGATGTATGAGGCTATACATCCAACTGTAGCATTCATTAACTGCCATGGCATGTGCTCAGTTGTTCTGGCTTCTTTCTTTTCTCCACTATTCCTTTTGTTCCTCCTAAGTACTTCAGATTTAACAGTCAAGTTTGGGGGCTTTTAGAAATACAGTAATTTCGTACAGTACTGGAAACGGGTCATGCTACAGAGTGCACACAACTGGTGTAAAGCGAATTTTCAGTTTTTCGGTTTCACATTTTGTAAGACTAAAGAATACCAGCAACTCAGATCAGGATCTCCTACCTTACGGTGAAAATACCCGTACTCTCCTGGATGTCTCTAATTTCCAATTTATTTTCCTTGAGGTACAAATTAAAAATCCTTACCCACGGTTCATAGCTTCTGGACATTTTCTCCACATAACAATCACCATCATTGTCTTTATGCCAAAAAACCAAGACTTGGCTTGGGGGAGCAAGGGAGAAAAGGGGCTGAAGTGGTGGGAGGAACCCAACTGTAAAGGTTTAGGAGTCCCTATGGAGGTTTATAAATAGACGACTGCCATGTGCAAAACGTGAAAGAAACCCAGTCAGCATAAGAGCTGTTGCTGTTTTGAAATCTTCTAACTACATCCATTTAGGCAGTAGACAGAGTTATAAACAAACAATAAATCAAGAAATTATTAGCATTTGAATTTTGGCAAGATAATAAAACATGGAGGGGTATAATCAGCAAATAATAGGAAAGATCTGCAAGCGAACCCACCAATTAATAATAAATAGGACTTGGCACGGAATAACTTCACCAATGTGGATCTCATTAGATGGCCGTGGAACCTGTTCCCGCAGCAGCCCTCTCCGAGTGAGGGAAAGGTGAGGTAACCGAAATGTCAGTGCACCCACCCCCTCGCAGCTCTCGGGCTCCAGGATTGTAACCACCTGGGCCAAAATGACAACCTTATGCTGCTGTGAAGGCCATGCCACGGTTCTCCAGTCTTTCACCGATAGGTTTCCTCGTCTCAGCTTTTGGACCTTTGCTCTGCAATTCCATCTCAACAAAGGTGACTGAAAACACGCAGCTTCGCTCACTCTGGAGACCAAGAATCCCTCTCTCCTCTATTCACCTCGCTTTATTAATGATACCTCTTAAAGAGGGAAATGCCCCCAAGCAAGCGATATCACTTAAACAGATAAATAGTTCGCAAACCAGGCAGGGGGAAGGGAGAGGGGGAAGAGACCCTGCTTTATTAGACTAGAAACAGACACACCATATTAATACAAAGAATCAGCATATGGTTCTAATAGGCTTTCTTAAAATGATTTATCAGCTGTGATTAAGCCCTCGACCAGCATGTCTATCTTCATAAATAAAGTAAAAGTGCACCTTGCTCTGAAATACATCAGCGGTATCTTATTACCTACCCAACCATATAGGCTGCAGTCCACTCTGGGGAGCAAAGAGCTCGTGTTTAATAGCAGAGCGTATGCTCTAAAGAGATTGCCAAGATTTAGGGGCTTTACCTAAGAGATAGACTTATAAAAACGCCACTACAGGGAAGGTTTATCCCTTCATCATGTGCCATCCAGTCCATGTTGCTGAAATCTGAACTGGTAACAAGAAAGCTGTGCCATTAAAAACATTCATAGGAAGACCAAGGCAAAATGCACAACTATGCCATGTTGTTGTGAAAGAAATGTCAGAATGAAATCAGGCAGGCCTCCTTTTTTGGGGGTAGCCAAAATATACAAAACATAACAAAAACCCAAACATTACAAGAGGGTGAGTCAACTTCTTTGGGACAGAGACAATAAGAAGCAGAAGGAAAGTGGACTGTCCTGACTGAGCTCTGCAGGATGATTCATCAGCTGGAATTCAGAAGAACATGGAAGGATTATGGTTAGGGAGGTTTAGCTCAATCAAAAACGTATGCCCTCAAGAATTGCCTTTCTGCATGATATAGGCACTTACTGCTGGAAAAACATTCAGGTCTTCTCTCAGACTATGAGGATCTAAATCCATAAATCCACTCAAACACAGTCCATTGCTACAGAAGAAGATAAGACAGACCTGCCTGCCAGTAGAAGATAAGGTGTTGTACCGGCAGCAATGATCCTAAGTTAAAGCCTATTCCTCTGAATGTTTCTGCAAGGTCATGTCATGAACTCTGTTGTCTTGACAGCTTTTCTGCACCGTTATGCAGAAAGTGTCCCTTTTGTAACACAGTTCAGTGCAGTAACTAAGTGCCTGGAATAAGTGCCTGGACATAGATACATGCTCGAAACACGACTCACAATGGGAGGGGACTGAAGTGCCAACTGCAGAATTGTCATATAGAATATAACGTACCACCCCACATGTCTACCATGAAAGCTCCGCAAGTTAAGAAAAGCAGTTAAAATCCAGCAAGCCTACCCATCTGGAGAGGAGAGCAGTCTTCCTGTCTTTAGCAACACTGAACAACAGCTGATAAATCTTTAACACACATGGTTTGTGGGATGCCCTATGCTGAGGCCGAGGAGATATGGAATCAATCCCAGGCTCTGTCACAGACTTCCTGTGCGATTTCCAGCACGTCACTTGAGCCCAGATCCTTTATGGTAGCTGTGCTGGTTTTTGGCTGGGATAGAGTTAATTTTCTTCATAGGAGCTAGTATGGGCTATGTTTTGGATTTGTGCTGGAAACAGTGTTGATAATACAGGGATGTTTTCATTATTGCTGAGCAGTGCTTACACAGAGTCAAGGCCTCTTCTGCTTCTCACACCACCCCACCAGTGAGGAGGCTGGGGGTGCACAAGAAGCTGGGACAGGACACAGCCGGGACAGCTGACTCCAACTGACCAAAGGGATATTCCATACCATATGACGTCATGCTCAGTATATAAAGCTGGTGGAAGAAGGAGGAAGGGAAGGATGTTTGGAGTTGTGGCATTTGTCTTCCCAAGTAACTGTTACGCATGATGGAGCCCTGCTTTCCTGGGGATGGCTGAACACCTGCCTGCCGATGGGAAGTAGTGAATGAATTCCTTGTTTTGCTTTGCTTGCGTGTGCGGCTTTTGCTTTACCTATTAAACTGTCTTTATCTCAAGCCACGAGTTTTCTCACTTTTACTCTTCTGATTCTCTCCCCCATCCCACAGGGGGAGGGGAGCGAGCAAGCGGCTGCATGGTGCTTAGCTGCTGGCTGGGGTTAAACCATGACAGTAGCTCACTGATTCGCTCCTGCTTTATTTCAGTGAGAGCAAGACACCAAAATGCCTTTGAAGGTGTCTATCAATCTTTTGGGGCCACGCTGCTAAAGATATTTAGGAACCAAAAGAGACAGAAGCCGCTTGCTTGGCAGAACTGTGGAGAGGACCCAGCTCCCCTGCAATTCTCACTCCACATCTGCAATTCCTTCAAGAGCTTGGTGTCTCACTACGAAGGAGCTTTGGAAAACAACATCCTCTGGAATCTGTTTTTCCTTGCAAAAAAAGAGACAAAGCATTTCCCTTCTCCATAGGAATGCCACAAAAGTTAATTATTAAGAAAAAGGAGGTTTTATAAACCAACAGTGAGCCCATAAAGCAGATCAATAACCTCATGCAATTAATGCACATGAAAACTCAGAATAGCCCACTGGAAAAACTCTGATACAGAGTTATAATGTATCTTTACAGTACTTCAATGCGTCACCCAGAAGAAATGCTATGCTGTGAAGATGCTCACATCTTCACACATACAGATGTTATATTTAGAGTATAGGAACTATTATACTGAAATCTTTGAATGTGGGGTGATATTTTGGACTTCGAACTTAAGAGTTTTGAGGTATCACCTTGACAGCAGCTTAACTGATTGATAAAGTAACAGCTTGAAGTTATTGCAATACCTACAACAACGGTACCCTGGCCCTTAAGCACTATATTAACATAAATGATTCCTAGTCTTATTTTGCGTCTGCGATAACATACTCACCTCACCTGCGATAAGATACTCAATCTTAGTGGGAGAATAAGAAGTCAGAGGGACCTTTGACTTGAAAAAATATGGACATTCTTACCTCATGTTTAGACAAATGCAGGGAGAATGTATATGTGTGTATTTGTGATTGCATAATTTAAAAAAAATCAAAATAGTAAGCATTTAAACATAGGTCTTTGCTTCCTTCTGCTGTACAGACTGTCAGTCAGTGAGTCAAAAGTGCTCCAGGAACAGGCTTATGAGTTTGTTGGTTTGTATTACTTCACAAGTGAAATTCAGCTGTTTCAGAGCACTTGCCTCTGAAATGTCTACCAGCACACTATTCTTCTCAATGACCTCACTGGGATTTCAGAGTATTCACAGGGGAAAACTGGAGCTAATGTGACTGCTATAGAGGCAGGGCACACACTCAGAAGTCATACTGTTCTACACCAGCGCACTGCAGCATTGACACCACCTCCCACCAGACCATGCTTAAAAGGAAATGAATCTGCAGGTCTCCTGTCCTGCATTACTAGAAAACTGGACAAAAAATGTATACATATTCTTGAAACAAGGCTCTGTGCTGCACATTAATCATGTGAGGGGGAAAGAGTCAGGTGAGTGCACTCCTTGGGAGGGTAGCTGTTTTTCATAAATGGCCAGTGTTGAATTTGTCGTCCATCAGCCAAGCCAACCACCATAATGAACCCTTCATCCCTGTTCTTCTCTTTCACCAGAGTGCATTGCCTACATTACTATATAGCCTATTGCTATTACAATATAGGCCTCTAAACCCCAAACACTTATACAACGTGCTTTATCAACATACAGATATTTTTTCTTTTCGTATACGGGTACCATATCACCCTTCCCTGTCTAAGAGTCCCATTTACTGCACTGCTAGTTTCAGCTACTGTATTGTCAATGATTAAATGTAGGAGTGAACTTTCTGCTTTAATGGAATGATCGACCAGATTAAAACAAGATATGAAGTGTTTTCTGATATCCAACCAACACAGCTTTTACAGCTTCTCCTACTTGGAAAGTCAGAAAATTTCAAAATGGCATTGGCTGCAGATGACTAGCATGTCTCCCAAGGCCTGTTTCTCCCACCATTGACATGAGCGAACAGGATCAGGCCCTTTTTTTGGTTCATTGGTTGGTTGGTTTGGTCCTTAACTTAAAATAAGCCTCCGAAAAAGAACAACAGCAGCAAACCCCACCAAGTTTGTGCAACACAAGAAATGCTTATTAGACATTCTTATTCCATCAAATTTAGGGCTACTGATTTGGTATTTACTTTTTATCTCTTTGTTGCAATGTGAGAGGTTTCCTTCAGAAAAATACTTAAATCAAGCAAAATCCATCATGTTTTTTCTGTCTGCATACTTTTCAGAAGACAGAGGGGGAAACCTGTGGGCCACGTATACATTGCATAAAGTTTAAACAAGGTGTGGAAATTAAGTGATATTTTCCACCAAACTACACCTGCTTAAAAGACACATTCTATCATTTCCAGCTTGCCTTGAATTAGATCATCTTCACGATAATCATAGGCTACAGCACAGAGCTATGACATTCAGAAAATATTTGCAAGAATTCTCTTCTAGAGATCAGACAGTCACTGAGTTCAGCAGGAAATGGTGAGGTGGTATAAATTAGACAAGTGCATTTTATCTACCTTCTTATGCTGATAGACAGAAATCTATCCTGGTATATACAAGGTAGAAGGAGAACATCAAAGGTACAAACCAGATTTATGCCTTTCAAATATGCATCAGACTGTAGCATCACCCTTGCTTAACACAACTAAACTGAATATTCAGACTTTTTAATAATTCTGTAGACCGAGCCTATTCAACCACCAAATGCCCTGTATTTGTTTTTTGTTTGGTTGGTTTTTTCCTTCACTGGACTACTTCAATTGGCTGATGATACTTTTCTAGCAGTGAGGTGCCTGCAGTGGGATAGTATACTTAGAACAGGAATATTAAGCCATATAGAGGGCTTGCTGGCTATCAGCTTCCTGAACTGACACTGAACAACCCACATTAAAACCAATGTGTAGCTGAGAATAGCTGTTTCCCTGCCTCATTTGCATAGTTTACATATTACTTTGCAGCATTGAGCACTGGTTAGAAGACTTCAAAATTGCAGGATAAGCCTGAGGAAGTGATGCATCCAAATTCTAGCATAAGTAGAATGTGATTTTAAAAATGCCCTCATGTTGAAAATATTCAGCTCACTATTTCAAAATACTACTTGATGGAGTACTCTACATGCTACACTGAGCACATTTCCACTCTTTATCATTTCATGCAGGGAGGTCAGACAAGATGCATTTTAATGAAGCAGGTCCAATTAGTTGTTCAGAAACAGATCCTGACTCTTCCCATCTTTGACGTTATTCCCTCAGACCCAATCTTAATGCTCAACACAAGATGCGACAGCAGGGCCTATCCAGTAGCAGCAAAGGTCATGTGTTTGCAAGTATAACCCATCACAAATGCTTTGGATACTTAATGCTCTGAGCAGCGTAAACCTAAAACCTGCAGCTAGTAGGCTAAGATGGTCATCTGATCTGCCAGCACTACCTGCCTTGTTGATTTGGGTTGCAAATTTTGTCTGGGGCAGAGCTGTCAATTGCTGCCTGCCTCAAGCTCCTAAGAGCTTTAATATTTACACTTTTGCAAGTGGATATATAGTACACATATGCTTTTACCTGTGCAAATTTTGTTGCTTAATTTGACAGGTAGGACACTTGTGTCAGGAAGAGTGCCATCAAGAGGATGCAAGGAGCACCTTTCTCATATGCTTATCGATATTCTTATTGCCGACCTAGAGCATCCTTTGCATTTAAGGAGTAGGCCTTTCTCAGGCAGAGACTTCCAGCTAATATTTGATGGTATAAGCAACAGAGGAGCCAAAACAAACTGACAATCTCACTTCCATTTATAACAACTTTTCTCATTTCAGTTCAGGTCCTGGAGATCATCATCGTTATTATTACTTGAGTCCACTCAGTCCCCAAGCAAACGCTAGCCCAAGTATACTTTAAGAGACAGTCCTTGACAGATGAGCTTACAATCATAAGACCTATCAAGCATGGGAAGCAGAAAAAGACACTACTCCCACTTTACACATGAGCAACTATGGCAGAAAGATCGTAAGAGGTTTGCTCCTGGATAAGCAGCTGGGATATTAATGCAAGTGCTTTCCCCTCAATACTACCTTTCCAAAAAGGCGTACACACAGTGTTCCTAAAACTGTGTATTCAGCACTTCACAGGTAATTTGGTGTCCTGGTTTTAGCTGGGATAGAGTCAATTTTCTTCCTAGTAGCTGGTATAGTGCAGTGTTTTGGATTTAGTATGAGAATAATGTTGATAACACACTGATGTTTTTAGTTGTTGCTAAGTAGTGTTTATATGAAGTCAAGGATTTTTCAGCTTCTCATGCCCAGCCAGCAAGAAGGCTGGAGGGGCACAAGAAGTTGAGAGAGGACATAGCCAGGACAGCTGACCCAAACTGGCAAAGGAATATTCCATACCATATGACATCATGTCCAGTATATAAAGTGGGGGGAGTTGGCTGGGAGGGGCAGATCACTGCTTGGAAACTAACTGGGCATTGGCCGGCAAGTGGTAAGCAATTGCATTGTGCATCACTTGTTTTGTATATTCTAATTCTTTTAGTATTATTATTGTCATTTTATTATTATTGTTGTTGTTATCATTGTCATTATTTTCCTTCCTTTCTGTCCTATTAAACTGTCTTTATTTCAGCCTACGAGGTGGTTTTTTTTTCTGATTCTCTCCCCCATCCCACTGGGTGGGGGGAGTGAGCGAGCGGCTGCGTGGTGCTTAGTTGCCGGCTGGGGTTAAACCACGACATTTGGAATGTCACCAGTCCACATAACCAGTTTAATCACAACAAATTCTCATGGATTATCCATGGGCTCCAACTCAGAAGAGGGAAAGAAAAAAAAAAAGAAAGAAAGAAAGAATGCAGCTAATTGGACTTAATTCTTTGAGTTTTCAAATGATGACTCTCGGGGGGGGGGGGGAAGTGTTTTTCTCTTGCAAGATTTCAGTGTCAAGCTGTGTGCTAAGCCACAGTGATATACTAAAATAAACAAAACTATTTCTTTCAGAGTCCAGAGAAATTAACACGACCAAAAATATTTTTGGAAGAATTTTTTAAGCGGTGAGTAAGATTTCCATGCAGCTAGTCTTAGTCTCCAAGTGTTGGTAGGTCCATTAGGACAATACTACACTGCACTCATATTCCATGGACAGGCTGTTAGAAGCATTTCGTTAGCGATAGCTGCAGCCAGGAGTCCCCTTCTGTCGTGGCCTTTGTCTCTTGCATTTGCGTAAAGCCCTACTGGGGCCCGCTTCAGATTCCTATCTGACAGTCAGTCAGTAATGTAAGAATGAACATACAGCAGACTAATTGGAAACACAGAGCAAATGTTACAGGTTAGCTAGCTAGTGGGACTTTTGCCTTTTTTTTTTCTTTTTTTCCTCTTTTTTTCACCTCTTTTTTTTTTTTTTTTTTTTTAAATGATTTCCCTCCCCCCCATCACTCATTTGCTCCCTGGAGATCACCAATGGCAGCTGCAGGTGTTGGTAGGAAGAGGGCAGAATAAGACTTCCAGAGGCCATTAAACAACTGGAATTATCAGGTAACTCGATGCCCTTGTCTAGGTTTTAATCAGATTGTGCAACTACACCTTGTAAGCTGAAACGGACTCTGCAACATCAAGCATTGCAATCTGTGGCTAACTGCACAGAAGTCCACATCAGTAGATTTCTCCTCATCTCCTACTCCTGCAAAATAAACACCACACAGAAAGAACCGCTTAGGAATCCTCTAATTTGCGAAGAAGTAGGAACATACAGAAATGTTCTCCTTGATTTTGCCAAGTGTCCCCTCTGCAGCACATAAGAAACAAAGTATTAACAAGTTAAATCTAAAATTAGACACATTTATCTCATTACATGGCTGTTTCCTAGCATTTGTCCTGCACACAAAGCTGTGAGGGTCAGTCTGGGCTATTTTCCCAATCCTTGACCAAAACTTGGACTCTCTCCCATTTGTACACTCTTTTTCCTTGCTCAGCATACCATGCTGCAGCCCCTCTCCTCTTCTCCTGTATCTGTCCCAGTCTCTTTCCTTATGAGCCACAAATAAACCATCCCTAGACTCCCTTCCCTATAAGCCAAAACCAAACCACTCCTAGACTCCCTCTCCATATTCTTTCTACAAGCCTCGTCTCTCATTCTGCACCTCAGCAATCAGCTTTACCTCTTTTTTCCAAAAAGCCCTCTTGGGCCTTCACTTTGCAGACCTCAAGATCCCTAAATGCTGCTACCTCCAGATTTCATGAGCCCCAGCAGCACACACACACCTCACATGTATGAATTTTGAGTTGGACAGCAATCACCAGCAGGCAAAGCAAATGACACAATACAGCAGCTATAAGAAACAGTACCTATAGAGGAAGCCCTTGCAATTGGAGGCACAGACACTCCAAAAGGCAAAATAATGCTGAGGCAAGCTAAGGAGAAGTGCCCTCTGGCTTTAGCACCATAGCTGCTTCATGGCTGCCTTTTCCTACTTTTAGTCTATGGTGCCAGTTAATGTTCAAATTAGACAAATAGAGATTACCATGAGAAATAAGCCAAATAACAGAGTGTTCAATAACTGGGGAACTCCTATGGCAGGGGACACATTACCTAAGAATTTCCAAGAGCTCCAGAAATGGGAGAGGGGAAAACAGAGGCACAAAAGGGAACATTGTGAAGGGGAGGCGCTGGGCAGGTTGCTGGAGGGCTGCAGGGAGCAATATGCTCCTGTAGGAAGCCCCACATTACTCATGTGTTTGAGTTCTCAAAAGCAACCAGAACTTCGGATGCTTATTTGAAAAGTTAAAATTTCATGCATTACCTCTTGCTGGCCTCTGTAGTGCATTAAGCTCTTTTACAATTCCTTGAAAATTTTAACACCTCTTTAGGATCCCTCAAAACACTCTAACAATCTTTGGGCACGGGAGTACACTTAACCCCATACAAAGTGGCCTATATAATTCAACCTAAGCTTACAAATATTGAGACTAAAAGAATACTAATTGGAAATGGGATATGTTATCTACTAGGTATTACAAGTTAAAGTTTCCCCCTTCAACATGAATACTTTATGAGAAATACAGAAACACGATAAAGCTGGTAGCAGTGACAAATAAATCCAGGGGCCCATCGTATTGCAGAGGAAAGAGCAAAACTTTTTTTATTTTTCTATGTGTGTAAAGTAAATGCCTCCTCATAATCCACATTTCCTTGTAATGTATTTGAGCAAGTTTGCAATCCTTACTTCAAAGATGATATACTTTTCCCAAGCCTCTCCCTCAAGAGGTGTGTGGTTTGTATTATAGTTTACTTAAAAGCAGAGACTTGGAATCAAACCCTGGCAAACACAGTTACACACTTTTGGAAATTTAATGCTGGTTTTTTGTTGGCTTGGGGGTTTTTTTGTCAACTGTTTCAATACTCTAAAAAGCATGTCACAACTTACAGTGCCACCTAGTTTCTAACGAAAAGGCTACTACCAGGTACTATCTGCTTTCACACAGTATCCTTTAACGTTTCAAGGAATCAAAGGGGGAGGAAGAGTTCAGGGTGCTCACACTCACCCTTTTGTTGTTCTCTTCTTCTTGTGCCTTCCTAAACTCGTGCTCTAGGGAGCAATCGATGTCATTGAAGAGGCCCACTTCCTCACAGTTCTTCAGAAAGCGTGTTGGTGTAGGAGTCTGATCTGAGAATATGACAAGAAATGATCATTGATATTTAATATTAAAAGGAGAGGGAGACAGTTAGTCTTCCAGGAAAAGAGAGGTTCTAGCTAACCTCTCCATGCCTTCCCACCCCTACCACACCATCATTAAAAACAAACCACACAGCACTGAATTTCGACACTATGCACTGCAGACAGCCAGTGCTTGCCAACAGTGTCCGAAAACAGGCAGCAGTCATCATTCAACCAGAAAGATAACAGGCCAGGTCTTCACAGGGCACATAACACAAGTGCATATCCTTAACATGTGCAAATGGTGATTATAACTGCCTATAAACCTCCAATAATAGGCGCATGCAGAACAATGCACAGTGCATATAATAATGCACATTTACACCACAGCATGCAGGTAACTGCTGCAGATATGCACGAGTTAATGCCTTCAAGTGCTTGAAAACCACCTCAAACATACACATACTTTGCAAAACACATCAAGTTAGCCACAGCGAGAAGTTCTGCTTCTAACACAATTTTTGAAGGAGCGAAATGACATTTAGAAAAGCTACGAAATGTTAAACTTTGACTTCAAAGAAGTGTCCTTACGTGTTTTATACCTGAAAGTGTTGATAATACATATAAACCATGAGGTTTGGAGTCAAAAGATTTTTAATGCATGCCTTCATCTCTAGGAATTTTTTGCCCTCTCAGAAATAATTTGGGGAAGGACAGGATTCTCTTTAATGCCACAGGCAGGAGGGCCCCAAGAAGGTACAAGGTTTTCAGCTGCCTTTTCAAAAACCTGCAAGACAGACAAACTAAATTGCCCTGTGGACTGCAGTTTCAGTGATGACCTTAGCTAGTCTTTCTTCAGGAAGTGAAAAATCTAGCCCAAACTTGGGAACCAAGGACTCCTCAAAGGTCATCCTCTGAGGCACCTCCATTCATTCTGTGGCGAGTTCTTAACTATTCCACCTCAGCTTCCCCATCTCCCCCTCAAAATTACAATACAGAACCGTATTAGCAAAAGCAGGGGAGAGTTCATATGGTCCTATCAGCTTTACACACATTTTAAAAAAAAAATTTAAAAAATCCTCTCTTGCATGTTAGTTTCTTCTTCCCAAGCCCCCATTCCAGCTCAAGCTGCTTTGTACCTAATTTTATGGAAAGACTGGACTCACTGTCTTCAAAAATAATCTTCTGCATAGTCATTGACAACTACCCTATTGTTTGAAATTCATTCTTTAAAGAATGAAAACTCTGTCATACTAATCCCAGTTGCCCATATTGGGCCAATTCTGACCTCAGAAAAAAAGCTTCCCACTTCAGTGAGTTCTGGAAGAAAAATTTGGTTTCTTGCACCTAGCTAAGCTGGGTCAAGTTCTAGTATTTCCCCCTTACAGGGAACAGTTACCAGACACAATGAACTTTACATGATCAGCATAGAAACACACAGCAACCCCTAAACAAAAGGCAGCACAAAAGCAATGCATACAAAAGGAAATGCAGTTTTCACTTGGAAACTAAGGGGGAGGATCAGCCTCCTCCATTATAAAGCCAGCTGAAGCCAATTTCCACATGTATCAGGTGTAGTCCTACAGGTTTGACCTTCTCAAGTAATCCAAGGGCAAACACACTCGTTTGCATTTATATTTCTGATGGAACATATTGATGTAACATAAAAAGCAAGTCCTTAATGTTAAAATTCTGCTTTATTTCTTTTGGCTTGAGCATCCTACTTGTGAGTTTAAAGGAAACAAAACTCAAGTGTTTGGGAATGCACACATATTTATCTATTAGTTTTCGCAGCTAACTACCGTATTACCAGAGTTGGAAACATAAGACTTTCCAAGAATCTTGCAAGAACTCAGCACAAGGAGCCGAGTCAACGAGGTGCTGACATTGATGGGAGCTGAGGACACTCAGCACTTTACAGGTCCATATCCTAAATAAGTAGCACCAAACTAATCTCTAGGGTAACCTCACTGAATTCAGTAGATTTACACCAGGGTTGTCTTTGGCCCTTGGACTGGAGTTTGTACTGGAAATGAAGTGCACTAAAAAGCAGGAGAAACAGATTTTATTTCCAAAAAGGATTAAATATTACTTTAGTGAACAACACAATTGCTTTGTAGAAAAACAAAGATAATCATTGCCAAGCCTTCCTGGACATAAAGAGCATGTTAGTATTTCAATGCAAGGCAAATACAGGAAATGTTTTATTTTCAGAAGTGGTATATCCATCTCAAATAAGCAGGGTATCAATTTCATGACCAAGATGGGAAACTAGGGTTTCATAAAGAAGTTGATGGCACCACTTCCACTAAAATCAAAAATCCTAAGTTTTTTTTCCCCAGAGTTGCTTGAGCCCAGAATTTGGGGGGCAGGGCAGAAGAGAATACGCTAACATAGATAAGGTCGTGTTATTTTCCATCAAGGTACACAGCTGATCCAGAGATCAGGCATTACTACAACAGGGTACATTAGGTCAGAGGCAACTTAATGGGTAACAAGGTGGTGATCAGGCACATGCCGCTGAAGTTCCCGATCTGTTCAGCATCTATTCCATGAATGTTGGACAGACCAAAAAAAAGAAAAGTTATCTCAGTGAAGTAAATCCATTTTAACAGTGAAAACAAGCAACCCAGAGCAAGAACGTGACTTCAAATGCACAAAGGCTTCGTTGGCTTTTCTCTGCACATGCTGAAAGTGTATCTTCTGCACCACAAGCGGTCTGAGATAATCAAATGTGTTGCCTACAGTTGATCTTTCCAATTAACTACTTTATTATCTAAAACCATCAAAACTGATAGATTAATGACACTATTTACACCACCTATGTATTGACATGGTGATCTTAAATGACTACCTCAGTCTCCCCATACGGTTACTGTAGTTTCTATGATCCAGAAATCAGACTGGCAGGAATTCACAACAAGATTTTGTTAAAACAGACAGCCCCCCTCTCCTTCCAATCAGGAAGGGAACACCACCAACCACCCAGTCTGAACTCCATCTATAGACCTTCTGGAAGCCAGCTCAGCCAGATGTAAAACAAGAGCCGCCTTTCTGCCTCATCCTTCAACATTCACAGAAACCAGAAGTCCATGAAACCTCTGTGTTTGTATGAGAGCAGAACTGATAAAGATCCAGACTTTAAAATGTTGAGACTTTACATAGGATAGTAGTTACATTGCACATACACTGCACTCGCTGGTTTCACGACTTTAGGGCTACCAAGTCCAGTGGGCTTTCTTTCCTCCTGAGGCAACCAACTATTTTGCAGTTCTCCCAAAACACCAGTTCTCCCTCAGGAGGTGGGCAAACTAGTAGAAGATATTACTCTCAACACCACAGTAATTCTTTTACCTAGATTAGGCAAGCCTTTGTGTTTTAACTGGGAACAGTATCACAAAAGAGACCCTAGCATAAGTTACACATTCAGGTCTCCCAGAATTAATAAAATATTCCTAATTCTCAGCACTTAAAAATGCATTAATAGTTCCAACAGCTTGTGCCTGACCTCACTGTTCCCTGTTGGTACAAACAAACCTTTTGTTGCTATCACCAGCGCCCACAACTATTGCAGGCTCACTGAGAACAGGGCTCTGATTTGTTGTACTTCAGCAACTGGATGTGCCAGACCCATCTGGACCAAATCTCAGACAGAGCTATTACCACTCTAAGCATTCCTGCTGAGAACACGCGTTGTTACTGTAGGAAGCTGTCAGCATGCATGCTGTCAGCCACACAACCCAGGACTTGAATGGCCCAAGCTGCATTTTGAACTGGGCAGCTTGGGATACAGGTCTGTCTGGGTTAACCCTAGGTATCTGGCTATTACACTGACCAGCCATCCTAACCCAGTGCTGTTGTTCAGCATGTAAAATCTTTCCATCCCCAACTGCTACCAGAACTGTTTACTATGCTTTGAGGCATCTATCTCTAGCCAACTGTCACTTCACAGGTGAACCTGTGTCATCTGACAATTACTTCGGAGGTTATTTCTATCTCACCTTCACCACCAGGTTGAACACAGAACCTGTCAAACTTCAAAATAGGCAATAAATATTTTGTTCAGCCTATTATTCAGGTGAATAATCAGCCTCTCTGATGACACAGTCACAGCCAGAAAGGCTGCAAGAAACATTAAGTTTAAATAAACCTCAAAAATGTAAGTGGACAACATAAAAGCCCCAGAGCAAGATCAAATGGTCTCACTTGTGCAGATCCCAAGTCAACCTACTGTATCTTACAGGAGAGGATTTCAGAAGCACTCAGCAATCAGATTCTGACCAGAACCTGATATACTGAATATATTTTTGCTGATGACCATTTTGAAAACCCATCCTCAGTGTCTGAAGTGATGCCTGAAAAAATATATACTATAAGGCAATGGGGAATTTGAAGTCTTCAGTAAAGAGATTTCATTATATATTCATTATGTTTGGCTATGCAAATTTTGTTGTTGTTGTTGTTTGGGTTTTTTTGGTAATTACTGAAATAATAGTCTCAGAAAGGACACTCAGTCTCAATATATTGCTTTCAAAACAGCAGCCCAGGAAATGCCACATTAGCTTGCTATATAGAGAGTTTATTTGAATGCATTTTGTAATACCTTGAATCCTAGAGTTTCATCCCTCAAAGCACGAATGAAAACTTTAAAGCATGATACCAGTTAAGAAAAAACTTTGGAGAACCAAAGGACAGTTATGTGAAACAAGCTTTCACTTTGAAAAGAAAAAAAAAAAGAATTCAGATTCAGTAAGAGATATCTAACAGCACAGCTTCAGAGTGTGTAACTTGATTCTTCATCTTTCTTTAAAAAAAAAAAATGTTTAGTCTGATGTGCAGTAATAACAGGCATTTGGCTTGTTCAGCTGTGGGCTCTGTTGAAGTTATATACTTATCCATGTTATACTTTCACACAATGATAACAAAGTCAGAGTAATAGGGCTAGCGCTGAAACTTGAAGGGCTGCCCATCAAGCAGCCACAAGGAAAGAGGAATGTCCTGAGAAATTCAAAAGGTTTCTTCATTGATTTGGCAGGTTACTTCCCAAGTGCACCAAGAAGCTCAAGGTCACGACACCTCAAGCAGGTGATGGAAGAGAAGAGGAGGAAGAGGTGCGCCCAGTCGTACCTGGTGGGACTGCCCTCACCCAGGGGCTCACAGACGAGGGCTCCCAGGAACTTTAACTGCTTAAAGATACACTGTTTAAAGCGCGGGTTGGACTTTCTGTGGGGGTACACATACTGGGAACAACACATCTATAATCTCTTCTGGTCACTCAGAACCTGACCAGTTAAATTTTAGAAGACTTTTCATTTCATTATTTGGTAAAGCAAGGGACACAGAAGGAAACAAGAAATCAAAGAAAATTATTTTTCCTTATATCCAATCATTATGCACTCCATAAAATTCATGCCTAGACAAACCTCCCTGTGTAAACCACAAGGAGAAAAATATTAAGCCAACCAAAGGTGCCGTAAGTTACCTCACATAGGCATTACCTGGGAAAAGTAATACATTTGCACTACCTGTAGCACATACACTTTTGCATCTAGAGAAGACTGTTTCTATCTCCACAGTGGGCTTTACCACCAAAAATCTAGAGGATTGGATTTCAGTAAATAGAATCAGGAAGAAACAAGGTTTCTATATAGATAATCCTGACCTCTCCTGCATCTGCTAGCAGCACTTTTGGAAGGACTTCCCCCCCCTCCAACCACGGTAAGGTATTGTAACACTCTCTTCCTTCCCAAATCTGATACCACAGGAATTTCAGTGTCCCCAGCTCCCAAAGTTCAGTTCCACACTGCTTTTAGTACTTATCTGGAGGGAACAACCTGTCCCACAGGCAGTAATATTTCGGTGTTAAAACAAAGAAACTTTGACACACAACAAACTACAGAGTTTCAAAGCAATGCAATGTTCAGTTAGCACAACAGCAAATAGATGACATCATTGATTTCAGTCAACCTAACTACAAAGTTTCCTGCAATGATGACTAGCATGCAAAACTTACACAAGATATTCTGTGTTATCTCAAACAGGTCTTTTTTGGCTAGGAAAGATGGAAATGGAAACCATCAATGACTCTCTATCCATACTCATAACAAGACTTTCTAACAAACAAAAACAAAATACATACACAAAAAGGAACAAATAACAATTTAAAAAGACAGAAAAAAGACTGTAATGTCAAATTATCCAACAAAAGAATCACTTGCATTTTAATGAAATGCCTCTGGCGGACTTCCCTTCCATTTATTGTCAGAGAACAGAAAGCTATTTAGTGTATGTATGTACCTGGAGTTTCTGAATTAGTTCAAGAGTCACCAGATTTAATAAAACTTGTTCTTCTTCAGCCAGCATGAAAAAATGGAAGAAAATATAGTGGAGCTAGTTGATAATAAGGAAGCTCTTGGCTAGACATACCTGATAAATCAGCATAGCACCAATAGTTTCAATCAGGTCACAGAACCTTGTTTATTAAACACTGACCCCACCTACATAACAACATAAAACTTTACATATAACATAACTTTACCTCTCACTTACAAACTGATATTTCAGACCTCAGCACAGATTTCACACAAGAAACAAGTTCCTGCTTCCCTTAGTTTCTAAGATGTTGTATTGGTACAAGACCAACAGCCCCTCAGTTTTAGTGCCTACCTCCAATAATAGTTTATAGAAGACATGCTTAGTGTGTGTTAAATATTATTGATATTATACTGACCCCAGACTGGGGATTAGCTGTCTCTGGAAACAGAGTAGATAATTCTAATGGCTACCTGAAAGCATACAGCCCATTATTTTCCGTGACTAATTACTAATAATGAATGGATCAAATACAACACATTAAAAGATAGTATACAACATACTGGAAAAAAGGAGAAAGTCTGACTTATAGGCAGCTTAATAAAAAGAGGAAAAAAAACCCACCACACACTAACACTGCACCTGGCTTATTACAGGGCAATTGCTGCTGCAATTCTTTGAAACTACTGATGACAGAAACAATTTTAAAAAAAAAAAAGTCAAATAAGCAAAAATGCAAAAAACAAGAAGGAAGACATGAAGACAAATGTCTAGGAGAAAAGTCTGACTCTTTTCCCCATATATCATTAATTTCTCATTATGAAATCTAAGAATAAAACATCTTAAAATTTAAGGTATTTAGATTTCCCCAGGGTTTAGGTGGGTAATGAAACAACTATTTTTCAATGTCTCCCTGCAGAGAGTAGATGATCTATGATGCTTCCAAACTAAGGATTTCAAAATGCCAAACAAATCCACCAAACAAACACAAAAAGAAAAAAATCAATACACAGCAGCACCAGGTTGCCAGGCCATTACGGTCAGACACATCTGCCACAGTCTTTGAGACCATGTGCAGCTTTTTACTCTTTCATTACTACAGAGGATCTTCATACACAAAGCACAAAGAACACCTCCTTCAGAAGCAATCTTGGAGCCTTTCTGGCCACGGAATTCTGCATCTCTGTATAATTAGTTGGCTAACTGCAGGTCTAGGGGCCCCACTACTGGTGATAGTGGTGGAAGCCAGTCAAAGCTTTTTGCCTGGGAAAGCAACCCATTGGAAGGAGGAGGACAGCTAAATCATAGAAGTTACCAAACATAAACAGAGCTACTCTACTCAGGGGACTCGCGATGACAGAATATACTCCTTAGAAACTGCCCTTGAGCAAAAGTCTCACCAAACAGAAAGTTGTAACAAAAGCCAGCACTTTCACAGGGTGAATGTGCCCACAGCACAGACGTCTCTGAGCAGTTTCACTGCCAGAGGACACGGCCAAGTGCAAAAAGCAGCATTTTCTCACTCATGCTTGCAAACACAGGATTGTGCAGGCATAGCTGGCATGCAGGCACTTTACAAGCCCTACTCTTCAACGTGCTGTGTACTGTTCCTTTCTAAATTTAGTCCACTATGGCATTTTCAAGTGTAAGAGGAAAATAAAGTCCATTTGAGACAAGGACTGTCTGATTTGCAAGCAATTGCTACCCAATTATGATTTTCATAAAAATGGAAACAGTTTATCCATAAAAGTGTTAGTCTGCTGGAGACCCTTTAATCATGATATATTTGCACCTAAAATGGCACAATTTACCTCGAAGAAGCCCATTTCAAAAGATAAATACCAAACACTGGTTAACATCCACACACACATTTGCATCATAGTTTTTTTCTACAATTACTTTGAAACCTGAAAAATCCTAGTGATATTATTCTTCATAATCCATTACTATAGCCCAAGGAATATACAATAGGAAAGGGAATAGGAGAGGAAAGAAGCAGTAAGATTAAGGCTAGCTTGACCTTACCCAGCACTCACTGAATGCCAGCAAGCCACCAATGTGTGGTTACTCAGACAAGAGTACGAAAAAACTACATAACAAAAAACTACCTAAGAAACTAAAGGATGTAATTGCACATAATACCAAATAACCTCTGTGTATGATGGGGGAAGTGCACAGAGAGATGGTTACCTTCAGGGAGAAAGAGTACTGGATATTACCCACTGGTTTACCTTTCTGGTTACAGCTATTTACAGTGGGCAGGTCTTGAGCCACCATAAAGGTGGCTCATATGATGTGGTCTTTTACAGTTGCTGAAGTGAGCCTGTCAAACTTAAAATAGTGAGTCTTACAGGAACGGTACAAATGCACTTCATTAACACACTCACTGCTGGGCTCCCAGGTGACATGCGCTTAAGTGCCTATATTTCACTGGCATGTTGACACGGGAGTCAGCAATAGAGCTGCCAGCATGGCTGAGGTTCAACAATTTCTCTCCCTCTCATGCCAAACCTGTGGGAAGGCAAAAGAATGGCAGCTGTCTTTTTGTCCAAAGATATGCATTCTAGCTTATTCCATCTCTACTTGTTATTTAATTGGAGCTGGGGCTCTTAAAACCAATCTTGGAGGTATTTTGCCAGTAGCTTTCCAGTAGGAGTCATGCTTTCAACATCATCTGAATAGTTATCTTGACTCTTGAATTCGTGTCTTCTTACCTGATAACATATTATCTGTTTTTATTGAAGGAAACTTCAAAGTCATTTCATGTTTGTGCCTGTGAATCATCAGATGATCCTCTGTTGGAAAACGCTGTTAGGCAAACAGAGAGAGAGAGAGGAAGAGAGAAAAAAAAAAAAAAAGAAGAATTTAATTCTCTAATAAACTTTTGGCATTGGACAGAATTTCAAAAATGAGAGAGAGAAAGAAATGTATCCAGCTAGAAATGTGTCCAAATGGCACAGGAAACAGAATATTTGAAAATGCAAGTGAGTATGACTAACAAATAGCTGTCCTCTACTTAGAAACATATTTGCTGCAGTGCTCTCTGGGGTTGCAAACCGCAAGACTTCATGCGTTTGCTTGAAAAAGTTGCAGACCAACTTTTGGATTCTAAGGGTCTCAGACACCCGCTCCAGCTACCACAGCCTCACAAGTCACCACGTGCCTGAGGATCTGCGATAACTGCTGTTGTATATGCTCTTAGCCCACGGCAAACGCAAAGTAATGCAGCATATCTTAAATCACTTTACTGGATTTTTCTGCTTTTGTGTCTTTCTGCAACTTATATCTGCTGAACAGCAATAAAAATAATCAAATAAGCCAGCCTTTCCCTACCCAAAAGTATTCAGGCAAAATGCATCTTTAATTTTGGAAATCTCTGATACTTTGACTTGATTCAAAGTGGCAATGCAATGGTGCTCAGTCTATAACAACTATTTATGACCCTTTACAACACTAAATTAAATTATTTTCCTTTGTCAAGCAGAGAAGGTGAAGAGATGTGCTTTGTAAGAAACTAATCAGTGTGCTAAGTTTGTTTTACAGTCTGATAACAGACTTCTACAACAAATAGCTTCTTCCAAACAAGACAAAGAAGAGACAAGCTTGAATAAATGTTCAAGCACTTGCACACTTGGGCTCTAAGAGCAGACTGGTTCTGTTAAGTTTCCTTCACCAGAAGGTGCATACACAGACCTTTGCTACAAACTACTGTAATAGTTTTAACAGGGTTATTTCAGGACTAGCAAAGGCCAAAAGTTGTATCACCAGGGCTTGAAGAAAAAAAATAAATTTTAAAAGCAGCTTTTTAAAGCAACAGGTACATGGGAGACTGTAAAAAAACTGGCAACAACAGAGTTAAAGTGACTTAATGCTTTCAACACAGTATATTCTTGGCTAAGTGAGTTTGCTTGTGGCTATAGTATAAATAGTTGCAGTATGTTACACCTTCTGAGAATCTCTCTAAGCCCATAGACAAAGCAGCATAAATAATGGGAACGAATTCTCGGGGGGGGGGAAATCCCAAAGATCTTTTCCTCACTGTGAAATCCTGGTTCATTGCTTACTCATCTGGAAGAAATGCAGCACTAGAAATTTATGTTAAGAACAAAGGGAATATGTGAAAGACCTTGCTCAATGAAATTGTGAGGGAAAAAATCCCACGTTTTGTTCTCGTGGAAATGGATTTTCCTTCATGGACACCATGCTCTGTCTTCGGGGTGAAATCAACCAGCTTAAAGAGGGCATGGGGCAACTGAGGAGAAGCTATTCCTCCAGCCCAGGCTTCTCTGTCTTTTTTGTAAGTCTACCTTCTTCCTTGTGCAGAAGCTCAGCTCCCTCAGCCCTCTATACACATCCACACTGGCTGATAGAGAAGCCAGTCCCCAGACAGCTTAGCTGGATAGCAGCGCTACACTATGCACTTCTGTCAAGTCCTCATTTACAATAAATGGAGGTCATGTTTTGAAATGGGAAATTAAATGTTTTTTAAGATTAAGTCACACCTACATTGCTTGTCTTTCCAAATTGTAACAGCATACAACCAAACCTGCTCTCTGAACACCTAAATGAGCTTGTTTGGATCAGCTTTTCCTCCACTGAGGAAATTAATTAATAGCTGACATGAAAACACTCAATTCCACTGATTTGAGTGGAAGTTAGTTTTAAGATTCAATAAAAAGGTAAATAAAACTTGACTACAAAACTCAGATACTTTTATTCTACCTCTGTGACAGAATGGTGAAAGTTTAACTCTGCATGTGGAGATCTGAAGTGACAAATCCTCGATCAGAGGGACAATCCAAAAGATGCACTCTGACACCTGTAGAAAGGCTCCCACTTAGCGAAACAGCAAAGCTGCTCGGCCAGTTGTTAACCGGACCTCAGGTTTCTCCCTTTCCTTATTTTAGCTCTTGGCAAAATCAACACCTACACTCCAGTAATGGTCACCCATCATTCCACCAGAAGAACCTAAAGGGTTGTAAAAATGTTAGCCAGCTGAAAACTCCCAACATACAGTTAAAGCAGGGAAATATTACCCTCATTAAGAGAGAAAGACTCTGGGAAATGGGTAAGCTAAATCACTTAAAACAGATGCATACAGGAAGCCTGTGGCAAAAGCCCAAAAGATGCCCTTGCCTGAAGATTTTACTCACAAACTCTCGTCACTAAACCGAATTAGGGTCGGAAGCACCCACATGGAACTTCCCTCATCGCTGCATGGGAGGGAATTTCCCTTACCGCTGCAAAATCATCGAAAAAACCACACAAATCTCAATTCAAAATCTCAGCAGGTAAAATCCTTGTCACTTCAGGTTTTTTAAGATCATTAAACATCTAATGTTACAGGTCAGATTATACCCTCAGAGAAACATGGCAGATCACCAGTCAACAGGAATCCCAAATGTACATCCTGGGGCAGAATTTATCTACAGGCTGCATCTTCTATAGAGAATATTTAGTAGGAAGATGTCTCAAAGATTTAAAAAAAAAAAAAACTAATAACATATCATTGTATTTAAGTATTAAAAAAATAAATAGTCAGGAGGGTTACCACATCCAATAGGAAACAATATATTTCATCGTACATCTAAGCAGAAGACAAGGCAAATGTGTCCTGCCTAGTGTGTCATCTCTTGCTAGCCACTAAAGGAATTTGCAATACCTGCCTTGAAACATTAGGCTTGGGGATGAGGGAAGGCACAGAAGCAGCTTGAGAAGCACTTTTACCAACTCATTTTTGACTGGCTGTTGTATTTGCTTTAAATATTTTGTAATAATATGTTGTGAGGTAAGGAGGGAATGGAGGGGGGAAGGACTCAAAAAAAAAAAAAAAAAACACCACCCAACCAAAACCCAACACACATATTATAATTAGACATGCGTTAATATATCAGGAGGCATTATACAAGCCAGAGCTAGTGCTGAGGACTCAATTAATATCACTGCTGACTCCACTCACCTGTGAGCAGCCTGGGGCACTGCAGACAAAAGGCCTCTCCTGCTCCAAGTTCATCTTTGATTCCTCATAAATCTACATGTTAAAAGGGGGAGGGGGAAAGAAAGGGAACCTATGAATATATACATTCTAAACTTCACACATACATGCAACATACAATCGTCATGGTTTGTGCTTTTATTTCAAACTCCCAAAACAGACCAGAACAAAGCTTTTATCCTCAGAGTGCTAAATTTGCTAATACTCAGCTGGCTCCCTATGGTCTAAGTTCTTATTACTCCTTCCTGAGCACATATTTACTTTGAAGGAAGAAAAAAAAACCATTAAGCTTTCACAGCAGAAATTTGCCTTAGAAAAAAAGCATATGTTCAGTGTTGTTATTAGATAAGACCGTGTCTGCTCAGAAATATCTCGAATTAAGGGTTTTTACCTTTCCTTCTTCAGTTCCTGCTGAACAACATTAAAACCAGACGTCTAGGTTACTTCTGAGAAAGAACTCACTTTTTGAAGTTCTTCAGCCATACTGTTTGATATTAATAACTTAAATACATTACATACATGCTCTCTATACACACAAGATAATCGTGCATCCCCATCCTTTAAAAGGTCAACTAGATCCTCAGGAGCTTGAGAGGTTAAGTTTTGCCTAGAACTGCAGCTTCCCCATAGCAGTTCCAGTCCTGTAACCTTGAACTAAAGCCAGGGGGAGAGCTCCCAGGTCTCGAATAAAACTGAAGGAGGAAACATTCGCCCTCAGAACACAGTAATGCAGCTGAATTTGGGTCAATATTACAGCAGTGTCCCTGACCAGCATCAACAAAAATAATTTTTTAGTAACATTCTAGGATGTAAAATAAATAAGTCACTTCTTTTGGAAATGTTTTGAGCATGTTGGTACAACTGGCATTATAAGCTGGAATATAGTAGCTGACCCACCTTAAAGCATGACTTCTGCTTACATTATGCCTCAAATCCCTTAAAATTCAGCCTCACCGCAGTGCCACTGAGACAAATACCTGAGTTGTGTTTGTGTAATTTTTTCATAAAACAAAGAGAAATATCTTGGTGGAGAAGCAGAATTTGATTTTAAAACTACAAAAATCCACAGGACAAGTGCTAAAATTACTCAACCCTATTGTCATTTTTTAAAACTACAATTCATTGCTTCCTATTATCAGGAATATCTTTACCACACTTACACTTGTTATTAGAAAAGCTTTATTTTCAGAAGAGTTGCAAACAATAAATACACCATTAAGCTGCATATCAGCCAGACCTGTACTTACAGCTATTATTTTCAGTACCCTAAGTTTCCCAAAAAAACCCAAAACTTTTCAGTGATAACTTTTTCTTTTTGATTAAAATTCATTCTGGTGGACAGCAGTAGCCTGACAGGATATTTTCCTACTTGTGACCTGAAGAAAAAAAAAAAAGCAGCAGACCACACTTTACCTGACTCCACTGACTCCCAGAACCAGCATCCAGAAGTGAAGAATTTCTATTTTTATTTGCCCTTTAACCTCCACAAGGACACTACCCCCTAAATGTGATAATTAGCATCAACTGATTTTCTTGATGTGGACATCTCTACCAACATCTGGCCTGGGACAAGTGATTTATTGCACCAAATACAATCAGGCATCAAGAAAGACCCTAACTCAGGACTAACCTATCTATCTACACAAGGCTAGAACTGAAATAACTAAAATTGTACCTAATTTACTCCTTTAAGATTATTCATATCCTGTTTTGATTTAACTTACAGCTATGTTAAACTGAAATAGGATACTCATAATCAGAAATGAAAGTGTATGTTCGCATAAAGGCTTATACTAAAATAACTAAAGGTGTTAAATTACTTCTAATTTCAGTTATTTCGGTTCCAGACTGTGCATAGACAAGCTCTTCAGAGGTGAAGTAATAAAAATGCTCTGAATTACGCTATTCTGTCTGAAAGAAACAAGCAGCAGAGAGATAACGGACTAAACAAACAAACCCCTGCAAAAACAAAACCAAAACCTCCAGCTAAGTTTGATTTTTAAATCCACCTCTATTTATGGGACGTGAACCCGGGATGTTGTCTCTCCTAAAGACCTTTTCACAGAAAGAAAGAAAAAAAAAAAAAAGCTATGTGTGGATAATGAAAGGCTTTATCTGACATCTCAATTACTCCTGCAACTGAAGCACTGCCAAAGGTTTCTGTTACCCCTTTCTCCCCTCCTCGGGGGAGAGTGACAACTGCATTTTCAATAGCAGAACAACGGATGAGACTCAGTTAAAGAAAACAAAATAGTATCAATTCTGGTCCCAAGTGTTCAAGTGAATTTCAAAACATTACCAGGAATTATTTGGAGTTTGTTTTCTTACTGAGTATTGCCAGTCTAAGACTTTCTTCCCCGCCCTGAGCTTGAGCTTTAGTCCCCAAATCCATCAGTGCACGCTCCAATAACAATTAAATGATTCTCAAGGTTATCTAGATAGATAAGCATGGACTAAGCACCAAAATAACATACTCAATGAGGACTAGAATCCTGAGCGTGGGGATCGACTCCAGGAAAACATGGACTTGGGTTTTATTCTCAGTACTTTGAAAAGGTGTCAGATTCAACATCTAGTCATTTACCACAAATGTACAAGCAACTGCTGGTTCCCATGAGAATCACTCTTTGCAGACACTAAACTTAAAAAAAAAAAGGTAATAATCCAGAATGGCTATATCATGTGTGCCCTCCAGGATACTGTCTAGCATAACTTGACCCATATAACATGTTACCAGATAGCACAATGCCCTAAAGACAAATTGCACCATGCAGAATTCATATTTACGTGTGGTGCTATCACCGCGGTTGAGACTGTAGTACTATTGACTCTCTTACAATAGCAAATGAGTGAAAGAAGCTGCCTACTACCTACAGTTTTTGAGAGGGTATCTGGTGCTTGGCTATCTTACAGCAGTAATTCAAGCTTTATGCTTGAATGTTGACCAGAAACAAGCAGCTGAAAATCTGGGCTGTGAGTGTGAACCTCCTGCATCCCCCATTCCTGCTGAACTCCGCAAGAGCTGCGGATACACAAGCAATGCAGGATCTCGCCCCAGGTTTGCAGCAGGATGCGAGCTCTCAGGAACAGAGGTGTTTTGGTTGTGCACAGCACAGTTTGCCGGGCATCCTTTTCAAGATGCAGGCATGCACCTTCCATCCTTCAGTTCAGGATACAGACAGCCGTACACAGCCTCTGGCACACAGTTCGCTTCACACGGCTCGCGTGTCGCTGGGCCACACAACCCACATCTCCTTTTTCCACAGTGTGTGCAGGTGGTTCAGCATACATGAAGGAAATAACGCAACCAATGGCAACATTTCAACTTCACCTAATAAAAATAAATCACAGCAACCTTTCCATCTAAATTAAGGTGCTTATTAACCTTTGGGATCTTAAAAATTCAAGTTACACTCATGCACCTTTCATAGTACATATGACTGCCGCAATAATGCGCATGAAAAATATCAGGCAAATCTGTGATGACTGAAAAGTTAAAAAATTGCTCAGGCCTGAATTTTTTACTTCTGTTATCAATAGCTTAATTTATTGCAACTTTGTGACCTCTTCGAAGAAACAAACAAGGATTATAAATATAAGCGAGCACTAATATTGATATGTCAGCATTAGTTCTGATATTATTAACAATAGGCATGAGTGCATTATGCAGCAGAAAAGGGGGCTGAATTTTAATAGACATGTTAACAACATCTGTCAGCATTTATTGCCCTATTGTGACCACGTAAAGAGCCTTATTGGCAGAATGTGTAAGTGAGGAAATCTGCTACACTGTAGCACTGAAATATCACTCTGCTCAGGAGAAGTTAAGGTATTCTAATTAGAAAAATAAATAAACAAAAAAACAGAAGAAACATAGAAAGACTTCTCCAAGCCATGTCACATGGAGGAGAAACAAGTTCTGCAGCAAGCCAAGATTGTCTTCTATTCCTTGATTTCTGCATAAGATACTTATAAACATTTTTTATTATAATTAATAAAACTGTAGCCCACAGCGAGGAATGCAAGAACATAACAAAGAAATAAAAAGCAAACAAAAGAAACAAAACCACCCTCAGAACACAGCAACAAACTACATCCCCTCTCAGCAGCATCCAGAGGGAAGTACCCCACGTCCTCAGGCTCCTCAAGGAGATTTTGCAGAGCCCCATGATCATCCTTTCTGAATCAGAAAAATAGTTCTAACATCTAACACCAAGAAAGCACGCTTCTTTCTGTCTCTCTCTCCCCCTTTTTAAACTCAGCAGTAATCTTACTGCCATACTGGTAAAAACATCAAGCAGGCTTGTTTCCTGTTTCAATGTTATTCTTGAAGTGGGCTGCAGTAAGAATCTGATTTTCATTGGGCTATTATTATTTGCAGCTGCGCGACCTTTTTAACCCTCTTTTAAAAGTGACATTTCAGCCTTCAACCTCAAGCTGTCTAAATGTTACAAGGTTTTCAGTCCTCTGATTAACAGTGAAAAAGAACTGACGGGGAGGTGTATACAACAATGTGCCTAATACAGGTCAGTGCACCCATCCTGCCATTTGCACAAGTGAGTAATTACACTCTTATAAGCAACCTGTTTGTTGAAATTAATCACCTGAGCACATGCTTGCAAGACAGGTTTCTTCAGCCTGGTGTGACCAAGGCTGGTCACACTGAGATTTCCAAATACAAGTACAAAATACACAGTTGCTAGCGTTAGCAGCAGTATGCAGAGACACGAGCAATAAATGAAGCATCACCTATTTTTTAGAGTCATGGCCAAAACGTATAAAAAGTGAGAGGAGATGTGGTTATGCTGCACTTGTGAATATTAAAGAACCCCATCAGTGTATGCAGCATTTTAAACTGCTAGTCGTGGCTATTCAGTACAGCACTATTTATAGATAATTATGGTGTTATTACAGATGCTATTAAGACTTGTTGGTTTTAGAAGTGTAGTACATGCAGGGTTAATGCCTACGGCTGTTCCCAATATGCCCTTGCATGAGCAAAGCCAATTTTAAGTATCATTGCACCGAAACGGTGCATGGTGTTTTTCGTCAGCATGGGCTGTTCAGTGGAAGCGCTTGTTTTCTAAACTAGCATCATGCTTTCCACATGCACACATACAGGGCTCATTATCACAGCCCTGCCTGCTTCGGCTGCTACAACGAAGGGTCTGTTAGCATTTCCATTAGAAACCCCCTCATTTCAGGATTAAAGCATTTCCAAATGGTTCTGGATGCTGGAAAGCAATTTGTGTCTGGAGTCCCCAAGAAGGACTTTAATATGATGCACATTTGAGCTGGGGCTCGAGCCCTCACTGGTACTCCAGTGAAGTTTTTGTGATTTCATTTATGACATTTATATGTGGAAAAACACTCAGCTTGGGCCTTTATTCATTTGTTTTAAAAGAAGAGAGCCCCATAAATCTTTAGGCAGAGCCGAGTGCTCTCAAAAAGCGGTTGATGTGTGAATTGCCTCCACAGCAAGCAGCCTTCGGTCCTTTCCCCGTGGTTGGCAGCACTGCCGCCCAGCAGCAAGCACCCTCTGTGTGGCATGGGGTGGTGCCTCGCTAGTAGTTAGCCCCTTGCCACCTATGAAGTCACTGGCCACTGGCATGCTTCAGGATCATTTGCGAATGGAGTACCAAAAAGATGCTTGTTTCATGCTGCCAAACACCTCAGTTCTTTTTAAACAGCCACTGGGTTTGCTTACTGCCTGTCTGAACAACATCCAGTGCTGGGAAGGCTCCCCAGCAGTCCTAAGGTTTTGTCCCATCTCCCTCTCCAGGTATACCCATTTGCCTCCAGATCAGCTGAGGGAGAAGAGTTTTTGCTCCCCCGCTCAGTATTTGGCCGCTAAAAATCACTGTTTCTGTTATTAAGGAAAATCAAATAGCTGCCTCCTGCCTTTCTTCTGCTTATGCAGAGCTGCTTTCTTCTCAAGAAAGAAAGAGCAGAACTGGGGATAACTAAAAAAAAAAAAAGGGGGCAAAGATAGGAAATTTCAAAAGGGAACAAGAATGAAGTTTGTAAAACTCTGGAATTACGGGGGGGGGGGGGGGCGGGGCGGAATAAGCGGAAGAAGAACCCCAAAGGGGCTGGGGGCAAGGAGCCACCAGTGGAAATGGAAAACAGAAAGAAAGTGGAAGTGAGGACTGCAAACCACTGAGGACTGGGCTGAGGAAGAGGAAGGGAGTAAAAGGATACCTCTGAAAAAGAAACTCAAAATAGAAAGCAGATGACCTACTGCCTTCCCACGTAACAGCAGCATGAGAGCCCAACAGTGTATGTCATCCATGCAAGGTAAGAGTATTTAGTAAAGGGCACAATTTGTCCTCTACACTGGATGAGCTGTATCTCAAGTCCACTGAAAGTGCATGAGTCTAAATGATTATTCTACGCTTGTTGGGCTCTCCATTTCAGTATAGGAAACCCATCATGGATTTACTTAGTATAGAGCAAAAAGATTTGCTGTTTTACAGAAAAGACCATGGGGTTATTAAGCACAGGCAATAAAAGACAAAAAAAGGAAATAGGAGAATGGAGGTGGAGAGATAATTAAAAAAAAAAAAAAAAAAACACAAAAAAACCAGCACTTTTGAAAACAGTTCATGAAAGTTATCTCAGCACAGAAATATTCTATAGGAGAAATCAGATCTTTATAGGGAAAGATGGCTATTACTTCAACTCTGGAAAAACACTTTGAGGAATAATGTGGTTATTTTGCACTCCGCGATTGGCCAAACAGGGCTGGCCTGACCTGGAAGCGGCCCAGGCTTGTAGCTGTGCAACTGTCCCCCACTGATGGCATTTGCAGAACAACCCTAATACCTGCTCTCCCTAGTTACAAGTCTAAAACGACACGAGAGACCAGACTAACCTCGCTGACAGCACAGAGGTTTGCTCAACAGAACAGGCAGCAGCAGCAGCACAAGCTGTAGCAATATAACCACGAAGTCAAGCAATGCAAGGAAAAGGCACTATTCGACAATAAACATTTTGTACACAGGCAGACAGAAACAACACCTGTATCACTTCTCCATTTTCCCTACGTGCAATTTTTCTGCTAGCTTTTCAGTGCTGGAAATTCAACAGCTAACCCAGACCTACTCAAGTAAAACCAGTATCTGGGTCTACGGACTTAACATGCCAAATGTTAGGGAGAATGTCAAGTGCCTCTGGGTGGTCAAATAGCATCAGAATTTCATGTTTATCTCAACATGAATGAATACTGTCCTTGCTCTTCATCATCAGGAATTCAACTTAAGTGCTCACGTTAGAAGGCTGAGTTAGACTTCTGGATCTTGGGAGGAAGGGGAAAAGGGGGGAAAAGAGGGGGAAGGGCTATGTTAAAGCAGGATTCAAACAGATGCTTTAAATTGTCTGCTACAAAAGGACTCTCCACTATCTATCTCAAAAGTTTCAACATTCAGACTCTTTTGATCAGACGCATGTACGTGGTGATAATATCTGCCCTTACTTAAGTCACTGTCCATGTCACAAATTGTTCTTCACAAAGGGAGGTGGGGGAACTGCAAAACTACTGCAGTAACACAAGTGACAGGAATCTTGCTTCAAGAGACAACCACTAACAGCATTTTAAAGGAAGAACATATTTGCTCTGTTCCTTATGAGCAAGTCTTGGCTTCTCCCTGTTTGGGACACAGTCCCTTGGGGCACAGAATACGCACACAGAAGTTAAAACCACCATTAGCTGAAATCAATATTTACTACCAAACTCTTGAAAGATTTAAAGGAGAAGACACATGCAGAGAACACCATTCCAGGCTCTTACAGTCGTTATTAACATGGATCTGATAGCAACCACTCTCTCTCACTACTGATTTTTAGTGGGTTACACACTTAACAGCACTACAGTGCAATATTTGATGCCCTACCAAGTTGCTAACAACATAAGCACAGTCTGCTTAAAATTATATCTGCAGTTATTTTCCAGGCAAAAGGATAAAAAAGAACAGAAGATGCTTAGCCTGTCAGACAGTCTGCCCCAATTTTCACTCATCTCCCACAGGTTAATAGTATTAAGTGAGGTGGGTCCTCTGTCTTCTACAAACCCCTTCACAAACACAGCCCCATTCACAGAGCTGTAGAAGTCGCTATGCTTCATGTCAGTGGTTCCTATGCCAAGACCATTATCGTGGGTGTATGAAAGAAAAACAAAGAGTCTTCAGATCATCTTCACAAGTTAAGATGGTTCATCATGCCTATCGCTGTGAAACAAAAAAAACCCCTACTTCAAGGAAAAAATTCAAGTGTTATGCACTGGAGAGGATCTCCAGGAAGCCTGCAAAGGGCAGAGAAGGCAACTGCAACTGTGGCGAGAGATGAAGCCCATGAAGCAGAGGGTGTCAATGATGAACTCCCAGTAACATCTGGCAAATAAGCTAATCTTTTGGGACTTTCCAATGTTGGCAGATAAGCGTGTTGTCCGTCCTTTCAAAGGCTGACCTCATTTCTATCCTTGGGTTAATGGCATGCAAAGCTCTCTGCTACACCAAAGCTACACTTACTTTTTTCACTCTTCCCCCCGCCCCCAACAGTTATTATTAAACACAAAACAACTTTGCCTATTGTTGTAGTTTGCATACAATTTAATCAAGAGTTTTCCCTCCAGGAATAATATTGATGGAAGGTTTTGAAGGGTTGTTTTGTTTTTTAAGTGTACTGTAACTGCAGTATGCTAATTGCTTTGGTTTACGATACACAAATAGATAAAAGAATTCACCTACCTTCCATGCAAATAAACACTTGGATTTCCAAAGGGAAGGAATAAAAAAAAAGAAAGCATAAAAGATATCCTGGGGGAAACAACAACACAAGGCTGCTTAGCTGACTTTCATACCAGAAGCAGTTAGGGGCTTTAACACGAGCTTTGAAAATTCTGCCAGCCCAAATTTTCCTTCTGGTTTATTATATAGAATAATCCCTAAACCAGAACTCTGCAAACCAACTTTATACATTTTATGGAAACAACTCTGCAATTCTGTATATTTAAAATAATTTTAAATTAAGGTTAATCTCGCTTTTTACTTTTTTTTGTATCGTTAACATACAAGACAGCTTAAGACTTTCATTACCTAGAAAAATGAGGCCATTAATAACTCAGCTACAAGCCATTAATTATTAACTTTCACCAATTTTTAATTACAATTTTTAAAGATTTTTTTTTTATTGGAAACTTCTCTCTCTTCAAAATGACCAAAAAAATCCTGAATCAAACCTTCAACCTTCACTGTTCTTAGTATAAGATAAAATCCTCTCTCTGCTGAGAACACTGGCAGCCCGCACGTCCCCTCAGGCAGTACTCAGCATTAGAAAGGCTTAGACATTAAAAACTAAAACCTGCTCTTTTCAGCCCTGACAAATCAAGGGCAGGCTGATTTGCAGCACTTTAAACTTTGTACGTCCAAAGCTACTGGCAAGCTCCAATACATACACCTTATCTTCAGACACTTAGTTTCTCACGGTCATATAACGAGTTTTACTAACAGCAGCTTAAGAACTTATTTCATGTGAGTTTCATTTGGATTTAGGATTCTCCATATGTTTTTTAGGAATACAAAGATGGAGTCATCCTACTGTTAAAATACCTTCATTAAAATAAAAGGGTTTGAGTTTTGGAACCAGGTTAAAAAGCTGTTTCCAAATCATCCTTACTATTTGCATTGAATATAGCACAGCGCAACTGGACTTCAAAAGGGCAGAACACAAGTAAAGCAGTAAGCAAGGATTTGCTTGAACTAACTAGTAACTCAGAAAAAAAGATACACTCAGAGAAGCTGCAGATATTAAAACAAGAGTTTCTGTATTTTGGTGGCCCACTTACACATTACAACGAGCTCCTTCTGGAAATTTTTTGACAGACTGGAGGCTTTCATCTTATCAAAACAGTTAAAACTATGGACCAGAAGAAAAATTCACAAAAGTTAATGAAAGACTTTGGGGGGGGCAGGTATTTTAGCCTCAGGCTCCTGGAGTACCTGAAGTGACATCACTAATCATGGGACGTGTCCAGTGCAGGTATCATCAACAAATGATGTCCTGCTGCAGGCAGAGCCCTCCCCAGGGCTCTGAAATGAGGAGCCACTACGGAGGCCTGGAGCCAAGTGCTGCCCGGGGCAGTCAGGCTCAGCGCTGAAGCCCTCTCCTCTCCCCCCACTACACAGGCCACCGGCACAGAGGTCCCCGCAACACTGAAGGACTCCTTCCAGCTAGTGCTGGAGCGAAGGCTGAGGACCGTCTGCCCTGGCAATCCAGGTATCTGACTTGGAAAGAGCACAGGACGGCCCACAGACTGCTTGGCAGACATCCAAAACAAAACAAAAAAACCAAACCATTTTGTGCTGCTCCCCCCCCACCTTCCCGCAGACCCCCCAGCTTGGCTCTGGCATCCCCCTCTGCCCTGGATGTGTCCGCAACCCTCGGGTCAAGCTTCTCGACCATAAAGGACTGGACCCAAGAGAGGGGCTAACTTTGATGAGAATCCAACACAGGTCTTCAAAGAATTTTGTGCAAATATGCGCCTGCTCTGAGCACAAAAGCAGTGATCCCTATCTTCCCCACAACTCGGCCAAAAGCGGGAGTGCCCCAGAGGTACTCGTGAGGGCCGGAGGCGCTCCTCCAGCCTCCAGCACTAAAGACGCCCTGCAAATACATTTGCTACATGCAAGAGACAAACAAAAGTCTGCCTCCCTCTCCATACCCCAGAACAGCAGTTCAAACATCAGCATCTCAGAGGAGCCCCAGCATAATCGGAGGTGCCCATGCCCAGGGCTGGGGCTGCCCTGCTCCCTGGCTGGGGAGGTGGGATGGGTCCTGCCCTGACACCCCAGGAGCTGCCTGTGGTCCCAGCCCCCAAGGAGACCCCAGCCCCCATGGTGCCTGACATACACCTTTCCTGGTAGTCTCTGTTAGAGGGTTAAACAGCCCAAGGCACTTGTGGGAAGGCTGCTCAGCTGCTGGTCCCTTGGGAGCACTCCCACCAAAGCCATCTAGGGTTGGACCCAGGGCTCTGCAACAAACGCAGACAGGTACAGCTTGTGTACTTCCATCTAAACAGACCTCAAGCCCTACCTCAAGGAATGAGAGACTTGGGATGCAGCGGTAAAGGGACATAAATGCAGGCATTGCTCCACTGCCAGTTGACAAGCCGGGGACATCCGAGGCAGGTTGCCACTCTGCTCTTGACTAATACAGCTGCCGCAAAGCAAACTGCTACCCATGGTTGGGCAGGGGGATGAGTCTGCTTTCCAGAATCAATTGAAACAGCACCCGTCATTAGGCAAATGCACATGCAAACTATGGGAAACCCTCCCAGGAGCAGATAGGCAGCAGAGAGATCTGCTCAGCAGGCACTGAGGGGAGCTCTGCACTGCAGGAGTGAGTGTGCGTGTCTGTGTGCACGTGCGTGCAAATCTGTGGGGTAGGTGGGAGTGTGCAAAGGGACATTTCTTTCCCTCCTAGAGGGCTGCAAGTACCTCTCAGCAATACAAAAGTCTCCAGAACTCTTCTCAGAAGACTGCTGGACCACATTAAAAAAATCAGCCTTTCTGGCTGATGGATTATTGCCTCTGTTAAGGAGGCAGTACATCAAAATGAAACAATTCCCAGCCAGTGACTAGCCACAGATTTCTGGCAGTGACCAATCCATAACTACAAACAAGAATATTAAAAACCAACACATATGAAAAAAATATTACTTTTCCTAAAAAGAAGGAGGCAAAATAAGGAGAAATTCTCTGTAGGCTGTACATTCACAATCTGCGAACAACTCACAGCAACTTATAACATGCTGCAAGCGTAAAGCGGTGAAATTCAAACATCTCTAAAAACCACAGATTTGTAACTTGCACTTATGTAAATACACAGCTTTCAAGCCTCAGCCATCCTGGCCATAGCTCTTCTGGGAAAAATGAAACAATCTTGGCTGAGATTTTCAAGAGCAAGTGGCAATACTGAGCGCCTCCAGTTTTTAGGTGTCCAATCAGAAACACTTTAAAAGGCTTCATTTTCAACTCATGCTGCACACACCCTCTTCAAATCATATCCCTTTAGGGAATATTTATCTTAAAAAGTAAGCAACTAAGGAAGGGTCAGACACATATACACATTATTTTGTTCATTCTTCTCTCAGTATTCTCTCTGACATGAAGACGTAATACTGTGCCAAAATTATAGACAAGAGGCTAAAGAACACACATTTAAAGACTGATTTTTTTTTTTCAACAGCGCTTAATGATGCCCAAAATCATAATTAACTGCAAGGAGCTTTAAGTATCTTATATCTGTAGTTTCATCTGAAAAATCCTAGCTTACATGATCTATCCCAAGTCATGCAAAGTTGGTGGCAAAGCCAGGAAATAAATATGTATATATATTTATAGTTACAGTGTACTGCTTAACTACAAGATCATTATTTTGGGACTGGACTGCATAGACTGATCTCGCTTTTTGCATTTTTAATTAATATAATTTATCTCATTTTGAACTAGGGTGCAGAGAGTTATGAATAACGAATTCTTTGTATGAGAAGTTAAAATAGAATTTTAAAGAACTAAAAAGCTATCATCTCAACATATAATTGACTCAGTTTCTAAAAAGAGGATTTCATATATAGGCTGTTTTGATGGTCTAGCAAGCATATGAATACATAATTCCTTTGTGTGTCCCCCCTTGCAGGAACAGAAGATCACTGAGATTTGTACCAGGACAGCGAAAAAATACCCTTATTTTGAAAGTAATCAGAATGTAAGCGTTAACATTCCCTAATAATATAGATACTATAACCCACTACACAAAAAACCCAGAGAGCCATGATCTTTGCATACAGAATCACTAACCTTATTGCCATCTATATGCCTGTACACCAAACATGCTATCAATGTCTTGTCTCATCTGATCAGATCTATCTATACTTCAGAGTTCCTATGCTATAGAGGTAACATAATGACAAAATAAAGGTGTAATTGAGGTGGCAGAATTCCTGTGAAAGCAGATTTTACAGGTTAGCAGTATCAGTGACTGCATCCCATAAAGGGATTACAAGTGCGGGCTTCGGTGTCTGGAACTGCAGAGCACTTTTTGAAAGACGCTTTCATCCTAAGCGCTTGACAGACCCTCTCGGTGCACCGTCTGCCTCCGATCAGGCACCTGAGGAGGGTCAGGAGTTCTTCTCAGAAAGCCGTATTACTGCAGGATACTTCTTTCCAAGTATATGCTAGCAATATGAAGGCCATTAGGTCTGTATACTCTAGCTGTCATAATTTTGCATGACATACCATCCAACATTTTTATAGGTAAGGCTAGGTATTCCTCATAGAGAGAGCTATTTATATGAACAGTTTTGGATACTGACTAATGCTTTTGCATTTATCAATGCCATAAATAGCTTTTTGAATATTAATTCCACTTGATTTTCTTTCAGGACGGTTAGCGGCAATTATAAATAGGTTCTATTATCTTCTCATGTGTCAAAATGGACAAAGAAAATGCTTAACACCCATTTTGGTTGGATCACCCAAATAATACAATTCTTTGCATAATTCTGCAGAACAGAAAATGTTTGGAGAGCATCAAGAACAAATGGGATTATTGTGAGTCTCCTTCCAAGGACTACCATCCACCTCCTCTAGCAGACTCCTATGCTACACGTCCCTCCTTCTCCCCTCATGTTCTCCTTTCTCACATACTGTCTTGGTCTCACGTGAAGAAGCCTCTGACCTTGGACCATTCATTTTGCATTTACATACATAACTTTTTGTTTTACGCATTTTTGTATTACTTCATAGCATGCATGTGGCTGTAGTACACAATGTCTTAATGAACTTTTTGTTGTTACAGTGTTTAAAAAAATGAAGTCCTTCTCCAAGGCACTTTGATACTACACCAACACCTTTGGTATTGTCTTGGCTGGACTTTAGACCTAAGGAGTTGGCTCCTTTATGTAAACAACGGTAAGAAAAGAAGCAGCGAAATATCCCTACTCATGAAAGAACATCTGGGCTAATGAACAAATCTAAAATACAAGGATCTCTCCTGGTGTCACTTGACAAATAACAAATAACATATGTTGAGATACAGGCTGCACCTTCTATTTGAAGTTAATCTGGAAAAAATTTTACTGAGCATTACCTAGGCTATAACAGACATAGAAGAGCACAGATAAACACATCGAAAGCACATTTCATTTCAATTAATTGCTTGTGAGAAGTACTCACAGGTTGTCTAGCTTCTAGCACCAATGCTTAGCTCTTTAAGTAGACTCTACATTTTTCTTTATAGACTTCAATCTTAGGCGTACAATGGAGCAAATGAATCACTTTGGTAGGTAAGTATCAAAGCAAAGGAAAAGAAAAAAAAAAATCAGTCATTGTGGTCCTTCACACTAACAAGAAACTTAACCAATGTACTTCATTTTTTCAAGCAAGTTCTGTCTTCTTTTCTTAATGGCTTTCCCTAGCAACCTCATTCCCATTCTCCTATTTTCCTACTAAAAAAGAAAAGGGAAAAGAAACTGAAACCACAGTGAAAAAAGTATTTTGGGGAGGGTGTTTGTGTGACAGAGTTCAGGGGAGAATCATGGAAATATTTGGGGTTCATCCTCAATGCAGTCTCTAGGGAATTTTGTCATTGCAGATCAGCTCTTCTGTTCACGCACGTGACACAACTGACTATGAAATCCATTTTGCAGGAGTTGACAGGGCAATGTTAGTAAGCCCATCACAACTTCCAGACAGAGAACGCAGTCCTGCGACTCAAGCAGTGAAACCTCATAGTGGTGAAGTTCCCATTTTCAAGATCTGTTAGAGAGGTCATAGTGGATATGACTCTACATTTGGGGGACGGGCAGCAGGAAGCAAAGAAAATCAGACTACATGTATGCTGGCAAAGATCCCTTCTTTCCTTCATCCCTTTTCACAAAGCCTGTATAGCTCGTGCTTTTTGATGGAAGGCTTTAATTGTGTGATAAATCATAGCTGGTAAAACAATTATTTCTAATTTAAATCAAATCCCTTTTGGAGGGCTTTACCAGAACAGTTGTGCCTGCAGATCTCCAGTAAGCAAGCCTGGATAGCAAGACTAGTTCAGCCACTTGCTGATAGAGCATGAATGTGAAAACGCATATCCACCATGGACTGTGATTTTACAGTAACTTTTAAAGAAGCACGGCTAGAATATTGCAAGACTACTCATTTTGGTGTGTGAAAATCCCTTTGGTGTTTTCCAGTTAATAAGGATGAAAGGAGGGGAAAAAAAAAAAGAGACCAGAACATGGGAAAAAAATTATAGGGCTGCATAGGCAGCCTCGAAGGAACATGGATTGAACAACCTTTGAAGTACCCAATTCGAAAATGAGATCATATGAGAATTTTTTAAAGCAATAAAAGTGAAGACTCAGAAACAAGTGTAAGTTACAGCCTGAAGTGCTTTATCACAGCTTCATGAACCCTCTTCCATAAACCCTAGTAGTTTTAAAAGTTTATTTACTTCAAGGCAAAAATTGAACTGATTGTGGGGGGATGAAAGGGAGGGATCTATAGTTTCCCAGAGGTGTGTTGATAAATAAGGCCTGCATCTCATGACATCACAATCGTTACAGAAGGAGAATTGTCTCCTGCCAGCTTGCAAGGAGGCTCGGGGATAAGAACAAATACCAGTGCCTTACGTGCCTCTTCAACAAAACTCCTGCCCTCTGGAGAGCAAAGCCTTCAATTTAACAACATGCCTATAAGTATGTAAAATCACAAACTAACTTCTAAGTTTGTTGCCTCAAAAAATTATGCCTGGGCTAACGGTACGACTCTGCTGTGCCACACAAAATACCTGAGCTGATTCTGAGGGAACATGCCTGTTTACATGGCATGATGCAGAGACGGGCACAGATAACTAGCTCACATCGTGGAACTAATAGCAGCACAACATTGCTCTTGAGCTAATCAGCCATGTCTTTCAGTGGGGCTAACTAATCCACACACAATACTCTGCTGATGTGGATATGCCCCTTCCAGATAGAAATCTGCCCACCCATGCTAATCTGAGAGGCTTCTGTTTTGTATGATGCACACATAATCAACTTGACTTTAACGATCCTCAGCATCTCCATCTCAGTCAATCATCCCAGACTTCCTCCATAATCAACGGAGAGAAATAGGCACATGAACACTATCCACTTGACGTAGACATCCATACCGAGACAACAGGAATCATGAGATAGAATTGCCAATTTCTCTCTACTGACTCTGAAAGAAGCCTGGAAGATTAGCTCAGACACCACGTAAATGCCTGTATGTGGTCAGAAAAACTTCGGGTGTGGAGGAATGGGTTACCACAGCTGTCTGAGCTAGGATAACGCTGGCTGCCTGTCTGTACCGTGCCTTTAAACCTATGAATGGCAGCACACTGAAAAAAAAAAAACCGCATGACTATTGCTATTTGTATTCTTAAAGCAGAGATTAGAGAGAAAGTGATAGGTTAAGAAAGTGTCCAAGATGCATCTTTTTTTTTTTTGCAACCAGATCGTGTTTTGCTGCCAACAGAGCAGAAGGCTGGCTCCAATCTCCGCACTTCCATTCATGTGGCACCTCCTGCCCCCGGGACCGGCTGGAATTAGCAAGAGGAAATATCCCGCACCATCTCAGGGGAAAGGAGTGCTTTGCCCTCTGCACGGTGACCTGCCTGATCACGTAAGAACAACCCTCCAGCTGAGTATGTGCAGTCCTTCCTTAGGTGGAAAACAACTGTGATGCAGGACCCCAAGGCAGGGTGGGGTGTATCATGCTATGGGGCAAACCAGCGCAGAGACTGTCTAAGCCACTGAAAACAAGGCATGTTTTCTCATCCTTCTTTCCCCAAACTCCATCTGTGTTCAGATAATAGCTGTAAAAGATATCACTTTAGATACCGATTGAACTTGTATGCTATTGCATACAGAAGTTACTTTTAAATAGATTTAAATGATAACGTTATCAATATAACTTGTGTTGCGAAGCTGTAACAAATTCGTAACACTTAATTTCTGTTTCCAGCCTCGTGGTTTGGCTGCCACCAGGTTCTTCAAGACCCAAATTTTGTACCCTACACATGCAACTATTTGTTATGTAGTTTTAAAGTAACCCGCAGGAGCCCTGGGAAGAAACATAGCTAGGCAGCTGGAGGAGAGAAATTGTTCAGCTCAGAGACTTGCTCAGAGCCATTTACAGATCTGTCCAGACTTTACAAATGAGGTAAGAAATACAGATTTTAAAATTATACAAATGCTGAACCATTTGTTTTGGAAGATTTAGCAAAATGAAGCCTTTAAATTCAGTTCTTCAAGTTATAAAAGACTCCATCCGGGGCAGTTGTTATGGTAGGTTGACTTCATCCTTTAAGGCAACTTTCCCTCTGTATTCCTAAGCCCTGTAACACCCTGCAAGCCCCAAGGGCACCCCTAGAGCAATCTTCGGAGGAAGAAAGACAGAGAGAGAAAGTTGTCCTTGGATTTATTTAGCGAGAAGGAGGCCAAAGCTGGGACAGGGAAAAAGGTTTGCATAGAGTCAGAGCTTCGTGGATTTGTAAAATCATCCATGCACATGGAATATATTGAACCTTGAACCTAAACTAAGGTCAAGCAAGTTTAAGGCTTGATACAGATGTTTCACAGAACTCTGGTAAATGAAGGTGAATGTTACTGTTAAAGCAAGAGAAAAAACAAGCTATAAAAATGGTTGGTCGATTGTTTATTTTTCTTTTCAGTCCATTGTCGAGTTTACTTTGTCCCCCTTAAGCCCACCACTGGTATTTCCTGCATCTGGGTGATGACAGCAATCTCTTATACACCACATAAAACAGATTTAGAAGTTTGAAAGCCACTCCTGGCCTGGTTTCTCCCCGGAAATATATCCCTCCCGCACAAGGGAATATTTGCATTTTCCTCATTTGTCTTTAATTTATAAAAATACTGATTGCATTCTGGTGCACAAATAAAAAAAAGATAAATTCATTATAAGTGAAGTGCCAACCCCTCCATAACCAGTGAGAGAGCTTTTGAACCAAGATTACTTTCTTTTTTTTAAATTAAGTTACAGAACAATGCAAAGAGAAGTCCCTCAAGGAAAATTAAACATAATGACTTTTAAAAAAGATACTATGATCACTTGGTTTTAGCCAATTACTTTTCCTCCTTTGGCATGAATGTGTTTGAAACGGTGCTCTGAAAAGGGGCCAAGACCTTCCAAGTGTTCGATGCCATGATGGAGCGTAGGCCAATATGGAAGAAATCCCCTTTCCAAGCAAGTTCTGACTAACAGCGATAATATTATTGGCTCTGAATCTGGAATGAGTCTCAAGATTTGGCAAATATAGGAGAAATGCAAGTTTGGAAATAATTTGGAAAAGTTAAAAACTTTTAGATCCACAGTAAAATAATGCTGTAATAACAATAATAAGCACTTTTCAGTTGCAAAGAGCTTAGCATAAGTAAACTTTCAACATCAGAAGGTACGGAGGTGGTATTTTCTCTGTTCTAATGACAGGGCACATGAGCAAAGGGACTTCAGGGGAGAGATGGCATCAGTATCAGAACAAATTAAAACAAGAGATGATGGGCCATGAAGTCTTGCATTCAGAACAGATAAAAATGAGAGGCTTCAAAGTTAAAAATTCAAGGAGGGACAAGTTTGCAGAAAAGACAGGAGCAGTGTCAGTATTTTTGGTCTTCCCAAGCTAACCACGAGTAAGAGGGTTGCAGGATTAGCACACCTGCTTCTGTAAATCAGCTTTAAAGCTGGTTACTTCGTTTTCTCCACGTTCCCACTGAAGTCCCAGGAATCCTGCTTCCAGTTCCCCACTGGTTTGCACCTTGGGTAATCATTAGTGCCCTGATTCATCAAAGCGCTCGATTGCATGCTTAAGTTTCAGCACACACAAGCACTCTCAACTCTCAATTATCCACGGGTGGTTTAACCAGATTCAGTGGATTAACTATGCTACAGACAGAGAAACACTGTACCTGGTGCTACACGGGGCCTGTGAGGCTCTGGCAGGGCTCTGAGGTCAGGCTGGTGGTTCAAACGCCGCTCTCCTGCTTGAGCTATTATCATGAGACCAACGCAGACTAGTTTGCACCGTATCAAATTTAGCCCCGTAGGACTCAAGAGCACCAGGAAACATAGTCCAAAGACACCTGAGTAGCTCTGCCACAGCCAGGTCTGCATCAGTGTGGTTCACCGTGGATCACGCAGACCTGGACTGCCCTGCACTAAATCACCGCAGCATCCCTGCACCAGGCCATCCAGGGCATACCCAGTATGTAGGGTACCCCCATGCACCTGTAGGCCAGGAGATGAAAAGGAGTTGATTCCCATTGACTTTATTAAAACTGCCCACAAGTTCAGAAAGTTGAAGAGGTATTATGTAGGATTTTGCATTGACAAAAGTAGCAGGCTATTTTTTATTTTTTAGTATCTCTAATATCAATAACCAGCATCCAACATACTAAAAACATGGCAGCACCAGCCTAGTGGGATAGTTGCAAGGGAGAAAGTTAAAAGCAAAGACACATGCAGCTTTTAGAAACAGAAAGTACTGGCAACATGAAGAGATTCAGGCTACCAAAAAAGTTTGCTTTTCAGACAAAATGCACTGAACAGTCATAAGAGCAAGACCCGAATTTGTACAAATTTTTAAATGCTTTACTACTTCATTGTCCCATCATTGCCCCAGCCTAACAGTGAAGAGTATAGGGAAGAAATAGACAAAAAGTGAATGAGAAGATTATGTTTAAAATGCTGGAAATATTGGAAAAAATTATAAATTGTGTACAGTGAGTTCTGTGACCTCAAATAAAATGATACGGTAGAAAAAAAATCCAACCTGATGCCATGAGACATTAAGAAGGAATAGATGCTTGCATTAGAGAACTAAGAATGCAGCCATCCACTTCAAGTTTAGAGAGACAAAAATCATTATTTAGGGCAAGAGCATTTGTAGAACGATCAATAGAAGGAAACAAATTTAACCCAAGGTAAATATCTGCAAACAACACAGGCAGCTGAATTACACAGGGAAAGGATCAAAATGATAAATTCTAGTGAAGATTAAGTACATAGAGACACATTTGAAGAATTTTGAAAGCAGAACAAAGACAGACTAACTGAGATTGCTGGCACCTTGATCCCATGCACAGGATCTGGAAAGCATCAGGAAAGGCTGAAAGAAAAAAAATGCACAGACTATGGACAACTGTGGGAAACAGAACTGCTTTATACACTAATGCTGCAGTAATCCTGGAGAGGGGGGTGAGTAGTTCATGTAGTTGTACGGGCAGTGATTGAGGACAGAAAAATTCCCTATAAGAGGAGAATATATGACATGTAACTTAAGCAAAGACTGTCTGTGTACAAATACTATACAAGAAAACTATCAGCTATATCTGCAACTGTGCCACTGGATCAAACAACTAGCTAGATTCCAGCTGGGTTGCGGAGCCAGCTGCAACACGATCACTGCAATTGTGATGAGCAGCAATATTAGATGGGAGAAATGTGACCGAGTGCTGGTGATGCACGACGCTGCCAATAAGAACATCATGAAGCAAAAGATGCTATCATTTGGCATTTATAGTAGATGACTCACAGGAGTACCACCCACCGCTGGGCAACGGGGCAGACCAAGACACTGATTTGAATGCAATACAACACCACAACTCCTTCATCTAATAACCTGAGGATGAATAGTCACTGTGGGTCGCGCAGTGCTCTGGCTGAACACATAAGCTAAGTTTCAAAGACAAGAACACCTAGAAAACAAGGTAGAGTCAAGCAAAAACAAGCTAAAAATGCAGAGTTTTTCATGCTTTAGGAGAGCTGCTGAATCCAGCAACCCTGCAAAAAGGCACTGTACCTGTAGAAACTAGTAAAGACTAGATCAGCCACCTTAGCAAAAAAGAGGAAAAAAAAAAATCAGAGGGTGTACACCAATTAAAAAATGCTGAGAAAAAAGGTACAGTAAAGAGGTCAAAACCCATTAGCACCAGCTGAGGCAATACTACCAAGATATATCCAGGGCATCGTTGTTTATGGTGATAAAAGTAGGTCTGGCACATTGCCTCATCTATTGGCTACCAAATATAAACACCAAGTGCACCAGCCTTGCCTACTGTAAATTGGACCAGACATGAGAAGAGACTCATGCCTTAGTGTTGCTCTCATTGTAGAAGATGTTAAGGAAGAGGCATTTCAGGACTGTAAGAACTGGTTTCAGTTATTCCTAAACAGAAGTGGAGTAGGAGGCTGAGAACTGGTAAACTGAAATGGAAAAGCAATACGACTTCCTGCTTTGGACATGGGGACTCAATGCTAAATCCTAAGAAATCCAAAACCTCCAAGAAACTACCCAGACACAAGCGGGCAGAGTGTTTGACCATCGTTCCAGATTTGATATGCATCAGAGATGTGATGCTTGTACTCAGTTAATATCCAGCAATGCACAGGGAGTGGGGGTGGCAGGGAACCTGGAAGTCAAAGCCTAGATAGTGAAAACAGGCAAAGGAGGCCATGAGATGCCAGCTCTAAGGCACTACAAGCATGAGGAGCAGCCAGAGCAAAAACATGAAGAGGGAAGCCCAGGAACAGAGCTAGCAACCCACAGACTTCTGCTAGTAATGCCTAGCGGACACAAAAAAAAAAAAAAAAAAGAGCATGTCAAATTGAGAAGGATCTAGCAGCTAAGACAGACTAGAGCAATCCCAGCAGTTCACTCCTAAACCATGAACGGGCGCCTGGTCACCAGTCATAAGTGAGCAACAACCCAGCCTCCCCCAGATAAACAAAAAAAACCCCAAACCCACTTGTGAGATCACCCAAGTGACTACAGCTCATGCATACAGTTTATGTGCACCTGGATTTAATGATAGCCAAAGCTGCAGTACTCCTGTAAATAGCTATCTCACTAAAAGTAGCTTCTCTTAGCAACACGGTGTCCACCCATGTTAATACCCAGAATATTGTACATGAAATACCCACATGCTCTGTAGTGGCCACTGCCCCTTCACAGCAGGAGTCTTTTCCCTGTTTCCCAGTAGTATGTTTTGTATAGAAGGGGAGAGCTATAAAACAAAAGGGTTTCTCTCACAGTTGTCCTTGTTGTAGCCAAATGCGTTACCATCATAGACCTACTAGCAACTGGGAAATCAACGACAAATACTGCAGTCATTACTCTCCTGTATGTACTGCACTCTATGTACTTGTTTACATGCTGTACTTGTTGGTATAAATTTGTTTACATACTTTTGTATGTAAACAAATCTATTTCCTACAGTAAAGTGAATAATTATACCTTTTCTTGTGCATTGCTAGAATATAAAGTTTCTTAGGTGTGTTAAGGGTCCTTATTGGTGTATATGGTAGTACATGCCATGAAAAGAAAACTATGCAGAGCAACTAAATATTCACCAATAAAAGCACTCACTACAATTGCATAAAGTTTTTCATAGAGAGAAATCTGGCCTACAGCAGCAGTACATAGGTCTGAAGCAAATAATACCTTTCACCAACTAAGAACTTACAGCTCCAGCTGACCACAGGGAGAGCGGTGTATGCCCAACACAGTACCTTCAATTTTCAATCATGTGCCTGACTTCACTTTGAAGTCTCACATTCAGAGTTAACAAATTTCCATGTATACTAAGTAAATAACATTACCAAAAGTACATACGCACATATACGTAGTCTGCTAGAATGTCAGATGATACATATTCCATGTTCAAACTGGGCATAGTAATAAAATATGCAAATTACTTCACAAAAAAAAATTAAACTCACTAGGAAAAATTTTCAATCATTTTCAGCATGGGCCAGCTGTTAGGATTGTAATTAGACTAAAATGTAGGTGTTACATGCTTCAGAGCAGCAGTTATGCAAACACCAGCAGTGCAGCTGTAGGCTGGCTCCGGCGAGTCCTCTTTGCAGGAAGCCAGGACTGTACGTTGCCAGAGCTCCTTCGGAGAAAGGCTTCCAACACTGAGCAAGTGGGTGGTGGATTTACAAACTACAATCTCTTGACGTGAATGAATAACGTGACTTTACACTGGTGAAGAATATGACCCCCTCTCTATCCCACATATTTCTACCTCCCTCTTCTCCAGAGCTGAACCCTGCAAGCAGACTGGAGTAACTGCAGCAGGTAATTATGTGTTATTATTGTTGCATTAGAGTGAGTAGCTATTCAGTAAATTAGTACGTGATATTAACTAACCCTATTTGTTTGAAGAACACAAGAATCAGCCTCAAAGTAGCAATTAACAAATTATTCCTAAACAGGTGTCACTTAAAGAGTAAGTCAGGCTATCATTTTTCTGTAATTCACCAGTAAAACGCTGACTTCTTCCATACAGTAAACACAATTTAAGCAGATGGTATGTTCTCAAAAGGCACGAGACCTAGACTTAAATAAATCAATGTTGTTGGATGTGAAGCCTTACACTGATAGTCAGCAGAATTTGTGGAGCATCTCCTTAAGATTTAGGAATGATTTACTACTGTGCTGAGAGAACAAGCCCAAGATCTAAATCTTGCTGATTAAACTCCATGCACTCCTGGGGAAAAAACAGAGATCTTGTTTGTCTATACAAAATAATCACTGACACCTCTAATGCTCTGTTCTTTTAAAGAGTAGCATACTATCACAAAAATACTGGGATCCCTGTTAATGTATGTAGTATTTTTAATGCCCCATGGCAGAAACACATTAATTCGTTGCCTTTTAATCTTGATCTTGCAAACGCTCGGTTCTCTGTGTAGCTCCGCTGCTCTTCAGAGAGATTTATATACATCTGCCTTTGAGTCCCTTGAGTTATTGCATGCTTGCATATATGAACCAAACAGACAGATTAAAGATTTTGCTTTAGACCAAGCATTGCTGCAGAAAGCACAGACGGAATGGATGTAAAATTTACATAGGAGAAAAACGCTCCGAGTTCCTAAAATTAACTCAACAGCTGTCTTCATAAGCCACATTTCACTGGGTTGTTTTGGGGTTGTTTTTTTTTTTTTAAGAGAGCTTTTTCATAGCAGGTAACATTCGCCTCTGAAACAGCGTTGATCAATTTTTGCGCGCGTGTTCGCGTATACGCTTCAGGCTCTCGCAAGCATCGTGGGGGAGCCCATCCCACAAGCTCCCCGTCCCCGGGAACGAGAGAAGCCGCCGCTCCAGATGCGATGCGAGAGCCTCTGCCCGGGCCGGGCCGGGCCGGGCCGGGCGGGGCGGCGGGACCGGCGCGGGGCTGGCGGAGCCCCGCCCCGCCCCGCCCCACCCCGCCCCGCCCCGCCGCCAGGCGCGGGCTGGCAGCAGCCTCTGCTGGTGAGTGCGGGCAGGGAAGCGGCCCAGCCCGACAGCGCGGGCACGGGAGAGGGGCTGCGCTCACCACGCACCGGCAATCTAGCCGGGATTTAACGCTGAGTCGGGCTACGCGAACCGAGGCTGAGCATCTTTGCGTCTGGGGGGGGGAGATTGGCGGGGGGGGGGGGGGGGAGTTACACAGCATTAAGTACCGGCAAAAGCACGCTCGCAATGGTGAGGAGCGATAATTTGCTTCGAAGCGCTATGATTTTCTTCCTTCTGACTATTTAGAAAAGAACAGGAGAAGTTCCTCTAGGTTTTCAAACTTTCATCTAAAGAAACCTGTAAAAGGTAACCAAAAACTATGTTTAGTGATGTGAAGTGCGGGCAGATGCGCATAGCCTGCGGTCACTCTTGAAGAGCCTAGACAGCAAAGACAACCAATACCGACTTTACTGGATAGACTGCAACAAATTACAAAATATACATATTAATTTTTTTTTTTTTACAGAAACCACATGACTGAGAAGAAAAGCCCTCACATAGAGGAGGAGAAGATGCCCTTATATTGGTTTGAGGCAGAAAAAAGCGCTAGAGCCCACTAGAAGTTGCTGGAAAGTAAACCCAGTCCCTAACACCAACACACTCACTTGCTGTCTTAATTTGCTGGTGTGAAGAGTTGCTGAGTGAAGATCATTTTCCAATTGATGTGATCAGTATAAACAATTTTAGCCTTCATTACCCACTATGTTTAGTTTTTCATGAGAGTATTTTTCCAAGCCTTTGGAAATGCAGAAATTACAAGCATCTTAGAGCAGAGTCCCAGCACAACAGCAGAAACAGCAGCAATCTGATTTAATACCGTACCAATTTACTGCAAGATTTTTTTATCCAGCTGGCACAGGAGAATCACCTAACCTGAATAATTTATTCCATAAGAAATCACAATCACTACACAACCAGGTAAAGAGAACGTTAAAAAATTAAAAGCGTTCAATCATCTTGAAAGAAAATTTGTTCTAATAGGCAAAAAGTTAAAGTATAAACAACAGTATTGTATTGTAAATAGTGTAACAATGTTTACAGCCAGAAAAGAACTTGTCTTTTGACACAAAACACCTTCACTGACTTACTGATTGATCTGAGCTCGCATTTTCCCTTTGCTTTGAAATTAAAGCCAATGTTGTTTTGGAGTATTCTTTTCATGATAATAAAACCTACCTTATCTTATGGCAAATGAACTTTATCCTGGAGATGTGGGAGGGGCTGAGAACATCACTGATTGGGAAATATCACATTTCCGCACTTTCACCCCTCTTCCAATTCACCTGGGGCTGTTTCCTCCGAACTTTTTTCAGCAGCCTTAAGAGACACAGCACAGGAGGCCACCAGAAGACGCTGTTCTAGGAGCACAGAGCTGCTCTCCTTGTGAGCATGGCCTGCTAGAAAGGAAAATCCCATATTCCAAACTGGGTCTAGCTCATGGGGAAGGAATATTCACCTACCTACCTCAACTCCTACCACAACTGCATACCTCCGGAAACCTGCAAACACCCCTTCTGCTCTTGTAAGCTGGTGTTTCCTGTTAGAAACACTGTAGCACACCATGTTTAGACATAATTTTGATGACCCTAGATTTGGGGGAATTCCCTGATATACGTGCCACAGCTCGTGCTCACGCAGGGAGCCCAGGCAGACCGCTTACCGAGAACGTTACAGGAAAAGGAAGGGCAAGGGACTTGCCTTCCCCCTATCCAGCAGGTACCAGTGAAGGGAGGACAGATGCATCTTCCTCAGCAGGAGCCAAATGAGTGGCAAGAGCTAACACAGCCCAAACTCTTGCTGAAGAGCCTCAGCTGCCAGCAGGTCCCAGGTTTCTGCTCCAGCTGATGCAACCGGAGCACGTGGTCCACCATCACTTGAAAAAACCATACCCACGGTGACACGCAAGCTCCCAGCTAGGCTAAATAGACCTCTCGTTTCCAAGTTTGAAGCAAAACTTAGAATGAAAGCAACGATTTTGGACAGAAAGCCCTGTAGCTGCTTTTTTTTTGGTCTCGTCATACCTACATGTGGAGGGGAGGCAATGAGCTGTGAATTTCTCAACTGCTAACAGATTTGTAGCTGTAATTTCATATGCATAAAGTTGACCGTCACACAGGTACCTTATAGAAAATCTAAAATGCATTTAAATTGAACTGAATTCTCCCAGCCAGGCTATGCACAAACAGAAGTTAACAGTCGAGAGAATTCATCTTCTCAGTCACCACACCCACAAGGATTCATTAGGCCTTTTCCTTTTTGCTTTTACCTCCTCTAAACTTCTTTGACCTTTACCTACCACTCCAAGTACTCACTCTCTCTGTATTTACAGCTTCACAGTCTTCTACATTTAATAAGGGGTTTGGTAGTTCAGCGGAGAGACTTTCCAGCCACCAGACTGGGGGCTGGACGCAAAGCTGCGTGCCACCTAGAACTCGGCTAACAGAACTGCCAAGCAGGAGTCTGGTTTTAAGTGACAGTTTGCACATCGTGCAGAGGCTTCTGTCTCGTCTGAGGCAAACTGTACAGTCCATGCAAACTCGCCTTCCAGCATTAATGCAACAAGAATGGGACATATACTGTTTCTAACACTGATGATATTTGAAAATCTTGAGTAAAAGGAAGCATGAAAGCAGATGTGAAGAGAGAGAAAGAGACAGCGTCAGCCTTTTTTCTCCCACACTACAGGCTCTGCATCTTTTTTTTGCAATTGTACATGGAATTCCCCTTTAAGTCAGTGCAAGGTTTTACACTGATGAGCAGAAGGGCTTTTGTGGCTGGTTTGGGGGGAAAATAAAACAAACAAACGATGCACATACACAAACTTCTCTGACAGAATGTAAATCAGATGTTATTCATCAACTGTGAGTTATCATATCAGAGTCAAAATAGGGTAGAGAGGAAAGTAATTCCTTTCTATTCTGGTAGCACCTTATGTTGGTGGCTGGAATTAAAAAAGCACAAATCTTAATACTAGGATTGTTGTACTAAACTTGTATTAAGACTTAGGTTTACTGTAAAAGGTCAACAGTTTCTAGCAGGGATGGATTCCACCTGCGGAGGCTGACTTCATGGCTTTTTTCAGAGCCTCCACAAAACCCAAAGGCTTTGAGAAAGAAGCAGATTTCACCCTGCTGTTGGCTAGCTCGACCCTGGCTCTACCCCACCTCCTGCCTCCGAAGCCCCCACTAGACAGTCTTCATCTCTCTCACTCCAAAAATGGACCAGAAAACTGGCTCCCAGCTCTTCCACCTCTCTATTAGTAAGGAGTTGTTTATCCCTCTCCTGCTCTGCCACGTTGATGCATCAGTCACCTTGGTCTCATTCTCTAGGGTTCAGTCTCAAAGAAACATTCTGCAAACACCTGCTCATCTGAGCAAGGACAGAGCCCTTACTTTGCCCACAGGATACAGCTTTTAATTTTAACACTTAAGCTGAAGGCAAATTCGCTCAGTAAATTACTAAATGTCCAGCTACAAAGAGTTTGAACCGAAGGGGGAGATGCAATTAAAAAATAAAATCAAAAACACCCCCCCAAAAAAAATCAAAAAAGGACTTGTCTGCATGCTGAAAAAATAAAGAGTGAGTTTGGGAAAAAGGAATATGCCACGACACTCCTACATGTAAATTCTTAGTGAATGAATTTTTGGGAGGTTGCTGACCTGGGAAACAAACAGAACATCAGGAATCATAACACGCCGAGGAAACCTCTTTTTCATCTTGCAGAAAGTTGTTTTGCCTTAGCAGTATATATTTTAACCTCTATGTGATCATACTGAAAAAAAAGCATTACTTCTCTTCATTTTTCATTTCCTTGTTTGAAGCAAAAATAAGTAATATACATTTCACATTTACACCCTGCTCTCCCTATATACCTTTAGATATTCTTAAGACAGTTATCATGCCTAATTTCTGCGAAGGGCTCAGCCCCAGCTGCCCGTGCCATACACATACGGTAGTCATGTGGCAATCGGTTCCCATTAGGTAAATCAAATTTAAATTCTATCCCAAGACAGAGCACCTCAGTCACTGGCTGCATGTGGTTAACTGATAGACTCTGGACAGAAAGTGAAAGCTATGTTAGCAACAAGTTAGCCTGGTTTTCACTGTCTGGAGATGAGAGGAAAAATCCTTATGATTTATTGTTAAGCCTCAGATAGTGTTTTTTTTCCCCTGTACTATAGCTATTTGCATCTGAAAGGTATACCAGCAGTTTTTGTAGGTTCTACATGTACAGAAATCACGAAGGAGCAAGCTGTGGTAAGTAACTGATAGAACCAGACTAAAAAAATCATCGTCCTTCATTGACAAAACCCCAGACTGAGATATTTCAAAGTTCCCTAGAAAGACTTTTCATTCATTTTTAGAGGATGCATGCAGATAAATTGACCAGACATCTTTTTTAAATTGCATTTTAGATACCTCTGGGATCTGTCTAAACTCCCCTGTATGATTTCTCAGCTTTTTAATTAATTTGGGAGAAAATATGTTTTGTCTAATTTCTAAGATTTTGTATGTCAACCAAAAGGATCTTGTAGTTGCTCTTTTGACAAAGTGAGATTTTGCAATCTGTTTTTTCAAATCAGAAAGAGGTAGCTTTGCATCTTAATTTGGTTAAAGAAACAGACAACACCAACTCTCATTTAGAAGATCCTGAACTCTGACAGGAGGGGTAACCAAATTACCAATTCAATTCTTGCAGCAGCAAAAGGCATTAGCATTGGTCATAAAGCTCAACTAAATGGATCATACAAAAACTAACAGCCTGAAATCCTGTTACCCTTGAAGCTGACAGCAAAAATCTCACAAATTCCAGTGGGTGCATTGGTAGGCTACAACCTTGACAGAGAAACAACCTGGAGCTGTGTAATGCACGTAGTAACCGCTTTCCAAGGATGTATGCACGTAGTAACCACTTCCCCAAGGACGTATGTTATCTACATATGATCATATCCAGTCATAAATGTAATTTTCTTTGCACTGTAGAGGAGGCATCTGAACTGATTCGCAGACGGTGCTGCCAGAAGAGATGGACAAGCCACCAAGAGACTCTACAGCAGTCTTCTAATAATGGCTGCCTTTTACAGAGCCTGACCTCTTTTCACCTTGTTAAAAGCAGTAAGTAGTAAGTAATAGATCTTGTCAAAGGTTACTCTGTAGAATAACCTCTGGAGATATTAGATAGAGGTGTCCAGAGAAATACCACAAAAAGGTGCTGACAAGGAAACCAAGGGGATTATGATTAGGAAGTGTGAATAAGCTAAGGTTTCAAACATACTCAGATTTTGGTTAGAAATGCTGAAGTACAGGAAGGAAATGTTCTACATACCATCAAGCCACCAAAAAACACACTTGAAAAGACAAGTTAAAGAGCCATCACATGGAGATTAAATACTCCACATGATTTAAGAAAAGCTGCAAGAAATGCAATTCCACACTTAACTAGAATAAGCAAGAATTTCTTCCTCCCCAAAACCCAGTATGTCTCATGACAAAAATTGAGAAACTAATTTGCTCAAAGGCAAACAAAAAATCTGTACCTATAAAACGTTAATTGTTCCTTCAGCTCCCTTTTAATCCATCCTTGAATATTCAAATTAATCTAACCTTTTATCAGAACTTCCACCAGAAAATTCCCAATAATAGGTTTCCATTTAAGACCTCCACATTTCCCCTAAAGAAGAAATAAAAATAAAAGACCCTAAAAACCTAAGCCAGTAGCATAACCAAGAAAGACTATTTCTCCATTTACTCCAATTTCTGAATTTAACAATTATGCAATGATTTAATTGAAAAAAATTCCAAGGTATTTCTGACAGAGTTCTTAGAGGACAGCCTCCACTAAATTTATTCTCAGTGAAGTTGCCATACAAAGACTTGGTTTATTTCAGCCAATTTTTTCTGATCCCATCAGTTGATTGAGCCAATTTTGCACTGCCCTCCAGGGAAGGCAGTCATCTTCTCTGTCCCAGTCAGATCAAACCAGATCAGACCAAGTCTTAGGAAATATTTGGGAGATGTGGCCAACAAAAGGCCTCCACTAAGCCATCTGAAGTTCTCAACCAACACAGCTTTCCAGGAGCTTGCCCCTGTTTTACATGCACAGCGTTATATTGTGCAGACAAGAAAGGTAAAGGGACCCAAGCCCCCTAAATGGAGAGCAGACAGACAAAGATAGATAAACATAAAAATGTTTGCATCAATCTGAAAGACTTTATTCAGCACCAAAAAAAAAAGATTCATCTCTGAAAGATGTAGTGCCTTGTGTCTTCCTCAATGTAAGTCAATTTTCAAAGGAGATGTTATCTCATTTTGAAAAAATGTTGAAATCGAGTATTTTGACTTTTTTGCATATTTTCCTCCTCTTTCATTTTGGCTGGAGCTAGTCACAAAATTTGATCTGTAACTGTGAACCCTTTCAGGCCTCCGCATTTTTCAGTGAATTTCTTCACGTGAAAGTCTTCGGTGAATATTTTTTTTTCCTCCAAAAAAGTCACCAGCCCGTCTGCACAAGACGGATGAACTCCCCTCCAAAGCTGCTGCTCACAGGACGCCCACCTTACCCCTGGCAACTGCTACTTGATTTAACTCAGGATCGGATGGGGCTGCAGAGAAACCCTGTGGCCCAACTGTCTTCTCTGCACAACGGCAAGGAAATCCCCTCTGTGCTAAATATGGGGCTTGGCAAGAGACAAGAGGCTCTGTCAGGACCTTGCCACTTTAGAGGCCATCTCACATACGCCATACTTGAGAGCACAGATGGCTCTAAGCAGAGTTGGTCGTTAGATGGAGAAATAACCAAATCACCAAAAGGATGACGCTTTTTTAGCATATATTTTGAAGATGGCTATTAGGAAGGCACTGGGTATATGAGGAAAATGCTATCCGCAGAATTATAAAAGGCTAAAAAAGTACCGCTATTTGCATTTTCATTTAACTCTTTCACAACCAGCCTTTATCAAAGATCTGTTATTTCCATAGCACTGAGCACTTGCTTTTACCTGTTTCTCCCCAACAATAAGCTACACAGTTTATCGCTGTGTATCATTTACTATGTACGCAAGAGTCTATCTGTACAAACCAGCTGCCTGATTGCAGCCTTGGTTTTGCTCTTAAAATTCTGCGATGTCAGGCTACAAACGATCGATATTTTACAGAATGTGTTCTCCATGTGATACCTGCCCATTTCAGGTGCTACACAGCACTAAAGCCTCTGTAAATGTAGACATGGGCATTTCCCTGTCCAGTATTTTCTAAGCACCGGAGCCAAGTAAGAGATTTGCTTGAAATCTGTCTTGGGCTTTCTGAAGGCACCTGAACCCTGGTGGCTGGCAATTTTATTAGTGGGGAAAAGCATGAGGTGGCTTCCACTGCCTCATTCGCACCTGCCATGCAGTGCGTGCTCCCACAGCATGCAACATGGCCACACGGCCCAGCACCACTCCCAATGCTGCATCTTCCCCCGTTTAAAGAAGGGTGTTTCCTCAAAAGAAGAGATACAATAAGGAGCTCATCATATACAGTATGCCAAACAGAAACTTCGCTGCAAGGCATCCTCAGTAGATTTAAGCTATCTATCTGAAACCAACATAGCAAATTCAAATTTTTTAAAAAATAAATCTATTTCCGTGACTAGCTTGATAAGACAGTAATCATCATATCTCTTATTGTCCTCATTAAAAATTAATTTAGCATTAATTGCAATGCTCAAAATATTTCTCCTAAGCTTATTCTGCCCCTAAAAACTTTCAGTCTGCTGAAAAGCATTTGGCTGACAGTGCACTGACTAAAAACTCTGAAATGAAAACTGGAAGACTGACAGCCTAGAAATACGCTGTCTTAATATTTTGGAATACCAGCTTTTTGGCAAGAAAAATTGTATAGAATCAGACAGCACGAGAGAGAAAATACAAGACGTAGCATCCTAACTGCTACAGAGGGAGCAATGTTTTTCAAAGTGTTTCCTTGAGTATCCTGCAAGCTCCACTCAATTTAGATAAACCAGTAAGAGGTTCAAGTGTAAGGCCACAGTATAGCAGTAAAATAAACTATCTGGAACCCCTAAATTTTAGGGTGTTATTAAGTTGATTGACTCATCTGGGATTCATTGACTTTAACTGTTTATGTTAAAAAAAATCCACTGTAATTTTTCACTGAGGAACAACAAAAAAAAAAAAGGTGGGGGGCATGCACATTGTTTGATAGTTTATTTTTCACAGCACCTTTTTGACCACTCATAGCTGCATTCATTAGTCCCAAAACTTTTTAGTTTAACACTGAGGAATAAAAAATAATTCGTGATAACATTAAAGATCACTTTCAATAGAATAAAATAGGAAGTTGTCTCCTTATTTTGTGTAATGTAACAGAGGCCAGAAATGTTTTTCTCCGAAGCAGGATTTTTGTACTGTTAAGGTATGTGCAGAATATCAGCTCTTATTGTCACTCTTCATGTTGAAGGACTCCTTGAAGGCTACAGAATTAGAGCACGTACTTTTTTAGCTCTCTATTGAAGAGATGGAGGGTATCTCGATCTTTAACAAAGAGAGCTTTTCTCCCAAGAACTTGCTAGGAGTTTGAATTAATGAGGAATTAAGTTTCATCTCAGCAGTTTTACTAAAGTTTGGAGAAAAAGGACACAATGCCACTAGTCCCCGAGTGCCCTCAATGCCCATTGACTTCAATGGGGATTGAGACAGGTCCTCCTTTTAGATGACACAGCACCTTGCAGAATTAGATCCAATCCCCCTCCCCTCCTCCTAAGAATGTCTTTTTCCCACTAGCTGCCTGATTTTTATTTTGCTTTGACCAGAGATGAAATTCATGTGGATGTTTTGGTGCTGACAACCTCCCTGTCAAATTATATAGTGACTTCTCATGCTAAAACTTGTTTGTTTTCACACCATCATCACTGATGATCTCAGCACAGCAGCGCTCCGAGAATAATGGTTTAGTCAAACGCAAAGCCAGCAGAAGGAACATAAAACAATGTGTGCTTATATAGGGCCTACATAAATAGTGCTTTTTTAAAATGTTTGGCAATGAAATAATAGTTGTGGGTTTGTTTCATTTTTTTTATAAATTAACCTCTGGATTGTTAAGGGCCCGGAGAACCTTTCCACACCAGAGTGGTTATAAGGCCTAGAACTTTTCATTACATCCTCCCACAAAAGATTACATGCAGAAGTTGCCCATTGTGTGCCATTAATAAACAACTGTGGGCCATACTCTCACTCCACACAGTTTCAGAGAAGTCAATGGATTTATACCAATTTCAAAAGTTACAGAGCTGACCCCACATATCGTGGATCAAATGAAGAAAATTGGAAGCGCGTGTACATGATTAGGGCTGGGGGAGGCGGGGGCTGTACACCGGACACTGTCTATTTATCACTCTTTACGACGTTTTTCTTATTCAAAATTCCCTGTTGATTGCTGTTTAAAAAAATCAGAGTAGCTCAGGCAGTGATGAGATTTTTCCCAATTTCTGAAAGACTTTGTCTGCTCTCATTCGCAGGTCAGCTTGGGAACTGTGCAAGATGCTCGACTGGCCTGGGCCTTGCTTTCCAGTGCTGCAAACAAATACTTCAATTTATTAAAACCGCAGGGCTACACTGCCTTCCCACTTCTTTCCCCCTCCATCTCTTTTTCTTTTTTTTTTCCCCAAAAATGAAAAAAAAACCACCACAAAACTCCACAAATAAAACATAACTGAAGTCTATGGTGTTACTCCCAATTCACAGCAGCATCGTTAAGAGTGAAAATGCACATCATATTTAGGAGCAGAATTATATCCTGCGATGCCTAACTGAAAACCTTAGTGGGCTTTTCGTCTATGATGTCGTGCAAGCCTGAGGCCAGAGTGGTGACTGTCACAGCCAAAGAGACACAGACAGATAGATGATGGAGAGTGCAGACTGCGCACCCACACATAAAGCGCATGAGAGGAAGGAGAGTGCACGGAAGGAATATTAATTGAGCACAAAATAAGTATTCTCAATATCCCCCTGCCCCCTTAAAAAGTAGTCACAAGATGAGGACAGCTACAAACATGTTCATCTTGGGGAAACAGCCGTCCTTAACGTGACATGTCAGGCTATTACTTTAATAATGGGATTTGCACAGCGCACAACTGATAGGCTACGTTCAGAATAGACCCTGTGAATCTAATTTTCTTCTCAATGAGTGTTATTGCAGTCGGTAACTCCACAGATTTCAATAGAGTTGCTCCAGATTTGTATCGGGGTGAGTGGAGAATTAGGCTCTACTATGATATTTTTTAAATCCACAAGAATGTAATTCTCCTTACCCAGCCATAAAACCCATGGCTCTTTTGATCCTTTCTACTTTCGTAGCAAGTTATTTAGAGAAACTTGTCTTTTAAAGATTCACATCAAAATAGTTAAATTACTGCTTTCTCTCACTTTTTGTGATAAACCAGCAATTACTCGAATTTAACCTATTTTCATGCTTGAGTCCACACGCTGCTTTCTTAGCGCTGAAGAATGAAAGAGCAGTACGGGAATCGTGGAAAGTGGTTTAGTTTTTACATCATTCATTTTTTCCCCACTGTCTTTTTTAAATACTTTTCCATTGCACAGCCAGTAACAGAAACTTATACTGACCTTATTTAATAACACGTATAAGATAACCTTTAAGAACTACACAGATACAGTTAAAGATATGGAAGTGAGGGAAGAAGGAAAATTCCTTAACTTGTTTTTAATTACAGAATCCCTTCTTCTCCCTCATTTTGTGCACTCTCTGGGAAATGATGTCAGTCTCTACAGATGTTGATCCTGATCTCTTCAACCTTAAAAAAAACGTGCAAATGCCCCCCCCCCCCCGACCCCCCCGCCCATCACCAGCAAAAGGAGGGGGGTTTTTTTAAGTCACAAAAAAGGAAGTCGACGTGGTCGTTGAAATCCTCACAAACCCTTAACAAAGATTTCTTCTTCCTAAAACATTCACTCAGTAATGAAGTTAAACAGTAAGTAGTAAAAGACATTCCTGAAAAAGCAATTGATTATCTTTTTCCTACTCCATTGTTCAGCTTTTAGTTTCTTCAGGTTGTATTTTACTACTATTTCAAGAAAAGAAGTTTCCTATAAGTGAGGTATTGGCATGCCCAAATTTCTAATACAGACAGTGCTCATTTCTGGACAAGCACAGTTCCAGGCTCTTTGCCATCACACACTCAGGTCACCTTTGGAGTTCCTGCTGGGCTCCTAAAAATATTTAGTGACAAACTCATTCACTGACCTGACCAGAACCAAAAGCGGGCCCAGATTTAACCAACCACCAACCAGCCAAAATTAATACGGAGTAGTACCTACGGAGGTACAAATTACTACTCACAATTTGAAGCTCACCTAGCAACTGACTATTGCTGTTGAATATAAGTTTTTTAAAAAGTTAAGTGAGAGGTATATTTGGACTGGGAATAATGGTAAACTAGTTCACACATGACTGAATTACTGACAGTTGGTTTGCAGCATCAATGCACAACCGAGTGACCTACTAGTATCATCATCCATATCTTGGAGCACTCCATTGCTTACTTAAGACACAATACTACTCTACAGGTAATTACCATACCAACTCAGCACTCCAGAACTGAAAGATTTAACGCACAATAAAGGAAAAAATAGAGAGAGAGTACAATATGGTAACATCTCAATTTAGTGCTTACTGTTGTAGCTGCTCCATACAACACATCCTAAACCCAATCTCAGATTCGGTTTATTGTGCTACAGAGCCCCCTGTGTTGAGCGTCACATACTAACTAGCATTACTTACATTTGGTCAGGAGAAAAAAACCTCAGATGTTAAATCTAGGAACCACTGGTTCGGGTTAATTTCCCACATGAGCCAAACTAATTTCCGAGTACTTGCAAACAGCTCAGAAAAAGCTGGCTATGAACAACGCTGCCTTACATGCAATGAAAGAGTAACTGAAGGCACAAGCCCATAAAGTAAATAGGTAAAAAGGCAGCTTCTTCCTCTAAATGAGAAAAAGATCAGCCTAATTAAATACATTTCTCTGTATTAAATTTAGGCAGTGTGTTTGAGGATGGCCAGTTTAAGCTCAGTACATCCCTGGACAGAAAATTTCAAAACACACAAACATACTGAGATTGGGACCAAGCACTTCAACTGCATCGAAATGTTCACTGCGTGGTGGCACCCAAAGACAAGGCCCTCAGGAAGGAAAGAAACTGAGATCAGAGCAAAGCAAGCCGTTTGAGAAAATACTGCAAAGGACAAAAAGGTGATAGAAACTATTTGTAGAGTTTATGTGGAGTAGAAAGCTGAGGGTGAGATCAAACCATGCCCAGTTCCTGAGCTAACAGAAGTCTTGGTACCCTAGTAACAGTAATGAAAACATTCAGAGCCAAAGAAAAGCAGAATCGGCTCCTGATGCTGGCAAAGGTAATAGAGGATTTGTAGTATTTTTCCCCAATTAAATTCAGATCTCATTCCTCCTGGCTTCTTCTAAAGACGTTGCCCTTTTTATCACCTGCTGAGTGGAGCTCTCTGGCCACACGGGGCTGCACCCCACACCTTCAAATCACCTTACGTGGAAGGGTGTCATGACAGCGACATGAGCTGTCTCAAAGGACGAGATTATTAAAACCACACACCTAGACAAACACTGCTGATGACAATGTTTCGAGGCATTTAGCTTGAAGTTGTGTGCGGGACTGACTTCTTGAACAAATTCTCAAAAAAAAGTAAGACGGAAACAAGAACCAAAAGCAAAACATCTTTTAAGCTAAGGAAATTGTCGTAAGCTTTCAGTGTTTTACTTTGAAAATCCTACAGCCTTCAGCAAAATCCTTGGAAAATCTCTTTGTGTTTATAAAATAGCATTCGATATCACCATCTAGAAACCTACAAACCAGTGCAACCAACCCTTTCTAAACTCTCTAAGGGCAAATAACAGCTGGATTTCCCATGTGACGGCTAGTAAAAAAATGCTGACTCTCAGTATCTTTAATTACAGAGTAAAATAACACCTTAGTGAAAAATAGTAGACATACTATTATTTTAAAGTGTCAGGGTTGCCCCTTCAACCTGAGCCATAATAGGGGCAAACGATCAGTGCACAAACCAACAGAACAGCTCCTTGGATGTAACAAGACACAACAGCTTATCTGCTTCAACAAGTCTTTTTACCACATCACCAAAATAATTATTTTATGTATGTTACGTTGTGCTTGTTATGTACACCTGAGACAATTTAAATCATTTCTTTGATTATATGTATAACCAAAAAAAAATATTTCCATAACAGCATTTTATTTTTACATGTCAAGTCTATAAAAGCTATTTTCTGTACTTACTGCTGTAATGTGGCTAAAATACAGCATGACAAGATATTGTCTGAGATCATTGTTTTGTCTGTGTTAGAAAATACTACACCTTAAAAATTGTAAATTAGCATAGTAATGTAAGTTTTGGTAAGAGGAAAAAGTGTTTTCATAGTTCTTATTCCGAACTGTTGCTTTAAATTTGTGATCATTTCTCAAGGCAGAAAAACGCAAAAGCCCTAAAAATACTTTTTTAGGGCTGGAGCCCTAAAAGCCCTAGAGCATTATAATTTGCAGAACAGAATATATCATTTACTTAGAAATCAGGGGCTTTTTTCAGGGGTTAAATAGCATGCAGCATGGAGAGAGGGAGAGGACAAATCAACAGAAATTGTTTTGAGATATTGCAGAGTGGCAACGACCTACCAAGCTGTCTGATCGGCCCTGGCGTTAGTACTTACACTGACAGAATCTCAAAGCATTTAAAATATTTCCACTAGGACACCTATGTATTCGTTGCAATGAGAGTTTATACACGAAAGATTAAGCCAAATAAGCTATCTTAATTATATATGTCTACCTATTAATTTGGTTAGTATGAGATAACCAAAACCAAAGCAAAGCAAAAGAATCACCTGGACCTATGAAGCAGAACTGAAAGACCTGTTGCTTTATACATGTATCTGTGTTTCCAGCAACTGCATCTACTGAGTAGAGTTTTCCTGTAACAAGTTACAAGAAAAATCAGTATCTGCAGGCCTTGAGAAAAATTACTGTTTTGTTCCAATAATAAATCATATGGTCCTTAATAATAAAAAAAAATGTTTTAAGTAGAAACAGTTTTACTCTTCTTTTATTGCAAAATCTTGTCCAGAAATAATTTTCTCATAACAAAGGGTTTATAGGAAAGATGGTCACTGGAATTAAAATTAAACTTGAAAGACGGCTAATAATACATAAACACAGGTACAAGTCCTCAAAGCAACAGGTTTATAGAAAATCCAGAAAGTTAACTAACGGCAGAAATTAGAGACACAGGATGACAAAGATTAGAGGAAAAGTCTTTGATTAAAGAAATTGTTTTAAAAGCAACAACAACCTTGCAAGAACTCTTCTAATATTTAAGATCCTAACGCCTTGATTAGGGGCACAGAGACAGGTTTTTAAAGGGGGCCACAAGCAGACAAGTTAGTAACCAAGTTTCAAATCATTCTGCAAGAGTTACTGAGCTCACAGAGATTCTGCCCCCACAAAGCTGAAAGGTTTAGTACATAAAAGCTGCCTTCTGAAGGCACTGTGAGATTGCCTCTCTCTTATCAACTCCAGAGTGAACTTTAGTTCTCACTGAAACAATCTTTTACAGAAGACTCCTCTGCAGTGCACAGGATAAATGTAAGCGATTGCAGCGTATTTTAGATTCTCAAAGTGAGGAAGTGAACATCAAATTAAAAAAGCACCTATTACTCTTTATCTGTGAAAGACGTTCTGCTAAATGGCGATATAAATAAAATGACATGTACAATCTCGCTTCAATCTTTTCTTTTAATCTATATACATGGTTTGCTTCCCTTTACATTCCCCAGGTTAAATTAGCAGAGGTAGAGTGTGATAAATTGAAGCTGAACTATAAATGGGTATTTTGGTGAGGAGGAAAGGGTTCTGCTTGTTCTAAATGTGTAAACTTTTAAAAATATTGCAATTTTAACTCCTGGAAGAGTGCCATCCAATATTCAAGAGTGGCAGATGGAGCTTATTGCCTTTTTTATAAGCTATTACAAAACTTTTTGATTTTAAGCATTAGCCTGACTACTCCTAACAGTCTCCAATTAAAGATGTAACAATGGGAGACTACAGCAGTTTCTTTTTCATGCCATAAGTTCATTATTTCTGTTTCCTCTTTCACTCAAGTGTTTCATTTAAAGTTTTGAAACTTTGATGATCTCCACAGATGCAAACAAACGTAAATCCCATGTAAGCTAACAGCACAGCAGAAACACCCCCAAGTCTACGGACAGCAGTAGATACCAGTTCTTCACAACCCATGCATGATAAAGAGTAATGAGAAATCCCTGGTTAGTTATCATAAAAACAGACTCCTTACCATTATCTGTAGAGTACAGTCAGGTCCAAGTTGTTTTGTTCAACCACCACGCCAACTGTTCTTTCTTTTTAGTGACTTTTTAAAAAGAAACACCTCACTTTGCCAGTGATAGCTGGGAGAAAAACTCCCGAGAGCTTTTAGGCTTCAGTAATTAAGGCCATCAGAACCGTACTTCATTAAAGCAGTATAAAACAGCTCAATCAAGAGTTACGTCCCAGGTTGTAGCTATTTGCCCTTCTCTCGTTCTCTCACCGTTTCTTTCAGTAAATGAGACTAATTTTTCCAGTAGCCTTTAACTCACTAGATTAACTGACGTGGAAAATGTGACTACAAACTCGTAGCACTGTCTAGCCTCCAACCCAGCACAGAATCAACTTTGTTGTAAGTGTTGAAGGACACCTAGCAAGCTGCTACTTGCTAAGTTCATAACCCAGGACTATATACTCGCAAAGAACAGGACTGCGCCATCTAGTTAGCTGCCAGCAGGCTCTGCTCTGCCTGTTGGGAGCGGATGCCTCGGGATGCAGGGCTTTAGCACTTGGGAATGTTCAGTTTCTTAACGATTCAATTGTGGGGTTTTTTTTAAATAAAATATCACTACTGAGATAATCCACATCTAGTGGATATGGGAAAATTTAGGCTATAATAGCGCAGCGAACTTCTACATCTATCTTTGATTTACAAGATAAAAGCAACTTTTAAATTAAAGAGCCTTTCTGCTAATAGAGCTTATTATGCCAGAGACAGGAATGATTTTCCTAGAAAGTTGTCCCTGTGTGCATGCCTATTATCTTTGCTTTCCCCCTTCCACTAATGAGCATTTATCTAAAGAGCCTGTTAATCCTCTGATGTGTGCTTCTGGTCAGAGGTAACAGTTTGAATAAAACCACTAATCACTTATCACTAATCACTGATCATTAATCACACTTTTCCCTAGTGCTTTGCGACCTGTACAGCTCCCCTTAGGATTAAGGAGTCACAAATAAGGATTTTAGCCATTTTTTATAAAGGATTTCCAGCTTTTGATACCGACAACCTCATTCACCACATGAAAGTTACAAAATACCGAGTGGGGACTTTCAACACTGTACACTTTTCTACTGAAAATAAACCATACCCTTATGAAAGTGTACCTCCTTCAGCAAAATCCCCACAAATTACGCTACATTTTTGCATCTGGTTCTCACCTTCCACCTCTCCATTTTCTTTCAGTCCGGTTTCTGGATTATTTCTGCATGACAGTGTCTTACAAGAAAGTTTTCCTCCACCACTGTTACTTGACGCACTGCTGCTTGTCTAAATGGCCAGACAAGGAAAGTCTGCTGCAAGCCAGCGTGTGAGTATCTCTCTGAAAACTGCACGGTCTCAAGGAAAGCCCAAGCAAGATGCTTCGCAGTAATTCTTATGCTTCCGTTCAAGCTTTAATTTAATCTAGCTAAGCACTGTTTCTTACTGATAATATATGGAAATCTTCTAATCTTGCTGCTTAAGATACTGCTAAAATCGTTCTGGATTTAAAAAAAACCCAACATATGGACATTCCATTTTCCTTTATTCCTACCCCCATCTTTGAACGACCTCTCTCTTTCCGATTGCAAAGCTTATATTAAGCCCTGGAGATGAAGGATCACTCACCATGCTTGGACATAAATAATAGAGGAGGCAGAGTTTAGCAAGTATTCCCCTTACACTCCTGAAGCTCTTATCGTCCTGAAAACTTCGCTGGGGAGAGAAAGACCCCTGTAAGAGAGGACAGTGGCGGGGGGGCGCGGAGCTAGGGAGGGGGGCGATGAGCGGAGCAGCGGGGCTGAAAAGGGAGAGCGGGGCTGCAGAGAGCAGACCTTGTCAGCACTCCCCCCCGCCCCGGACCCGACGGCATCAGAGACGGAGCATCAGCCCCGCACCGGCCCGCAGCATGACGTAAGGGCCGGGAGCAGCCCGGCACCCGGGGTGTCTCACGGGGGAAGGCGGCCGCGCACCGCTCCGCGGCCACTGCCGGCGGGTCCCGGCTCGGTGGGGCGCCCAGGCGCCGCCGCGAAACTTGTCCAGAAGTTTAGGGGCGGCGGGGAGAGGGGGCGGCGGGGCAGCGCGCCTCCGAGCTGTCACTGCCGGGTGCCGCCGGGGCACGCAGAGGCGAAGAGCCGTCCAGCCCGCCGTGGGGCGCGGGGAGACCGCGGCCCCTCCGCCGGGAGCTGCCCACCCGCCCGCCCCGTTCGGGGCAGCGCGCAGCGGGGTGCTGCCTGCGCCCCGCGGCAGCCGCCCCATCCCGTCCCATCCCGTCCCGTCCCGTCCCGTCCCGTCCCATCCCATCCCATCCCGGGAAGCGGCGCGCAGAGACTTCCCAAACTCCCCGAGGTGCGAGGGGGGGAGCCCGGCTGCCCCGCGGCTCGGCGGCCGTGCGCCCCCGGCCCCCCGCCGCCCTGCCCGACCCTCCGCGGGACGCGGGGGTCGCTCACGCCCCTTCTCCCCGCGCCGCCTCGGCGGGGCACCGCGGGGACGAGGGGGCGGCGGCAACCCCGCGCCCGGCAGCGACAGCGGCGCGGCAGGGACTGGCGCTCCCGCCTCCGGAGCAGATGCGGCGGCGGAGAGAAGAGCCCCCGCGGCCGCAGGCTGCCCCTTCCCCAGCCGCTCACCCCGGCGCTGCTGCCCCGCTCCGCTCCGCTCCGCGCCGAGCCGCGCCGTGCCGCGCCGTGCGGCGGAGCGCGGGGTGCGCCGCGCGCCGCGCCGGGCGCCTTCCCGGGGCAGCCCCGTATTTTTAGGAACTTACCGCCCGGCGCGGCGCGGCGGGGACGGGACCGGCAGCGCGGCCGGAGGAACCACGTTGGACTGAGGGACGGTTACAATACGTTCTATTTAGAGAAGCATTACATCACCCTCCGTGACGTCACGTGGGATTCCTGAACTTCTAAATCATTGCGGTCCGTGCCGGGCGGGGGGGGGGGGGGGAGTTGGGGGGGTGGCCGGGCGCGCGGGGCGGGGGCGTGCCCTCGGTCGGCCCCGCCCCCGCCGGCGCGGGGCGGGGGGCGGGGCGGGGTGAGTCAGCCTGGAAACAATGTCCCGCCCCCCCCCCTCCCCGGGCCAGGGGCAGCCGCGGCGGGGTCCGACGCCGCCCGGGGGGAAGGGACGCTCGGGGACCGGTGACTCGGGACCGGGGACCCGGACTCCGGGACCTGGGCACGTGCGGCCCGGGAGCGAGCTGCGGAACTTGGCTGTGTGTCCGCCCGGGCGGGGATGGGGTTGTGCGGGGGCTGCCAGCCCCGTCTCCCTCCCCCGGGCCAGCAGCTTGGCAAGGCGCAGCGGGGCGGTGCTGCGGGCCGGGGGCAGCCGGTCCTCCGGCTGTGCCGAGGGGCTGCTCCCGCTGCCCGGCAAGCGCGGAGCCTGCGCCGAGCGGCAGCCGTAGGGGAGGCCCGCGCTCAACTGGGACTCGGCTCCCGCAGCCCCAAACTCTTTCGGTTTTTTTTTTTTTGTTTTTTGTTTTTTGGGTTTTTTTACCTAGAAAATGGCTAATAAATAACGCAATGTCCGAGAAGGGAGGGAAACCCCCGTGCCGAGCTGCAGCCCTGCGAGGGTGCACCTCCGCCTGCTCGGGTGTGCCAGGTACACGCGTGTCCACCTACTCGGATGTGCTCGGTCCACCCGTGTCCTCCTGGCAGGGCTCGGGTGCCGGAGCGGCTCCAGGGGCGCTGGGGCAGCAGAGTAATAAAGAATCTTAACTGATATAATCGGGTATTTCACTGCTTTTTCAACGCTTAACATTCTGCATCTAGTTGACAGTGTGTCTGTGTCATTGTCTGGGACGATGACCAGTGACAAGTTGATTCCACCCTGTAACTACTTCAGTGCCTCCTTTTCTGAGTTTTCTTGTATTAAGAATACTTCCTCACTTTGAGTCTAATGCTCGTCAGCAGTGCCTCTAGCACCTAACTGTCCACACTGTAGTTATCCAGGAGGTATTCTTATCAAATATACACGTGATGATTAACTGGATTTAGCTGCTGATTCATGCCAGGAGGTATGACTTAATTTCGATGCAGTGTTGTAGCACCTAAGCCTGGAATGACTTGTGAGGAAACCTCTGTTTTGAGGCAGGGTCTTAGAATCCGCAACGTATTGCTCGGTTTGGTTTTTCTCTGATACTCAGTTAACAGAGGAGAGAGTAATATAACATGTACTGCCAAAATCAGGAACTACTTTACAAATGGCAATAATACAGCACTTCACTCCCAATAATACCATTCTTTCGCAGGCTTGTATTAGGCTATCTAATAGTCGTCCTCAGCTTTTAACAATTCACTGGCACTTTATGCAGGATTTAAGCCGATAGAAGCGGATCCTATCAGTGACTGATGATAGGTTTTGAACTCATTTAACTACTTAGGATAAGGCTCAATGATGCTGTCACTGTAAGCCTTCGTTTTGTCAGGTATTATCCTTGGAAATTGCATACCAAGTGCAAACTGCCTTACCTCTAAACGTCCTGAAATTATAAACTACAGAGATGACTAAACTAATAATTGCAGCTTTTCTGTCACACAGGAAGGGTTTTAACATAGAGAAACACTGCAGTTTTTTAAGGCCATGACAAAAAGATTTAAATGCAGGAAGCAGCTCTGCATCTCTCATTGAGATTTCATCATACAATTTATGTACTCACACTCCTTACAGACACGCAGCTGGGACTGTGGCTGATCGATGGGTTTTCCTGGGGTAGGCGCAGCGTTTCCTTCTCCAGGTTTCTCAATGAGACCAAACTGGAACTGGCAATGGAGAATTCAGATGCCAGTCAAGGACAACAGGGCCCAAATCCCCCAGGTACCTGTGTAGTAAGAATCAGTTATGGCAAATTTGACAGAGATAGAAGCAAACAAAATGCTAGGTGAAATATTAGCCATAGTTTTATGTTATCAGGCTAGTGGTGATGCTTTCTTATGAATGATATTGTATACCCCGTGTGACTTGTACACAGATGATAGGGAGTAAATAAGTGGACCCACTTTGGGTGTGCACTGTGCTTTAATTCAATAAATTTTGTTTAAAGTTCCTGACTTGAATATTCTGCATGTCCTTCTGCCCTGTCCAGAGTGTCGTGCAAAAAGACATCCTAAAAGCAAGATGAACAGGACTGCCACATTAGTCAGATAAGTAACTTTACATGCCACATACCTATTCGGACAGATCTCTAGCACTTGAAGAGACAGGCAGCTTGCAGCAGTGGTTTGTGTGTGTCTGCTGCTGGGAGGGTGGTGACAAATGCTTTGATAGGTGGTTAAGTTGGTTTTCGCTGACAGCAGAGCAGAGAGATTCTGGATTCCTGAAATGAGTCTCAGGTCCCGAGGGAAGACTCTTGACTCTTGAAATGAGCTGTAGTCCTGGGGGGGAATGAGTACAGAATAGAGTCAACGGTTCCTCTTGGGTTTAAATCTGCTGCAATATGTGTCACATATTGTTGCTTTCCTCCATGCCCAGCTTCTGCTTCACTTGTCACCCTCAGATCCTGTCGCTCTCCTCCCTCTTCCAGCGCTTTCCTTCTGTATTTCCACTTTCCTCTTGCCTGTTACCAACGTTCTCTCCATCCTAAGGCAACCACTCTCATCTCTGAATGGGGATGTGAAAAGAAGCACTGAGAGATGCAGCTTTGTTTCGTTCTACGTTCACTTCAGTGTCTGGTGGTTGAGCAGTTCACAGAGGAGAAAATGTGTCGATCCCTCCAGCCTGAGGACACCAAGCCGAGAAGGGACATGGAGAAAAAGTAATTGCCGAGTTCTTTCTTGATGCAAACTGCGGGATGATAATAGGACAAGAGGAACTCCCCTGCCTGCAAAGTTGCTGCTTTCAGGCTGAGCTGATGTCTTCTTGTGTGTTGTCACTGTGAAGAACAACTCTTTAATATGAACACCTATAAAGGTGGTTTAGACTAGCATATTCTACTCAGCAAATGAGGAATGTACGCAGAGTCAGTTACCACAGCTCAGCTGTCAAGCCGTAACTTGAGAACGTGCTTTATATGGGGGACAAATTTGGGCAAATCTTAGAGGCTAATCAAAGGCACCTCCTGTGACAGCGAGACGATCATTCTGCAGAACTTCAGGTTCCTGCTCCAAAAACACTAGATGTTCCCAGCAAAAAAAACCCCTTGTGAGATATGGGATAATGTTAGGCAAGGAAACTTACCTTTTCTGGAATGATTGAATTTTGGAAGCAGCTGTCCAAAATACTCCCACCTAGGGCAGGCATCTGGCATGGAAAACTCCATCCTGAATGGTTCAAAACTTGGCAATGTTTTTAAGTGATTGAAGAAACTTATAACGAAGAGTACTGAGCAGTCAACTACATGAGGCACTACCTGTTTTATCTGTAATGTTGTTTCATAACTAATTTAAAGTTAGAAAGTCATATGCCGCTTTTCTATTTTTATACTCAGGCTTTTATAAAGCTGCTTTCTTCTGACAGCAAAATCCCTACTTAAATACTTTTCTGTATTATATGTTCTAAGAAATGTTTTCCAGATAGGTCTTTGTCATTTTTATTCTTTAAGTATAAAACCCCAAAAGAAGAACATACTCTTAACAGCAGTAGCTTAATTGGTATGAAAACTACTCAGACTTTTGCAGTGAAATGAGTTAGAATGACATTTTGTTTGATTGATAGTAAATGACAATAGTGCTGTTTCAGCAAACACCTAAAATCTTTGTCATATCGTTAAAATCATTGGGAAGTAAAGATATTAAAATAATTATAGGAGTTTTGTATGTCAAATATCAGTCTCAGTAAGACACTATTGCTGTCACATAAAATTAATATTTACTGCTGGCACAGTTGAATATTTTACATACCCGTTCTTCCTATAACATCATTAACCACATGTTTAACTAAGCTGCTGCCAGTGTTGAGTGTTACTCTCAGCTTTGGCACTTGCAATTATCTCGTTACAAGTACTTTTCAGCAATATCTTTTAGTCTAATCGAACAGTAATTTATTCACCTCCTTACATGCTACTAAAACTTCAGATCTCCACATTTATCATGTGAAACTACCTGCAAAAAGTAAAAAAAAGTCATTCAGCACTCTCTTCTCTTTAGTAAAGATCTATACTAGTCACACAGAAGTGAAGCCTTAGAAATAAAATGGTAAGGGGAAAAATTGATTTCTAGATCTTAACATATGCTTTAATCCATGGTGATAGTAAAATGCATTTTAAAAGGGGGTACAAATTATGCTATTTAATGTATAATAATCCTAGTGATATCCTGAACAAATGTAAATCTGGTGTTTTTATGCAACACTTGATTCCTTAATTATTACACCTCTGTTCAGATCTCATCTCTACTTATTTTAGTAACAGACTGAAAGGGATATGAGCAAAGGGAACCAAGTACTCTATGGTTTCAGGGGCTCACTAGAAAGTACCAGATTAGTCTTAAAGCTGAGACAGAAATTGGAGAATATGTAGAGTTAACCAGAAGTTAAGTAGTATTCAATATTAAAAAAACCCCTTCTATTAGCTGAAATACAAATGGTAAGCAATGTTCATGTTCAACCATGTCATTTCTCCAGTGGGCTGGAGAGGACAGGAAGTGTGATATATCACAGGGATGTGAAACAGTCCTGTGGGATACCAAGCAAGTCATATCTGCGTTTCTTTAAGTACATCTCCTCACCCATTCATCTGATGGTCTCACCTTTACTTAATGACATTCCTCTGTCTTAAACAGGTGACATAAAATAAAGGGAGCCAGGTCTCAGTAGGAGCACGTGCAATGCAAAAAAATGCTTTGTGAGAGAAGGCTAAAGGGTCCTGCTTCTTCTACATATGTCTGTGGATTTACATGGGAGCATATTTGGTCCCATAACAGTATTAATTGCCACAGTTGTATGTTTTCTGGAAATAAAGATGCCTAGTAGTACCTCCTGGTTTTTACAACATCAAATTGAAATCTTAATTCTCTCCTATTTCTGAATGATGTCCTAGACACTGGTACTCCTACAGATACTGTGTGACACTGAAAATGGCTCTAATAAGGGATACATGTTCTCTTTGACAGCGTTTATCTGCAAAGGCAAAGTGACTTGAATTTGGGTGAGCCAAACAGGAGCTATCTGTGTTTCGCCACATCTATGCTGCAGAAGCCACAGCCCAGAAATGTCGCCATTTCTTTTCCATTTCCTGGAAGATTACCTGTGAAGTATCAAATCACTTAACGCCAAACTCCCCTGTCTGAACTAAACTGCTGAGTGTCTGTAGGACAAAACCAGTGTGCGTTACTACTGAGAAGCAAGAGAGCTAGCTGGTGGAAGGAGGCTCGTTCTAGACCTGCAGGCTTTTAACCAATGTTAAAGATGTGTTGATCAGGTACATGTAACTGAGCTTTAAGCAACACTTAAAATGATGGCGTTTAGCTCTTCCCAAGTTACCCAAAATTAGTCTTATTCCGTGTTTCTCCTTACTCTTGGTAAACTTAGGAGAAGCCATGGGTTATGCTTGTGCCATATGAAACGAATGGGCAAGAGAATGGAGAGGCACAGTCCTTCCTGCAGACAAGACCCAGATGGAAGCTAATCTGTGCAGACAGGTGTGTGCTGGCCTCCTCAACCCTGTGAGAACAGCCAGGGTGCACACAAGGCCCAGAACTGCAAGACAGAGGTTTGTCTCTTCTCTTTTTTCATTGTTTGTCTTGCTCCACTCATGAGGGATCCCAGTATGTCAGGAAGCACACTGTGTTTGTCCAACCTCCTCTCCTTCAGATCTCAGCATACATTTGTTCTTCATGCCTGTGCTAAGCACGCATGTTCTCTCAGCTCTGACACACAATGCCATTTAACTCCTCACCTTTGGTGCACGAGTGGGTATGCAATGGTTCTCCAAGTGGGTCTGATCTCAGATACCTGAACGATCTCTTCATCGTAGCTGTGTGCCATGTGGTCTATTCCAGGGAGACAGAAAAGAGAGACTTTATATTTCCTTCTATACCCACAACAATTCAAAGAACAGTTTGTTTCCTCCATACTCGGACACCATTGTTTCATGCTTTTTTGGGATGAGATCAGAAAATTATTCACATTATTATTCCCTCATACAGCTCCTGCATGACTTCTTTTACATTTAATTTACCCTTTTTGATGTCATGGTTGTTGGAATACTCCTAGTTATAATTTAATTGTTTAGTGCATGAATATGGAAGACTGATTTGATACACATTTTTTGGATAGTATAGCTCCAGTCAGACACATATGGAGGTTTATATAGATTTTTGCTGTTTGATTGGGTTTGGGGGTCTGGTTTTTATTGTCTGTGTTGTTGGGTTTTTTAGTCTTAGGAGCAGAATGAGAAATAAGAGGTGAAAGAGATGAAATTTTTGTATGTTTCTGAGAGTCTAATTTAGAAACCACATTTAAGCAAGAAGGAAAAAACGCAAATTCTTCTACAAATTCTAATCTGCCTCATTTGGTCACATCTCTGATTATTAATGGACCAGAATAACAAAACAGCTGTATTTATGCATAAAAATCGTGGGGTCATGTGGCAAAAAGATCTTACAGATATTATAAGTGCAATTAACTTTTTTTAAAAACAGACTCTCTTACCAGTTCTCTTCTTGGGGATGTCAAGAATGTCAGAGTTACAAAGGTTGCTCTTCCTCCTTTAAACGTGGTGTAAAGATGGCTCATTCACACCTTCGTATGACTCACTTCGAGTTTTTTGCTGCTCAAAACAGAAGGGGAGAAAATATTTTGCATGAGAATCCGCAGGTACTCTATATCAAATGCTTCTACTAACACTGTCACATCAATATGCTTAAAAACCCAAGAGACAGGAGAAATACATGAACTGTCCTAACAAAGATGTCCCACAGAAATTCAAGTTATGTTGATCAAGGGTAAAGGTGTAGACTGTCAGGGGCTCATTTTCTAGCCTACAGGAGAGGGCTGCAGAAGGGTTGTAATGGAGCCTCCCCACAGTTAGTGGATTTACAACCCCTCTTAAAGTTCTCTGCATAGTCTGCTTAGTTAGGCTTTGTGCAGGGGGAGTCAAATTTCTGCCTTATTTTCTAGCTGAAAAGCTGAGAAGGAGATGACGAGGAATAACTCCAGCAGTTCCCATGTAATTGCAAAGTTCATAACTGTGACAGTGCAGCAGGAGAAGTAAAGTGTTTGCTACCATGCAGCACTGCCAGCATTTCACACAAACATCAGTAAAGAAAGTTAATAATGCCTGTTTGGTGTGATTTGATTCAGGCACATGTAAAGAGCAGCCCTATCAGGAAGAATAAAAAGCCTTAGCGACCCGAGGGTTAAAATACTTTTTTCGAGAAGAAAATTACTAAAAATCACTTTAAGTAAAACAAAAATCAGTCTGCGCTACTAAACCTCATCTGCCACTAAGAACTTACATAATATATTGCTGACATCATGACTATATAAATTACACAGTACTTTCACATGTGACATAGAGATTATATTACTAGTGTATGAAAAAAACCTTTAACTTCCTATTTTTTAATTTAGGATGAACTACTGCAGTATGTATTATAGAATTAGATACACATACCAAAACCACGACAGCAGTTTGACTTTTTATTACTTTTACCCCAACAGATGCAAAAACATTTGTTTAATCAAAAGCTTATAGATGCACAAAACCATTTTTAGAAAGGGTATAGCTTTGCTTTCGTTCTTGTAACACTGAATGTGTCATGGGTTTTATTTCAGCTGAAGTACAGAATCAGGTTTGTTGTGTTTTGCTGCTGTAAATCCATGGGTAGAATCCTGGCTTCACTGAAATCAACAGGAAAACTCCCATGGATTCAGTGAGGCCAACATTTCATCCCGTGTCTGTAATCAATCATTAAAATGTAGCAGGGTCCAATGAGTGACTACATTGGAAAAAAATTACAGCAAAATACTTGGAGTAGTTTGCAAATATTTTGGAGACTTGAGACTCGGGCATTAATGCCTCTCCTAGTTACTCCTAGAAAAACATTTACAAAACTCGTGCTTGTACATAGGTGAGTTCCAGATTGGATTTTCGAAGCATGTTCCATATTTGACATTAAAAAATACATCAGATTTAACTTCATCTCTTTCTCAATGATTCATTTGTTACTTTGGCAAGTTTCTTTTGCACATTTTGTTCTTTGGTTGAAAAGGAGAAACATTCAAATATCTTCACTTCCAAAATGGAGACATTCGTTAATCTTAGACGATAATGCAAGAAAATAAGACAGATAAATATTTGCAAGTCATGTATTTTATTTTGCAATGCATTACATTTGTCTCCAAACTTCAGCGTAGTAGTATGAAAAAGAAGAAATGACATATGAAAGCAGGAGAAAATCGAGAAGTAGGACAACAGACACAGTACATGGCATGAACCCTGATTTCCTCTTCTCCTCCCCCTCCTCTCATGGATCAAGCAACACACTGTATGCTCCAAAGACAGTTATATTTGCAATGTAATATTCAAGATGAGAAAATTAAAAAGGCTTTCTAAAATACAAGGTACATGAAATGCAGTGAAAGCTCCCAGGAGAGGTTTTTCTTACATATTACAAAAAGTTACAAATAAGACACTTATTCAGACATAGCTGAACTTTAGCTAATAGCAACGCTAGCAACCAAATTAACATGTTATGTGAATAAACAAATTCCAATTCAGACTTACCTGATACAGAATGATACAGTCAATTAACTCCTTCTTTTGAAAATGATGTATTTCATTCGTAAGACCAACAATAAAAGTAAATTCCCAGTGTATTTGTCATCATAAAAGTCTCTCAAGGCCCCGTCAATAAATTACAAGGAAGCACGGCTGGATGGGGGCTCTATATGAGCAAATAACAGGGAAGCATAGAAATTAAATCTCATCCTTCTGGCTCAATAAAAGCCCACTTTAAATTCAAGGGAATTTTACCTGAATAACTGCCATATGAACCAGGCACAGAGTACCCATCGTCCCCACTTGTATAGCTGGAATGGACATATCGGAGCTTGAAGAGAAATCAGAATGCGGAATAAACCAGCTTTTCGTATTCTCTACTGCTAGAAAAGATGAATACACTTAAATATCCAGGATGGATTACCTAGCTCCTTTAAGCAAAGAGCACCACTAAAAACCATTCAGCTACAGCAAGGTTGACTAGAAAAGCCTTTAGGAAATACAGGTGTATCATGGAAAAAGAGAGAACTTGTTTTTCTGAAGCTGTAATTCTAAACGGTTTCAAGTATTGTTTTAGTAGCGAAGATAAATAGCTAATGTCAGGAGAGAAAACCGACACAACTCTTGCCAGAAGATCCGATGACACTCAGCACAAGGTAGCATGAAATAAACAGTGCTGTAAAGATCATAGGGTTAGAATGGAAATTAAATGGCCAGATAGCGATAGAGCTGGTTTTCTTTAGCAAAAATACCTGGGAAAATACAGAAATGTAACAGCTTATTTGTGTGCAGGAGAGTAGAACAAAAGAACGCAATTGCGACTGATTGAGACATCAATTTGTTTGTGGAAAGCCCGAAGAGATGGCAAAAAGCCTGCTGGAAATGCAAGGGGAAAAAGACTTATGCTGAAATCCTAGACTCGGTGATGCTCATACAAGTTTTACTATGAATTGCTGACTCAGTGTTTACATCCCAGTTTTTGCCCACTGGGGAGGACATACAGGACACACCAGGTAAGACGATCGGAGATGGTGAAGAAGTGCTGTGAGTTACTAAAATATACACACAGATAAATGCCGAGGCCGTCGATGACTCAGGAATGAAATTACAAAGAGAAAGTTTGTCTAGAAGTCTGTTGCTGTTAAATATTTCTAGAATAGAAAGACTCTGGACGAAAGTAATTTTGGAAGAGGAAGCTAGGCATTTCCTAAGGAGTTTAATTTCTTTTGGAAGCATTGGGCTTGAAAGTGGAGCAGAAAATAGCCAGGCAAACCATGAGATGTAGTATGTGGGGACATCTTCAGGGAGTCAGAGAAGAAATACAACTGATCAGAGCTTACGGGGATATTATTAGATACTTGGCCATACCAAAGTCATCCTTCTTCAAAGATGGCAAATGCTAGCATCTAATTATATTTTTGTGTACCATATATAGAGAAACACATGACAATTTTTCACACTCTGTAACTGGTAACTTTTTTCAGTGTACATAAGCACTAGCTTGTACTTTGTTAGAGGGTGTTTAAAAAGCAATATAGAAATGAGACAAAATACACTAAGTTGTTCAATTTGAGATAAGTTTTAAAGACTATTGTAAACTGAAGGAAAACATCTTTAATTTTTCATTTTAAAACAGGTCTTAAAAACTACTATCTCATCATGCAGATTTTTTTTTTTTAAAACGTGTGGTAGTTTTTAAAAGTATCTATAGACTGTGCCTGCACAGACACAACCCGTATGGGGTAATGCAAACTCTGAGCCAAGCCTACAATCAGAGATATTAACAGAACTGATTATGCTGATGGAGTGAAGCCACTATTTTTATCTTACCTGAGATAAGGCACACAGGATATAAATTGCTGTTCGAAAGGCAAGGGATAAAATTTTAAAAATTACCAAAAAAAAAAGGGGAAATAAACATTTTATTTTAAAGGTACGGCAGCAGTAAAGACTAAAAGGGAGGGAAAATTATGTTAGTCACATTCTCTGTCCCCACAGCGGTCCAGAAAGACACACCAGGAGGGAGACAGAGCACCTCCGTCAGGACTGGGAGCCGCAGAGGCAGCTGAGGCTGCGCAGCTACACGTGGGGCTGCCTGTGGCCCAGGGCACCAGGCCGAACCAGCTTCCATCTTAAAGCAATTAATAAACCTCTTAATCCCCTTATCCTACAGAGCACTCAAGGCACGTTTGCCAAAGACACCTAAAAATAGCCCCCCGGCACCATTCCTGCCCCCGTGGCCAGTGCTCCAACACCTCCAGATCCCGCACCCTGCAGGGAGGCACCACCAAAGCCTGGCAGCTATAACAGAATTCAAGTTTGAGAGTTGAAAGATTTTTGACCAAAAATTGCTTTCCTTTATTTGGTGCCTTCCCGTGTGGTGAGCATTAGCTAACGTATGTGTCTAGAGACAAAGAGCCAGATCTGTTTGTTGCACTGAGTTTTTGTCACAAGGGTTGTGTTTAACCTTGACAGATCCTGCATTTTCAAGATGTATTTCTCCTCCTGTTGTTTCAGAGCTTGTGAGGCTCTGGATCAGAAGTAAAGCTTGAGTTTCTTTACCTCTGCCATATCTGGGATTGAAGATGATAACATGCGAAGGTTTGTAGGCACAGCCCACCACGAAGCCAACAGGCATTTGGTTGGCATGTAACCCCCGGATTGCTGGGATCCCTTGCTGCTGCCAAATCTAATGTTTTAAAGTGAAGTTCTGTCTCCTCTGAAAACAGCAGTAAAATTTCTGGTGATTCGGATGGGGGTAAGATTTCACCCCTGAGCTTGACGATGGGAATGCTCACTGACCTATCTCAGCTGCTGACTTCAAGCACACAAACCTGTGGGCAACAGTCTCGTTCTCAGCTACTGATAGAGTGACATAAGGCAGACTTTTCAGCCATGAAACATTAGCTTTATTGCAGCCTTCAGAGCAAAACGTAACTCCCCACTTTTGTATTAGCTTTCCTAAATTAATTTCTTCAAAGACAGGAAACAAAAATTTAAAAAACAGAATTTTTTTATCTTAGCCTAGATATAAATGTCAAACAAAACAACCCTAAAAATCTACTAGGAAGTGCAGAGTAACACTGCGTCTGATTGTTATGTGGTGTTGGTTTTTAATCTGGTATATGTAAATGAGCTTCTCTTTTAATTGTTAGCCTAGTTGCAGCACCTTGTTGCTGACATTTTCAGAAATTTCACTAATGAGACTAGCTAAAAGAACTGCTGTTTTTAAGCTAAAATATTAATAATACTTGTATCAGAGCCTCAACTACAGAAGTCAGAGTAGGTCCACTGATTTCAGCACAGTTATAACTACTACCCCTGATTAACGTACTGAAGTCACGAAATAGTTTTCATTAGATAACTTCCTAAAGTAGATCTTACAGACTTGCCTTCACCTAGGACAGAGAACAGCGGTAAAAACTTGACAATATAAAACGCTCATTTTTCCTTTCATAAATAAAATCTGCTGTGCTTTCAGTACATGCTCCATCCCAGCGTTATTTCACAAACACAAAGTATTCTAGAAGGCGATCCCTCCCCAGCTTCTCCGGTAAAGCTGTACAATGTACATGATTTATCACCAGGTTATTTGGGAATGTCTTTAATAGGTGCATCTTACCATTTTCAAGATACAGGTTAAGACTCAGGCTCTGTTTCATCTCCAGTGGTAACAAGTTCTGTAGCTCCAGGCCTTCTGTTAAGAATGCCTGTGCTGTTCCCCACCAGTTACATCACCCCGTTCATCCCAATTACATACACTGCAGCTGATGTAGTGCTTTAATAATTTGTTTTATTTGTGCACTGATTAAAAATTTCTAGATCAAACATTTAATGAAAAGCTCTCCAACCTGACAGGTTTGCTGCTGAATGCAGTCATTTACAGCTCAAACCTTATAATAACCAGAGCAAGTGTTGGAAAAGTTGTTCATGCCAAATACTCAGCAACTGACACATATAATCTTATATCTTTTCATTCAGACCTTTTTTTAAAAAAAATCTGAGACCTAATTATATTGGTTGTAACTGTTCTGAAATGAATGGTGGCAGGAACTAATACTTGTTTATTTTCTTTCCTGACAAGTGCTCTGAATAAAAACAGTTTCTAGACATGATGGAATGACTTTTCCTATGACTCAGACACATGCAACGAAATAAGGTTTGAAGAAACTGGAGCTTGTTTTCTGTCTAACAATAGTAATTGAAAATACCCAGAACTTTTAAGTATTTATACCACTTAGAAATGTCAGACTAAAAACTACATAGGGAGGCCAGAAAGTCTCTAGCAAACAAGCTCTTGCCCTATGCTTTTTCATTTGAGTGAGATATTGCACTTATTCACTCAAGCTTATTTCAATTTAATGAATTTCTTTTTTCAGTTTGATTTTCTATTTCATTTTTAATTTACAGGTGCCACTTAAAGTAAACAGTCATATTTCCAATTGGCAACATATTTAATGTTCTTCACAACTCCAGGGCAAACTGGAGTTTTAAAATATACTACTCAGTAATATAGGAAAGGCACATAAAACTTCATGTTTATTTCCATGTTGCAAAGCTCTAACTAGCACACTTTTTGCAAGCTGCTTAGCTCCCAGTACTTCAGTTATTTCAGCTTTTCTAAGAGTAAGCTACCTAGTTTGGCTCTGTTTTATAATAAAGTTATCCTAAAATTTTGTTATTGCTCTGCAGTAAGTAGTTTAAAAGAAACTAATTATCAGTAAATATTATTTGAAAACTTAGTAAAGCATCTGCTGAAAAGAGAGATATATCTGGTAATTTAAGTGCAGTAATTGCAAAGGCATGAAAACCCTCTCAGAATACAGTTGTTGTTTTTTTTTAAACGAACTTATTAAATACCTTTGTCTATATTCTTCCCTCATCCCTAGTAATACAAGCATATTTTCTGATCCCAGGAAAGCACTCAGGCTGCCAATGGTACTCCAGCAATTGTAATTAAAGCCACTTGGCTTTTCACCTTACGTCTCATGCTCAAAATGTGCAAGATGTATAAGCTGCAACGCACGCTCCACTGTATTTCCTTGCTAATGCTACCTATGACCCATCTGCTCTAGCACTGAAATCCCACAGTCAGTATTTCCACACAAATGCCGTCTCTGAGCAGCCTTTTTGTGGCACGCACTGAAGTATCAAACTCCGCCAAAGAGCTAAAGTCATGTCGGTAACCCCAATTTTGGGACGGTTAGGATGCTTTGGCAATACTGCTCCGTGGTAAATACGGGATCATAACGCTATATATTTGTATTAGGTAGGAGTAGGCTTACCACAGGGCTCGGGCACGTTTAGTTTCTAAAAGGACGTGAGGAAAACCGAGCAAATGTGCGTTTGGCTCTGCCCTGCCTCCCGGGCCATTCCTCATCGGAGGGCTCCCTCTAGAGGGGCCCGGCCCCGCTGCCGGCGGCCCGCCGCTCCCCGCCACCGCCGTTCCCCGCCACCGCCGCTCCCCGCCACCGCCGTTCCCCCGCCACCGCCGTTCCCCCGGCACGTCTGGCCGCGCTCGGCCGGCGGCCGCCCCGACCCTCCTGCGCCGGGCATGGGGCTCGGCTCCTCAGTGCAACGCAGAGGGGAAAAAAGCCGTAGGAGATTTGATGGGGAGGCAGGAAGGAGAAGCCGAAGGAAAGCAAATTCCTGCCGTTGTCCACCGTGGTGTCAGCAGCACAATTGTGCTGTTACTGAATTTACAACTGATGCCAATACGCCTTGTGAAAATAGCCAGATCGTTGGAGTTCATGCTATTTACAAGAAAGCCGTTACAATACGTTGCCCCACATTATTAAAATACAGCTTGGCCTATAGGATCGGTTTTGGAATAAAAGGACACATGAAAACCACCCTCGATAAACCAGCCCCTGAGGTAGGCTGCAAATATCTCATAAACATAGCCCACAGCCACCTTTCTTCACACTCCTAAAACCCACCGTGTCCAAGGAGCCCACTGCCTGCTGACATGCTTCACCACCACCACCACCACCAAGATCAGCAGATGGATTTCCAAAACACAGTGAAATGAGAGGTGGATCTGAGAGAGGGAGGTATTTCACAGTGGCTTAAAGTTAGCCCTTTTGCAGAAGCGGTAAGAAATGGTTTAAGCTCGGGCTTTCAAGGATGAACGGGAGCAGCATACCTGTTCCCTCACTCCGCGTTTGGGTGATGAAACATTGGCCTCACGGGAAAAGTCCAGCCTGCTCTACAGGTGCTCGTGCTGTGCTCAGCATCGCAGTGCCTCAGCACCTGCCAAGGGAGCCTCATCCACCACCCTGACCTCCGCTGCGTGCATTTCTCTCACTCATCCCAAACATACTTCACCTATACAGAACACATATTCCTAATTACAAACCAGAACACCTCTACATTTTAGATTGTTTCTTTGGTTCTACACTCATACTCAGTATGGCAGTACTTAAAATGTTATTTGTACTAAAGTATCTGAAATACATTAAGGCCTGATGTCATAAGCAGCGTGTAAAGTAATGACAAAGCATGTTGTACCTACCATACTTGAGGCATTTTCAAGTAACTAAAAAACTGTTCTGTAATAGCAACACAACGCAACACAGCATAGGTGTCTGCTACTCATGTGGTAATTCATCCTCTGGAAAAGCACCACTCCCTCCACCAAGTGCAGAGAAGTCTGGATAAATAGCACAGATGAGCTTCGTGTAGGTTTCAGACATACAGGATAGTGGAGATGAATCTCACCTGTAGCTTATATAATACTTGCAATTAACTAATCTGTTCCTTGAAGTCTGATCTCTCTATATCAATAGACAGCTATACTTGGCCACTCTCACTTCCAAGTAAGAAAGCGACATCACTTAGCATACATCTCCCCTGTGCAATGGAAAGGCACAAGGCAGGCAAATCCAGCTAGCATTAACAAAGCCGGTATGTCTGCATGGAGGGGTACAGAACCTATGCAAGGATCCTAGCTCTGTCTTAAAACCAAATGTATGCTGTGAGTTCAGCCTCTTACTAGGATGTATCGGCTCAGGTGGAACATAATGCCGACATGACTATGCTGTCTCTGATTTTGGTCATCATTAGATCAAGCATCTGCACTGTACCTGTAGCCAGTCTAAAGCAGACATAGAGATTTGGACCAAAATTGCTACCTTGAGTTTATGAAGCTGACTAGCTTGGATCAGTGCACAGCTGATCCTGTATATAAGTAACACCACAGAAAGCCACAGATGGAGGTACTCCAAAGACCGTTTCAATAGCATTGTTGAAAGAAAAAACAAAGCCTCAAAAATAAGCTTAAGTGGTCCTAACTTATTTTCTTATCTGTGTTCAATTAAACAAGTGCAGTTATTTTCTATTTATTTATAGACGACATTTTTGTTATGCCAGAGTTTTATTATATGTTGTCCAGCTTCCAGAGAACAAAGGAGTGTGTTTATAGAGCTCTTACCTATAATTAGTGTCACCCAGTTAAACAAGGCACCTCTGTTTTATAACTGCCAAAGCTGTCATGCTTTTTTTCAGAATGAATTTCAGTGATGGACTACTTGAGCCACAGTTTCTTTAAAAAGTAGCATAAAAATGTGTTACTACTTTAGACCTGCTATTCTAACCAACCATATCAGGTGGCAGGCTCTGCCACAGTGCCAGAGCTCAGAAAATGCTTCCTCTATTATATTTCCATTTAATTATTCTTGTACTTCTCAATAACTTTGTGTCATAAAATCATGGCATATAGTCGATTTGGATTAGCTTTATCCTACCAGGTTATGACAGACTTTCAGCCTAGTCATTAATCTGTCGTCATAAGTTTTGGAATCGCATAGACGTGAGAGCCAGCCATATTTAAATTGGGAAGGTATACTTTTTTATGAGTCTACATTTAATTAGAATTCCAATAAAAGTGACACATCCATTTGAGGCAGGCTTAATATGCTGAGTTTTAACTTTTCTTCGAAACACCTTTCTCTTAAAGAGAAATGTCTGTGAAGAAAAGCAGTATCTTCTCCAGACATAACAATCTTCCTGGCCTTTCCCAAGGAAATATGGCCCCCAGGGCGAAGGCCCCAACTGATACTGCAGCTCAAGAGGAGGCTGGGAGGTTGTTGAACAACTCAGCTTGAGCCTGTTGCTTCCTCTTGGCCATTTATTCACCTGCTGTTGCATTAGCAGTGTAAAAGGTGAATCAAGCTTCATGGGGACAACTGTGACTGAGCTGTGCTAGGTGTTACCAATGCTGCTTCTGCTGTGTGAAGGACACATGAGCTGGCGGTAGATTTCTCCATGACCCACACATCCTCTTCTCCACTCTACATACCTCTCCTCCCTGCTTCACACGGATCTCAGGGAGCCCCTGGCTGATGCTGCTGCATCACCTGCTGCCCAGGCTGCTCCTTGCAGAAGAAGGAGTGGGGAGAAGGTGGTGAGGATGAGTTTGGATGGCAGGGGGCAGAGGCAGAAGAGGCAAGCCACAGTCACAGAAACAATGCACAGGTAGGCTCTGCACCTACTTGCTTCCGCAAGCCACTAGGACTCTTATAAGGCATTTCCTTGTTTTTCTTCAAATGAAGATGTGGGTTGGTTTCCAATCTGGTTAACTACCCCCTGCCAAGAAGATGGGATTCTGATCCCCCTGGGGGGGGTTTCATGGCCAGCCTATCAGCTCCCACAATGCTTTCTTATTTTCCTGGCCAAGGCAACAAATGGCCTCTCTGTCCAAGGACTTCAACTCGATCACGCTTGAAATGCCCACACCAAACTCACTGTCTAACTACCAGACCTTTAGTCCCTTGGACGGAAGGACGGAAGGACACAAGCTATTGGCATCACCAGCCTCAGCCAGCCTGATAAATTTTAATTTACATAAGCCAAAATAACCTATAAAACTGATGCATTTTTAAACAATTCTAACAGAATGGATAACATTTGCTGCTTTATAGCAGCTAGTATTTTTTCCTATTTAAATATATTTTTATTATAAAAAAATAGGCCTGCTTAAAGTTACATTTGATTTTATAACACCCTACATTAAGGCCAAGATTTAATACCTGAAAACTGTTTATGTACATTTTAAAAATATTGTGAATCAATGAGCTCTCCTTAAACTCCAATGAGATAAAAGGTGCTATTCTTTAGTTATATGTAGTTAAGGAAACCTTTGAGGTCAGCTCACCTTATAAATATGTTGCAAAGTCATGCACTACATTAAATATTTACATTATTTTCAGTCTTTGCAATTGAGCAAGTTCTGATATTTACATTTCTCCTGACTGAAGCACTTTCAGACTCTGTTGTGCATTAAAAAAAAGTGTGCCTGAATTTGCCCTGAGCATTTAAGTTAGCTCACAGGAGCAGGAAGAATCTTTACTGCATTTGCACTGCTGAGAAATGCGTGAGACAGTTGAAAAAAAAGCAAGAAAAATGATTTCCCTGTTGAAATCATGGAACAGAGTATATCCTTCATCAGGATCAGCTCTTGGAGAAAAGGCACCCACTTTTCAAAAGCATGAGAAGACACAAAGGTTTCAGAGGGTGTGATTCCCATTGACTTCATCCCTCATTGATTACTATGAAAGCGGCTGGGCACTGAGCTTGCTGGGCACTTCCAGAAATCCTTCCAAGGACAAAGATTACCTTACATGACTCTTAGATACCATGCCTGTGGTGCACAGACCTAGTCTGTGATACCATTATGGCTTCTTTCATAGAGTCATTAGCTTTATTAATGTTACATGCAAAACAATGATTCCATAAGTTATCTTCTTTACTCCATACTTTCTGACAAGTAAATTACTAAAATTAGTAACGATAGCTGTTGACCATTAATAGTCAAGTTACAGTTTCCACCTAAACGCAGCTTGATAAAATCCCCAGTAAAAATTACAATTCAGAAAATAAATGCTTTTTTTGCCATTTCTTAAGATGAGGAAATGTAAACATTGAGAATCTGGATAAACATTAAACTATTTAATTCCTTAAATAACTATTTCTAGATGTATTGTGTCCTTTTTGGCTAAAAAAACCCAAGTACCAAATTGAGCATGAAGTGTTCATTTGTTTTAATTGCTTTTCTAACCAATGAAAATGAACCTTTTATAGGAAAAGCAGTAAGAAAAAAAAAGCAGAACAAGTTTAAGCATCCCTATTTTAAAAATAGAAGCTTACTGCTTATATCATTGTTAAAACGGGTGATTCAAATTACCAAGTATGGGATTCCTCTGATCAACTCTGATAGGTATCTACATCTGAGTTTAAACAGTGCTTTCACTGGGAATAAAGAGGTGCTTTTAGGGCACAATTCCTCTCATCTGAAAGTAGACATCTTGAATCAGATGAGATGTACAGCATTAGATATAGAGTAGTTCAGTTGGAAGCGATCTACAACAATCATCTAGTCTAACTGCCTGACCAATTCAGGGCTGACCAAAAGTTAAAGCATGTTATTGAGGGCATTGTCCAAATGCCTCTTAAACAGTGACAGGCTTGGGGCATCAACTACCTCTCTAGGAAGCCTGTTCCAGTGTTTGACCACCCTCTCGGTAAAGAAATGCTTCCTAATGTCCAGACTAAACCTCCCCTGGCACAGCTTTGAGCCATTCCCACACATCCTAACACTGGATCCCAGGGAGAAGAGATCAGCATCTCCCTCTCCACTTCCCCTCCTCAGGAAGCTGTAGAGAGCAATGAGCTCACCGCTTATAGGACATTCCTTCCAGCCCTTTCACCAGCTTTGTTGCTGTCCTCTGGATGCATTCAAGGACCTTCACATCCTTAAATTGTGGGGCCCAGAACTGCACACAGTACTCAAGGTGAGGCCGCACCAACGCTGAATACAGCAGGATAATCACCTTTTTTGACTGGCTGGTTATGCTGTGTTTGATGCACCCCAGGATGTAGTTTGCCCTCCTTTGACCAGCTGGTTATGCTGTGTTTGATGCACCCCAGGATGCAGTTTGCCCTCCTGGCTGCCAGGACACACTGCTGACTCATATTGAGTCTGCTGTCGACCGGCACCCCCAGATCCCTTTCTGCAGGGCTGCTCTCCAGCCGCTCCTCTCCCAATTTATACTTGTGCCCAGTGTTACTCCATCCCAGAATCCCGCATTTGTTCTTGTTAAATTCCATGCCATTGATGATTGCCCAATGCTCCAGTCTATCTAGATCCCTCTGCAAGACCTCTTGTCCCTCGAGAGAGTCAACAGCACCTCTCAGTTTAGTATTATCAGCAAACTTGCTAATGGTGCATTCAACTCCTGCATCCAGATCATTGATAAAAAGATTGAACAGAACTGGCCCTAGAATTGATCCCTGAGGAGCACCGCTGGTGACTAGTCGCCAGCCAGATGTAGCCCCATTTACTACAATCTTTTGAGCTCTGCCCTTCAGTCAGTTCTTCACTCAGTGCACCGTGTATCTGTTCATCTCACAGCTGGACAACTTGTCCAGAAGGAGACTGTGAGGGACAGTATCAAAAGCCTTACTAAAATCCAGAAAAGCTACATCTACTGCCTTCCCTTCATCCACAGATGCCTGAGCTGTTTCCCTTGGAAAAAGATAATAAAACAAAAGACCCTGAGAACAACAGTACTCCATCAGAGCAAAGGTCCATCTGGCCCAATACTCTGTCTCCAAAGCGGCCAACCATAAATGTCTAACGGAGAGTATATGAGCAGTGCAGGTCTACTTCTGTCAGGGTCCAGGGGGTGGCTCATAGGCCTCAATGGCTGGGACCGGCCTCCCCTGGGACCCCCACCCACACTGTCCCTGCCCAGGGAACGTGTCTCAGCTCAGCCTGGGGCCTTCAGTCCCTGCCTGAGCGATGTTGCAGGTGTGTCCATCTCTGACCCTGTCTCCTGGATGGGCCTGGGACCTGCACTGCAGAGAGCCGCTTTCCTGGATGGACCCCTCAGACCTAGGTCATAGCTTGTCATGAATAACGCTAGGTATAACATTGCATAACTATTCTATTCTATTCTATTCTATTCTATTCTATTCCTTGCACTCACGATGAGTTGAATAACAAGACCGTTATTTGCCCGAAATGCCGGTTTTTTTCAGCTCCAAAAACACTTTCAAGGACACAAATCAGAAAGGTTACAAGTGGAAACAGGATTTTATTTTATTTTATTTTATATTTAATTTAATTTTGTTTTATTTTATCTTATTTTATATTTAATTTAATTTTGTTTTATTTTATTTTATATTTAATTTAATTTTGTTTTATTTTATTTTATTTTATTTTATTTTATTTTATTTTATTTTTCTGAATCTGTTTTAGAGCCAATGCTCACAAGCATCAACACAATGCACATGTGTAGCCAGGAGCAGGCTGATGCATTCTTCAGTTTAGCTTGAAAAAACATCCCTTGCAGTCTGGCAAAGGAAAACCACAGAGCTACAGAAAGTAGCAGCAGGAATACAGGCCAAGCAGTCCCTGTTTCCTGAAGAGTGAGAATTTGAAGAATGAGGATTGGTCCTGATCACACGCAAAAGAAGAAGAGGAGTGCGGTACCGTGGGGTATTTTCAAAAGTATTGCACATATTGATGACAATTGTCCTTTTTGACTTCAAAAAATTCTTCTGCTGTGCTTCTTGGTCAGTAATGCATGAAAAGTGCTCTTGTGCCTGCCCTGCATGCAGGAAGAGCTGGAAAGTGGCAGGGCCTGATGGTGCAGCAAGCCTGGAGCCCTTCCAAGCACGGGCGGTTTTGCACAAGCAAGAACCCCTGGGGAAATGGAGCCAAGGGAAGAGCAGAGCTCGCTCCCGCTACAAACCTGCAACGGGAAAGAGCCAGAGAGAGCCAGGGCACGAGTGGTGCCTTGGTGGTACAAGAACAGCAGGCAAGAACCTAGCCAAAATGGCCCACAGGAGCCCTGACAAGGGGCTGTGCTCAATGCTACGGAGGACAAGAAGCAACCCGCGGGGGCCACCCTTGGGGCCCACCCTGGGAGTCTAGAAAGTTTCCTCCCCCCAGATGTGGGGCACGAGGGCCACCTTCGTGGAGCAAGAGCAGCAGGCACCTAGCCAAAATGGCCCAAAGGAGCCTTGGCAAGGGGCCGTGCTCAATGCCGCAGAGGAAGGCAAAAAACCCCCAGAGACACTTGCTAGCCCACCTTGGGGGAAAAAAAGCCTTCCTCCCCCCAGCTGCAGGGCACGAGAGGCCATCTTCGTGGTGCATGAGCAGCAGGCAGTAACCTAGCCAAAATGGACGAGAGGAGCCCTAACAAGTGGTCATGCTCAATGCTGCAGAGGAAGGCAAAAAACCCCCAGGGACCAGTGCCAATCTGCCCTGGGGGAAAATTCCTTCCTGACCCCAGAGCTGGCGATCGGCTATTCCCTGAGCATGTGAGCAAGACCTGCCGCCTCGTCCCACAGGCTGGTCACGCCTCCCAGGAGACACTAGCACTGCCCATCCCCTTTTCTCCCTCAACCTGGAGCCATCTCAGGGGCTTCCAAGAGTAGCAAAATGCCCCTGGCCTGATCATGCCTTGGGGGCAAGAATCCTTCCTGTGCCTGGCAGGACACCAGTGGGTGCTCCAAAGCACTGGGGGAGGGTGCTGGGACATCTGTGCATCCTATTTCTTACAGCTGCTGCCCCTGGCTCCGCAGGGGATGAGGACGGTGAGCTCTTCAGTGCTCTTCAAGTGCCAAGAATGCATTCCCTTGGTCTTGCCACTGCTATCCAGCTGAAAAAGCCTGAGAGCCTCAGGCACCTCCAGGTGTTGGTGGTTCTTCTCATCTTCTGAGGAGCTTGCATCTGTTCCCCAAAGGCTGAAGCAGGACTTCCATCCATCAGATCAGCTTTGAATGTGGCCCCACTGGGAGCTGGAATTGCAGTGGAGAACCTGCAGCAGCCTTGTCCAGCCTCAGGTCTTCTTCCCTCAGCCCCCTCCAAGTAATTTCACCAGCCCCTCAAGGAGTTCCTCTTGGATGTCTTCAGGCTGCCCCCAGGCCCGGTCTGTCCCGGTGGCGAAGCCAGTCAGGCTGGCAGCGGGACACGGGAGGATGCCCCCTTTATCCTGCCCCGAGGCATTGTGACTGCTGCGTTGGCGGGTGGTGGCACTGTGACATGGGGGTGACAGGGCCCCCCGCAGCCCCGCCCACTGCCCCTCCGCCCAGCATCCCTCAGAGGAAGGCCTTTGGGGTGCTGGCCCCGAGGCAGTCCCTGCCCTCGGTGGCCATCCACTGGGCACAGCTGCTGGGCGTCCCCGACACATCCTCTGCCATTCAGCTCCCAAGGACAAACCTAGTACTGTTACTCTTCCCTCCGGCCATGGCAGAAACCAACCCTGCACCCAGAGACTACTCTTATTAGCCATGCCCTCTCTGCACCAGAGCTAACATCCCTGAAGCCACGAGGATGAGGGACTTGATCTGGCTGGACAAAAACCCTTTTCTGGGGGGGTGGGGATGATTTCAGCAGCCGCAGCCTGGAGGAAAGCAAAAGTGTAACCGGAGCCATAGGTTGGGATGGACAGTGCCAATAGACCGCCATGGAAATAATACAGGCTTTGAAAAAACAAGTGAGCGGAGGTTACACTGGTGTGGTGGAAAGGTTGGTTATTTTCAGACCTAGAACATTTGGATCCGTGCCCCAAGCACAGCCAGGCAACGACGACTATTCCAAACTGTAAAAATAGCCCATTGCTGCTATCGCCGTCACATCAGCTTGTCTGACTGAAACCAAGCTGCGCAGCTCCTCTGGGACCCCACACCGATGGGCTGTGTTTATACGGAATACAAAACACGCTTTAGCTGTGGGGTAAAACTTTCACAGCTCATTGGTGACCTTTCTGAGAGATACTTGCCTGCCTCATTTTGTGGGAAGGTGTTCAGATTTTATCTAAAACCCTGGAAAATGTTTTTTTCCTTTATGATTTAGTATTTTTAGTACTGAAAGAGTAAGGAAGGTACTATTCTTGTCATTTTGTATGGTTTAATCATACTTTCCTGGGCAAAAATGTTCAATATCCTTTGATTTAGCCAGAATAAAGAAATAAATTTAAAAATCTTTTGTTTTTAAACACTCATATTCCACAGGGTTTTTTTGTTCTTTCCCTGCACTGAACTGATATCTATCGAAGCCAACTCTGCTGCCAACTTCTTAAAGATATTCTAGCAGACATGCTGATTTTAGGCTCGTCTTCCCCATTTGCAGTAATTACTGAGTAACCTTCAGAAGCCCACCTGAACCCAGGCGAGAGCTGCTGGTTAATCAGCAGCATGCTGGGAGGAAGATTTCTCAAAGCCATCTCCGCTAAAGAGCTACATAGAAACACAGAAGATTACACAGACTCAATCACCCAATGGATGTACATGTAATCAAAGACAAAGAATGAGATCAGGAAAATACAACTCTGGAGGGACTGTGGGGAGGTAATGACATGCTTTTGGCACTAAGGAGAGTAGCTTTTATCTGGATTATCAGGCAAAAGAGTTACAGCCCAAACTGCAACCTGGATTCTGACTTTCTCTCCTGAACAAATAAAAGAGTATGACCTTAAACAGCTTCAAACCCATGGGTTATGAGACTACGACAGGCTGTAATGAAAACACCTAGGAACGCTTTAATACTTCACAGACAAACCCAGAAAACCTTCCTGCTCTGCCCCACACACAAACATTTACCCTCCAATACTATTCCTATACATAGCTGTTCCTTTCTGCAGCCCGACCCAATGGCCTTAAATGTCCATTTTTCTTTGGAACAGAATGTTCTTCTAATCAGTTATTTGTGTTAGTGTGATTTATTTGCTTGCAAAATGTAAGCCTCCTCAACAGGGTGTAGGAACTTCTGACTTGTCAGGATGCTTTCCCTTTTGCATAAAACCTCAGGTGAGTTGTGCAGCTCTGCCCAGACCTCACAGGCCATGCCAATGAGGCTCTCTGTCTCTCCAAAAGCTTTATTGAGCATCACACTTTAGATACTCTTAGCCCAGGGCTGTTAACTGAAGGAAATGACTGGTCCAACATAAATAAACCCCAGTCGAGGAAGAGCTGCACAGAGGACCTTTCACAAAAGGAGGAAAGGGACAAGGTCTATCCACAGCTCACCCACAGCATCCGTCTATCCCACCATGCGGTGCCTTAGCTCATTATGCAGGAGGTTTCATCCCAAGTGATTAGGCAGCAGTGACACCTAATGCACAAGCTGGTAATTCCTTTTAATACAAAAATACTGAAGGCCCCTCTGCCTGCCCATTTCTAGAATCAGGGTGTACCCTCATAGACAGTTTGCAAGTTTTAGTGAGTTTCCAAGTGGCTGGTGGACGCAAGCCCATCGGCACGATTTCTGAGCACTTGCTTATTATCAAAGTCAACAAAAGTTTTTGAAAAAATAGCAAACATGCTATTATACACATTTGCTGCTGAAGCTTCTTTTTAACAGATACCAAGTACTGAGTTGGAGGAGTCTTTTCCTTACCCCATGGAAACAGAATATGTTAAAGGATAAACTCACGAGCGATACAGGCTCTTTTACAGCTCCAGAGAGAACATCCTCCTCATTTCTATTTATTCAGTTTTGCCAAGTCAATAATGAGTTCATTCAAACCGAGAAACTGATTTGGATTTGAATAGTAGGAAAATTTGTTTTCCTTTTCCAAGCTATGAATAAAAAGTCTGAGGGGCTTGGACATGTTAGTTCTAAAATTCTGAAGGACTGAATGACCAGAAATAATAAGTCGACCATTTATTGGTAAAATGTCTTTAAAAGAAATCAGTGTTAAATGAATTATATTTTTTCTATGTATCCAGCACATTCCACATACCTTTTTTTTTTTTTTTTTGGCAGATCAGATTGTTTTCAGAAAGCTGGTTTTCTGCACTGTTACTTGAATTTCTCTTTCTGTCCAAAGGCATTTCTACCCAACAGTGAATAAGAACAAGTATGCCAATAAATAAGAGATACAATTTACTATTTTATAACATAAGAACATTTAGGAATTTTCCTGAAGTTTTAAAAGGCAAGTTCTATTTTCCCTTATATATGAAAATAAAGCATTCTGCTGGTTAGCAAAAAGAAATATTAGATGAAGCATAAATGCAGTCTTTAATTGTAAATCAAAATATATTAATATTTACCTATCAAAAACTGAACTTTCTTAGGAAAAGAACTAAATTGCACAAGGCAAAACAGGATGAATGTTGCCTATTAAAATCGTGGTCTTCTGAAGGTTAAAATCTTTTATTTAGAACAACGAGCTCTGCTTATTACAGCTGAGCTATTTGGGAATAAAGAGATTTCTCTGGGCATTGCTATATCCGTTTCTGTGGTTCTTTATACTTTAGTTTGGAATTTCAAAGGCTAGTGGTGATTTTGAAGGTTGATCACGATACAAGGTTTTCCTCCATTATGAACTATTATGTAAACCTAGCTTGAATAAGCTACATAATTTTGCCAAATGATTCCTGAACCTTAGCCAATAATCTGATTAAAGAGAGCAAGAACTCACTTTTTATATTTAAAAAGTGTGTTTGGAGAAACTCCACTGGTCATTCAGATTTCATTAACCTCCAAGTTAATAATTCACATTCTGTCCATTATATTACATTCTGTCTTCAGGCCAAATTCACCCCTGGTATGTTGAAACTTGGGAAAAAGTCACTCAGAATGACTCTATTTGCTCAGAAATAAGTAAAACTAGAACAAAAAGAAATAAAATATATTACATTGCAGGTCCTTTCCTTAAACTGCTACAAATGTGCTCTGCTGCTGCAAGTCTCCTCTAGAAGGTTAACACAGCAGCAGCTCTCAGATGAGGAGAATAACGTAAGAGTGAATTTAAAAACTAAGATGCATAAGACAGCAGCACAGAGCAGGAACTGTAGAAAATAGCTTTCTTACCTAATGTGTACCCAAAGCATTACCAGCTATGCTGAACTGAATTCTGCGCACTGTTAGAGGAGCAATGATGATTCATAGAAAGATAATACACTGAGCTATCTCCAACGGAGTCCGTAGCAGATCTTAACAGATGGGACAGATCTCCCAGCGTGCTCCCCTGCCAGCATCCATTACCTCTATTGTAAATACTGAGCCAAAACATTACTCAGTGCGTGACCTGTCCATTCACAGAAGTCATATGCTCCTTTGAGAAGACCCAGGGAGTAGAAGCAGGAGGGAAGGCAGATTTTACATAAGTCTTTTTTTTTAAAATGCTGTCTACAGTTTCCTCTGCCCTGAATCCCAAAATGTGTTGCTTCCGTGTTCCACTTCTTCACAGTGCAAGAATGATTTGGCCTTAAAAACATGCTGAGCCTTTTGCAGAAGAACAGCTTCACTTCTGCTTATCTATGTGTATGAATAAGATAAAAGTCCAAAGGGCTCAAAGATTATTTTGGAAAAAAAATCTAGATATTTATATGTATCTCCAAAGTCTCAGACTGTAATATCGTGCCTTATCTCCAAGGTTTCCTTGTTCCCACCCATCCCCATCAGTGATGCCTCGTGCTGAAAGTCCTCGAACAAGGGAACAGATTCAGTTTATCCGTTCTAACTCACTTGTGTCAAGAGCAGGCCAATTCTTTCCCTCCCTCCCTGTCTTTGAGCTTCATCAGTAGATACATTACAGTAGAAAGCAAAACAATACTGTCTTGATTTTTCTAACGCAGGATGACTGACATCTAGTTGATAGATAGAACCTACGCACTTCTTTGAACGACTCAGAAATATTGTAATCCCTACCACCTAGAAGAAAGCAGTTCTTTGCTTATTTTCGTTGATTAGATCACAAAAATCCAAGACACCATTTCCATGGAAAAAAGAAACCAAATTATCTTCGGCCACCATTTCTGAGAGCAGGCTAGACTTGAAATGGATAACATATAGTTTGAGGCTTGTGATTTTTTTCACTTGTCCACTCCCTGCCCAAACACTCAAAGTCAAATGCATCTATATGATCTACTTATAAATGTTTCCAGACTTCCAGACAATGCAAAATGATACTCATACCCAGCTCTGGACAGCCTTTTTGACAGACATTGCAGAACATTGTCCAAAATGTGCTGATTTGCAGACACTTTTCATATTCAAATTAAGCAATTTCACACCAAATATTTCTTGCAGGTCTAATTTTAGAAAAATTCCTGAAGATTATTATAGTGTAACAAAATCTAAAGTGAATTAATATGACCCAGCAAAGTGAAGTGCAAAAAGCCTGTACTGATATTCAAAAGCCTGGATATTCAGTTCTTAGAGGTCTTGCTTCCCATCAGCTTTTGCTATGCTTTAAAAAATTAGAGTAAGACCAGTAGCCAAAAATTAGAAGTTTGTTGGTTTTTTTAATAAGCTAATGTGTGAAAAAAATTAATAGATGCCTAATACACCTGGATGAAGTATTTATACACATGGCTGCCTTATGTTTCTGTGAAAGGACTCCTCTCATGGCAGTCTGTTTTATGGCCTTTTGGTATCTGGCTGTTGACAAGTCTTAGTATCAGGGCAAGTCTGATTTACATTTTTAGTGCCAAAGACCTTAAGAAACCACGGATGAAAACAAAGTAGTATGTTTGATATCATACAAAATAGTATGTTTGATATCTACCAACCGTAAGAAATTTGTGTTGTGCTGCCTTTTTTCCCCATGAAGGATGCAATGTAATGTAGCACTCACAAGAGTAAATGATCAAGAATATTGTTTCATTGGGAATTTGTACTAGAAGTTATCTGATTTGGATCTAACAACATATTTATAAATACAAAAGGATGATGAGTTGACAGCATCATAAGACCATTGACAGAAACCAACAAGTCAGTCATGAGCAGTTTTCAAAGATATTCCCCATCCTTTCTTTTAAAATTCTTGATTATGGTATAGATACTACAAAAAAAAAAAAAAATTTAAGTCCAAGATCACCTCTATATTGCTGTCAAAGTAAGCAGACAGTGTTTCATTGGAAATTGTTTTATTATGGAAAGGCATATATATTTTGCAATAACTGTATTTTAGAAAGAGCTGAATAGTGGTCCTTTCTTCATAAAACTGAAGAAACAACTGACAGATCTTTTACTATGAGAAATCAGGGAAACATTCCTGAAGGGGGAAGAGGACTTCACAAACCATGGGCATCTCTTGAAAAATTGCTTTTTCAAGCAGAAGGAAGCAGGTGAAGATGCTTCATATCCCTTCAGACTCATGTAGTTGACCCAGAATATCTTTTCTCAGAATATAAGGATGCAAAGCGCAAATAAAAAAAAAAAGATTAAAAAAAGGGAAAAGCAAGCAAAAACATCAGAGCTGCACAGCAGCCCTGCTGAGTCAATTCTCATGGGCTGGACACAGGACCCTATGTGCTAAATGAGAATTGACAAATTACCTGCTAATTAGAGGAGAATTTAGAGCAATGGTGGATTTGCAGATCAATTCACAATAAAAGAGTCAGTGCACATCACCAAAGCTGCGGGTGCCCCTGTGGCTGGGATTATCACCCTCTGAGTGGATTAGCATGAGCAGAGTGCTGATGTGCAACTCATGCTCCTGTTGGGCAGGGACTAGAAATTACAATCCGAAAGGTTGTTGGGCACTCTAGCCAGACTGCTATCGGCATTCAAAACGTGTGTAGGTCTTCCCAGTTTCCTGGTTTTATACTTTGAACACAAGGTTTCTTCAGCTACTTTTCAACATCTGGACTGTCCACCTTTCGAAAGGGATGGGGGGATTTGTCTTGGCATATGTTGATACGATTTATTATTTTAGCCAATCTCAGGAAAAGGAAAAGCCTAATACTGAAGAAGTGTTCAAATGCAGGGCTGATTTAATGGACGAAGAACAATAAAACAACAGAAGCTGATTATCCCAGCGATGGAATGGAAAAAAAACAACACTAAACTAGAAATGAAAAAAAAAAGCCCTTTCATTTAGCAACACGTCCAGGTATTATCAAAAACTGTGTACTAATATGTTATCTCTCTGACTGCATGCACCCCGCAACAAAACATGCAAGAAAAATAAACTAGATGTAGTAAGGGGAAGCCACTAAGTGGTAAAGCTTTCGTAAGACCTGACAGAAGCTCTGAGAAAGGTTCTGTTAAACCTAGAGAAACATTTTCGCGTGACAAAAGTCATATGAAGACAGCAGCAGATACCCTAAGTAGGGATGAAGAACCAGGAATTCCCTAAAGAACCAACCCTGCTCTGTTCTTTTCTCTGCAGGAAGATAAAAGGAAGAAGGAAAATGGGAGAACTGAGGAATAAAGGAAGTCTCTCCACTAGTTTATAATGAATATTCTAACAATCGCCTATTACTCACCTGCTTGCCTACATGGAGCTATATCAGAAAGTGTCACTATGAGAAGAAAACAGGAGACAAAGCCAAGGATGGCTGACAGATCATGTGTTCAGTAAGAAACACAATGATACTTAAGAACAGCAGGAAAAAATATTTATTGGAAAATACTCTCTCCATATACCAACTGTATGTCTTAGTCCTAAGACAATGCCCTAATAAAATAAAATTTTAAATAAATAAAAAAGCCTAGAAAAAAAAAGAAGGATGTGGGGAAAAAGCTAACAACCACTGAGATAACGTTTGCTAGACAGAAGGGATCATATATGAGCTAAGTAGAATTCACCAGCCTTTACAATGAAAAATAAGATTTATTAAGAATCAGTTGATTTTGCCTTCTTTTTCTGCAGATATCTATAGATGGATAAATAATAGTTTGTTGTGAACAGACAACACATTAACAGACTAGATCATAGGCTTCTAAGCAAAGAGGACTTCTGATGTCATACCCATGTGGGATGGTCGTAATGACTGGGAAGTGGGAACATTGCTGTTCAGTGACCCAGTCCTGGGATAGAGCCGGGGAAGGAACATAGGATTCCTCCATCACATTGGGAGCCGAGCCTGTTATCTGGGAGCTGAACTCCCGATGGAATAAAAGTTTAGTCTATAGTTATGGCATGCATCATGGATCAAGCAAGTGTCCCAGATACGACCTGTGCACTTTGAAAGCTTTGGTGCAGCTAACACATCACAGTCATTCAATAACATCTTCTATAGACTGGATTTGCAGCATAATCTTGTGTTTTCTTAACTTTTTGAAACCTTTGCATTTTGGGCTAATGCCCATTCTGGGGAGTAGTACTGTTAAAATAAAAAAAAAAAAAAAGCAGAATGGCTGTGAAAACTTTCAAAATGAAAGAAAAAACTTTCATCATAGGACATGACCATAGAATGGTCATGTTTTTAAATTTGCTATTTGGAGTGATGTGGGCACTAGTGCATTGTTGGTTTGAAGAAAAGATTAGATTTTTTTTTCATATAATGTGATTATTACATTATTACATACCAAGTACGCTCAATAAAAAGACTAAAATAAAAGAGTCCATAGGATCACCTAGAAAGAGAGAGACACTGGACAGATAGACACAGCCAGGAAAACATGCAGTAGTCTGTATTGGTATTAGGGGACTTTAAAACATCACAGGGTAAATTGGCTACCTTTGTATCAGCTAAGTGTGAATGCAGATAACTAGATCTATGGCAGAGAAACAGAGTGATTCCAACTGAATCAATGATTTCAACAACTGAAATGAACATGTGTGTTACCTCTAGTACCTGTAACCTTTTCGAATTTCAGGAGTCTCTTGGAATTTACCTGGTGTCATAGAAAATTATTAACAGACAGACTAAATATGCATATATACATATGGATATATATATATTTATATATCCATATGTAGCAATCATAGTCTACCTGTCTCATACATATTGTGCTTCATAGAAGTGTTTCTTGCTTATGATCCACAGATCCCTGAGGTTTCAAAAGCTTCTGAAGGAGATAAGTACTGGAATTGTACAGGGGTCTCTGTGTTCATTAGCAACATTTGTAGGTCTGCAAATCAGAAAAGTTGAAACCCCTCCACTTAGAGAACTAATGAACAAGACGTAACTTGTCTTACTTTGTAAAGAGAAACAGGTTGAATTCACCACGGCATAACTGTTTCATTTTTATCTTTTCCCCTTTGTTGTCCTTTCCAGAGAATAAATCAAAATATTTAAATAAAATTAGTTGGAAGAAAATGGGTACTCAAAAAAAGAAAAAAAGTAGCCCAGTTTAGTCACAGAGCTCCAACTCCAATCCATTAGTGACAATACCTTAGGTTCAGAATAAAACTTTGCCAAGAGTGTCCTTGATAGGATTTGGGTTAATGGGGAGAAAGGGACCTGCAGTTACAATACAGGACACACCGAAGACTGCGGTTTGTACTGCACAGAAATACAGAGGATGTTTGCTCAATATTTATACTCACAAAAAATGGTAACATCCTCCCTCCAGTATAGAAATTGGTTAATCATGACAAGATAAATTGATCAAAGGTCTGCAGATTTGAGTCACTGGGAGCAGCTGGTGTTTAGCAGCCTATGCGTTAGATACCAAGGAAACCTTAAAAACAGGAAATATCAAATGCAACTCAAGAGAGTAGAACTGTTGTAAATTTGTACTTTTCTGATTCATTCAATGATTTGCAGATGTCCTCCAAAACCTATGGCCAAGTTATAAGAAGCTAGGCAAGCCTAGTCTTTAAATTAAGCTGACCCATCAGTCACTAATAGCAGATCCAAGCTAAAATGCTGTGGGTTTTTTTCTGCCAGATAAGACGAATGAGTTTCTAAGAAGTTTCAGATTATTTTGTTCTTAAAGAAACCTGTGTCCCAAAACCTATGGGTTAAAAAAGTGGTAAAGCATGTTATTATTTTTAGAATTTCAGTAACTAATTACATTACAGCACGTCAGCCAAATTCAGACCTGCAGCCAAAATCTGCTCTGCTACGTTGGTGTAAATCTGAAATAGCTGACCTGCTTTCAGGGAAAATTTAAGCTGATTTCACTGAGATCAGAATTTGGCCCCTAAAATCAGCAAGCGCAACTCTTCATCAGCCCAGTTCAATTCCATGCTGTTGGAAAGGTTGGGCAATTTACTCTTACTTTGCCTTCAGAAAAAGTACAATAATGTTGAACAATTCGAAGGGCATTGCCAAACACTACTGGTATCAAGAAAAGTCTCGACATTAACACTGAGTAGGGTTGTTAATCCTTAGAGGAACTGAGTAAGCAAATACATACACGAAAAAGGAGCTTGTTCTTTTCCCCCCCCAAAAATGTTAATGACAAAATTCCTGCCTTAGGAGAGAGAATTGGTGTGTTACTCCAATATTAAGCATTGGGAATAGAAATTCCCTCCAGGAATGCAATTTATTTATTGTGCTTTCAGCTGGACAGAATTTGTTTCCCCCATATTCTGGGGAAAAAAATTTAAGAAGATTTTCTCTGTTCTATTTTAATTAGAGAGATGTGCACGCACATGAAGACCTGCAAATCCAGGTGTCTTTTCTTCTTCCCCCCCGCCACTGCAAGCAAACATTTTTTTTTTTTAAATCATAATTCTGTAATTAACAACTACACAAGAAAGCAATAACCTGAATGTTTTACTTTGCAAATGAGCTATTGCTGACCTAAACCAACGTTTATTTTAACGTCTGAGAGAACAGTATACTGAATTAGAGCTGAGTATAGCACTACCACCCTCATACATAATGCTGTTAGAAAACTTCTTAACCTACAGAGAATAAAACATTCTTCCTTTCTCTGGAGTAAGTTCTTCCCACCAGGTCAGGAGGTTTATTGACTAGTTGTTGTGAGAAACATTAAAACTATTATGAAGCCTCTTAAGCAGTAAATAAAAGAACAATCAAGGAATTTTGGAAGAGAGCCCACCATCCGTGGGTAGACAGATTTAAAAATAATTCCCTAAAGACTACTGGGTTCTAAATTGACAGTTTTATTTAAAGAGAGGGACCCAGACATTGCCCTGGACAGCCAAGTCATTTCAATGCCCAGATAAGGTCAAAAAAAGCAAACAAAAGGTAAGAGGGCACAAAAAAAGGGGGGTGAGAAATGTTGCCATATGAATGATGCCATTATTTATATCAGGAGTTCATGCTCCTCTGCAAATACAGTCAGTACTATGAACGCTATCTCAATAAAAGTACTGCAAAATTAGATGGAATTAAGAACTGGAAGTGAAAAAGGACATGAAGAAAGATCTCACAGAAGAAGAACTTGAAAATGTTGGAGTTGTCTGCTTCAAAGAGAAAACTAACTACAAGCCATCATAAGAAAATACCAGTCATCTAGAAAAAAAAAGAATATAGACATTAATTTATATTATACATAACTAAGTAGGCAATCAGTGAAAAAACATAAGGCAGTAAATGTAAAACTGCTGAAGTGGACTTTCTCCATGCACAATTCATCTGCAGAACCTTCTGAAGCCAAAAATTCAGAAAGGAAATGGAAAGACAAATGCAAGACAAAAAAATTATAGAAATATTTTAAAGCACAAATGCTTCATTGATACTCCAAAGAACACAGTACAAGTCCTGATTCAAAACTTTCTGAAGTCAATGGAATGTTTTTCCATTCGTCTTGAACTCAGATGAGCCTATTCTTATGAACTTCCATGATTTGTGAGAGGATATAAATCCCAACTTTAAAAGAATACACATGTAGTTTCTGTGTTATTATTATTTCAAAAGTACTTGTCTTGGTTTCTCCCTTGGGATAGATAATGGAAATGGTATAAAAAGAAACATAATGAAAATGAAATTTGGAAATAAAATTTACCAGAAAAAAAAGCAATATCAAATAACAGCACTCCCAAAATTGAATACAGTTATGGAAAGTTGCCATCTGAAGAGCTGACTTGTTCACATCCATTACTCAGAAATCACTTCGAAGATGGCAGATGCCTAAATGTGTGATACTTAGTACTTCATAGAAATCTACAGTAGATGCAGACACATGTAAGAAGTATTTCAGCTGTTTAAACAATCTGTTTTGCACAGAAAAGCTTTTGATCTTTTGGCTGGTAGTTTTCATGAAATATGGGGAAAGAACTTAAATGTAATAACACCATTAGTGAAAACAGTACTTGGAGGCACCTGAAACAAAAACAGATTGGTAAAATTAACACACACACTCACACACACAGAGAAAAACTGGAATAGAAAATAAAATAAATGTAATTATGCAGCTCAATTCACACAGCAACTGGACCAAAACCTTCATTATTTCAAATACTTGCAGCATCGTCCCCTAGTGAGTTAGATGTGTGAAAACTGTCTTCATGAGAACTGAAATCTATTTGTGCCTTAGTGACTAATAACAAAATCAATGCTCCTTTGTGCTTGTAGCAAGCATCATGTGGGCCTTTATCTCTAGCACTGATCAACCAGGAGAGCAAGGTGGAGAAAGACAGCAGGTGGAATGAAGGAGCAAACAGCACAAGAAATAGGAACTGGAAGAAAGTGAGAAGAAATGAAGGGGAGAGCAACACAAGCCAAAGACATAAAAAAAGAGAAACTAATACAATATCTACAGATGAAGTGACATTTCATCTTAAACTCCATTTTTTGAAGTCAGAGAGGGATTTCCATGGCGCATTGACCTTGTGCTCACCTTTCCCAAAGAGCTCAGTTTCATTCACCATGCTCTACAGCTACACGGACTCTGAAGTTTGCTTAATAAAATTTTGCAACAATGCTAATTACTTTGCAACTTTTTCACCAAGTATTGAAATAATTTTTGCTACAGGAGTTGTTCCCCACCCTTACTACTTTTCCTAACTTACTATTGAGAAGAAAAAAAAAGATATAACCAGAGAAAACTGTTCAAAAATACAAATAAAAAATATTTGCAGAAGAATGAACACACATACATACACTCAATGAAAACTAGGTGAACAGAAATAAATTAAGAGCATCAGAGGGAAAGAAGTCTTGCACAGAAAGCAAAATATGGAAAAAAGACACAAACTGCTGTGGAAACTAAAAGAAAAATAAAATATGACACAAGAAAAAATATAAGGCAACAATGGCTGATTTCATGAGTGTCTAGAAATATGATAAATATTGCAGCTACTGAAATCTGAGACAATCCTGAATCTGACTCCATAAATTTTCCAGCTTGATTTAAGAAAATGCTTTAAAATGGATTTGTTGGCACTTAAAAAATATTTTCAATCAATGCAAGGCATACAATCTTGAGTTACCTTGCAGTTACAGAGGGATAAGAACAAGCAGCCTGAGTGGTAAGTTACTGCAGCTTGTTTACTCCCATCCCACCGCCCCAGCCAGGAGCAGGGCAGCTGGGGGACAGTGGGGACAGCCCCAGCCCCGGGCATGAGGCACCTCCCTGGGGATGGGGATGGGCTGAGGCTGGACCAGCGTGTGCACCCACGGGTGGAGGGTCAGGATCAGCAGGGTCTGTGGCCTGGCAGGGCTCCTGGGGCTTTTCCAGGCCCTCAGAAATGGCCTGAAAAACAAGACTTGCTGCCCCTTAGTGTCTTTCCTGGCCTTCTTCCCACCCCAGAGGACAAATGGTTGCCTGTGTAGGGTGGGCTCAGAGCAGGTGACTGCACTAGAGGAGAGAAGGGACAGTCCATGATCCTTGCAGAAGATGTACTAAAGAGGAGGAGGCTCCACGCTCATGAAACAAAACTGAAGGGCAGTCCCAGAAGTAGAGATGGAAAGAGAAAGCTTCTTGTAAACCCCCAAATCTGTCAGCTCTCTAATGGACTCCTCCACTCAAAACATTACTAACTCCACCCAGTCCGTTCCCTCAGCAAAATCATGACGGAAAATTTTGTAGCCCCTCCATGAACAGCGCTACGAAAACCCGAATAACTGTTCCCGATCCCCTTTTCCTCCCACATTCTCCTTTACCTGCTCCAAAATTTCTCACCCACCACTGCAAGACTGAGTCATTATGCTGCTGAGAAACTTTGAGCCAGCTCTGGGACCGAGTCCAGCAGCAGTGCAGCTGCTCTCACACGATGCTGAACCTGAATCATTAAGCTCTGCCAGACGTGAGCCACAAGGGTATCTCAGCACACAGATCCCCAGTGCTCCCACTTGTCAGAGAGTTTATTAGCCCAGGCAAAGTGCCAGACCTTGGCAGATCCATGGGTCTGTGGGGTGCAAAGCTTCAAGGTGTGGGAGAACTTCATGCTTTTCCAGGTTTTCCATTAATTGAGGTTAAACTGAATTTGCCAAAGGGATGACTGATCTTGAGCTATTTTTCCCTTTTGGTTATTTTCTCTATAAACAAGTTGACTTAATTCAGCACCTATTATAATTCTTTCCGTAATAGGTTAGAATACAGAATTCATGGATTATCACTGAAAAGTTTTGTGTCAGTCTTTCCACCTGCTGCTCTGGTACCTGGTTCAGTCATGCTTTTGATCAAACTGGTAGCCTAGCTGGCATCTCCTGTTCAAACTGCTGCACCTACATGAGCAATTCAGTTGTTCAAAGAGAATCTTGAGATCTCCAAAGCAATCCATGTAATGGATCCAGTGCACAGATCTCCTTCGGTCAACCCGGTGATCATAGGCCCAGTGTCCACTCTCCAGGTACACTCCAAAAAGAGGAGCCTGGGCCAGGTTAATGACTTGTACGGGTATGATACAGTAAGTATTTGGGTTACTGAGCTGTGGTGGTCCTCAACCCTTTTATTCAATTTCTGTATCAGCCCAGTCGTATATTATTTGGAGTAATCTGGTTGTAACATACCCAGATCCAAGGGAAAACAGTATAATCATCAGAGAATGAGTTGTCAGCGTGCTTTCAGAGGTTAGTAGGAAAGAAGTCTTTAAACTCAGAGGATAAACACAAAAGATGTTTTGCTTCCTCCAACAGATAGAAAAGTGGAGACAAACTCAAAATATAATCTGAAGTTACATAAATAATAAATACAACAGAAGTTACATACTTCTGTGCTATGTCAGAGGAAGAGTATATGAGAAGCAGTGAGCCATTAACCCCTGGAAAGACTAAGGAAAGTATGGATTTCATTGATTTTATGAACTAGGTTTAACTAGACAGAATATGGCTTGCCTAGGATTTCACTATGGATTCTCAGATTTTGCTTTACCTCGAGTGTTAGAGGCTAAACTGACACATCTTTGGAAAAGGAGACAATGAGGCAGCGTGTCCACCTGGTGAAAGAATGAAAATCTACTGGATAACAGGGTTCATGTTTTAAAATTACTTCTGCAGTCACAAAATATACATCTCATTATCATTTCTAGAGCTTCCCCTTCAAGTTCCCACCAAAAGCAAATAGTTGAAAGTAACTAGCATTACCATCACAGAAAAAGAATGCCCCCATTCTCAATGTGGGAAGTATTTTAGTAAGATTACTTAATCATAATGGTAATGATTGTAATGAGATTCACAGTACATCAACTTAGTCTAGAGAAGTGACTTTACCACCCTTGTGTATAGAAATCTATTACAATTTCTTTTGTTGGTACCTTAAAAAAACCCCAAACCCTAACTTTGAGAAACAGCAGTCTTTCTCTCACTGAAGTTTTATATTACATGTATCACCATGGTATCCAAACACAGAAGACTTTTAAAATCTCTCTGTAGGAGCTTTCGGTGTTCTGCAGAGAACAAAACAGACACCTTGTGAGTAGAGGAAGGGCAAGAACCACAACACTAATGATGGCACCAGGAAAAGGTGGGATTTCGGGGCAGCATGTCAGAAGACAGACCCCTCTGTGTGCCAGTTTTTCCACCTGCATAAAGAGCTTATAGAGCACAACCATGTTTCTAGAGTGCTTGAGCTTTACAGAGAAGAATTATTATGGAAACAGAGAAATTATTACCCTACCAATAACAAGACAATGACGGGAAAAAGGCATAAGAGCCCTTCTTTGTTGAGCTTGAGCTGAGTTTCAAGTTTTCATAGTGGTGCTCACGCTGAATCTCCAGGCATCTATTCTCATTTTCTCTCTCATTTTTACTGTTTACATTGAAATAACTGCTGCTGGCCATACTTTACGTCAGATAAAACAACAAATCAAACTAACTTTTCCATCTCAGGTTTTTCCTAAGCATTATACTTTGGATGACTAGTGACTATCGGCTACAGAACAGAGTTCCAAATTTTTCACTGACCACCTTATATTCTCTGACTCACTCCCTAACAACTGTCTTCCCCAAAACCAATACCACACTGCGAGATAGTCCAGAAAGTAGACTTTCCCAAACACTTCAGGGGAAGCATATTAAAAAGCTTTTGCATGCAAGGGAAAAAAAAAAGTGTTATAAATAAAAAAGGAGGAACTTTTTCAGAAAGGTGACTACTGGAAAACGTGCTGGAACTTGTCTCTCTCAAAGTAACCCTTGTGGCATCCTTACATCTGGTGCTATAATCCAGATCCACTTTTCAGTGGCACTATGCCATCTTCTGTGAAGTCATAAGAGGAAGCATGTTTTAAGCTATATAAAGAGGGTGCTCTTGGAACATAGGAGGACATCATTACACAGAATTATCATTAAATAAGATGATCCTACTCTTTTAAGTTAGGACATAACATAAGCTAACACCCAATACTGTAAGAAAGCTAATGAACATAGCAGACTGGACAAAAATGTGATTTCTTTCTGGAAAGGAAGAATGAAGATAAAAATAAGCAGGTAAGCAGATGGGTGCACTTTGTTTATCCTCTCTAGGAGTACTTCCATCTACCTTTGTCTAGTTAGCTGGAGAATTCTGGCAGTTTCTTATTCTCTTATTTAGCAATCATGAAGACAGATCTGTTTTCTTTTCAACTTGGATTATCTAAGAGACAGTCCTGCTCTGATTGACTACCAGTCACCACGTAGTCACAAAGCAGCAGCATACAAGCTTTCTTAACAACGCTTTCCCAAAACTGTTCCACAACAGTGACTTTCAAGAGAAAAAGAGCGTGTAATTCTAGTCTTCTGTCTTTGCTGAGACTTGTAAAAGAGCAATTACTGAATGGAACAGCTGCCGGCTGAGAAATGGAACTACAGAAGCATATGATATGCTATCCATACAGACAGCAATCATTTTATTCCAGAGATTAATTCAAATTAAGATATGGTTCCCAGGACAGACATGAACTGGTGATCTAAAGGTGAAAAGCTTTGGAGCTTATAGAAATGATGCACCTTTTTGCTGCACAAGTAATAAACTATACGTTGGAGATCTCTCTGACTTCTGGGGGAAGGACCAAAAGCGTAGCAGCATGTTCTGACCAAATACAAAATGCAGCTAATAGGAATACAGAATTCATCCCTCTGTTGTAGTTCAGAGCTTACAAGCATTTCAGGGTAATTCTCTCTGTATTCAATGGAATCAAAGGAAGTATAATTCTTCCTGGGAAACCAGAGATCTCATTATATTAGTTTGGGTTTTTGCTAAGCACATACTTCTGTCATATGATATTTTGTTATTAGCAGATCCCAGAGTTATCCTGAAAAGGTAACTGCAAATCCTTCAAACTAAATATTTTTTTTTTTAATAAGTAAGGGTTGATTTGTTGCAATTTGCTAACGAAAACAGTAACTAAAAAAACTAAATAGGTTTTTTTCCTTACTGATTCTGCTTTATAGCTGAAATGATGCAACAAATACTATTATCCCTCTATATCACAATTGTTGCTTTTCACACAATTTGCAATCCAGTCTCTGAGATTTTGCAGTTGTCTTCCTCCAGGCAATGTCTGCAAAGACCTTATGTTACTATAACTCTGCATAAAATCAAAGTCAATGATAAAATGGAAAGTGGAGATGGAGGAGGAAGGAACAAGAGCAGATCAAGCCTGCTAAACCATTGATTTATTAGCATATAATACTGAAAACCTTCTTCTAAAAATAATGGCCCACAAGGTCTGTTTTTGATAATTTTGCCTCGAAAAGAAAATTGACATATAGGGATACATTTTCAAAGCACTGCACAAAGTTTTAACAACATGATTCCCATTGACATTAATGAGTCACATGGCTGAAATCCTGCACAGTGCTTTGAAAATATACCCTACAGCCTTTTAAGCCTGCTTTTGGGAAACCAGAGCACTTGCCTCGTAAGTAACCTTTCGGTTGCAAGTCCCGATTACAACTACAGGCTCTGTTCTTCACCCGCCGGAGAAAGCTTCCTCCCATGCTGTGTGAAGATGGCCGCAGCAGAAGTGTTTTGTGGGTGTGCGTGGAGCTGCTCCAGTGACAACCCTGCTCCTCCGTGACCAGGAGGGGGTGTGGGTAGGGAGAGGAACGTGGTCCAATGGCAGCTGCCATAATTGGAAACAGCTTCCAAAATGGTTTTAATTATGATGAGATTTGGCCTGGCATTTACTGTAGCCAGACTCAAGATTGCCCAGCCCTCTGTCTTGAGCTATGCTCTCACTGTTGTAATGCAAGATCTTCAGATATGTCAACTGGCTCAAGAATTGTGATTTTTTTTCCCCTTTTCTCTACTAAATGGTGCTACAAAAGGAAACAAACAGGGAAGTTTGCAGGGAAATGTGGTAATTGTATTATACCAGCTGCTAATTTACCCCTTCACACAATCTTGCCTGCCTTATATCCTTAGTCCATCATAGCAATAACTTCACTTCCTCACCACTTTCTCACCAATAAAATGAACATTTGAATTGAAACAATTCCTCTCTAGTGAGAAACAGGAAGAAGTTTCTCCTCTCCTCCTGAAAAAAATGGATACATTTATTTTTGAAAGCTTAACATCTTGAAATTAAGAAATGGAGAAAGCCAGTAACAGAGCAAATCTATTTGCAACATGCCTTTGCTGATGTTAATTAAACTGAATGCTATTTATATCCTCTCAGACATAAGGAGAGGATCTTGCAAACCTTTGAAATGTTAGACCTGGACAATCCATAGACACTACAGAGGAGTGTGGGTTTTGTTAAGCTTGAAAACATTTGGTCATGCCAAAACTGTAAATACTTCAGACATATATCAAAAGATGACGTAGTTAATGACTAAAAGGGATGCAGACTTCGGCTAAGCTCCATGGCCAAAGTACAGTGCATTTGTGGTGAGCCACTTAGTTAGATGCCTTAGCAGACCAGCTATGCAGAGAAGCAATATTGTCTCTGCGTGGGACACGGGCACCTTTCAAAGGCTGTCCCAGGATTACTTTCTGTGAAAGGCACAGGATGGGTTAAGGCAAGAAACACAAATGGAGGTTTGGATTTTTGCTGTATCCTCCTTCCAGCAGATGGCTGACCAGTGCTGTTCAGGTATTAGAAGCCTATTTTCTTTATTGAAAAAAATAACATTAAGCTTGCACAATTAGTCATAGAAAAAAAAGATTACAGAATCAGTAGGCAACACTGATGCCACCCTGCTGTATATGAACTATAAAATTTATACTTTGAAGATAGATTAATGTTGATATAGTTATGTTATATAGTTATGCATACATAGTTTAAAAGTGCAGCATTTATCTTCCTAAATACACATGAAACAACAAAAAAAAGTAATTCATGCTTATTCCTAGTCTACAGCCAATGTAGCATAATGCAACTTAGTTTAGTTCTCAATAGGCGTGTTACCTTGCATCTGCTGTGGTCTTGTAGTACACACGAGGACAATCACTCAAACTCAACTGGGGCTTGATAACAGGTTACCTTGGTCATACATTTGAGAAACTGGAGAATAAATAGCCAGGTATGTGCACAATAGGGTAGAGGTTAGTAACAAGCATTCAATCCTACTTCTTTGGCTTTCAGGGTAATCTGCACAGGTAAAGTAATGACACATAATTTTTACAGGGCAGTGGCATTTGCTTGCATTGCAAGTGTTAACTCTTCCTGTGTGAACTTGTTTCAATAAGCTGCATAAACACCCAGTAGTAATGTACAAATTAAAGCACTACTTTCCTCTACAAGAGTATTTTCCTTTTTTTTCAATTTTTGGGTGAGTCTGGTTTTGTTTGTTCAATACGCTCACTGGCATACGTCATGACATACAAGAAGATAATACGAAGGGTTGCATCATTTCCAGGAGCCTTATTTAAAAACAAACAAAAAAGCGACCACTTTCTTTTTTAGAAAAGGTTCGATAATGTAATAGTCAGGCTATTTCTTAGTTTACATGTTGGCAACGCCATTTTCCCCAGCAAGCTGTGGTCAGCAAAATGCAAGGCAGACTAGGAGACCTGTGACATGACTTGGAACAATGTATGAAGTTACTCCATTTACCTGTTAATTACTGCCTTTCAGCAGAAGCTTACTGCTTCCCCAGACACAGGACCTGACAGCATGAATGCTCAGTCTTCTCAGTGGAGAGTAAAACAGGTTAATTTAGGTCATCATCAGTGGAGGAGATCATGAAATTCCTACAAGTTCTGTTTCTGCTTTGCAGATAAGCTTCATCTAAGGTAACAGTGCCTGTCAGTTTTAATAGCAACTTTATAGCAGTACTGTATTTAAGACCGATACGGCACAGATACATTTAATAAATAAATAAATAAGTTAAGATAAGTAATAATTCTTCTGGGATAACATTTTCTTTAAAATTTCTCTGAAATTTTTCATGTTTTGGCAAAACCTGGATGTGAAATATTTCCTTCTACTTTAAGATTTTTTTTATTCATTATTCTAGGTTGAGTTTCAGGAATAAACAAAGGAGAAAAGGAAAGACAAAAAAAACTCTACTGCTGGCTTCAGACTTGTAAATGCAAGCACAAACAAAAAATAAAGAATTTGCTACTTTGCTTTACACAGAGGACAACACGACAAAGCAGATTTTGCAAATCATTTGTTTCAATATTTTGAGGAGAGTCAAGGACTTAGCCCAAAGTCATCATTTTGTAACAATTCTATAGCCTTGTGTAACAAAATGTTTAATTTAGATGTTTTAAGTACAGGAAAAAAATATTCAAAATGATGGATGTTCCTAAGATGCACTCATTCTGCCTATTTTGAAATAGCATAACAAACTTAATAAGCTGTTAAGAGTAATAAGGACATCATATTAAGTAGTTGAGAAAGTAGAGAGAACACAGCAAGCTCAGACTTTATCATCTGAAGAAAGCTGCAACACATATTCCTGGTGAGCAATCTTCATGCCCCTTTTCAGCAGCATTAACATATTACAGTGTAATTTTCTCATTTCTAGAGTCCCTTAAACAACAAACAAACAACAGTAGATGCAATTAAGAGAACCGGCCATTGAGTAAGGCCTCCCATTCTAGAATTTCATTAAAAATACTATGCCCAAGGATTAACACAAGGATGGTGTTACCAAATCTGTCAGTGCAAATCAAGTTACAGAACTAATAACAGTTCAAAGTAATAGCACAAAGCAAACAAAGAAAATTCATACAACTCTAGAGATGGCCAGTCCTGAGCTTTATCTTGCTCTTCTAAAATCCTCAGAAATAAAAAATACATTCTTTTGTCTTTCCTGCAAGACATTGGCTTGGACTACTCTGTAGTCCAAGCACTGGTTCATAGATCCCTTACAAATCCTTGGGAAAAGGAAATCCCTGTGAGCACCAAACACCATCTCTGTGCAAAATGAATGTCCAGCATATTACATGCACAGAGCGACTACAGTGAGCAAGCATAGGCTGACACTGATACCAACAGCTGTGCTGACTTTAGATATCCACGTCCTTGCACACATCCTAAATCTATGCATGGGCTTGAGCTTTTTCATGAAGCTGAAATGTGTTGTACCTGGCAAATTTTCCACTGCTTTGGATAGCAGCTTAATCTGAAACATTTTATTAAACGTCTGTGCTCACCAGTCCTTCTAACAAAAGGTGCAGCCATGGGTGGACACCAGCTCATTCAGTTTGACCCAAGCCTGTCCAACTCTGAGTCTGCTCTAAATCATTTGCAATACAAATGATCTGCTGTAAAGTCAGACCTTTTGTCATTGCCCATCTACCATAACCTGTGGCCCACCCAGATTTCTGTTCCTAGCTAGGCAACTGTTTCCAATGGCAAAGTTACAACATTATAATGTACTGAATAACACATTTCACTTGTCTCAGGTGATTTATGACACTAATACTTTCGAATCCCTCTTCTCATAAATAGTGGAAAAACTTTTTACTTTATATTTCTTTTCTACCAGAGTTAACAACACTAATATGTACAAAGAATATCTGAACTGGTAAATAACTAGGACCTATTCAGAACAGCATGCACTTCTGGTTCAGATGATAAACCTTTTTGTTTTAATTAAAATAGAAAGCAGACAGTTAACTGTGTAGGTCCTGTTTGATTAGATGCAGATATCACTTAATGATTATGATAAAACAAGGGCTATGTTATGAGATGTTAGGAAGAGAAGACAGTGGTCATTATCTACTGAGTGTGGTTTCAAGGAGATGCAAACTATTAATTTTTCCTGGAACACCAAATACAAACACAGCAATATTCTTTGCCGTATTAAATGGATATCTGAATGCTTTTTGCTACAGTCCAAAGCACTGCTTCAGAGCTATACAAAAGAGAAGAGAACAAGAAAGAACACACAAGCAACCTGAGAAACCTGAGGATGGTTTCCCTTTGGCTGGATCCCCTCCATGCAGAAGGGAGTTCAGCAATATATCCCATTGAAAGCTTCATGCAACAGACTCATGAAACAACATACTATCAGATGTAGACAAGAGGTGGCTCCATAAATTCAATAACTGTTCCAAATCACAATGAAGACCCAAGCCTTATTTGCTGTATAAACATAAAATAAAAGACATTTCCTGCCCCAAAGAGGTCACCATTTAAGTAGACAAGACAGACAAAAGCTTGGGCAAGAATAATATTTATGTTTCCCTAACACAGTTGGGAACTGCAGCACTAACTGATGGAATCCATTGTAGTCCTAAAATACTATTCACATTACAACCTACACCAGGTCAAAACTTTAAAGTAGCTTGCTTGTGTTGTGGCGCACAACACTTAAATATTGTGATGCACAACACTTAAATCACAAATGTTACCTACTGAATGTCTGTTCACAGACCCAAAGGGATTATGACAGTGCACTGAAGTTCATGCTGCCATTCTCAACAGTTATGACTGATTGAGCTAATTTGAAGTTAGCCCACATAAGTAAATCCAAGCTGCAATTACACCTCCAGATAGCAGTACACCTATTCTTAGTGACTTGCCCAGTGTAGGACATAAAAGGACTGCAATAAAGCTAAGATCTAAACAAGGATATCTGAGTCCCGATCCAGTGTCTCGCAAGTCTACGCTTACTCTCTAGGGTCTTTCTAGGTGCAAAAGTTATTTCCTATATCTGTAAAATTCAGACTGTGCTAATACCTCTGACTGTAGTGTATGGCATGTAGGAAGCGCATGAACTCAACAGCAGGAGAAACTTTTTTCCTTCCCTCAACACTCAAGACAGAAACAGCTTCACTGCCAAGAAAGCCATATAACACACATATGAATGCCCAAATAATTTGGGTGCCTTGTCCCATGTTAGACCTGGCTCTGGATTTATATGGCATTGAAACGGGAGGAGGGGAAGGACAACACAAATTAACTTAGGTTCTCAGTGATTGTTCTAGACTTGGGCACTTGTACTCTTTATAGTTTGGTGCTACTTCTAGATATGTTTTTTTAAGTTAATACACTCCATAAAAAGGCACGCCTTTTAAAAATAAGCTTCCTTTAAAAGAAATTAAATCGCATAGCAGCTTGTTGATTAAACCTTTAGCTCTGTGGAACACCTGAGCAAACAATAGCAGCAAATTTCTGACACCAATATAGGGAACTTTCTCCAGAATAGCTGCTGAACTATATCGAGTGATAAATTCTGTCTCTCCAGTGATGGCAACACAGGCATTTCCCTGCACACCCCAAGGTGTGCCACCGGGTGGCAATCCTCTTTTGGTGGGACTCAGAGGCCCCTGGCCTCCTCCCTGCCAGCACTGGAGGAGGAAATGCGCATTGTCTGAAATGTTGTTCTAAGGTAGCTCACTGACAGCCAGCAAGAGCTGTCTTGCAGAAATATTGCCAGCTTTAACTATTTATAGCACATGCAACATTTTTTTCCCAGCAGGGGACAGGCGGTCAGTATCTGCCATCAGTATTTTGACAGCTTGTGAGATATGAATATAGCTGGACGACACATTACAATTCTGCAGACCTAAGTGAAGGGAGGGAATTTTCCATTTTATATTCAGAAGACTGCACGGCACTTCACACTGGTGGCCAAAGGATTAAAAGATAGATTAAATTTTGATAAAGAATGAAAATACTTTTTTCAAGTCTTCCCAACTTTGGATTTTAGCAAATTCAAATTCTCTCTTTGTTTTTCTTTCTTTACTTTTCCTGAAGTAAAACATTCATTTTTTAAATCATACTTAGAAGATTTCTTAAATCATTAGATTTTCTTAAAATGTGTAAGATGAGCTCTTTAAAGATATCTACAGTTCCTTAACTTCAGTTAATTTCTTTCTAATATCCATCCCACTGAGGTAAGCCACTAACAAAGCTTTACTTTTTCAGTCACACTTTTGTCAAAATCCTACATTAAATCAACAGGAGACAGATCATCTACTCAACATGTGGTTCAAAGAATTCAACATGGATATCTTCAGTTATATAAAAAAAAAGTTCTCCCAGAGGCAAGAGCCATCTTATTCCTTCTCTCCTTGCCCAGAGAGCTCTGGCAGAGAGGTCTTCAACCACCTTTACAAAACAACTGTCCAAGGATGGGCATTAGGCCCCTGCATCTGAACTTCTCTCCAGAGCCACTTCTGATCTGCCATCCAAGTGAGCTGCATACTATCTGCTCAGTTTGCTTCCAAATGGTGCCTCATTAATATTATTCTACAGGCATGCCTCGCACCTTCCACCTCTTTGCTCTCATTTCTTATCATGATGTCAAGTGGTGGGATGCATTTCCACCACAGAGACCAAGTGGCTCCAGCAGGCTTGGCATACACCTCACCACAACTATATTTGATATTCAAGGCCAGTCCATGGACTGACTTTATTGAAGCAGCATCAATTCCACCTGGAGGTATGACAAATAGCGACCAGGCCACTGAAGATCTACGTGCTTAGTTTTGAAGGCTATTATCCTTTGGACATATTGCACAGTCTGTGACTTAAATGAGTGGTAGTAAACACATACAATCAAGACCTCTGTATCAATTTTGCAAAGCTGTTAAAAAGCACTAGAATCTGTTTTTTCTAGAAATACATTGTTAAGGTAAAGTGATTTAATAAGCAGTAATTTCAAGTAAATATGCTGCTGAGCACCTTAGATCACACTTGCATTCAGCCAGGAGCCGTGCACAACTTTTTAGCTTTTTGTAAAGTCTCATGTGAAAGGGGAGAGTAGATACTCAACTGTCTCTGATGTAGGAGGACAGAAGATAAATACAGCAAAACCAAAGATTTTTCAGGTAGAATTTCCTTCAATGGTTTCCAAATGATGGCCAATGATGTTCTTCTGTCTGGAACATCAGCCTGTACTTTAATGTTTATGGGTACAACTGAAGGAAAAGAGCAACTGGCAACTACCCATCTTTAGATACGCAGTTGCAGTGATTTGAAGCTTATGCTGCTTCACCTGAGAGGTAGTACAGTGCTGCCAATTTGAATGACTCATATTCAAACAAGATCTTCATTCAGACATGATCCTCCGTGGCCTCTACACTATTCTGTGGATTTGTCAAAATCTGTCCCTTTCTATAATGAAACAATGCTGTGTGTTGATGCAGCATTCATGAGTGATGTTGGAAGTTCAACCATACCTCTTGCGACGGAAGAAAAGCTGTCCTGTAAGAGCTGATGAGTGAGGTATGCAGCACTGTACTGGGATGTTTACTGTTTGACCACACTGAAGCATAAGTGAGCAGGTTTTGGAAATCAGCATGGTGATTTAGTTAAATAGCACTGAGTTGCTGACACGTTCCTTAAGGAAACTGATGTGTCGACACAAGCATATCCACTCCCAGTCCAACCTGTCTGAAGTGATTAGGCTGCTCAGCGATCACGAGACTCCTGGGAGAAGACAAGGCGAGGAAGCTAGTGGCTGTAAGACAGACATAGGCAGTGTGAACTGTTGTGTTAGATTGGGCTCCTTCACCCAGGTTGCCCTTTCTTCTTAATTAGCACTGAATTTGGACCTGAGATGGCCTTTTGCTGACTGACTTTACTACTGGGCAAAGACTGGCCAAGGGAGATCCACGGGAGTGAGAACTCAATCAGATCTTCTTAGGAAGTGTGAAAAATAATTTGGAGTCAGCCTAAGTGAAAGAGGTGTATCAGTCTTCCCCATTGGAGGTGGTGGCACAATATCAAATACAGAAGTGGTGCATGTTTATAAAAATCAGAGCATTTTTGATGTAGCTAGTCCAGTTGTTATTACGCTACTTGTCTTTATCTATTCAAAATTGTGGCATTTACAGTGGTAAACATTAAAAATACGATACTCAATAGTGACCAATGTTTGTGCCCCATAGTATTCAGAGAGGACAGAAGCTCCTTCAGAGGGTCTGATGATTGGCAGCAATAACGCTTTCATTTATACTGCTTCTTTGTGTGAATGTAACAGCTGGAGAAAGTTTTTGACTGGTGTTCTTGAGCCTACAGACGCCAGAAGAGAAAAGCATAGTCATATAAGGAGGTTTCTTTTGCTGCACTGCCAATATGACCACGTTTTACTACAAGAATTAAAATTGTTTATAGAAAAAGAAATGCCATTCTCATTCCTTTGTGTGAGACAGATGTGTGCTCCTCCTCCTCTATCTGAAGGCAAGGCTTTCCAGTGGTTCCTCTTGGGATGGCACAAGGAAAACTCTCCCTTCCTTTTCAATCTACTTTAGCCACAACCTGACCTCAAACTGTGATGAAAGAACAGTGTTTTTATGAGGCCCATTCCGTGTTTGATTGCTCTGCTGAAACTGCTAGCAGCCATGCTGCCCTTCAGGATGGCTTTTCCAAGGACACCTCTACGCTCTAGAATTTACAAGACTAGTGTTCTCTGCTATCCTTTAGTTTGCTCTTGCTTGTTTGGTGGTTTTAGACTTTTCTTGAGGTCTTATCAACTTAGTCAAGTTAACCTGATGTAGCAAACGCTGTATCAGCCTGTAACTTTGGTGACTTCAAACAAGGCTGGAAAGCAAAAGGAACGTGGTAGAGGTTATGTTACCTATGCAGATGAGACATGGATCTTTCAAAAGCACTGGCCACGCATTTGGGGAAGGTTATAGAGACAGGACCTGCTTTGCTGGTTTAAGTCACTAGGACCACAAGTGTTATTGCCAAAGGGGCTGCACCCCGCCTAACCTGTGAGGGTAGGGTGTAAGGGAATGTTTTTCATATTTCTCTTTAATATTCTGATCACTTGAAAAGAACAAACTAGCAACACTGCAACAGCTATGCCTTACTTAGCACTGAGGATGTTATTTCTCAATTGGACAAGAAGGTTTGACAATGCCATTTTAATGGTTTTACGTACATTTTTAATGCACTCACAAGAAGCCCTCCTGCCAGCCTTTTAAATCTCTGAACAGAAGGGGGAAACCAAGTGGGGAAACCACACTACGGTGGCAGTGAAAAAAGCTACTGCACAAATGCAATTCCACTAACTTTGCTGTTAGGTACCTGTGCATCTTCAAATAGTGAGATTTAAAAATTACTTTGATGAGAATAATTGGTTTCAATATACCACGTGTTCTAAAACTTATTGAAAACGGACTAAGTGTAATTTAACTGTTCCATTGCCAATCTTCTGGAATTGTTCCAGGATCATCTGAATAGGTATCACAGAGCTGAGCTGAAAATATTAAATAGCCTAATAACTTGATCGGCCCATCCAGTATGGGTGTAGAAGATCCTGCTTTGTCCCTCAGCCTCGGACTGAGGAAGGAATGAGTCATTTAGGAGAACTGAAAGGTTACGAGGAGGTGGGATAAAAGAATGAACTTCTGAGAAGTGCTGGGAGTTAAGTGTCTCAAAGAAATGGAAGAGAAAACGGTGATATACGGGAACCCTTTTGTTTTTATTACAGGCCATCATATGTAGTAACTTTTGCATCAGCCTCAGTGCAAGATGAGCTCAAACCACAAGCAGAAAGCTCAACTGGTTGTTACGCTAGGTATACAACTTGGTTCCTCTTAGCTACCAGAGTTATTTTATTACTAGAAATGACACAAAACTCTCAAAAAGAAAATACACTTTGTTTTTAAGCTACCTGTCTTTTGATCATTTTCTTCAAGGTGTTTTTGAATCTCAATAAGCAAAAAACCCCACAAAAACACAGCTATACTTTCTCCTGTTAGTATCAGCTATTTTTTAATTTCAAACTATTATTACAAAAATGTATAAAACTACACTGAACATGAGCACTGATGTAGTCCAGTTCCTCCTAAAAACAACAGTTTTCAACATTTGGTTAGCTTACAATTTCACATGAGCACGTTTAAAGAACAGTACTTGACACAGATCAGATGCCAGCTAAATTTAAAGGTCTTCTGATGTAAATTATTGCAGTCCTGCCAAAGTCAACGATACCAAGGCTATCAGATGATAGAGTCTTTAATATTCTTAATAGTACAAGCTGATGAAAACTGACCTACAGTTACCTGGCTTTAATTTCGCTGTTCTAAAATCACTCTAACTTCACTCTGATGTGCATAATATGAATGAGATGGGTCCTGACAGTATGACACTCTGTTGCTTCTTGGGGTACCAATGAATTGTCACCGCTGATGTTGGTTAGGCTGTTCGTGGTTTTCTTACCTCAAGGTCAGCTAAACTCCAGGTATACTGGTCTAGCCTGACTTCAGAAACAGGACTTCTTGTTTCCATACATACGCCTTACAAGGGCAAGGCTTCTGCTATTAGCAGATCATATTAATTCTGTAATAAACTTATGATTCTGCTCTATCTATCAGTATTTGAAAAACCTAATAGTGAGTAATGACACTAGTGTGCATTAACGGAACATGACCATTTCTGTATGCCACAATCATCAACTCTTTGTATCAGCAGTCAGAGAAGCAGCAGAAATATCACTTTAATCTATCTTGAACTACGATATTGTGATGTCATATTTGTGACACCATATGAGTATAATAAGCAACACAAGAGAACCATTTGCCACTTGCATTCTCTTAGTAAATATTACTTCTGCTTAAACTCAGAAATATTGCAGTTGAAAACCAAAGCCAGAGTATAAATAGTTCAAAAGCCTTTGATTTTTCATACAGAGTCCCAAGCACAATGCAGAACAACAAATTGCCCTACTTATCACACTTCTTTTTTTTTTCCTCAGGCATCTCTTAAAAAACCACAGCCTATACCTGGAATCCCGGTTTACTCCTCTGCAATGACTTCTTAGGAAAACTAACCTTTTGGTAACTAAATTTAGGTGTCATACAATCTATATAATCACAGGCTTAGCCAACAGACTGCCATAGGACAAATTAAATTTTACTACAATTCACTTTTGCTTAGAAAAAAGTGTTACATTTCACAGAAGCCACATGAAGATTGTTGTTATTAAAAAAAAAAAAAATCAGGATAGGTTTTCATGGTAGTAACCACCGGTGAGTTTTCACAGAAGTTACTAGAACTGTGCCAGTTACTTCATCACAGAATTTAGCCCAGAATTTCTAATTATTACAGTAACTTTTGGGTAGTATTAAGTAACTCTCGCTGACCAAATTTATTCTCATGAATGCTGAAATCTCTGCAGGCTTCTAATATTCTGGGTAAGTGTAAAATTTCATTATTAGAAAACGTTTAGAATATCAACTGACGTCATACTTTGGAGGCAAGATCTGGGACATAAAACTGGAGTTTTGTCCTAAAATGAACAGAAAAATCTTCTACTTCTTTCAAAAGTTAAGTTATACAGGCTTTCAGAACAGATTGAAAAAATGAAATTACTTTCTTTTGGTTCCCTCTACCCCCTAACTTCTGAGGGAAACAACTAAGCTTTACGATAACAATTAACTTCTGGGAGTCTGCAGAATAGGATTTTGTTTTGGTTTTGTTTGCTTGTTCCACAGATAGTACACTTCTTTCCCTACACCTACGCAATTCAAGCATCTGTCTGTAGATAGAATTGGCTGCACTTTATAGCTCACTCCAGAGGAGCCCCATTTAGAAGGGCGTATCATCCTGATGCCATAAGTTTATTTTTGCTTTGTGGAAGAAGGGCAAGAGTAATAACTATGTTCTCTCCTTCTGGGTCTCGATATACAAGTCCTCATCCTGAAGAATAAACAATCACAGATAGCAGACACCTATGATTTACTAAAGTTAAACTAAATTTGAGGCATGGTAGTGTATGTCTACTAGTGCTCATGCCAGTCCTTGTAAGGCCAGGCACTGTCTTTTGGGGAATTGTTTTTTGTTTGGTTGACAAGAATTTGACTTTATTAATAGAGCAAGGGATAAATGCAAATACAATACAATTATTTCTTTATTATTTCTCTGGTTTCAGAAGTTCTTCTGTGCTAAATCACAATTCAACACTCAAATAGCCTGGTGAGTGAGAAACCCTGCAGTAAGTAAACTTCCTATTCGAATGAAGAAGAGATCCTACTCTGCTGTTATCAGACATACCCTTTGAGATATGTTTAGTGAAGCCAGAGTGGTTTTCAGTGTGCAAGCAATCAGTAGTGAAGAGCTCTTGGAGTTTCGCTTTCTGCACAGTTTTAAATAAGTCTGAATTATATTTTTACTGCATTTACTACAAATTCTGAGAAGGAAAGAAAGGCTTTGGATTTGTGATACAGTAACAAATGGTGAGAATTTTATTTTCAGTGGCTGTGAGAGTAGCAACTCAAAAGGAGGAACTTCTGAAGGGAAAAAATTCTCTCTTCACACGAGAGCCTGTTGTCCCAGAGGCAGGCAGCATGCTAGCTGAAGCCCAGGACTGTGCTAAAATAACCGTACCTGGCCCTTGCTCACAGCTGGCTTGCAGCCAGTAAACTTAAGAGTGTGGGATGAGCACCCTCCGTCTGTCTGCAACTCTCTATATAGATATACCCTGAGGCTTCCTGGAAGCAGCTTCCAGCTTCCTCAATTTTCAGAGCTCATATAGGCTTAGAAATGCCAACGGGGTACCTTTAGCAATGATATTTAGTTATTCTTTCCAAGCTAAGGAATATAAAAATGTAGCAGTGGTCCATTCTTGCTCTCACTTTCTACACTCTGTCCTGGGAACCTTTGACAAACACTTGGCATTTTCAGCACTGAACTTCCCACACACACACTTCACAAGTCTCATTAAGTGAGATACAGGGTCGCTTTGCGAGTCTCAAAGGAGCCATAAAGAATGGGAGGGACTCATGGCATTGTGCATGTTTTTTGTGAAACAGGGGGTTCAGAAGTAGATCACAATAAAAGATTCCTGGAAACCAAAATATGAAGAAAATGTCAAATTAGTGAAGTCTTAGTATGTCATTCAGGAAATTCTAGCACACGCCTCAGCCAGCTCTAGTGGTTTTTAAAAAAGCTTCTACAATGCAGTATTTGGAAGAAAACCAGTGAGAGATCTCGTCCTTTCTGAAGAGCTGCAGAACATCCCCTGGCTCTCTCCTGTCAGCCACCTCCCACACACACACCTCAGCTGCACCATCTGGGGGGACAGATCTGAAAAGCATTTAAAAAAGGTCAAAACTGCAAACAAACAGGAATCAAATCCTTGATTTCTTTTCAGTGATCCGTGTTCAGCACCAGATAGCACTACACTGGGAAGCGCTTTTCTTCTCAAATACATCCTTTTGTGATGATGGCAGGATTTGAGATTTAGTAATTACTCCATTTGAAGAACAAAGGATAATGAGGAAGAAGGCACTTCTTCCCCCTTATCAACAACTGATAAAATGAGCATCCCTGCATCACATGATACAATCACACACCACAAAGTCCTCCTCCTATTGCCCTACAGAGTTTGATTTGCCAAGATGAATGCAAAGCCACTCTTAAAAAGCATTTTTTAACAAATAGCCTTATTCACATCAATAATGTTAATGCATAGGATATAGTGCTCATCAGGCTAAGAGTAATGCAGGCTAAAAGATCATTACACCTATTTCTTAGTTAAAGGCTCTATTTCCAATAGAAAGTGTTAGGACTGCTGTGCATCTTTCTGTAATTCCACCGTTTCACCTCTCTCAGAACTGCAGCCCTCGAAACTCATTTGCCACCCCCCAAAAGAGACGAGTCAGCTGAGAAACACCTTAAAAATCTTCCAGAATTAGGAGAAAGGACTTTCCCTTCAGACTGTCAGAACAACCGGGGCAACTCCTGAGAGAACCAACCATATTGTTCATGACACTGGATGTCTTTCCAGGGCTGCAACTAATTCCCACCCTCATCTAACACTAAAAATGGATTTCAGAGTTACTCAGACTAGGAAAATACATCATGAGGTGAAACTTGACTCGTGAGCTCATCCCACATTTAGAGAACAGGAAATACAAAATAGTCAAGAAGTCTCTGAAAAATGCAAAGTAAAAGTGGAAAGATCAAAAAGGAAACCACAAGAGGGCAGATGGACTACATAATGGATGATGAAATGATTAAATACAGAAGGAAAAAAAGGGAAGGTGTCCTATCTCTTAAGAGAAACCACACCTGCGGAAACCAGTATTTTATGCAGAAGATGACAAGTTAGGAGCATAAAGGGAATTCTACTTTTTCCACTTAAAGACTGTGGAATTTTTAATAGCTGAACAGTGTTGTATCAATAGTAATGGAGATTTGGAGGTCCTCCAGTTATCCATGGGAACGACTGACATATACACCTTTGTTCCCACACGCTTTAGCCTCTCTGGAGAGACTGGCAAGCAAAGTGACAATTAAATCCTTGGTCTTGTGACAGAGACTTTTAAATACTCACCAGCAATGAAATCAGAGCTCAAATGATAGGCCAAGTCTTTATCCACATAGAAAGCCACAGGAACCTAACCATTTGGAAGGAGACTAGTTAGGAAAGGGATTACTTGCAGGAATAAGACATACATGGCTGGGACCATATGCTTACAGAGACTTTCTTCACTTATGGACAACACCGTGGTCTTCTTGAAGCCCATGTTAAAGCGCTCCCCTACTTCCATGGGGTAGCATTCATCTGTATTTACTTTACTCCTAGAGGGCTAGTCAACTGCTGTACAGGAAGTTTTTAGCATCTTTTTGCTTTCTTTAATGTGCTTGAGCTCTGGATCAGGCCCTTTCAGATTCTGAATTCTCTAGGGGACACTCAGCTTTGGGGCACAGCAGCTGGGATCGTGCCAGTTCCCACCAGCACTTTGCTCAGGGAAATGGTCTGGACCTGCAGCTTTCCTGCTAAGGCAATCTGGCAATTATGAAGCTTTCTTAAAAAGGATACAAGCAACGTTGCCAAATTGGGTGGTACTATGAGGTGGAGAATAAAGAGAAGGCTCAGTTTATAACCTGAAAGATGTAGGTTAGATGCCTGCTTAGCTATTTCCAGGGTCCTTGACTAGAAAAGCCTAAAACCACTAGCTGCCACTTCTACCAAATGCAGACTGTTCACTCTTCATTAAACGTGGCTATGTTCTCTACATTAAAACATTACAAAAACCTCCCAATCGCATCTCCTATCTGCTATGTAGTTTATTGTAAATGTATTTGAGTAATCTGTACAACTTCTGATTTCAAAGGTTCCTTTTTTTTAATGTTCACTCTACCGTCTTTTTTATTCTTATACTTATTCCCCTTTTAATCTTAAAGACACACAACAAAAAAGAAACACATGCCTATGCTAGAGCTTCAGTCCAAGTTCTACTTTAATTCACAAGAGTTTTCTGCTAACTTCAGAGGGAAGGGAACTGATTCCAAAAGAGAAAACAATGTTTAAGAAAAAAACCCGTTCAGTCAGATTAAACCCCACATTTCTTGACATCAGTTCACATTACTACACAGATGATAATGTGAAGGTTGTGTGCTCTAACTATACAAATATTCTCAGCATAGCACAGTTTATGGCAGCAACTGTGCTAATATCAAAATCTGCAGACAAATTATTTGGAAGGGCTTGTACCAGGTGTAAAAATGGGAAGAATCCTCATCAGGAATGTGTGGTGTCTGTTATATATATAGATCTAGAAATGATACTGCAAACACTGTAGGCGCAGAAGGCTCGATTCTTCCCTGGTTTATAATGTTTTTAAATCAACAGCTTTCATTTCATTAGGTATATACTGGCTTAATCAAGAGTCGACTTTGACACAGAAAATTTCAGAATGTAATGCAGCTCAGTCCTTTATAAAAAGATGCTTATACAATGTACGCCTAATGTCACATACAAAACCACAGCAACCTGTGGAATGAAGGCTTTATGTTATGGGTGATGGGACCTGAGACACTTCAGCTCTCAGCTGCTTGTTCCAATCTAGCCTAGGTGAGTATCAAACCACTTACTAGCCCACAACTATCTCATGATCTCTGTAAAATGAGGTGGTTGTTAGCTCAGCTGCTAGCAGATATCTGACAAAAATACCACCGCACCTGAAGTTTTTATTGTTAAGTTTCAGGTTAGCACTTCTAAATGGATAACCTTAGAGAGAGCCTCCTCAGATAAGATTTGAGATATGCATGGGGCAACATATAAAACCCTGGGCTGCTGATTTCCACATTCATATGATCCATGCCAGAGGATCTGAAATTTCAGGGACTATCACAGTGGCACGTCTGATGGAACTGATGAAAAAAGGTAGGTTAAATAATCGTATATATTCTAGGGTAACGGAGGAGCTAAGGAATCTGAGTTAGTTGAGCTTGCCTAAAAGTTAGCAGAACAAAAGCAAGAGCTCCTTGGGATGTTGCTCCTCGTACCTTGCTGACACATAATTTTTCCACAAGGTAGCAGACCCCTCAGGAATCCCAGCTGCCGTGCTCTGCTCCCACACAGAGCACTTCCTAAGTGGGAAGGATCCACAGAGATATCTCTCTCTCTCAGGCAGTACAGAAAAACCATCATAACTTCTGATCCTCCATCCAAAGCTGAGGGAAAAGGAAAGCTGGGGAGAAGACTGGCATGTGGTCACTTCTTAGCTGATCATACATGATTTAGTTCAGGAAATGAACTAAAATTTGGATCCATTCCAAGTTATGGGACATTAGTTGGGTGGTAAATGTAGTTTCCTAACTGAATAGCTACATCGGGTACCTTTTTCTTTCTTTTTTTCCTGCAGGGCTGTGACAAACAAGTTTATACACAACTCTAATACTCTGTTTCAAATTTCTGCTTTCAGTTGTTCATAATTTTGCTGCAGTCAAAACAATGTTAATTAAGTTAAGTTGCCTGTGTAATAAATACTAAAAATGTCAGAATTAACTCTGACCCTCTATGTATAGCAGAAAACAGGCTATCACATAATATTTTTTCTGTAATTCATTTATTGCATTGGGCAAACAGTAAGCTACTCTTTCTAAGGCACTGGACCGGTTCCAGGAGATCTGTTTCTGTCCCTAATTCTGCCACAAAGATGTTATATGAAACATCATCATGAAGGTGCTTTTCTATGTTTTAGTCAAAGGACCACCTAAGCTTCTTGAAAAAATCCTGGGACCATCTTTTGCAGCACTTCTATGATTGTTTCATCTAAGTAAATAGCTAAACACTGAAAGTTTCGTTTTGGCCATTTTGCTGGCTTTGTTGTGTGTACAGGAATACGGGTGAATAGTTTTGTAAGCCTTATAGTCCACCAGTAGTTCACAGACCACAAGTTAAAAAGCATGGTACTTCAGGATTGACTTAAGCTTGTGGTGGCCTTAATTTTGACATTTACTGAATGAGGCAAACTTCATTTTGAAAACTTAACATTTTAATGTTTCTCTGTATGTTGTCAGGAGTTTTGCCTACAAGGTTTGTAGATGGCTGGGCTTGACCCCAAGACACTGTCTCTTTAGCTGCTTCACCTCTGAAGCAATCAGGGCAGCCATTTCCCCCAAATTCTTATGTATAGATAGAATTAGTTTAGCTTTGTGCAGTATGGTAGCTATTCATAGAGAGTATCTTCAAATAAAAAAAAAGAAATATTGATGCTTTCCTATTGTTTCCTGTATTCCTATAATTTGCTTTCTTTTTTTGTATGATACTAGAGAAGATTTTTTTCCCAAGCAGAGGTGAGAGAAGAATGAATCACTGTGATTCTGCATTGTCTCTGACTTCAAGACCCCTTGAAGCCCCTCATTCATGAGGTGAAGAAATCTTGCTCTAGAGGGTAGACTGTATGCCTTGAAATCTTATTCTAGGGGGTAGATTGCATCCCTTGACCCACTGATCACAGAAAATCCTTCCATCTCGGAGTTTTCTTAGTACAGAGGAAGCATCCGTGCAAGATCCTGCTGACAAAATCGTTGTTATCCAATTTGTAGTGCAACCACTTATCCACCTACACCTCTTGAGCTCCATACAACTTACACACAAAAGCCCTCAGGTAATGGTGATGGGACACACCACCTTCTCCCTTACCATCCATGAATTTTAATTCTCATTCCTCTGTGAATTAAGGCAAGTATTTTGCCTGTAGGAATCCACTCTTACATTTAATATACGAAGCTATGGCAAATTGCTGTGTGACTATCAGAAGACTAATTTATCTGAGGTTGAAAGTGTAACTTATAACCTTACCCAGAGTGTTAAAAATGGTCTTTTTCTATCATGTAACTTATGAAAGAACATCTTCAGGAATTAAAAAAACCCTACAAAACACATCATGCTTCTTTAAAAGTTCATGAATTATTACTTACATTGAGTTGTGAAACAAAGTGAAAATTGGAATTGAAGTGCATGATCTCTCATGTCAGACAGTTTATATTCTTGATGCGTGAATAAAAGCAAAAATAAGATGATGCAGTGCTTTCCTACAATTCTAAAGGAGATTCCAGCAGAGCTAGAGTCAGAACCGAATTAAATTTAATTCTGTCATTATACTGTTAGAGTGTACCTAGGTTAGCAATTTTTCCATGGAAACTTTCAGTTTAGATTTCTATTTTTTATGTAACCTTCCTTTTTGAAGTTACAGTGAGGCATATCCCAAATAATTAATATACTACATAGCGAATACTGAATATACTATCTAGTTGAGCTTGTAATTTTATTATTTTTATAAGTAATTTCATATCACACATATGCAATCCATCCCTTTAAGAATAACATGGAACACCTGATTGTACAAACCATTTACAGAAGACAGAATTATTTTACAAGGTCTTGGTTATGTATCCATGAGGTGGATTTTGTAAACACAAATAAAAAGGCAAAGCTTGATTTAATAAACTTGTATTTCAAGAAAGCAATGCAGAAAGAATAAAGTTAGCATTTACTTGTGGGTGTTACGTGTTAAGTACTGCAAGTGAGGTATAATTTACTAATCTGAGTCAAGCCAGAACAACAAGCCTACTTTATTCATTTGGTGCTTTCTGTTCCATCCAGGAGATACGACAGTTGGAGAAGCCAAAACAGAGACTTAACACACAAAGTTTTGAACTCTATGACATATTCAGCAGAGAGGCCAAAGTTCTGCAGAGATTAAACTGTTCCCATAGAAGGTTCAGGCACACTGTCAAGGCAGCCAGTATAGCAAGTTTTGTGCAACAGCTGTCCTGTAAATAAATAGAGGACAGTATTTTCCAGGGATGTGATATCTTCACCAACGCTTGTCACAATGGACTTAAGCCCACAGAAAAGCAGTCCTCTGTAACAGTGAAATTTTTTTTGCTCTGGGCCACATATATTTATTCACCCAGACAAGTATGAATTTGCAGTACCCCCTGCTATCTTTGAGAAATCCATTGAATAATGGTTGTTCCTGTATTATCTGCTGTTGCCCCTCCAACATTGAATATACTTAAGTTCTCACATGCATAGATGACATCAGTCCATTTTCCTGACCTATTCTTTTCACCTATCTTGCAGCAAAAATGGACTATGTTCCTCAGCAGTAAAGCTGTAGTCTTTTTAAAGTGAAGATTAAGTTTGCTATATGCAGTTTATTTGCAAATCCACAAAACAGCAACACAATGGTACACAGAAAAATGTATGGATCAGCAGTTATCTGCAAAACCTCAGGCACAAAAATGGAGCCACATTTAAGCCCCAGCAAAAAACAAAGCAAAGTCAAAAACTTAAGACCCTAAGAATCTAAAATGTATCCCAGCATAGAGGCTGAAAGCTCCCATGGGCCTTGAATGCTCTGAAAAAGTTATATAGCTTATTTGGAGTAAATTACAGTTTTTGCTTCAGTCATATTGTCATTCCTAGATGAAGAAATAAGGGAGGTAAAAGGTACCGGTCTATGAAATCCAGCATAGCCATTTGGCAAACACTGAAGATCAATAGGACCTTACTCAATACGTTTATAGTCCAGTTCCCATATCACAGAAGCTCATTCAAACATACATATGCCACAAGAAATAGTCTTAACCTCTTTAGAAAACCTGCCAGGATTTTAGTTTTAACTGGTACTTGCAGTGAAAATATAAAAGGCAAGAATCTATGCTTACAAAATATTCAAACAGATATTCTTAGGCCCTATTGCAACCCAAACTCCCATGGTTTCCAGGGGCTACAAGCATGAACAACACTTAAGGAATGTGAAGTATACTGAACGTACTATTTCAGCAGACATCTCAAATAAAATTCCATAGGCCAGCTTTTCCATTGGAAGGAAAAAAAGATTTTTCTGAAGGAAAATAGTACTTCATGAAAGAACCCTTACCCAAATAACTTAAAGGATGCCATCACCTGTCTCAGTAACAGACTGATAAAAGTTACTTTAGTAGATGCAGCTCATAACAGGACTTTTAAAAATAATAACCAGACTTTTAAAAATAATAACCCCATGCTGTATGTTGTAAACTATTGTTTGTATTTTTTCCTGGGTCAGCTTTACTGTACAGAGACGGATCACAATCTTCTTTGCAGTTCTTGAGATTTTAAAAAACTTCTCAGGAAGAGAGGAGGTGGGTAGCACTGCCTAATTATTCAGGCTCAGAATTTGCTTACAGCAATATGTCATGCATCATTAAAACCACAAAATCACAGAATAATTTAGATCAGAAGGGATCTCTGCCTAGCCCAATGCCCTCCCAAGAGCAGGTTTCTCAAAGCCTTGTCCAGCCAAGTTTGGGCTCTATCCAAGGACAGAGACTGTTCACCCTCTCTGAGCACCCATTCTAATGTTTGACCACCCTCGTGGTGAAAAAGATTTTCCTAATACCTAATCGGCATTTCCCATGATCCGATTTGTGTCTGTTGTCACTTTTCCTGTCACTGTACACCTCTGAGGAGGGTCTGGCTCTGTCTTCTCTGCACCCTTCCATTAGGCGGGTTGTGAGAGTAATAAGATCCCTTCTTCGCTTTCTCTTCTACAGGCTGAAGAAAGTCTCTCCCTGTACATCATGTGCACCAGTCCTGGATCATCCTGGTTGCCCTCCACTGGACCCACTACAGTATGTCAGTGTCCTTATACTGGAGAGTCCAAAACTCACAAGTAACAAGTAAAGGCTATTATATATTCTATATCATACACTTACTACATATGCATACATATATAAGCAAATACAGACAGAGAGAGGAAAGGCAAAAATACCTTGCATTCCAAAGTAGTATTGTCTTTGATTAGACTTTCATTTTTAGGCCCTCATTACTTCTATTCAATTATTTTCACTGCAAATTTAAATATAATTACATTTAATTTTCATTTAAATAATTGATTGTATCTGAGAAAAAAAAAGTCGATATCTATGGGTCTTAAACTGCAGGCACATTTAATTCTGGGTGAAAAATCATGCACACTGTAGTTGCTTTTCCCTGTTGAAGGCAGAAAGGTAGAAGCCAAACTCTGAAAACACTCAAATTATTTAAAAAACCATTAAGTGTTTGGGAAATTAGCATTAACCACACCATTATTCCAGAACACACACAGTGAATATTCATACAGTCACCACACATAACAAACGAAACCAAAAAACCACCAATGTGCAGTAATGTGGGCTGGCAGTGACAAGCTAGAGCATTCCCCTGCGGAGAGAAGGCCCTTTTTGAAGTTTACTTCCTTCTAAGATAGGATGGCTTCTCGCCTCAGCAGACTGCAGATGAGGTCTGTCCAAAGAGCTTGCTTTCAATTTTGTGGTTAATATACTTCCAAGAATTATTATCCCAACTGTGAGGGGGAACTCTTTTCTTAAGTGATATAAATTACCTTGTGCAAAAAGTGGTGAGGACAGTCTTATCCTGGTCCAGGCTGGGCTTATTTCAGTTTGTGTTACATCAACTGCTTTAACCAAATGGAGACTAAGCCATTTCTAAACCAAATAAAGTGCCTTTGTAGAGGTTTGCAGCTGCATAACCTAAGCAGAGCAGTTTGGGGTGGATATAATACAGAGGCTAAATTTTTGTCAAACTTACATAATGGAATAAAAATAGAAATGGCTGGGGGGGTTTGCATTATGGGGGAAATCACTATTTTGCTCCCATTTTCTTTTTTTTTTTTTTTTTTGCTATTATCATTCAGCTTAGCAATAAATCAGGACACTCTTAACACTGCCTTTTTGAAAAAGTCAAGAAGCTTCCATAGATTTTATTTCAAGAGACATCTTTGCTCTTTTTTATCATCCACGCATCACTTTCAGTGATTTAAATGGGGCCAGAATAATATTCCAGGTACTTGCAGAGGTGCTTGAGATAGTACTATAAGAATTTTCTACAGGCAGAATTCTAGCTTCTGCATGTGTTCATTATTTTACTTCTCTAATGCCTTTGTCTCTTTCTGATCACACTAGTAATCCAGCCTCCGCTCATTTTAGGAAGAAAAGACTTCTAAAGGATATTACACCTTGCCTGGGTACTTATTAATGCCTGTTCTTGTTCAGTGATTATACAAAGATTGTTTGTACAAAGAAGTTGCATTGGCTTGAGTTAAATGGGTTTAAAAAAAAAAAAAACCACAATGTATTTAGGTCAGTACAAATTCCTGGTTGGAAACTTTTAGATAATCTTAAATCTTTAGCTATATAAACTTTAAATACTTTACTGAAAAAAAGCAGTGTCAACAAAAAAACTTGTGCTAAAATAATAAAAGTTAATTTTAAGAAACTCAGTTGCATTTCTGAGTAAATCAGGCCTGGCAAATTCCCCCCAACTAGTTTCATTTTCAGAGAAGGAAGCATCACATTGGGAAGGAAGCACCTCTTCCCGCTACTAAAGTTGTACAGCTGTAACCAATTGCTTCATGAGCGTGCAACCTGATTGCTTTTCTGTTGTTTGAGATGGAGTTGAAAGGAACCACTTCAGCTGTAGGTGAACTAAATTCCTGTTTGCAGAGATTTAGTGATTTTTTTCTTCTTGTTTAAGGGTTTGGGATCTTGCTGAGGGAATTTTTTAATTACTAAAAGAAAAAAAAGGTTCTCAGGAAGACAATGACTAAGGTGTGTTTCATCTGTATTAGGCAACATATAAACCTAACTCAGCAAAACACATTTGTAGTATTTTATAGAAATTTGTTAATAATTACATATTTTACAAGTTTTACCCCTACACTTTTTGCTGTATAGAACCACTGCATCATTTTTTTTCAAGTTCTCCTAGCCTCTGGCATCATTGAGGCCTTCTAATAGGATTATTTCTTGACTCTCCAGTTAGCACTGTGAGAAGGAGGAAGGCGCTGTTCTGCAGTCCAGAACTACGAACTACGATCCCCTCTCTCTGTTAGGTTAAATGGCAGTTTCATCCTTGGAACGCCATGCTGTCAGAAAACCCAGGCACTCCACTGAACAAATAAGCAGACCTATCAAAACCCTATCACAAATAATGTAAGCATATATGTGTGTGTATGTGTGTATATGTGCATATTTTTACACACATATATATGTATAGGCATATGTGTGTGTATACACATAAAAGAATGTGTGCGTGCATGTGCGTGTGTGTACAAAAACAATATAAAAAACCTGACTTTGTGAACAATTCCCAGAATCCCAAACCTCAAAACCCTGCTCAAGCAACACTCAGTTTCTACAAGCAAGGAAGAAAAGGTAGTCCTGAAATATAAGCTTGGTCTACTACAAACCAAAGAAAGAAGATCCAATAGCCCAGGGCCCTAGAGAAGACTGGCTTGTCACAACTCTTTCCTTAGACCATTCACTCTCATCCTCCTTTAAATTTAGGGATGCCAGAGAATCCTTGTGCTACTTCTGATGAGTTCAAAGAAAAAACAAGGCCTTTGTCTGTGCCTCTGTTAAAAAAGCTTTAAGGGATCTGCAAACAGTAAAAAATGATGGGTTTCAAGCCAGGCACCACAGCTGGCCTCAGGTGCATCAGTATATCATAGAGTTGGAGCAAATATCTCAGCTGAGTAGAACTGTGGTCATGTATGGTTTTACAAATCACAACCAACACCTAAAAATGAGTCCAGAAACCAGAAGGCAGACAATGCAGACCATAAGGAAGACTTATAATGTAGCTAGGAAAGAGATACTGCTTAATAAGCAAACCACCAATTTTTTCTGCAGTGGCTCCAATTTGTTTGAGATGAAGTTTTCTAAATTCAGTAGTCTACAGGAAAATGACCAGCGTGTACAACAGGTTACAGAACTGCACTGTCCTGCTGATTTACAAGACCCTCGCAATCTTCTTTGTACTAGCTGTCTGCTCCCCTTTGCACTGGGTCCTCTGTCCCATGGACTCATGTCTCAAGATGGAATGAGATCCATCACCCAAAAAAAAAAAAAGTACAGCCTTGCTATCCTTGAACAGGTAGCTTCTATCCCTGCTGACATGAGAGGAAAGAATGAGCAGCTAGGTGCCTAACAGAGTAGTCCAAGACCTCCTGAAATCAGTGAGACAGAAACCATCATTATCTCTTCCAGCTGTTGTACCACCTTGCTCTTGTTTTCACTAAGTCACAACTGCTGGTCCTTATCCATCCCAACCACTTTCTCCTGCTACTAATAGAGCCAGCTTGGTCACTGAGTGTGGAAATGGGGTACAAAAGACACTGAATGTGTACTCTCAGATGATCACTTATATACATTAAACGAGGGGAAACAAGAAGGTACTGTATGGAACTCAGTGAGGTGACAATCTTTGGCCATTGGAAATGCTCGGCAAGGTGAGAATACCACCATCCAAAGGGTAACTCATCCATTTTTAGTAGCAAATGAGACAAAACCATTTTGTGATCCAAGGCAGTGAGAGGCTTAATACCATCAGCACAGATCTTAATCCACCTCCAGGAGGAGATGCCAGCGTGTCTCTATTCTATTCACCACTCAGCAAACAAAATGATGTGGGTCAGGCAGCACTGCGGCCAAAAGATAGTATGTTAACTGTCCCCATACAGCCTCAAAACTGAAATGGAAAAACACTAGGTAACATCTGGCAATAAGAAGAGTATTGGGTAATAATTAGCAATAGATTATCACTAGACAGTAAGGAAATTGTGTGCTTCTTCAAGTCATGTTGAGAGTTTATGGTCCTTAAAGAAGCACTGACAACTACCGTCACTATGGGACCCAACGCTTCCCCATACACTTCCAGAAGTAAAAAAGAGACGAGTCTCAAACATAAGAGGGAATTAGATGTGACCCCAAAACTTCTATTATTCCAGTGAAAAATGCTGGTAATGAGGATGTGGCCCTCCTTGCATTTCTACTCCTCCCATGCAAATGAACAGTTCTGACAGAACTGAGCAGCATCACTCACAAAGAGGCAGTTTTCTCACAGAGAAGGATATTCAAACAATTTGGACAAGCAATGCTGGTCTGGACTTACTTAACCTGTCCAGCAAAATCAAATCTGCTGATTATGATTATGCAGATGCTGTGGTGAGAGCATAAACTTCCCCATTTCTTAAGCACGAGAAGTCTGGCCTGATGACTCCAGAAACAGATTTAGCCTGGAGCTTTCTATGAAATAGACCTCTCACCTGAAAATAGCCTGCACAAGCACAAGTCTACTTTGTAAAATAAAGAAGGGCACTGGGAACATGCTTAAATCAATAATAACGGTGGTTTTCAGCGATAAATAGTCCTTAGATTCACTAAGGTCCTTAAGACAGGTCCTTAAAACTCACTACTGTGTCAAATGCTCCCACCTGGAACTTAAACAGTGGGAGTAAAATAAAGGCCATTTTCTTCCACTTGACCAAACTGTCTATATTTCTTGTAGACCAATGAACTGCCCTTCTTTCTGGTTTTGATTTGTCCTGGCCTATTAAGGTGACACACTTAGAGCAGTTAGAGAAATACTGTCACCTACACTAGCCTCCTGTAGCCCTACAGAGATCATTCTTTTTTCTCTCAGACACACTGCTGGGAGGTGGAGGAATATGGTGTGCAGACCCTTCTCAGGGGTCATCACCATCCCTTCACCAAGGAAATCATGCTCTCAAGAGTCAGGTTGAGCCACCATCATCGCTGTTCTGTAACAGCAAAGGCGCACAAGACAGCCACTGCGGAATCAAGGATATTGCCTGAGTACTCATAGTCCTTTTAATATGTTTATCAAACAAACCAATATCCCAGAGGAAGGAGGAAAAAGTATTTGGCTCCTGCTTTCCCAGACAGCAGAAAAAAAAAGAAAATCAGAACAAAACCAAAACAGTGTGATTCATAAATTCCCCACTGCCAATCTTGTTAGTTTGACACTGCAGATCAGACAGAAAAACTGTACTTGGAAAACATTAATGCTGCAAAGCAGCGGTGAACTGCATGTAATCCCATGTAGGTGTGGAACCCCTCCGACTTCAGCTGGGGTTAGTTAAGGGATGGGGGAAAGGAATCAATCTGCTTTCTATGACCAGGGCCTAAATCAGCAGTGGAAAACCTGTGGTGTGGAGGTTAGGGTATGGCCAGAGTTTCACATCGCATAGTCTGATCTACTCTTTTCTCTGAAATCCTACCCCAAATGAAAGCTCCAACAACTTTTACGGATCTATGATAGTTTACTTCAGCTGAAAGAGTCCTTCTAATCTACATAATAGACTAAGTTTAAAGATTTAATTATTCTTTTATCTATATAAAAATTATTGTGACAATGCTCAAAGGACAAAGCAATTACCAAAAAAGGCCAACCAGCAACATCTGACTACTAATCCAATGAGGAGATAGAAAGAAAATATTGTTACATAGTAAAAGTTTTTAATTAAATTATATTTCTTCTATGTTTGTACATCAAAGAATAATTTGGGGTTTAAAATTTAAGAGGCAATATTTGTGTGTACTTCCAAGACAACACAATGTGAACATGCAGTTTCTCAACCTACAGCTAAGCTGGAAATGTGCCACACAAACCAGTTGAAGGCAAAGTGTAAACCTGCCAATGCTTCTGAGTACATTTTTACTATTATCACAAGCAGTCACATCTGTTAAATACGTAAGAAGCCTCTAATTCTACTCTTTGATAGATTCACACATCTGTATACCCCAAAACTATAAAAAATGAAGTATGAAAAATAGGTGTAGAACAAAAAATTAATCACATGTATGCATTGGTGAACCTCTTTCAGAGAAAGGCTAAGCAAGTTTTTTGTTTATTAAGCTCCCCAAGTTTTTTTTCTGGTACAATTTTGGGTGTTGAAATTAGATGCTGGAAGATGTATTGGTACAGAGAATGAATTAAGCACAAGTAATCTGACCTCCAAACAAGAGCAAAAAGAAGTGAGTGAGCTCTTGCAAATAATATCCTTTCTGTTTGGTCCATGTACAGGAGAAAAGCAGGAATAAGGATTCTTGTTTCACTATATCCTTTGATATTTTTGTGGGGCTGGCCATGGTCTAGTTACAATATAAACACACAGAAGGAGGAAAAATAACTGAAGATGTTGGGATTGTTATCTGTAGATATACATGGACACTATTACAAAGATATATTTCCATTAAGTTTTGTAAGAAAGAAACTGAAAATGAGTAGGGCTTAGGATATGCTTTTTTTTTTTCCTTCTGTAAGATGAAGTATCTCTATGCCCATGGAACATTGTTTTTTCTTTTACATACTGTAGTTTGAAAAAGTTTTTGTTGGACTAAGTAATTTGTTTAGGTTGAAATATGGTGAATTTGCAGGATGCAGATACAGAAGCTGGAAATAAGAAGTAAGAAACTTTAGCATTCTACCAGTGCTTTATAATACCTTATTAAAATACCACAAATCTATCCTCTCTTATTTCACGCCTTCCCTCACTAGGAGTTCCTGGCATCTAATGTAGAAGCATGTTAGCTTCTTTTGTTTCATACGAGATAACTAAATCAGATGTTCTGAAGAGTGAGTAATGTCCAAGTTTGTTTCCAAATACTGCATTATGCATAGGCATTTTTGTTTGCTTGTTTATAAAGCAGACCCATGACTTTCTGAGACTATGATGAGTAGTTTTTTGTTTATGTAAAGCAGGAGCTTCTGCAGCTGTTTACAGATTAAATTCTGCGAAGCACTGAATACCTAAAATCACACTGAAGTCAGTGGGTATACACAAGCCAGAATATACACAAAATGAGTGGGGGTCTCAAGTAATTATGTATCTCACAGCTTCCAACCCTTATACGTTGTTATGCAGATGAGGAAAAGGATAAATTTTGTGGAAACATGCCAACTTTTTTTTTTAACATAAGATTTATGATGTAATACACATTGAAAGGTATCAGAGGAATGCTTGAAGCCTTCACACCTATGCATTCCTCTGAAGGAAACAAGGGAGCCTTTGGGTCATCTTGGCACTTTTCTTCAGCAGGCATTCGTATTTTCTATGACACAGAGTTGCATCCCTTGCCTAGGACGGCAGACAGCAAATACTGTCTTTGTGGAAGTACTACATCCCCATTCTTGATCATCTGTCCTTTCTCATGTTTCTCTCAGATAACTGTTCACACATTTTCTCCCCTTTCCTTTTTATTTTTTCTTACTACTGTACTATTTACCTGCGAGTCTCCTCATTTTGGATTTTCTACATGGCACCACTTTAATATTCCATTTTAGTACTCCAGAGATTTTGCTTCTTTTATTCCTGTTCAACATCTGCTTCCAATAATGTAATGTATTTGTGGATTTGAACAGGTGATTCCAAGTAAACCATGTGCAGCAATCTGCTCAGTGGAGGGCAGTCTCTTCATAGGTCCTCAGCGGCTACTGGAGAGCTACACAAATTTTCACTAGTTGATGTTCTTCTGTTCTTTTGTTCAGAATTGTAGTGGCCATATTCAGTCCTCATGATCCGTGTGATGATAACAGGCATGTTATTTGTATCTCCGATTTAAGCTGTCACAAGAAATACATGTTTATTTGACAAACCACCCTCGTTGGTGATTGCAAGTGATTTGCAATATTCTTGCAGCTGAGCTTCTCACAGTTCATTCACCACAGAAGATCATTTGAAAGGTTTACTAAGATGGGGGTTTCTTTCATTTGCAAACGGATCTTATTCTGAACTGTGGATCTCCTTTCCAATGATGTCAGGCTCCACAGTCAACGATTGGCAAGCCTCCTGATAACAAAGTTACCTGATTTCCCTTTCTTAGACACTGCAAACCACCCCTAGTGCTGTAAGTTAACTTTATGCCAAAGTCTTCTCCCCCCTAACCTAACTTAAGAATGTGAGAAAGGCATGTCTTTTAAGAACAGGAAGAATACTCTGTGTAATTGCCTGCTCGAACACTGGGGATTTTCCGACCCTATATATGATTTAGCAAGTGGATTTTTGCTGGCATCTATGCCTCAGTGCAGAATTCTCCCTGTCACCGGTATTCTTGGCTCAGTGAAGAATTTTTAAATGGGAAATTCTCAGGCTAAACAGAAGAGAGTCTGTTCTGAATTTGCAGGCTCTAAAATACACAGCTCCCTGTGACTGGGAAATCCAGAAACGAAGGACCTGGATTTTCCTACGTAAATTTTGATTTGGGGCAGAGGAATAGGCGAATAAGAAGGAAAACGTGAGATGACACGAAATCACGTGGGACTCGTGTCCCGTGTCTTTGCACTCCAGATCACTGATGTAAGTTAGAGCTGCCTTAGGATTGCTTTAAATCACCTTCCAACTATAGCATCCTAAATGATCTTCAAGGTCAGAGGACAAGAGAGTTTGACACTCTGACGTTTGTGATGACACTTCTACTCCAAACAAAGAAAACTAGGAAGTGCTTGTTCTAATTTAGGATTTATTTTTGTGAAAATGATACTATAATCTCAATACATTTTGGAATGAATTTGCCTTTTTTAATTGACTTCATGAATTATTATGTCAGTAGATGCCATGAAATCCAGTTACAAGTTGGGTACTCAATTTAGGAAGTGAAAGTGGAAAAGGCAAATATTTCAGAATTACAGACTTCTGCATTTTTGAGATGCTGTAAAAGTTATTAAACGGAAAGTTTCACTCTATACTCTTAACCCTCATTAAAGAACAAGTTTGCCTTTCACTGAGAACTTAGAAAATTGCGTTATTTTCCTAGCCAGTTATTTTTAAAAGTATATGTTAATTATCTCCAATTGTCTGAGTGAAACAACATAAAAGGTTTTAGTAAAGTATTCCACTATAACCCATAGTAAGAACAGAGTAGGTTATTCAATACCTATGTAATTGCAGGTTCTTACAAGAGACCACTGAAATAGCTCACATTTTATAATTCCAAGGCAGACTAACATTGTAACAGTGGTTTATGCTATAACACTATGTTAGCTCCAAATTTCCTGAAGTAGTCAAAACAAGACAAGAAAATTCCTTTTTTCTAGGCCACAGGTAACTGGAAATACAGAGGCAACTGTTTATCTGAAGCTTTGTCCTTCTGAAAATGTGCAAGTCTCTCAGAAAGTTCAACTAAGCAGGATTTCTATCTATTGTTTTGGGGCATCTGGAACTAGTGGGGAATACAGTGCTTTCCCAGCTTAACATTTTGTTTTTCCATTGCACCCTGAAGCTACACATTGCACTGCCAAGAGAAAACTAATTCAGCAGTATAAATTAAAAATAGGATTCTCGTGACACAAACTGCATAAATATGTTTTACTTGTATAATTATTTTGCAGCAGTGACATGTCTCTGTTATGAAATCTTCCCAAATTGTGTGACATTTCTTATATGGCCAGTATGTAGAGGCAAGCAGAAATAAAATGATTAAAATTGTTACTGAAAAATGAATCAGTAATTTTTTTAGGGGAAGGTGTTGCCAACCATTTCTTTGTAATATCCAATTATCCTTGGTTTATTTTTTCTTTAGAACAAACATAAGTAGATATTTTCAAGTATGACTTCAATAGTGTAAAAATCAGAACCGTAGTAAGACTGTAATTTTAAAAAGTTTCACAGATTCATGTCGTCCCTGTGCAAGAGTCATAACAATCTTCTCAGTAACGCTCCACTATTATAAATGCAGCTGAAAACAAGTACTTAAACTATGCTTTAAATAAGAGACTGAAGCAAGTATTGGCTTTTCCTTACTATTTGACAGAGGGGTGGTGTCTTCAATAAAAGTCTTATCACCCTCAGAGCACCAAGGGCAGCAACTACCAAGTTTTTCGATTCAGACCTCTAGCCTTCCAGAGAGCATTAGGACAGAATAATCAGCTTTCAGGAATCCAGAACAGTATGACTGGCTGGTAGCAATCTATCCTCAGATAAGGCCCAGCAGTTACAGCAGTTAATTACCACAATATAACTACTAAGTTATTCGTAAAAATTGGTTATTAGAAAGACCAGCAGTCAAAAGTCATTGAAAAAGGTCTAAGAGCCAGACCACCCAAGTCATCAATTTAAGGAATAAATTAATTAAAATTACTCTAAATATGTTTCTTACTTTATCAAAACGGACTTAAAATGAGGCACAAAGATATGAAGTTAGTGAAGAAAAGATGCAGTCCTAACATACGCATTTATAAGCAGATAATCAGATGATCGAGAAATCTACTCAGTTAATCAGCCCTCAGCCTTGTACAGAGGTCTGAATAGCAGCACATCCTTCTTCTCACATGCAGTCCTGCTCTCAGTTGTGCCTACGACTCTACCTAAGCTGAAATGATTGTTAAACCAAGGGTCTTAGGGGCCTTCAAAATAACTTCTTCAAAAACAAATAAACTAGGGCCTACCAGCCATTTGAGCTTTTTCCCAGCTCCATTTATTTGAAGTATCCTTTAAGATAGCTATTATCACCTCTGAAATGGATCTACTCAGCGATTAGGCCTGGCTTGACAAATCACTTGGGTCTAATTTCCATTTATTTCTCCCACAGAACAAAATGACAGGGGCAACTTCCAAGCACTTTCTGTTAGTTTTGCCAGTTTGTCGTATGGATACCCTAGTCCTCTATCCCAGTAAAGCTTGAATAAGAAAATGATCACTCATAATAAAGAATTTTAAAATATATTGGATCGGGTAAACTACTGATAAGAAGTTTGATAAAATTACTCCATCTCCCAGATATTTGAGGAAAGAACAACAAGTACATGGGGAAGAGTACGTGTTCTTTCTACAAACTCCACTTATTATCAGGACATAATCTACTTCGTAATACACAGATGGTAACACGACAACAACAGTGAATCAGGGATGAGAAGAGTTAAGTTTGGGGCATTCTTCACTGGGTTTGTTCATGCCTGTCTGTCATGAGCCTGGTCCCTTGCCCTGACACCAAACTCAGGGGCAGAAGGCCCTTAACTATGCTGGGAAGAAAACCCTCCTGACTCTATGTTCTACTGTTCCAAGTGCTTAAATCATAGAGAAAAAAACATGAAGTGGTTTAACTATCCTAACTTCTAGTGAAGCCATCACAGCTGAATATCTACAAAATCAGGCCCTACAGAGTAGGAGGAGTAATTTCATTAAAAGATACTGACCTGAATCCTTACCCTATGGGATACTAAATAACTCCTGACTTTCCAGCTCTTCTTGACTGCTGCAAGAGTTAAGTGCTCTCCCTAGCTCAAAAGGTCTCAAAAATCCAGAGAATTTAGCAAACAATGAATAAAAAGAGACCTGCAGCTAACTGAACAAATTCACACATCAGAAAGCAATCACTACATTGTCTGCTACTAGCAGGTGGTTAACCATGAATGTTTATTACTTGACAGCTACAAAACTACTTTGATTTCTTTGTAGGTGACCAGTGTTCTTTGTTAACAGCTATTAGAAGCTATTGATACCAGCTCAATGTCCATCACAGTTTTGTTTCATAACAAATAGACTAAATCACGCATCTGTTGACCTTGATAGATCAGCCACATGAAATTCTTACATTTAATACTCATTCTGATTAATCTTGATTTCCTGCCTTAGAAATTTTCTATTTTAATTATGCAGGTGATCGACACTGACACAGTGCCTACTCATATGCAAACAAAAATGTAAAATCTACAGTCCTGATATTGTTAACGGTGCTGAGGATTCATGCTTACCAAAACCACTATAGGTTTAAAAAGGCCTATGTGTTTGACTGCACAAATTAGTCTCCAAAACTGCAACTTATTAGGGAAGATGCTTATCTTACCATTTTACTCCTCTTCCCCACTTGCTATTTATTGGTTTATGCCTTGATCACACGGGCACTTGCACATACCTGATTTTGTGGCATTATTCATGACAGGAGCTCGTGTAGCGTGAGTTTCCAGGATCATGGTCTTAAGCAGGAACAACTCCTTCGCTGAGTCAACTCACAGTGAGCAAGTTCCTTCAATAACATCAGAAAGACAGTGAAGAAATTAGAAGAATAACCTGTGAAGTAGCTATGCTTGAAACAGATGGATCAAATGACAGATGGCCGATACCAAAACCCTCTGTATTATTCAAAAGAATTACACATTTTCATGAAATGCCTAACAGCAGCAGTTCTCCAACCCTCTAGACTACAGGTTGACCACAGTCAACCCTAAAAACGTACTGTGGACTACCACGTGTCCATGTTACCATTTTTTAAAAAGTGTAAAATCTACGATATAGTTCCGTGGTTCAGCATCTCATGGCTATGCAAACTCTATTTACAAACTGTAGCTCTATGTGTTGAAGTAAAAGAAGGCTTCTTCACATGCTGTTTTTCTGGAAAGTAGGGTTTGTGCTTGCTTTGTTTTCTTTGATATAAACTAAATGGAGTGGATTCATACACCAAGAAAAACACAATTGGATGAAGGCAAAACATCAGAAAAATATTAAACTGAACGTGTAAGAAAATGACTAAAATAACCTGCAAGATAAAGCTTATTTTCTCACCACGAACGATAGGTTCTCTGATATACAGGACACCAGGAACTAGCTCCAAGATTTTTCATGCTTTAAGCAAAAGGACAAATACTCGTCTTTCCATTCACTAACCATTCTACTGCATTTTTAGGCTTTGCTATTCTTTGGCTCCCACAGCAATGCTAGGAACATCCCCACCTGCAATACAGTTAATGAAACAGGCAAGGGCTCTGCTTATCCTTATGCACATGCTTAATTTTACAGAGATGAGAACAGCCTGGGAATGTTATCCATCAGTGGGATCAGTGGAACCACTTATGTCTGTACAATTAAGAGAGCCTTATGCAGATTTTGAGGCTTTTTTTGTCACACTTTTGCTCAAAATCACTAATAATATTGTAGAACCGTATAAATATGAGAGAGAGAGATGATTATAAAACAGAAGGGGGGGAGGAAGAGCCTTCCTGACAAGCAAGCTCTCACTTTTTTTTTTTTCCCTTTTAATTTTAAATAAAGCTGTCTGCGAATTTGAGCCTAGGGAGACCTTCATTAAAATCAATTAATCAGTCAGCCTCTCTGCTGACTAGCTTTCTGGAGACAAAAAAGTCAAAATAGGGTTTGGGAGCAAGGTGTGTGCGCGACTTCTGCTAACTTTCCCCCCAGGGCCGCAGCCTCACACCCCTGCCCCGCCTAGGCGGGCATGTTGGCGGCCGCCGGGCGAAGGCGGGAAGGATGCAGCCCGCGGGCTGTAACCAGCTGCTCGGGGGGGGGGACGGGACAGGAGCCCACCTGGCGGCGGGGAGACCCCGCTGCCCCCGAGGCCTGGCCGGCCGCAGGGCTCGCAGGTGCCTCGGGCCTGGGGCTCGTCGGCGGGCAGGTGAGGGCTGGGTCTGGCGGCCTCGGCTCCCCTCAGGGAAGGAGCGACCGCCCCTCAATTTAGCGACCTCGGCGAGGGCTGGTTGCTTCCCCCCAGTACGGTGGAGGTGACAGCCGCATTAGGAGCCAACTCCCGGCAGCGGGGAGAACTCCCCGGGGCGGGCACCGCCTTCCCGGCCCCGACACCTACCCCAGGAGCAGCTCCCCTCGCCCCGCCGGCCGCTACAGCAGCCCCCGGCCCCACCGTCGCCTGCGAGAGGCTGAGGGGGAAAGTTAACGGCGGGGCGCGCCCTCCTCCCCTCCCCGCCCCCGCTCGGTGCCGGACAGCAGCTTCCGCCGCCCCCGCGGCGAGGAGGCGCGGGTGTCCCCCGGCGGCGGCGGGCGCGGAGGGCGGCCCGGGTGCCCTGCTCCTCCCGCTGCCGGCGGCCGCCGCCGGGGCAGCACAGCTGTTACAGAGCCGCGCTGGTCCCTCCTCCCAGCTGCGGCTGCCTCATCTCCCCCACCCAGCCCGTCCCTCCCCTCCGCCGCTCCCGACGCTGCTGCTGCTGCCGCCGCCGCCACCTCCTCATCCTCCCCACCCCCACCCTCTCTCTCGCTCCCCATCTCTCTCTCTCCGTCCCGTTCCCCCCTGCCCCCGCCTCTCCCCGCCCTGCCGCCGCCGGCCCTGGCAGAGCAGGCACCGCAGGGGGATCTCGATGTAACACCATGACAGGCATCGCGGCCGCCTCCTTCTTCTCCAACGCCTGCAGGTTCGGGGGCTGCGGGCTCCACTTCCCAACCCTGGCAGAGCTCATCGAGCACATTGAGGACAACCACATCGGTGAGCACCCGGCGGGGCCGGGGCAGGGGCCGCGGCCGGGGCAGGGCAGGGCGGCGGGGGCGCCCCGCGGCGGCGGGCGCGGGGGGCGTGGGGCCGCGTGTGCAGCAGCGGCGGCGGCGGCGACGCGGGGCGGGAGGGGGGCACAAGGTGCAGCGGGAGCCGGGGCGCGGCGGCGGCCGCCGGGGGAGGGAGGTCGGCGGGCGAGGAGTGGCAGGAGCGGTCCTGCGGGCGACGTGGAGGGCTCCTCGGGGAGGCGGCGTGCGGCGCGGCGGCATGGGTGGGTGCGGGGGAGGCGTGCAGCCCGCCGGCCCTGGCGAGGGGGAGTTAGTTTGCATTGGCAGGAGGGAGCGCAGAAGCCCGGAGGAGGCGGTGGAGGAGGGAGGAGGACGGGCACAGCACGCCGCCTGCTGCTTCCGCCCCGGCTCTGGCTGTCAGGGCTCCAGGGAGGGAGGGAGCCGCCGCCGCGGCAGCCATTCCGCTTCCTCCTCCTCCCGCCGCCGCCGCCGCTACTGCGTCCTGTCAGCGCTGTTGCTAGGTGTGGTGGGGAGGACGGGTCGCGCTCCGGCCGCACCGGCCGCCGCAGCGCGGGAGGCGCCTCTCGGCGGAGGGACGGCGTGAGGGAGGCCGGGGCCGGCGGCGCGGTGGGCGTGGAGGGAGAGCCCGGCGGCGGCGGGCGGGAGGCCAGGCGGCGGCAACGGCGGGGACGCCGGCCCGCGCCGCCGGTGCAGCCCCCGGGGCCGGCCGGGCGGGAGGCGAAGGCGACCGCGCTGGGACCCGCTGCCGTTAGCCGCGGAGCCCAGGCCAGGCCGCGGAGGGCGGGCCGGGCAGCGCCGCGCTGGATCATCACCTGTAGGCTCCCCCCGCGCCGCGCAACGGCCGCTGCCCGGTCGGCGGCGGCGGCCGCCGCCCCCCGCTCCCCTCAGCCGCCCGTCCCGCCAGGGGCGCGGGGGCGGGGACGCCGCCGGGCCTGCGGGCGGCGGGGCGATGACTCGTCAGTGCTTTCCCGGCGAGGGCGCCTCATGGGCGGCGGGCGGGCGGGAGCGTGCGCAGGGGCCGCCGGGGCCGCCCCTCGGCAGCGCGGGCGGCGCCCAGGGGAGGAGGGGGCGGCGCGGCTCCCGGCCGGCCGCGGGCGCCAACTTTCCCTCTGCCCCCTCCGGCGGGACCGGCCTGCCCGCGCCCGGCCGGGCCTGAGGCGTGCCGGCGCGGAGGGTCTGCCGGCCGCCACCGCGCCGCCCGCCCCGGCTTCTAGCAAAGCATCTCGTCCCTGCGCCGTCCCCAGCTGGGCACGGCCCCGCCGCTGGGCTGCCGCCGCCCCGCACCTTCACTCTTCGGCCTCGGCAGGTGTGCTGCCTTGGCTTCTAGGCTGCTTCCCCTCTGAAACTTCTCGGCTTTCTCTTTTTGCTAATAAAATACAGTGCTTAAACTGCCAAAATTTGAGGTAATTCTTTGAAGCAGACCAAGTTTTAAAATCGGGGGAAAAATACAGAAGTTTTAAGTACCCAGGGGCCAGAGACTCCTGTGTTTCACTAGAAGTATGAGGAAACAACATGCTGCTGCAAAACGATGAAGCTAGCATGCATTTCAGTTTATTAAGTTTTAATAGGCAGGCCTGAATACCTGGAAAAAATCACTGAAGCTTAAATTGGAAGTATAACGTTATATTAATGTAATGTTATAGGTCAGAGAGATGAAAGGTGTGGTTCTCATAATTATCACAATGCCTAGTATGAGGTAACAAAACCACATACCGCAAAACTGTGTAATTTATGACTCGACGTGGTGCAGACATACTGTTGGGGGTTTTTTTGAATCTCAGATTCTTAGCTTTTCCTACACCATGCATCACATTACACCAGAAAAGCTTAGGGGAAACAGTTTCCCAAAATGAAAGTTCATAAGTCATCTTGTGTGTCCCTCGAGCGGATTATCAGCCCCGAGGTGCCACAGCCCACAGGGTGTCAGAAAAGATGCAGTCCAGCCCATGTGGTATGCGCGTTGCTGTTTAATCCCCGATCAGTGGTTCTGAGACTTCTCCGCAGAGAGAACGTTATGCTGAAATACTGTAATTTCTTAATAATTGTGTATTTAATTCTATAGCCATTATTCATTACTTTTTTCTTATCTCAAAGTATTACAGATTGAACACACGCATACATTTAATTGAGCATGTCATTCGCCAAGACTTGCAGGACACAACTGAAACTTTGCACATATGATGTCACTCATGCAGGTGATTGAGTACAAACTGGTGGAGAATGATGTAAAGTTGCTTGTGCTTCATCTTTAACGTTTCACCTCAGCATGGTGGCAGGTTAAACTTGACCTAATTGTGAATACAAGATGCGGGTACGTTATGTTACTCACCTGTATCAAACACTGGAAAAATCAGTAGGGAGTTATATCAGTGACACCAAGTATGGATCCCAGTTCTCACGTGGAGGCTCAGCTGTACGGTTTGGTGTGTCTGAGGGGCTCCTGGTGCAGCCTGAAGGATGAGAGTCTATGAAAACTCACTAGAATAAGCACTTGGCCAAAAGGTGATTAACCTTTCCGAAGGCAGCTGGGAAATAAAGGAGTAAACGTCTGAATAGGAGCTTATATTGGAATTACTTTCTCAGTAAGTCTGATGCAAACGGTGTCTAATTTTTGCTGTCCTGCAGGTCTAGAAATGTGCACTGAAATTTGTTGCTTTAAAAATTGACTGTAGTTTTTGGCATATAGAGCAAAGAGTAACATGCCATACAAAAAATACATTGCTTTGGACGTTCTGTGTGTGCTGCATGAATAAAGAAAACTTGATTGAGTTATATACCATTATTAGTTTAAACTGAAGTGGGCAATTGCTGGGCAGACAGTGTTACAGCGCAGATAACAAACTTGATGCTGCAAACAGCTCTGTGTGGGGAGACGTGTATGGCATGGGCTCTTGATGGTCTGGCTGCTGCAGTGATGCTGCTCTGCCGCATTTCACGGGATGGGTTAATAATCACTCACATCATCAGTGGAGTGCTGGTAAGAATTTGATCGTTTTTCAGAGCTATATTGTGTCTCTGAAAAAGCGGGAACAAATACTTACCAAGGGATTTTTTTTGGTCAGCCTTGCAAATAAAGCTCAACTTAGTGTAAGGAAACACTGTTGTGGTATTCTGGGGACAGAATATATTTGGTTTCTGAGGGACTCTGTAGTTGCTTTCCTTAGTCATAAAATAACACTCATGAATAATCATATGGTAATGAGATAATTCAGTGTACAGTGGTTTGGGTTTTTTCCTCCTACATCTTAGTGGTCACCTGATAAATTACCAGTTACTTGAAAAAGTATCAGTGCAGATAACCTGGGAGAGTTGTGCCCATTGGATGAAATACTCAACTCTGAGGTGATGCTACGTGCCCATCAGCATATCAGCTGCTTTCTGGGGTTTTGCATTTATGTATTGAAGACCTGTGAAGAATTAGGCTAGCTCGGGAGCAATGCTCTGGGGTCTTTCATAAGGCCCTACTGGTGTCCTCTGCAACGAGACCACGTTCTGCAGGAGGAACTCTTTCAGACTGTAGCAGTGCTATCAAACAGTGTATTCACATTTTCTGTGGCTCACACCTGAAAATAGACATTGATTTTAAACTGCTGATTAGTAAATGCTTCTCTGTGAGCTTTTTCTACCAGCACGTTGTCCAAGCAACCTGAAGTGCTGTTACCTTCTCTGCAAGTGTGTCGAGAAGGAGGACTTTGTCTGCCTTGCTAGGCCATCTCCCTGCCTCTTGGTTTTGGCTGCTCTGATTCCTTGCAGGTAGTTTGGTTGACTTTTCTTATGTCTCTAGTCTGGGAGCAAAAGGCCTAATTTACTGCTATTTGCCAGATTCACACTGTAGAATGGAATGGACTTAATCCAGTCAATTCCCCAGAGTACTGTCAAGAGGCGGGGGGGGGGGGGGGGAACCCCAAACAAACCAACCCTGAACTGCTGAGTATTCAGCTGGGGCAACATGGCAAATTTTATTGCATGTCTGTGGTCCTGGTAGTGTCTTCAGCTGTGATGTTAGGAACGGCACCTCTGGTTCCACAGAGTGTTTCTGAAATTACATTTAAGTCTTAACTTGGTATAAGTAATCTTCTGGGGCATTTTCAGCTGTTCATAGGAGTCCAGAGGGTCACACACTTTGGTTTCTGGGTTTTTTGGGGGCTTCCCCCCACCCCATGATTTGATTCTTCCTCAATCTACCCATAGTTGAACTGCATCCTTTAGAGTGAGGGGTCAAGTAGCTCCTTAAAGCTAGTTGCTAATACAAAGTTTACGCTGATGCTGAAGAGCCAATATTTAAACTGAATCTCTTAATAAGATTTTGACAACATCAATTTATTTATTTTAATTTTTGCTTTGTATTTATAGTCAAAGAATATTTTTAATCACGTGTGCAGATGAGGTTGTTGCTTGTATGAGCCACTGTGTGTTCACTTGGTTCATGATGAGTACCGACATGCCGTACATACCTGTGTAGCTGTATGGCTGATTTGAGCAGTCCTGCTTCTCCTGAGACTCGTCGAGTATTGACAAAATGGATGTGAATGAAATGAGTGTCTGGACATACAGTGGTGGGCCCAAAGAGATGGAAGAGTGGGTAGGAGGAGATACAAAAGATAAATGTGAAGACACTCTTACCTTAGTGAAAGTAGAGTTTGTTAATTGTGTTGCACTGAAACTGCTGGAAGAATTTGAAGGGGGGGCAGGGAGAGCATCTGCTTATACAGTAATTACATAAACTAAGATGATCTACTGTCGCTGAACATCTTATCATAACTTTGTAAGAAGTCCTGGTGTTAGCTTCCATTGAGGGATTTGTGTAGTATTGGTGTTGGAACTGGGAGCTATGATTCTTCTCATCAAAGTTGACCAATTCCTAAATATTAGGAAGGGTCCTGCAACAGAACAGTACTTGCTGTGAGAGCAGAGGCAGCTGCTTTCCTAAGTGATAGGATTATCAGGAAAAATAAAACTTCTTCAATAAAAGAATAGTTGCAGAAGACAGACCAGAATCTTACATATAAAATACTACCCATCTGGAAAGTTCAGGTCATATGGAGGGGGAAAGAGGCTTCTGAAATTCCGTGTCTGGTGGTAACTTTGACATCTGCTACCTTCAGTGACTTCAATTCTTATTTAATGTTAGGCAGTCAAGGGGCCAGATTCCACAGCAAAGAGCTTGAGTGGTTTAATAATCCATTGGCTGAATGCATGCAGCTTGCTTAAAGTTGGCCCTTTCAGTATTTTCTCAGAAATGCTAATAATGGTTGTGCTGTGTCCTCACTTTGATAGTAAAAGGTGTTGAATTACAAGTTGGCTGTGAGCACATGCAAAAATGGCAGTCGGTGTTGCTAAAATGTGTGCTTCGCTCCCCTCTCCTGTGTTGCCCAAACTTCCACCAGCATGTTGGATAAAGTGCAATATGACCTAGATGACAGTTTCTATATTGGACCCCACAGTATGTTGTGTAAAACAAGTGTACAAAGATGCAACCCTTTTATGTTGCTAAAGATGAGGATGACGGGCTATACACCAGCATTTGTGGAAGGCCCAGCAAGCTTAAGTCTGTATGAAAGATTTTGTTCGCTTAAAGCTGAGCTCTTCAGAAGAGTGTGAACATCGTTGAAGTGGTTACCATCATGTAACTCTCTTTTAGCATTTGCTCGACGTGTAATTTAACATTTGGAGTTGAGACTGGCTGTTTTGAAGAGATGGTAGATCTTAACCCGAGGCTTTTTACACTGAGAGTGATGTGGCAGCTAGGTGTATGGGATGCTCTGCTCAGTGTCTGGAAATCGGAGGACAGCCCATGCTTAGTTGCCAGTAATGCACATGAACGTGTGGCCTTGCTAAATAAATGAACAATTACGTGTATTTACCTCAGCAGTAGTACTAATTATTGTTCATGGAAAGCAACTTTCTACATATATGGCTCCATTTATCTTAAGTTCATCCTCTGCTCAGTACTTCTACAGCTGTAATTTTTGTTATTTATTGAAAATGCATTTCGCAGTGATGTGGAAGGATGTATGTTCCAAGGATGTTGGTTATTTGCTTTGCAAGTAGGTGTGGTGAGGAAAGCCCTTCTCTTTCAGGAACACTTTTCTATCAAATAGTCTTTTTTGACTAACAGTTCTAATCAGCAGTTTTTTCCCCCACTTGTAATCTTGAGCAGAGCAGGTTTTTGGATAATTTTCCAGTTCCAAGTCTGGTTTCCTTTGCTCTTTGGGTTTGAATTTAAATTGTGATAAAATCTAAGTGCAACATTTGTAACAAATTCTAGGTTATATTAATCATATGGAGGTAACTGGAATTGCCATTAAACTTTAGCTAAAACATGATTTTTGATACCTCTGTGACGTGAAATTTGTTCTTGTTCTGAGGTTACCAAGTACATCGAGGCTAAGGCATAAAGTGTTTTAATGGCATAAAGCTTGAGTAGTGTATTTTCTAGGAAGAAAGGGCTGAAAACAAACATCTGTGAACATGCTGCAAACTGATTTTTCCTTGTTAAGACTGAAGGCCTTGCATAAAGCCAACAGGGATCTTCCCTTTTTCCTCTGCCGGCTTGAGTGGCTTTGGGTGAGGCCCGTTGCAGGGCTGCGTCCCTACCATTGGCAGGGATTGCTCCTCTTGTACGCCAACAGATCTACACAAATACGAGTCAGAAAATGAAAAACTGAAGAAACATCAGGTAACTTGTAGCAGTAGTGTTATACTTCACTTGTGTAGGGCATACTTACCTTTGGGGGGAAATTTATAGTGATTATCATGTCTCCTCTTCAGAGCATGAGGGGATGTTTTCGTAGCTAACCGGCAGTCCTTATGAGAATTGTAAAATAATCAGGTGGCTGCCAGTCAAATTATCTTTTTTTTAACTTCATCATGTCTTGGGGAATGTGAAAAGACCAAGAATTGTATAATAAAAAATAATTTGAGGAAGTGGTGATGCTAGAAGATGAAGAAACATATCTGTTCAATCTGGAGATAATCTTACCTACCATTCCTTCCTCTGATAGAATATAATGCAAATACAAACAAGTAATCAGAAATATTTTGTGTCAAGCTGCAGAATACTTTAATGCAAAAGAAAGAAGCACTGGAGGCCAGCTGCTTCCACTGTACTCTTTAAGTTGCTCCTGAATGTGCTTTTTATTTATTTATTTATTTATAATTCTTTTTCTTGAATAAGCTGTGTTTCCCTGAGAATTAATTTTATTTGTCTCTAGTAAGCACCAGTATTTCAAAATTTGGATGATAAACATCGAAGTAAATAGTGGCTATATACACTTTGAGAAAGGCAGAGACAAAGATTTCAGTGTTAATTTGAAACGGCGGCAATTAGAGAACTGATTTGATAAATCAACTGTGTTTAACAAAAAAGAGTCCTTGGTTTTAAGGGACTGTCTCAGTGAATAATTGCACAATTAAAATTAAACAACCAATTCCTGTTACGCAGTGTCTAAGTCTATCTTGAGACTTCTGGAAATGCTTTGGGGGAGTGCATATGGTTTATTACACTTTTCTTTGGTTACGAGAGGCTGGAGCAATATTCTGATCTGTACAATAGAAGAAATATTCCAGTTTATGGTTTAATGATTTTTCTTTGCTATTAATATTTGCGTTTTCCACTCTGAGTTCTTAGGAGGCTCCTTCTTAACTTTGTGCTGTGATAAACAAGGGGAATGGATTTCTTCACCAGAGATGCTGATGACACTGTGGTGCTGTTTGTGTCTCTGATGAGTGCCCAGGATGGAGTACGTTACTACGGTGCAGTTTCATTTAAGATACTGTAATTCATTAAAGAATGAATTGACTTAAATACAGGTGTTACATCTTTTTAATGTTCCATCTTGTGTTACAAAGGATGGGGTAGACACAGAAGATCAGTTTAAGGGAAAAAGTTGAGGGGGATTTTGAAGCCAAGCTGGTCAGTACTCTATGGCCAAGAAGATAGAATTTAATTGTGGATGAATTTTGAAACATTTCTTCTGATTTTGAGAAAGATTTTACTGCATGCTGATAGAAGCCATCTTATTTTTTAAGAGTTTTTTGTGAAAAGCTGAGCACTTTAATTTTGAAATGTTGGCATTGCTGAAACTGCTCCAACAAAATGTTTTTTTAATTTAGGAAATATTTGGACACTTCTGAGGTTTCCCCCCCCCCCTTTTTCTTTTTTTTCCCTCCCAAGGCCACTTTGTCAAACTTGAGTAAGCTGCAAACGTTTCTGTTCCTTCTGGAAATTCATTTTTTTCCCAACATATTTTGACAGATAGTAAATATTCATTGAATAAAAATAGAACTGCTGAATATCCAAGTATGCCATGGAAAGGAGAAATAGATGTAAAGTAAGACTTATTTCTTCAGCAGTGTGTAATGTAGTCACCATCTTACTTTCTGGGAATTATCCCAATAGAAGCAAGTGGAGCTGTAACCCAGAAACTGGGAGGTAGTGTGTTTAAGATGCAAGAGATCCAATTTCACTGCTATATGAGATTGGCATGGGTACATGAATGTGAACTCAGCCCCTTATGTGGTAGATGACAGTGGCATTCAGTGAAGAAAACAACATTATGTCATTATTTCAGTCATTTATTTTGATGCAGTCCTGCTGTGTATCTTCATCAGAGTGTGTGTATTAGTGTTATGGGAATGACCTCAAAATTCATTTAAAGGCTTCATGTAGACTTCAGATGCTTGCCTGCTTGCAGGTGAAAGCTGCATGCCAAATTACTGAGGTCTACCCTTGCTTCCTTTGTCTTCAGATCAAAGGACTGACATTGATCCAAGTAAATTTGGTGACAAACTTGTAGGGAAACTCTGGAAGTTTACATGTTTTTCTAGCAATCTGTTGGAGAAGTGTTGCAACTTCTCTAACTTGCTGTTCAGCAGAGGAGTGTCTGCTACCTCGCAGGCGTCATTGATGGTTGTACTGGGTTAACTGGGTGATGTGAGAGTTGTTAAGGTCCCAGTTTTGATGCAAAAAATAACAGTGAACCACTCATATACTCGTCTCTATTTCAGTTTGGGGCCAGGGAGCTTTTCTTCCTGTTTATCCAGTTAAGCTCTTGGGATGCCTGCAGAGCCTTCCTACCAAGGCGTCAGGTCTTTATTATCTGAACATTTTTTTTGCATAGAGAAGAGGGAGGGGAAAGATAAGTGGAATTCTAAGGAAAACCCCAGATAACTACTTTTCCCTATACATTTGTTTGGGCCATATTGCAAGAGCTTCTTGACTCACTTAATGAGTATGCTAATGTGAAAAAGGTGGATTTGTGGAAGGGGAGCAAAAAATCTCCACAGCGGCAACAGCACAGAAAGGGGAAGAGGCTCAGGAGTATGCTGCTTTGTGCGCTCAGGCTGGGGGTTATTCATCCAAATGCAGAGTACCATGGATGTGGCAGGGTGGACCAGGCAGTTGACAGCTTCATTGACAGTAACAAATTCACTAAAAATTGCTTAGGACTACTGTGATATTTGGAGGGAAATGGAAAGCTAGAAGGTGTTTAAAATAAAATCCCATGGTTGCACAGTCTTCCAGGGAGGAACTAGATTGATCTGGGGTCCTCTACTGTAGTTGTAAGGGCTCTATGCTCCCGGGAGGACACAGGGCAAGGTAGTGGTGTGGTTGTGGAGGGTGGGAAGATAATTTTATGTGGGGTTTTTTGTATGCACTTTCATTTCACAGGACTACACTAGGGAGTCTTCCTTTTCCCAGGCTCAGTGTAAGCACTTGCTATACTTTAGAGAGACTTTCTAGCTGTGCTGTAGGACTCTTTCCACACAGTCCTAGCATTGGTAATAATTGCATTTTCCTTACACCTCAGAAAATCTCTTAAATTGGCTAAATACTCCTGAACTATGTAAATGCTCTTATAGATGGGAAATGCTGGCACTGTAGCTATGTCAGTCCCCGTGCTTTATCTTCAGCAGCCATGCTTAACAGTGGTTCCAGATTTTGGTCTCTGTCCTAGGGCAGCTATCTGGAGAGTTAGCTCTGTGTACCTAACTTCTTGTTCTCATTTCAGCTGTCCAGAATAACCCCTTTTTTGCTGGCAACTTTTTTGTGAGATTGTGAAGAGCCTGTCTTCAGAACAGAGCAAATACCCCATCTTTGCTGACAGTTACCTTGGGGCAATTACCCAGGGCTCTCTGCAGACCAGATTCAGTGGGGAGATAAAGTCTGTGTTGGACACCGTGATCTGGAACATAGTTATATGCCAGGGAGTTTTAGTGGCTCGCTCAACCTGCTTCCAGAGCCAGGGTAAATATCAAGAGCTTGTTCAGGTGTGCAACAATAATTGGATGCCCAGGATGGGGAAAAGGTATTTGTTGCTGTTACTTTCTGTGCATACTTTTGGTGGCGTTCTTGTATTTTAATATTAAGTGGTTGGATTTTAATTAAAAAATTGCCTTTGAACAGCCTTTACCTGATGAATTTTAGTTCTGTAGCAATTTTCATATATCTGAGTTGGAAATCATCGTGAAAGAGATGGGCGAGAAATTCTGTATCTGCTCTGGCTATACCTGAACTGTATGTGTGGCCTCAAATGCATTTCAAATATTGAAACAAATATAATAAAAATGAACATTAATTTATAAGCTTAATGAATGTTCTGGAGATATACTGGGTTAATTGATAGCTGCGGTTTTTTTCTCAATGGTGATCTTACTTTTTCCTTTCTTTCTTTTTTAAATAAAAAATGCAGTTCCTGTAACAGTATCACCCTAATTCTGCATTATTCCACTGACCTCTGAGATGTAGTGGGTGTACAGCTTTGCAGTGACCCCTTCTGTTCTTGCGAACAGCACAGTGTGCCAGCCACAGGATTGCTTACTACCACCAAGTATTCTGGAAATGAAGGAATGCCTCTTCCCTGACCCTGCCTGTATGGAAGCCATAGCATTTGCATTTGGAAACCAAATCCCCTTGCTCTGCCCCCCAAACCCCAACCCCTTAATGCTGGAAAGGAGTAGAGTTTTGCCTGCAATGGTGTAAGTGGCTGCTAAAGATACTTGGTACCTCATGAATTCAAGATTGAGCCCAAACACATAATTTTGCAATTGCTTGTTCTGTAGTGGCAGGTGTGCATGAATATTGAAGGTGTGTTAGTATTTGTTTATAATCTCTAGTGGTGTGTGGCTAGAACCATGGCATGGAATTGAGTATACTGTTTTCTAGAAAGTATTGTTAACTTCAGTGGTGTAATAATTTAAAATTTATTATGCAGTCATTGTATTCCATTAGACTTGTTATATCGATAATTAGGAACAATAATTCACGCTGATCTTTTGGCATGTGTAATTTTAAAATATTAATTGTAATTGAAGACCAAGTAAATGTTTCTTTCAGAAGCCTGCAGAGATGCAGGTGGTTAGGATAAGAAGTGAGAAGTGAAGAGAGGTGGTTAGGAAGAGCCCACATATTTAGTTTATTTTTTGGCAAATTGACACAAGATAGTAAACTGCAGAGATAAGAAGGAAAAAAACCTTCCAGTATCTGTATTTTTAGAAGACAGTTGTGTGGGATTAGTCATCCTTTCATAACTGAAAGAACAACATACAAACTGGGGGGTGGAATTCAAAAAAATTTTTTTTCTCATCTGTGTTGACCTGTGGCACAAAGGTGGACCTTTACATCTTTCTTTCTTCTGTTCTGTCCTACCTTTGCTTCCTAATTTGCTTTCCTAAAGGAAAATTCAACTCCCCTTATCATCTGCCACCTTTCTTCTTATGTGCCGAGCCCTGACTGGTGGTGGAAGGAAAGGGATTATAAATTCCCTACCTACCTGTTACTGTCTGTGGAGGAAACTCTGCTCCAGCGGCGTTTAGCTTTTGCCAAGCAGTTTTGTTCAGCAGAGCGTTCTGCTACACGTACCCACAGACCACAGACTTTCGTTCTGGGTGCCCCAAAGTGGTTTGCCCTTTACATAATAAGTATCCACCTAGAAAGGTGTTAAACGTGCATTCTGTGGTAGAGTTGATGGGTACCTGGTTTAGGCTTTTTAGGGAAATCAGAAATTGCCTACTGTTCTGTTACTGCTTTTAAAAAAACCAAAATCTCCAGCTGGTGTCAGTGCTCACCTACTGCTGACGCTTCTGACCATTCGTTCTGTTTTCTTCTGTTGCTCCACAGATGAACGGTTTATTGGAGCCTTTCTATCATGGCTGCTGCTGCTGCTCCTCTGTCCTGGAACCACTGAACCGCTTCATCCTGTAAAATCTCAAAGCCTTATTTTCTTGGGAACGCTGATTGTTCTAATTTATTTATTTTTTGATGCTCTGTAGGGCAGGTGTGGCTTAGGAACAGGACACTTAACACAGGCATAATAGCATGATATACTGTACTTGTTTTGTTTAGGCCCCTGTGTTAGTACGTTAACCATATAAATACAGAAGGTGCCTTTCTCATCTTCACTGCATGTGTGATGTTTGTCTTTCAAACTGAAGAACTAATGCTGAAACAGCAGATTTCAGGGTTGAGGAGACTTGGATCTGCACATACTGGCTCCATTCTTTACTAATGTCTAATATCTCTTTCCTAATTTTCACTCTCTTCCTTCTAGGGAAAACAAGCAGAGTATAGCAAGGAGTAAAGATGAAGAAATCTGAAGTTGAAGCAAGGAAGGAAAGGTGTTTGTGAAAGACACAGGAGTCTGCTTTTTTTTAATGAGCTCTTTAACAGGAGGTCTTGGTTGGGGTTTTTGAACCTCAGAAGCTAGGCAGAGTTACCTGCCTGAATAGAAACCATGTTTTTTCTCACTAGTCAGACATCCCTGATTCAGGAGCAAGTATACAGGCCACCCACTTTCTCCTGGCTCACACTGGGGTTGGATGCTTGGGATTGTTCATGCAGTCTGCTTGAGGCATGTATTTGATGAGATTCAGAGGTCTTAATGGATGCCAAAAGTATCCTCAGTACAGTGCCTCAACGTTCTTATCTAATGTATCTTGAAAACCTCTCTTGTTCATATTACTAAACACCTCCTCATATCAGATCATTTCTATAGGTTATTGTAGCTACCTTTTCAAGCTGTCTCAATTCCTCTTAGTATTTTGAATTTCTCTCCTCTGCAGGTGACCTGTTGTGGTGCTATTTTTTAACTCATTTTATGTAGATCGTGCTCCTTAAGAGCAGCATTAATGATCTGGATGTAGATAACTCCCCTCCATATTTTCATTTTGAAGCAGAACTTTACATATCTGAGACTTGAAATCTTTTGCTTGACTTTGCTGCTCAGGATGCTGAGAACTGAATGTTCAATCCAAAGGGCAGAGTTCAAAGCACTGATTCTCAGTTACTGACTGTGTATGCTGAAGCAGTCCTGGTGAAGAAGTAAGCAATGTTCTTCTCAGATATGACATATCCTCTTCCTGTTCTTCCAAGAATATAGTAGACTTTCTCTTAAGGTCAGTTTTAAAGCCATCCTGTTTGGAGTCCTTGGATTCGTTAAAGTTAGGCTGGTGGCCCATCCCTCCTAAAGAAACATTGTTTTGTTGCTGTTGTAGCAGAACTGCTTTTTTTCTTCCCCCTTTTTTTTTTTTTTTCCTTCTCCTTTCCCCTCCCAGTGGTTCCACAGCAGAACATATCTCTTTTCAAGATCATAAAGGCCTTCCCTTCTGGGTACCCTTTGGTTGCTTTCTACCTTGTCATGGGTAGGTGGCTTAGTAGAACAAACTTCTTAATGATAGCTTCTGTGGCAGGCAGTCTGCAGCTAATTTTGAGACTGTTTTTGTGGACCTCCTCTCCTGACTTGTACACTGATTTACTCACCATGAGCCCATTGCTGCTTCCCACCTTTGAACCTCTGGATTCAAGCAATCGCACATCTTGCATGATGGCCGTTTTTAGAATCCAGTAGGCAGGGCTAATGACAAGCACGCAAGAAAGCAATGTTGTTGGTTTGTTGGGTTGTTTTTTTTTTTTTTTCCCCCTGACTTTTTACTAAGAGCAGAACATAAGCATGAAGACCGTTACCAGAAGGTTTCACGTTTGTATTTGTGTAGATACAAATCTGATTTGGATTCCTTTCCAAGACAGACTTCTATCTCACAAGCATCTGAGACAGCAAATTGGCTATCCCCCATTTTAAAACATTGCACCAAGTTGAACTGCTCTGTGTGGTGTATTTTAAGCCCCAAAGTGTCTTACAGCATGTTCTCTGTTGGTATCCTTGCTGTGCAGTGGAGTATCATACATTGTTCATCATTAGGTAGATGAAGCTGAAGTCTCACAGTCCTCCTCTCTCCTTGCTCTCTACTAGTTGATGCTATGGTGTTATGGCTGTGCAGTAGGATGTGGAAAAGGATTCCTACAAAAAAACCAGCTAGTGAGTAATCATGTCCTAGGCAGTATGAGTTTACCTAGGCAGAACAACATACTGCCACTTCTACTTGAGCGTATATCCGTGTGAGTTCAACAAAACAGGAGCTTACCTATATGGTATCTCATAGAATGTCGTGTGCTGGCTGATGCTGAGACACGTGCACTCTTTGGTGCCTGCAGTTGCATAGGTGATTGCTGGGCTGTGCATCCCAGAGAAAAGCACAACTGTGATATTGCTCTATTTGTAACACTTTGACTGTCTTATATCCATAGATACACTCTGAGTTTTCTTTACTTTGAGAGGGGAGAACTAGTGATTTGGGGGATGACAACACGTATCCTAGTTTTTGCATAATCAGCATAAGATACTTTTCTAGAGGGATTGATATTTAGGAAATGCTGAGCTCTTCACCCTCTGAAAACTGGTGGTCTTTTGCGGTGTCTCCTTTTGGTACTGAGTACTTTTTAAAATTAACGTATATGGTTTAGTTAAAGCTGATCGATTGTTATGTGGAAAACCTGTAGTACTTACGGTGACTAAACTGAACTTGGCAGCTCTTCCTACCTGATGGCCTGAGGAAAGAGAAGACATGGTAGCGAGAAGTAGATCTGTGTAGGGGCAGCTCCATCCTCCCTTCTTGGATGCTGTTTCTGGAGATGGCGCAGGGGAGAGCACAGAGCTGTTTCTGTGTTGTACCACAGATTTGAGAACATTGCATTTCTAGTGATTTGATGGACTTGTTAATATAGTAGGAACTTGTTTAGCCGTAATTTTGTTTCTGTTGGTTAGGATGTGTTGTAATATGAAAGACATCCAGTAACGATGATGTGACCTTACGAGAATGGCTTGAATAACACATTGGCTGGCTTGGGTAGATGCAGACTTTAGCAGATATCTTGGAGGAGAACAGAGAAAAGCCTGTATATTTGCCTGCCACAAAAATGTAGTAATAATGAGATATGTTGCTAAGTGCATGTTTGTCAGTTGTGTTCAAGTGCTCAGATAACCACAGTGATGGTCACAGTTTAAGGAGTTAGATAAATGGCATAGTGGCTTGCGGTATTTTAATGTTTGTTTGGGGCTTGAATTTGAGGATCGATTGTGGGCATTTCCTGAGAAGGAACAAGTTCCTACACATTTTGTGATCTGCAGGTCTCATGCTGAGTGTGTGCATGTATGTGGTTGGCTGACTTTTATCAGTTCCAGTTTTGAGGGAGCAGCTTATACAGAGGTCTTCTGATGAGGAGCAAAGATTTTCAGATAAATACAATCTTTTCCTGCTGATGTACACTTGTGGTGTCAGCTTAATGGTACTATTTTGAACTGGATATAGGAAAATGAAAACCATGCTCCTTGTTTCCTGAGTATGGGTTACCAGCACTGCACTCCATAGCTACCTGTGAATACAAGGTGTTGGAATTAAGTTTTCCTTTTCAGCATATATCCAGTGTTCCCAAAGAACTGAATGTGCCAAAGATGACTTCTAAAAATCACGAGTGCCTTACCACTAGATAGGGATTTCTTCATTGTTTCTAACTTCCATCATTTCTTCTCTGCACCCAGCTTTAAAGTTAGTTGATCTGAATCGAGGATTTGGAGTCCTATATTTTTCTTTGCCATTTCTCACTGCTCTAGCTGACAATAGGTGAACAGATAAAGTGTTGCCTGTAAGAGATAGCCAACACTTTCCTGTGTATATATGGACGACAGAGGAAATGAATCTGTTTATTAAATACAGTGTAGAAGTGGAATTTGCATGTTTTAGTCTTTATGTAACTGTGAATCAGCATTACTGGTGCACATTCTGTCTAGCGGGGTGAGGGAAATAGGAAGACCCTTTGCAAAGCGGATAGAAATAAGATCCAAACTAATTTTGTCTACACAGTGCTAATAGGTCTGACGTTTTATAAGATTTGTGTTACTTGTTTTGCCATCTTCTTGGCGTCTCCTCCTTCATGGCTATTTCATTTGGTGTAATAGATCTTGAACTTTTGCTTCAGCAGTAATATTGTAAAAGAGAAAAGAATAAAATGCCAACTCTGTGTGGTTGTGTTGGGATGTTGCATTTGGGGGTGTGGAAGTTTTTTTGTTTGGTTGGTTTTTTGAAAGCTCTCCCACCTTCCCCTTTTTTGCAAAATCTTTCAACTGATCTTAAAACTGGTGAAAATCCTAATTCTCAGCTTTGCTGCATCTGGCCATGTCACTGTAGAAATGAAAACGTTGTTCCAGATCTTGGTCTGATTCATGAGCATTCACCTTGATTTAGGTGGGAGGAGGAAGGGAATACTTTATTATGAAAGAAAATGTTTGAGCTCCTCAGTAATAAAGTAAACATACCTTGCACTTAAGCAGGAAAAGTGTTGGTGGATAACAATGGTAGAATTATAGTTCAATTGATTGACTGTAATAATAAACATTAATGTTTGGCAATGTGTCTTTTCCATTTAGAAGTGGCTGCAAGGATTACATGGCTCAGCAAACCACGGAGGAGGAGAACCAACCCAGGGAGGTGGAACCAGTCCTGGGCTGGTGGCAGGGCTGGGTCTTCCCCTCCTTATAGGAATTGTTGTGAGATGCGAGGGCAGGAAGGATTTGTGCACTGAGGACATAAAGAGGTAATTTGCACCTCTCAAAAGTAAAACCTTTGGACGATCCCTGACACTTTTGGATTGGACATGGATGATTTCTCTGCTGAAAAGATCCCAATGAGCATATCAGGAGATGTAGGCTCATAAATAAGCCTATACATAAACATATAAAACCAAACATATACATGCATGAAGGATGTTTACACTTCCTTTGTCTACCTGTAAATGTGTTACATATAAATAGATACTTTTTTTTTGTTTTGAGTAGGAAACTGAAGTCCAGTTTCCCTTTCCAGGAGGCGAGATCACGGAATTCAAAATGGGTTTTACTCTAGAGAGAGTAGATAGATACCTTCTATTTCTGATTGCCCCCTTTTTTTTTTTTTTAAACAGATGTTTACAATAACTATACTCTTGCCATGGTTTTTCTGTATCACACAAATTGTGCTGCTGAGACTTTGATAACTATCTCCTCTCGGTTGTGAAGGAAAAAATCTTAAATGGTCCAAATATGTGGGCAGGTGAGGTGAACCATAAATATTTATCCCAGCAGCCAAGTATTTTAACTTCTAAGTCTTGTTTTGTGTCTGTGAGCTTTAATTTCAGAGCAATGTCTGTGAGACCATTTCTGAATCCAAGGTTTATTAAGTGCTCCAAGGACTTACTATTTTTATTAGTTGCTCTATTTATTTCTTGCTGTCTTTTGAAATTTCTTTTTCTATATTTCTTTGTTGTTGATTTTTTTCTTTCTTTTTTGGTAAAGAAAGAAATTCTAAAGCTTGTCTGGTTAGAACTTTTGATGTGGCAAATGTTGAACAACTTTACTATACATCATCTGACTACAGTAGGACTTAATGACTCTCTTATACGTTCTTACTTGTAGCTCCATGGATTTGGCAATAATTCATTGACTTTTTGACACTGATAACCAGAAGGTGCTGTAAGATGTGTATTTTAGTAGTACTTGAGCCTGTCTTGGGAAAAAAAAAGGAAAAAAGTCATACCCTGAAGGAGACGGGGAGTATGAAAGAGAAGTTACAGCACACCAGCACTGTGAAGACCAGCGGAGTATTGTGTGTAGTGACTAATGCCGAGACTGGCAAAGTAGGCAGGGGTGCGCTGAAGGCAACAATGCACAATTTCAAGGGGGATGATGGGTTCTCAGAGGAGTGCAAAAATGACTGTGAGTTGGAGGTCAGCAAAGGGAAACTGCTGCTCTCTCTGCCTCTGTTTTTCCTTCTGTGAAGTGATGGGATCACGCTTCCATTGCGTGTGCTCGGACCAGGACGCTGCCAGAAATAGCCCTGGGAAGGTGAGGGAGAGATGGAGACCCTAGATAGGTAACAAAGTGCTGTTTCTGACTCTTACTAGAGTTGGAGGAGTACTTTATCTCTTTTTTAATGATCTAGGTTTATATTTGACTTTGTATTGAGTAACAAAAATGTGGTGCTGCCAGGCTGTCTTTGCAGAAAGAGAAAAACTGGAAGAAAGAATTGATGAATAAAAGGTAAGCAGTGGTTGGACTGAGATTGCAGGAGTGCTCTTTTCTGCAGTTAGCAAACCTTCTTCCTCTCTTCTATTTTGTTTTTATTTTTCATGCCTAATGTATCCTCTCTGTTCTTCATAAACTTCAAGAATTGAGCTAAATGGAGTCTTTGATGCTGGAGTAAAGGATTACATTTGCTAGTAAGAACAGATTAGCTAGTTCTTTTAAAACAGAGCTATATTAAAAGATTACTGAATGATTGCTTTTTCACCCAGAAAGTACTGTTAAGTTGTGAAGTCACGAAGGATCAAAGTGGATGCTGATGAGCAGCTTGTCCTTTAATGATTGTCACTTGCCTCATCCGTATACTCTCTGTGTGCTTATCCCGCATTTGCCTTTCTTAGATGGGGTAGCTGGAAAGGAGTGTGCCTGTGATAGTTAATTTAAAGGTGTTTGCTGAAGCTACTTAAATCAGATAGTTTATCTGCTGCCCATAAAAGAAGCTACGGCAGAAATCACAGGCTATGGACATACTGTAGTTTCTATGAATCAAAACCATATTGTGGTCTGGCCTAAGGCTGCTTTGTAGAGTCTGAAACTGCCATGAAGACTGCTCGTATTTATTTTCTCTTCTGCCTTCCTCCCCCGGCCCCCCCCACCCCCCAACCCCACACACTCCCGCCTTCTGTCGAGAGCATGAATGGTGACTGTCTGAGGTCTTCTCCATCATGAGGCAGGGCAATGCTTCTGGGTCACCATTCTGTTCTCGAGCAGCACATACAGTCACAAGTGTGTGGGTTTTATTATTTTTTTTTTTTCTTCTCTTAAATCTAGGGAGGTTTGCCTGCAAGATAAAAGATTAAAGAGCTTGCCAGGGTCATTTAAAAATGTGTGTGGTTATAACCAAGTTTTTATAGAAACTCCAGTTGTGCCCTTCCTCAATCCATGTCACTTCTTTCACATGAACACTAAAATCCGAAGACCAAAAGAGGGTTTTCTATTGAAAAATATGTTAAAGGTAAGTGTTGCCCCTGGTATTACAGGGCTAGAGTGAGAGTTGCGTTACCTTGACCATATTTACCTCCCAGATGAGAACAGGGTTTTGTTTTGATTCTGTTGGCTGTAGGTGCTTACAACATTTTCTCCTGTAATTCACTAGGAGAGTTAGGAACTTGTGTTAATATTTTGCAGTCACTTGTTTTATTTTTCCTCCAGTCTGTTTTCCTCTCTCCTCTGAGTTTGCTGCTCCCCACCCTTAGCTGCTCTTGCATTGGTCTGTCCTTAATCCTTTTGTGCCTTGAATTGTACTTTATTCTGCACAGGACTGAACGAAGTCTTCTGGATCATCAAAGTGCACAGGCAATTGTGTCTTGTAATCCTATTTATAAGTGTTTTGGCTTCTGTTTTAAAACACATTCTGATATGGCCTCCCATTAAGAATACAAAGCGTTAAAAACTAATTTTCTGTGATGTTCACAAATCTTTTTCAATTTTCCTGTCTAAATCTGGGCTAGTTCTTTTTCTCGTCTGTCTTTTTATAGTTTTCCTCTTTCCTGTTTCAGTGTCAAGCTTACCACGTTTTTGCGCTCTTCTCTGTTGCATATGAAACTCAAGGAGGAACACTGAACTTGACCTGCTCTGGTCCTTAAGAGTGTGATGGGTGGTAATAAAACCTTTTTCAAATTAACTTTGACATCTGTCATTGTTATAAGTATACTGAATTGAATGCTGGCACTAAGCATATGTGAGAGGCAGTTATGTGTACAGCTATGGACTTCAGGTATATTTTATTCAGTACAAAACTTTTTTTTTTCTGTAAAAGTTGGGCTACTGGTTAATTTAAGGCATTTCAGTTTTCTCGAAACTGGGGACCCTAGTGCATCATGCAGTTTGCGTAAGTGTACTCTCAATTTTTACGAGTCCCTGCAGCACCTCACCTAAGGCTGAACGATTCCTTTGAGACTATTTCTGTGAGACTCTTTCTTTCTATTAAGGTCTCTGTACAGAAGTAATGGTTGGTTGGTTGGTCTCTGTCTGCACTCAACTAATTTCTGCTGATTTTTAAGTTTTCAGTTGTTTAAAATCTTCGTCTCTGGAACTTTCTTGGCAGTGATCGTCCATATGGTGTAGGATAACTTTTTGTGCATGTCTTGCCTTTGTTTTGTTTACATAGTTTTGTTCTGTAGCAAATGTTTCTCATGTTACTTGTAAATGCGCCTTTTCTCCAGGAACTTTGTATGCTGCATGAGAGTAAATTATTTTAGTTCCCAACTGCAAACATCCTGCTGGTTCAACAACTACTGCTTTATCTCTTTCAGTCGCTGTTGTGGGTATGGGCTCCTGACCCATTATGTCATGGTCTTGAGGTGAGAGTCCAGTTAGCTAATGATCTTTCAACACACAGCTGTCATATCACGTACACTGATGGTATATTTAATGGTAAATCATGCAGTCAATGATGTAGGTCTTTCAGATGCTTTTTTTTTGTAGGGTTCCAGCTAAAAACATAGTTTGGAAAAATCTGGTTGTTAGCCATCTATTCAGAGAGAGTCATTAGATCAAAGAGTATTTTGCTGTGTGTTTGATTATAGTACCATATGGTCAAATAAAGTTACTTTTTCAGTGCAGTGGATTGTTGGAACCCAATGTGACCGACCTTTGCTTTCAGACTGTAAAAGTCACTTGAAAAAATGTATTAATAAGGAGAGAACAGTATTAATTTTCATGTGTATATACTATACTAAAAGGGTCTCTGGAAAATTTCCAAACAAATAAAACAGAGTATCTCAAGATTTTCACAAAAGTCTGCATTACTTTCCTCATTTTTTCTACCAGAAGCTAGATTTGGATGGAGCACCAAATGTGCAGCATAAGGGTGAAGGATCAGTGAAGTAAGGTCTAGAGCTCCTGCTGCTTCAGGCTTTGATGAAGACGACCAGCTCGTACGTGATCAGGATGCTTCTCCAGACATGAGCTATATCTTTGAAACTGGACTCTGGGTAATCCTTGTCTGGCACGTGTAACAAGTTTGTAAGCAGTGAGGGAGCAGGCAGGAGTTAGCATGGCAGGATGAAGTATTCTTGCATGTGTCATCCTGGGTTTCCCTCCCTTCCCAGCTCTTGGTCAAGCCCAAAACTCACTTTTAGCTCTGTCCCAGACCCGTGATTTTGAGGTGGGACTGGCTTTTTGAGAAGGGGATGATTTGTGCTTAATATGGATGTAAACGTTTTTACTGATCGTGCCTTCTCAATACTCATCTGTTGTGCTCATCTATTTCTTAGAAAGTCTTCTACTTCAGCTTTTAGGATCTGACATTGCTAAAGTTTGCAGCCTGGGGCTGTAGAGGGGAGGGGATTATGTCCTGTCTAAAATGCTTAAAGTAGCAACTCTAATCTGGGATAGAAAAGATAATCCTCAACAGGCTTGTAATAACTATATTAAAAAACTGCAGTGGAGCAAGAAAGTGCTTCTGCTTTTCTTTAAAAACGTAGCACCATAAAACATTAGAAGATGGCTGGTGTATGCTAAATTATCTGTTTTGCACTGATGTAACTGATGCCATGCAAATTCTGATCGTGTAAATGTGCTGGACTAGCACATGCATGTCACAGTGAGCTATCAAGGCACCTGCCTGCATCAGTACGGAAAATAAAATCTCACCTATTGCCAAACACAAGTCTGTGTAATGTCTGTGGATGTAAATCTTGTGTTTGAGCCTGGAGTCCTTCTTGAGATGATTAAGAAGGAAGGGTGGTGTTTTCTACTAGAGAATACTCGCAGCTGAAGAGGTCTATTCTGAGTGCTTGCTTTGTGCTGAAGGTACACTGCATCTGTTCTCAGCTTCCTGTTGACTTTTGGCTAAGTAGTGGTAAATCAGCCTAATGTAATGCAAATATTCGAAAACAATGTATTTTAATGCCATTATGGTGGAATGCTGCAACAAGAAGAAATGTTTTAACATCCCATTTGAAGCGTCTTCTGTATGTTTTATGCAAAAATAATCTGGCCCTGAGTGAATGCATACCTGACTAAGGTGTTTGAATCCCACAGTTGATTAACTGCAAAGAACAAACTTTTAGACTTTGGGAGTAACGTATATTCATTTTCCCCCTTACCTCCTGTTGTTTTTTTCATGCAACAATTGCAGCTAAAAGAGGCAAGAAAACTTGCAAGCTGTCAATGGCTACATGGTATTATAAGCTTTACAGTCTCCCCTGTGCTATATGTATTTCCTATAATTGGCAAGTTCTGTGACTAAGAAATACAACAGAATTTTTCATTCCATTGTATTTGCTAACAACACAAGGTATGGCATTCAGATACAGCTCATGCATTGCACTTTTAAACTGTTGGAATCTTGCATGCAATCCAAAAGGCTTTATATTTTTGTCTGTTTTGCTCTTAAACAAAGCGGGAAGGAAGGAGATGATGGAGAAGGTGATTCTCTAGCCAATTTCCATTTCCTTCTCTTTTTAGAAGGTTTGTAATAATGTTACTATGTACATGCAAATGATGTTAATCAGGAGATTTTCGTATCAGCTTTGTCAACGTTTACATTCACTTTACACATTGAATTTGCATTTGAAAAGGGCTGTTATAATCAACATTTAAGGGATAACATAGTCAAATTTACATTTGATTGAGTAGAAATGTTAAGTAATTTTAGCTGAGCTGTTGCTAGGAAACAAGCCAATGTTTTTGTATTTTTTTTTTTCTTAATCCATACTGTCTTTCTATTTAATTGGCAATTCATCTAGTAATACAAGAACACCAACACTCAAACAGTATAACTAAGGTCTTTACTACATTTCTAGATGCATCGTTTTCCTACTCATCAGAACTTAAGGTGAAGTTTTGGAGAAATATACTTGTAAATGGTCTAATAGTCATCCATGACTACTTTTTGTGTGTGTGATCATGGGTAGGATCAGCTGTTCGACTTATTTAAAAAAGCCATAAATTCTGGATGTTTTTATGATAAGCTATCTTTTTGGAAGTATGTTTATAATGTTAGTCACCATTCAAAGAACATCATGCAGCTGCCCAAGAATTCAGCTGAGTTTTATGTATTGACTCCTCAGGGTTTGTGTAGTACACTGTTTTGTCCTTATCCCGGGTGATCATTTTGATAATTGCGTTATTTTCCTTCAAGTGGGCAAAACAAATCATAGCTGCAAAAGGAAATCTTCTGATTTCGGGCATGCTCTGGCCATTGGTTGTGTATCTCTTGGAACTTGCAGGAGGACTCCACAGCTTGGCACTTCGCAGCAGTGTTCATCTGGCAAAAATGCTAATTAAAGGGAAGAATAGTTCCTATTCATATCAGTCCCAAAGCATTTCAAGTGCATTATCTGTGTGGCGCATATAAATGTGGCTATCCCCTGAAACTTGTTACAAGGCAGTTGAAGGAATGTGGCTCCTTACAAGGCCAAATAGAGACTCTCTTGCCTCCTCACCCCGCCGAACCAGACAGAATACACTTTTGCTGTAGATATACTGTCCTTCTCGCTTTGTGTACCCCAAAGCTTTTTACAAGGCAGTCAGCCAGAGGCTGGTGGTATGGTGACTCTGTAGGCAAAGACAGCAGCTGGTATTCACATGTCAATAGTTCACGAGCATCCCTGGGCACCCAAACTTCTGCAAACCTGGGAAGAGGGCTGGCCTGATACTATCCCTTTTTAATCCCTTCCAAAAGCAGCGGTAATTCTTACCTTTCCACTTTTATGGTCAAGTGAAGTGGGCAGATGAGCTTCTACCTTGCGTGTAGAACTAAAAGGATTCGAGTCTCGGCGTGACATGTAAACCTCATGGCTTTCTGGCCGGGGCTAGGAGTGCTACTGGCTTTAACATATTGATGGTAGTTTTGGGGCTACTATTATTGTAACGCTGCGTAAACAGTACAGGCATTCCAGATCCATGCTGCAGGAAAGACCACAGATTCCTTATATTTTTATGGTCTCCTAGCGGTTTTGGGCTGCATTCCTCAGATTCTGAGTAATCCATGCATGTGCAAAATATGTATTGTAAAATCCCATCAGGCAGGGCCTACCATCGCAGTGGAGCAGATGTGGGTTTCCTTCAGCTCTTAGCACCTGTTGCATTCCTTACTGGAAAATACTGATTAAAATAGCTTTTTCTCGCTACTCATTTTATTTGTCTTTCAAACAAACAAACAAACAAAAAAACAGATTAAAAAAAATTGGGCTCCGTGGTGCAATGTGGTTGGAAAGAAAGCTCAGGCAGCTAACTCTCATTTGTATACTCCTAATTTTCACGTGTTGGTAGCTGTGAACATGCAGTTCTTCAGCGGCTTTTGGAGTCTCTGACTCCAGGAAGAAAGGTGTATGAGCTATGTAGCTTGAGCCCCACTACGGAGCAACTGAGAGCTGCATTTATGGAGTGAACATGGATTAACTTGGTGGAAGAAGGTGGAGAAAGAACAAAGGAGAAGTATATCTGCACATCAACGTAACCGAAGGAGGAGTTCTTCATACAACAGGAACAGGAAGAACAAAACCCCATGCTTACGTGTAGTGAATCCTAGTAACTTTAAATAGCCAGGAGAATTCAGATGCTCTACCCAGCTTTTTAAACAGTTAGCCTTGTAACATACTCAGGCTGAGTACAGAAAACTAACTGAGCAAATTTGAACAGAGTATTGAGGACTTTACTGTGGAGGTGGGGTATAGCATGTGTGCGTGCACAGCGGGAAGCTTGTGTGTCTCACTCCTTGCGTGTCTCGCTTGTGCCTTTTCTCTCTTCAAGACATTTCATTTAGCTTTCTCAGTATGAAATCTTCGTGGAGACAGAATGCACTTACAGATGTCGACTGGAGCTACATAACTATCTACATGACTATCTTCATGTAGAAATTACCTTTTTTTTTTTCTTTTTTTTTTTTTTTTTTTACAATGAAACCTTACAGCCTTAAGGTATGGACAGGATCTCAGGTTGGATGCATAACAAAAGACAGGAGCTATCGCTTAGCAAAGCTGTCTAGTAGTTCTGTTTAAGTATTACTTTAAGTGACTGTTATCTTCCAAGAAACTTTAATACCTTCCACTGCTCCCATGTTTTATGTGAAACATTCAAATAGCAGATGCCTTTTGGGACGTTGGCCATTGATACTACATCTGTGTTACGTAGTGCAAGATCACAGTGTACTGCTAGCTTGTGGTAACTGGATGCTTACAACTCCTTTAGAACTGTTGTTACCCGCTTTTTTCTTTTCCCCTGGCACAGTGACTGCAATACAGAACAGGTGTGGGGTTTGGTTTTGTTTTTTCCTGGACAGCATTGTACTAGAGACTGAAACACTGTCTGATTTTTTTAAAGGCATAAAGATGCACAAAAAAATATTCTTATCTATCTGATTAATTCTGTATACTAAACTTTTATTCTGGGTGCTGGATTGAATTTTTCATCATACTTGAATTTGAATTTGTCTGTTGCCCACCCCTTTTCTGGGAAGGGGGAGGATAACCTAAAGATGGATGCACAAATGCAACTTGTGTTATACTCCTCCTCTTTAGAAAGGTTTCTTGACCTAGCAGGGTCTCTTTAAGTAGGTGAACTTACTTGTTCACCTCTTAATTTTCATTATTAGTAATAAAAGATCCCTGTTCAATTTTTTTTTTTTTTTTTTTTTTTAAATTGATCTCAGTAGCATCTCTGAACCTCTTTATAGTTCTTTTCCTGGGTATACAGCAGTGCTTATTCACTCATGCATTCACTGTGTTTTATCTTCATCTTCAGGAAGGAAGCCCAGGACTTGGTATGTGTTCTTAGTTGTGCTGATCCTTCAGTGGTTTACTGGCTGTATATTATTATATGATTGTAGAGCCATTCATTTTATTACTTGCTGCTTTGTTTTATCTTCAAAGAACTCTCCTTGTTATTCCTCTTATCTTACCAATTAGCTTCCATTGCTGTAGTTATTATTGAGGTTGCTTACTGTCAAGTGATGCTAATGGATTTACTTTGTCGCTGTGCTTACTGTATAGTTGTTTTCATTGTGTTAAATTTCTAGGTGTTTGTATGCACCTCCTTCATGAGAGTTTCCAGTGATGGTACTGTTGCTAGCTGCTGGCAGATAGAAGTTTACATGATTTTAGTAAGGCTAATTTCTTTGTGGGTATCCTTCCACAGAACAAATAAAAGCACAGCAGCAGTGGACAGCCAAAGGGGACTCCTAATAGAATTGAAAAAATTACCTAGAGTCTTGAATGTTTACTGCAGTAGTCAGGTTTTTAAGAGTAATGACCTACTGGATTTATTGTAACAGTACTTTAAATGTGCGGGAAGCAATTTTTTTTTTTTTTTTTTTTAATGAGTATGCAATCTTTGTATCTCATCAGTGTATTCCTTTGTGTTAAGCCTCTTTGCAGGAGGTAAGCGTGACTGCATAGCCCTAAAAGCAGATATTCATCCTTCTTGGTGATAGATTAATTAATTGTTAACAGCAATTTAAATATATCATGGAACTCTGTACAGCTAGAGATGTCCAGCATATTTTGTTTGAATGCCTGCAACATAGAAAGTATAGTCTAACATGAAAGTAAAAGGATTTCCAAATTCCTTCCCCATAAAATGTTGCAGCTTAATGGGTATAAAAGGCACAGTGTACCCTTCCTAACTCTGATGCGGCAACAACAATATTTCTGTTTGAAACGGAAGTCTGTAAAATTCAGCTCCATGGGTACTTCAGGGTGTGCAGAAAGAAAAGAAAAAATTTTAAATTTCAATAAAGCCTGTAGGTGATTCTTGGTCAGAGCTGACATCTCCAAAGCTCTCATGTGTACTATTAATACTACAGGCAGGTTCTGTTTGACCAAGGTCTTCAATTTATGGAAGAGGAGGAAGGCTGATTATTGACGGCAGGTATATTGGCTCCATTATAATGATGAAATTCCATGTGTGGATGAGATGAGAAGCAAAATTATATCAGTTCTAATGATGTTCAGTTGATAGTTTTTAATAATCTGTTTGGGCTTCTTGTGACTCTGCAGCTTCTTCCTCAGAAGGCAGCACAAGTTCTTGAAAATGGTTGATAATTTGTAAGTAGGTACTGAGAATAGGCTCAAAAAAGGAGGGAGAAGAGGAGGGGACAGAAAGAGGACTTTTTTGTATGATGTCACAAAATACTGTTCATCAGGTGTTTGCTGTATTCGAACATTGATGTGTATTTGGTTTTGGCTCCCTAAGATACTATTCAAAACTCAGTTTTTCCAGCTTCATTCAAAAGTGTATTTTGCCAACTTATGTTTTAATGCATAGACGTGTGTGTGTGTTATGACATAACATTACGTTAAGTCAGCATCATTATATTTGTTTCTTTGTAGGAGCTCTAGTTACAGTCTGAACTCCTTTTATTAGAGGAACAAAGAGGTTGAGCTGGTTGCTCAACTTGGTTTTGCTAAATCATTACTTATGTCATTCTGTATTGCCAAGAGAGTGATTTTGGCACCCTGGTATGAAAATGATTATTTAACAGTATTTTTATATCCAATTTCTGTATGAGGCTGTCTGAAGGCATACTGTAAAGGTGAAATACTCCATAGTGTGTGTGTGTAAGGGAGACAGAATTGTATTTTCATACCCATGTAGCAGAAAAGGTAGCCTTTTCAATTACCTGCTGTTTTGGGAGCTCTGGCCACTCTCGCGTGTGGAGGGCTGCTGCTTCCTCCACCTCTGCATCAGTGGAGAGGGACAGTTCCTTGTCCCTCCTACATCGCTGATGCACTTGAGCTGCACAGTTGGTCCTGACGTGTGAAAGGATGGCAGAAACGTGAAGTGTGAGAGTGAATGGCAAACCACAACTTATTCACAGAATGTATATCCCTACAAATGCAATAGATACTGTCCAGGGCTTGAGGGAGGGACTTGTGCTATATGACTCCATGGCTGGAGGCCCTGATATGGTGTCCAGTTAACGATGACGATCACTTGAGAAGCAGAAGGTTTGTTTGCACCATGGGGCAAGCATAGTCCAGCAGCTTGTCTCCTGTATATCCTGGATTCTGGACTGGCTGCTCCCTGTGTTTCGATGCATACTGCTGTGCTATGTGACAAAGATAGTTTAATGGTTTTTTTTTTCTGGTCTTGGCTGTGGAAATGAACTGGACTCCAGCACTGTGTCAGACATCATCTCATGACTGCCTCACTTTTCTAATGCTTGGTTAGTGCGATGATTTGTTCCCTCTAGCCTGGTTTCACATGCTTTCTCTGGTACATGGAGACCACTTTTCTTGGGTCTTTTTATTCCCCCACGGAATGATTGTTCAACTGATTTTCTTTATAGTTCTAACTTCTCTTAAAACCTTATAATTGGACCTCATGCATGATGTGATGAGCTTCAGGTAGATGGAGGAGTGGCATGCCCACTTCAACAGCATAATGGACAATGTGAAAAAAGATGCAAGACCACAATTTTACATTTTATTTCTATACCAGAAAGAATTCTCATGTTGTTCTTCCTTAACAACTGCCTGTTGATGTATGGCTGTTCTGGATAGCCCACAGGCTGCAGCAACAGCCGTAAGTTGCTGCCTTTGATACTGTGCCGCAGGCATGGGTTTCTGCCAGAAGGCCCAACCAGGCTCTCCTGCCTGCTGCACTGCTTTTTCTGGGCCCAGCACAAAACAACATCATGTATATCGAACCAACTACTTGTGTTGTGTGCCTCCTGCATGAACTGGAAAAGAGAGGATAAAGGAAATAGTTTGCCTTGGAGCTGACACAACTCCGATGTCAATGAGATTTCAACTACTCAGTTGTCCAGACTCCTTCCATCTCTAGCCCAGCAGAAAAACTCAAACAATCCTCACTCTGGAGTCTAATTCTGATTTATGTGAATATGTAGGAGTCCCCGATCTCAGATGTGTAGGAGTCTTCTGAGTCGGCACCATCACTTTCTGGCCCTCAACTAGCCACATAAACTTTTCCCTCCTTGGGTTGGTTTCAAATGTTTAAGGAGAGTTATCTGCTAAACTGCCAACTGTGCCACATGTATCAACTCCCTATGAAGCAGAGCTAGCTGGGGCCTCAAGCTTCAAAGAGAAGAACAGTCCTGTCAAAGTATCCCCTCTTGTACTTGATGGTGTTTACTTCTGGACTAACTCTCAAAAAATCTGCTTCTGCTCAGAAAAAAGCCACCAGCCCATTCTAAAAGATCCGCCAGGTACCCCAAAGCAGCACTTAAAGCTTGTTGTCTACGAAAAGAGTGCCCCCAGGAAGCTGGTGGTGGAGCTTGCTAGTCTGTGTCCTCTCTCCTGACCTGAGTTTCTGCACCTTCTCTGGGCCAGACCTCTGTAACCTTCAAGTCTTTGGCACAGATACCACTTCTAGCCCCTTCAAGGCTGATTGCATCCAAGGTTTCAGAGCCAGGACAACATCTCCCTAAGTTGCTTCCTGCCTCTGGGAACCAACTTCTGGATCTTCTGAAGGCAAGAAAAGTATCTGCTAAGCTGGTATGGCTTCGTGGTTTGTGCCGTGTCTGGAAAGGGACAGTGAAACCCTAAGGCACTTACGAGATTGGGAACCTGTGAGGATTGGCTGTATGCCCTGTTGTTTCATGTTGGAAGAGTATGTCAGGTGCCTTTCCTTTAAGCTGTCCCCACTGGATCGTCATAGATTATTAAGATCACTCAATCCTTCAGGTTGGAAGGGACTGTGGGAACACATGTAGTCCAGCCTCCTCAAAGGGAACACTGAGTTCAGGTGAGGTTATTATGGTAGTATCCAAACTTAAGTAGCTGTCTAAATTGGCTGAGATAATGGTTTTAGTGTATTGTACCTCTTGCCTTAAAACATATCCCTCAGTCTTCTCAGGGTCTGCACCTAGGGCTGCCTCTTGCTGCTGATTCGGAATGCAAAAGCAAAATCCCAGATGCAAGGAGTTCCCATGCTTTGAAACCAGCCTTCTCAGCTCTTGTTGACCTAAACTGCACAGTGTTCTTCACACTGGTGGCTGCCTGGCACAAAATGTACTGCCTGCTTGCTCTAGCAAGTAAAGTTAATGTAATACAGCAACACCTGCAGTTCCCTAAGGATTACTTACTTGAACAGGTTTTACATTTAGACTGAGAGATTTTTTTGCGACTTCATTCTGGCAGTACTCTACCATGCCTGGTGTCTATGTTTTTGATTTTTGGGAGTGGATCTCAGTTTTGTTGGTGTCTGTTGTACCCATTGGCAGTCCCAAAAGCAGCCAGAAGCGCAGTGCCCTCTCCAGTCCCCATCGCACCTGCAGACTGGGTTATCACGGTGACATGTCGTCTGTGGTATCTCCGCTTCCTCAGTCAGGCTGCTCACGTATTGAACTGAGTTGCTCATGGAATGTACACTTCCCCCCCCCCCCCCCCCCCCCCCCCCCCCCCCCCCCCCCCCCCCCCCCCCCCCCCCCCCCCCCAATATGAATAGAACCAAAAGACTTCAATTCTGGATTACTGCTCTGGTTCATTCAAACGTCCAGTAACACACAAAACCAACTGGTAGGTCAGTGTTGCTGCCGCTCATTTAGAGTAGGAGCAATGAGAGGAGTTGCAAAAGCACGCAAGTGGGCTGGAGCGAAGTGAACTGCAGGGGGTTCATCAGTGGTCTGACTTCATTGCTACTTTTATTCTGATCTTTCTGCACTCATTTGGGTTGTCCCTGAGAAAGGCCACTGCAAATGGCACCTAGAACATCAAAGCTCTGCTTTTCAGTGTGGCTTCAAACAGCATGTAAGCCTTTTTTTGTTGGGAGTGATGATGATGATGATGTTCTGTTTGGTTGGTTTTGTTTTGTTTTGTTTTTAAGCTGATTGCAGAATATTGCTAGCAGAAATCTGTTAAAAGAAAGGGAACTGTAAAAACAACAAAAAATTTTCCTAAATTTAAAAGCCAGGAGACCCACTTGTGGCTCCCTGGCTGCCTGGACTGTTGGTCATGTTGCAAATGCCCAGTAAAGTAAGCGTGAGGTGTCAACTGTAAACCACTTACTGAAGCAGAGCTGGCTTGGCCCTCTCCAGGATTACAATGACATTACTGAAAAGTGAGGAACTTCCTCAAATTACTGTCGGGATCTGAAGCCCACTCAGGCTATTTTCTTCATTCTCTTCTCATTACTTCTCATTGATTTTTTTCTGACCCTCTGTGCCCAGTGGGTAGCATGGAAAGCCATGAGTCTAGCTGTGCTGGAAACAACATTTCAGTGCAGTTGTGGCACCCTTTATTCCTAGATGCGAAAAAATGCAGGTCCCCTTCAATCTGGGGAGGTGAAGAGTCTGGCTTCCTGCTTCGGTACCTGCCCTCTCTATCAGTGAGATGTTCAGGCAGAAACCAGTATTTTGTGTCTTTTAAATACAGTGTAACACCAACTCTTTCTTCTTTGTAGCTTACATTATTTAGCCGGTACTGATCCATAAGTGCATTCTCTCCCTGCAGCATGTGGTGCCAAAGCTGCCACTTGACACTTCATTGGCAGCCTCTGAACTTTTTTTGGGAGGTGGGGAAGGGGATGGAGGTGAAGCCTCTTGACAGCAAAACATGCTTAAACCAGATGGTTTTATGGGGGAAGAAGCTCACCTTCCAATGACTGCTTGTGACATAAGTGGTCTGACACCCTGACTTAGTAGGGCATGGAAGTAAAATGTTGTGGCAGTAAACTGATGCTCTTATGGACAAGATCTTCATGTTCAGTTTGCTCTAGAGCGGTATGAAATGGTACATCTCCCCTCTGGACCCTGCGCGTGCATATGTGCATTGCTGTGCCCAACTGACCCTTTCTTTTCAGAGATGACATTGAACAGTTTTTGATCAGAAGTACATGGTTCCCATCTCTGATTTGATGCATTATTGCTTTTCAACCTGAATATAGGTTATTGAACTTCCCGCGGCCCCCCCCCCCCCGTTGCCAAAGCCTAAATCTCGCTTGGTATTTTGAGGAGAAAAGCCATAAGCTGGCAGTAAGAGCCTCACTTTTTACGTTGAACTAAATAAGCATTGCTAGACCGCAAGGCCATTTTCATAATGATCAGTAGCAATGCCAGCGCTGCTCGTAACGAACAACGTTAACAGCTGAGAAATTCACGTGTGGCTCTTCAGTAAGTTACCGTACCACAAGGCAGTGCGCCTTTAAAACTGCGTGTCGTGATTATCACGTTTACCTCTCTCGCTCACCCTCCCTTTTATTGCCTTGTAACATCGATTTTCCGAGGGCGCTGCTGTGGCGGAGGGCGGCGGGAGCCCCCGCGTGGCGGCCGCGGGCAGCGCCCCGTGCTCCGCCCCGTGCTCCGCCGGCGGCCGCAGGGCAGGGCACGGCCCGGCCCGGCCCGGCCCGGCCCCGGGGCAGGCAGGCTCCTGCTCCGCCCCGGACGCCGGGGGCTCATCTCCCTCCTGCCCCGGGGGGAGGTTGGTAAGCCAGCATTTAGCTGTTGGTGATGATAATTTGTTTTTCGGGTTTTCTCTCTTGGCTTCGTAGTTCATGACACGGCAGGTGAAGAAAAACATCATTAAGCCACTGTGAGATTTATTCCCTTTGCTTTCCAAACAAGCTGGTTTTACAAACCGGGAGCGTGTAATTTCTTTAGTTCAGAAAGCTCATTATATTTTGCCTTTGTCTGATTTATTACAGTGCCTGTGCTAGGTATAAATATGAAAACAATTTATCATTAATTGAGTGTTGTGAAGCCAACATCTGGTTTAGATAATGTTTTTTTGAGGCTAAACTTTCACTGTACAGTTCATAAACTATACACAAGTTTTAAATCCCTTTCTTTAAACTCAGATCTTTCATTCTGTTGTTGAGTGGACCGACACTTGCAATATTTATTAGAGTATTCGTGTGCTCTGTCATGGCTTTAGTGTGTATTTTTGGAGCTGAAATGTTAAAATTCCCCAGCTAATGCGTGGAGGTAAGGATGCACTTTATAATGAGATTGCCGGGTCCATTACTGCTTTCTGTCTGCTGTGGCTGTGACGCTGTTTCATGTGAAGTGTTTCTCTCTCAGATACTTGGTCAGGAGGCCAAGTACCAGCATTGTGGTAGGGTTTATGTAGCTATGGTACTACCATAAAAACTGACACTACCACCCAGTTCTTTAGTTACACTGATAACATCCTAAGGAGAAAGACATTATGTAGTTTTCCATTTATATGTTGTGAATCTGTTTAATAGCTTAAAAAAAGAAGTAAAGGCTCTGCTTTCCTGTGTTTCCTTTACAGGAAGAAATAGGCAGTTGGATTGACAGTTCAGTATATTATAATGGGTTCTTTCCCAGATTTGAACTTCTATAATGGAACAAGTGTTTCTGTCATATGCCGTAATCCTGCTCTCTCATGAGATATCCTGAGAAACCTCAGAAATGGCATATAAAAATTGTAAACCACAAAGCATAACTCCTAATATAGCCCTGGGGCAAACCTCTGTCTTCTGAATTGCATGGCACAACGGAGATCATAGAATAAAAGAATGTTTTGCCTTGGAGGGTTTTTCCCTTCCTTTTTCCAAGCCAGTTCTAGTATTTACAGTATCTCTGTTCTCTGCAGATTTAATTGAGTCAATTAAGATTCTTAGGCTCGATTCCCCCAGGTGTAGGTTAAAAGTTCCCCCCCCCTTCTTTTTTCCCCTCCCCCCTCCTTCTTACCAGCTGCTCTTTCTTGTTCTTGCCTGGTTATAGAGGAAGCAGCTAGCTGGGGTTTTGGTACAATTTGAAAAGCTCCCTCAATTGCAACAAGGTGACCTACTGTATGTGCAAGCATGAATAACGCCTGACTTCATTTGCCTTTATTTCTGCTTCCTTTTCTGCCCTTTACAGTGCTTCGGCTCTTTGAACTGTGTCTTCCGAGGTTTTTTTCTATGTAGAAAACAGTCTCTGTGTTTTTCATTAGTCTTATCACCTTAAACAGTTGCTGATTTCTTATGTCTTGCTGCAAGAACTGGCAGTGGGCATGCCTGTGTTTCAGCCTTTCCCGTATTCAGTTCTGTTCCTTATTAACACCATTACCAAAGAGCTAAGTTGGTAAATTCATGTGACTGTTGATGACCATTGATGTTGAAGCAGCAAACCTTTCTCAGGTCTGTACTTTGTAAGCCATGTAGTCCTTTTAGATATTTCTGTTCGCTGTTAGCGATGTGGTGTCTCACTTCTTATTTGGCTTCTTGCTTTGCTTTTGGGCTAACTGCAAATACCCAGGTACACCCACAGACTGCATTTTGTTGTGCATTCAGGCGTGTGCCAGGCTCCTGTTGAAGTGTAGCTGTCAAAGGTTTCAGTTTAGTTACTCTGAGGACATTTGGTTGGCATCCATGTCTTGTACATCAGATGGGATGCTGCCAATGAGCATTTCCTTGGAAGCCCAGGGTAAGAAGTGTCGTGACTGTGGGTACCAGGAGAGTTTTTAGTTCACGCACACAAAAGAGCACTTTCTCTTCTCCAAGATCAGTCTTCTTCATTTGGCACAAACAACAATGTTGTTCTTGGTGTTGTACTTTGCACGTGACTCTTGTATTTGAATGGTTATTTTATGCCAGTTGTGATATTTTAAATACATGTTCTCAGAACTTCATAGTCACTTGTTTGGGGAAAAAACGAATTCATGTATGGTTTTCAAGAAAGTACTGCTATAGGTATTGATGCTCATTTGGATTACCTAAACTGATTGTTGACACGACAAATTTAGCTGGCAATAATGTAACTTTAAAGGAATATTGGTGGGAGTCTGTGTCATGGCTTTAATCCCAAGAAGAGTGTCTTAAAACAAACCTTGGTGGTGGTCTTAGTTTATCCACTAGGTCTAGGCAATAATAAAAAGTCTATTCTTAAATTGGAGCCTTGTTTCAGAGGCCAAGTTAATGCCTTGTTTTCTGTTACTCTGTCTTTGGCTAAAGATTTGAGAACGTCTTGCTCCTCCTAAATTTCTTGCATAGGCAAGATTACCAAAGATATTTGGTAAGTTTGTTATTGGATTGGCAAGAGGAGTGGGTGGTAACTCTGCTCCAAACAGGAACAGGGGAAGAGTCGTTGCCCAGAAGACCCCTGGATGTGGTCACAGTGTGTCTACAGACTCCAGGTTTGCCATGTTCTGGCTTGGAGTGGTCTTCTGTACAAACATTAGCTAGACCTCAAACTTTGCTAGGGATTAGATGCTGCTTTGGGACTTTCTTCCTGTGCATAACCTGGTACGGAAAACAGCAAGGTTTCCACCTCTGGCTTTGACACTGTTGAATACTGTTATAAATGATAGCTGTCAAAATGAACCAGCAAAGGTACATCTGTGGTGGACTTCTCCTTTTTAATGGTTTGGGTTTTTCGCTGTGACAAAACTGAGCTGCTAGCAATTTTTTTCCCCAACTTAATAATGAAGATTGGCAAAGCTTTACAGTATACTAAAAAAAAAAACCCTACCTGATTTTGAGCAAATGATAGGCTTGAGTGTCTTTATGTGCATGTCAGGCAGCAAAATCTGTACGTTCTGTTTAGAGCTTTAATTTCTCTCAAAGGACCAAATTTGTGGGAGTGAGATGACTTCTGGGGAAGGGAAAGAGAGGTATAAACACTGTGCAGACAGCTTGGGTAGATGTGGGAATGCACAAGCGGAAAGATAAATATTTGCAATGGGTTTTAGTCCCAATCAAGTACTTGCTTTCTCGTGTGCAGACATTCATGTGTCATCAGGGACACAGGAAGGGTCCAGAAGCATGGTGAGGTTGGGTGGGTTTTGCCTGCGTAGGAGTGAGGGGGTAAGAGGTTCACACCTGTGTGATGTGGGTTCCTCTGACTGTTTTTGTTGTGGTGATGTCTCACATCGAGAGAAAACATTGCATGTTGCAACTGGTGGACAAGTAATACTGCACTAATCAGTGGGATTCCCCTGTCTGTCAGGTTTGCTTTAAAATGGTAAAGTCTGATTTATTTATTTATTTATTGGTTTTGGATTCATGTTGCATAAGGGGAGTCTCAGCTCTTCCAGGGCTGACCCCATGCTCCAGAGAAATGAGTTGTGGGGTAGGAATTTCCTGGGCTTGATAGTGTGTTTGAGCAGCAGGAGTTTTAGCTCTGTTTGACGTGCTTCTGTAGATAATCCGGGCTCAGAGGCACAGATAAAAGTGACTGTGTACAACTGTGATTTATGTTTAGGCTTCGAGACAGAGTATTAGCCAGCTCTCTGTTCTTCCCTTGAGTGCAGTGGCTGTTTCAAGTTTGAAATTTTTATTTTTAAAAAACCCAACAAAACACTACTATCAAAATTTGGTTTGCAGACCAGGAAACTTCACTGTGTTGATCTGCTCTGAGCCTCTTGCACAGCCCTGATGACACGACTTCTTCGCCCTAATACTTTTCTGAAAGCATGTATCCTCTGATCTTGAGCTTAACATTTCTAGTATCCAGTCGTCTTAATACTTGGTAAGCTCTTCCAGTGGTTTATTCTCACTATTAAAAACATGTGCTTTATTAGGAATTTGGACTCCTGTGAGTTAAAGCTTGAAATCTTTCTATTACAGCCTTCCTACCCCACTGCCCAGTAGCTATCCACCTTGATTCCCTAGTATTTCCAAAACAAATGTTTCCTGGACAGATATCCCCTCTCCACCATGTTGTTAATGTTGCAGGCGTTCTCGAGGTGACTTCTGACACGTGGACCACTTTTGGTTTCCTTCATCCTGATTCCAATCAGCAACATTCTGCAATTTTTCACTGTATCTCAGGATTTGTGTCCTTGGCAAACATGTCAGTAGTAACTTGCTTAATAACGTAAACTTTAAAAAGTTGCATAATAAGGGTCTAAGAACTAGTGTAGCAATGATACTGCTAGAAGCTCATCTGCTTGTGATGACTTCTCAGTTACAAGAACCCTTTCAGACTTGCAACCGGTCTTCAGTTTGTTCAGTTAGTGAAGTGGGCAATTTGAGTTTAAAACTCTGTTTAAAAATTTATATTGTACTGTGATAAGATGTTAGCTGAGTAACCAGCATCTCCAAATGTTGGGGGGGAAGAGAAGATTAAGATTTCACGATGGGCAATTAGGTTGCAGGGGGGAGAGGGGGAGGTGTGTGTGAGAGAGAGAGAATGAAGAATTGCAGGCTGATACAGCATGGGTGAAGCAAGTGGTTTTTGGCACCTTACTTCTCGTCGATAGAGAAATAATGTGGTTTCAGTTCCTCACCCAGGAAGAGCTCTGTTCCCCTTCCCTCTGTGCTGCTGTGTGGCGCAGAGCCCTCGGTGGCCGTGTCCTGCCCTGGTGGTGGCCAGGAGCTCGTGGCTGTATTGGATGTCTGTGCCTGGCTTGGCTATGACGAGTCAAGGAAGCAGACAGAGTAGTCAGCCCCTTGGCTCAGGTTGTCCATCCCTGCTTTGGTTGCTGCCAAGGAGAGCAGCCACCATGCTTCATGCGCGAGAAGGGAATCAGTGAGTCCGGTCTCATGGGTTCCTCGTACAAAAGAACTGCAGTCTGTCCCGCACTCCATGGTGAGGAGGAGGGGACCTGCAAATTGTAGCTGTGGAAAAGATGATATTTGGCGTTCAGGCACTTACCCAACAGGCGAGTGCATTCTGGTGGTGCTAGACTTCTGCAGTCTTTTTTGGCACTACTTGTATGGAGGAAGACTTTATTTTGGCTGCTGGAATGCTCGATACGTCTGGCTTAGGACAATCTCTGTGCCACCAGATCTTCATTTCTGTTTGCCGAGACAGAGAGCTGTGGGAGATGTGCTCCTTTCAGTCTACAGCCTTCAGGGCCAAGGCTGTGGTTGGAGGATACTTCTTCGGGGTTGCTGGTTTTCTTTTTGTCCTCCCTTTCCCCCACTCTTGCGCATCCCTGGATATCAGCAGAAGAACCTACTGTGGAGATTCATTTGTGACTTAAATGCTCCTGACTTTATCAACAAGAAATTGAACTTTGTCAAAGCAGTGAGAAAGCTATTCAGTAGTTGGACTTGATCTTTCTGTAAGTCTGTAGTGATTGGCATTAATTATATTCTCTTCCTTTATATCTTTACATATAGAATGCTGCTTTAGTCATTGTCAGTATCAGGTTAAGATGTTAATTACATATGTTACTCTTCTTTAAATGTTTTCTTTCAAATTTTCCAAAACTTTTTTCTATGTTCTTTGACTTGTTGAAAATAAATTTCATGAGGAGACGTTGAAAAAAGGCTTGAGGTGCTGCTGCAGTCTGATTCATTCCATGCCTGCAGTGAATACAGCTGCTGTATCAGTAGCAATTAGGAGAGTTTCCAAAAGAAATTTCCTGAAGATTACATTGGAGAAGAGTATTTCTAAAATGAGTTTCCATAGCTTTCAGCAGACTTTCCACCACACCGTCTCTTGGCAATACCCATGCATGTTGATACGACAGGAGAAGGCTCTCAGTTGGGTCAGGGGCCATGTGGGGTGGTCGCTCTGCTCCCTAACTTCAGGTTTAATACTTGATGCAGAGTGGCGTGCTGGTTTGAACAGGAATTGGCAGTCACTCTGTGGCCCGTGTGCTTCTGTCTGTGCTCCCTGCTTTCTCTCTAACATGAATGAAATCCTACTTCCTCACTTCATATTAGTGACGAGGAAGATGAATGCTTTGCAATGTTTCGTGTGCAGCGTTAGACACCAAAGAGAACTGTTACTGTGTTTGTCAGCTTTAAGAAGGCATGGTTTTAAAATTGGTTCATGTTTATAAATGCAGAGTTAAGAGCAGCCACGTGTCCTATTGGCAAAATGTTATTGTAGCTGTGAAAATTAAGCAGGTAGTCAAAAACTTTCTCCTTGGCCTGCCAGGGGAAATAAATGTTCTTTACATTGACATAGGTCCCTTCTGTAGCCCCAGACAGACATGTACTCACAACTTTCTGAAAATACTTCAAGATTATTTCTTGTTCAGCTAAATTAGGATGAATGTCTTTTTAATTTATTTCTACTAACAGATGTCATGCATACTAAAGACCTGTGAAATGGCTTGGCTAGTCCTAACATTATGTTTAAAAAAGAAACTTCAAAATACTATCCCTAATGGAATTTTATTACTAATGGTAAGACTAATTTCTGTGTCACTGTTAAATGTTGTTAATCCTTAAGAAACTCACATGCATTCTTTAAAAAACAAAACAAAATGAAACCAAATAACTTTGCCCCAGAAGACCAGCAGATGTTTTGGTAAGGGATTTGTATGAAGATTTTTTTTCTGTTTCAGGTTTTGCCTTATTGCCATTTGAAGACTTTAAAATTTTACTACTTTCTTTTAAAACTTCTGTTTGAGGGATTTATAATTCTCATTAAAAGAAAATAATCCTGTGAACAGATATTGGGCATGTTCTTTTAACTCAGCAGCAAAACAAAAGAAAGGCTATGAGCGTTAAAAAGTGGTGGGTTTTCTCTTTTTTTTTCCTTTTTTTTCCAACTCTGTTTCGCCTAGTTTCAGAACATGATTGGCTGCCACTGTTTTGATAATGATGAAGTATTGTGAAAGGCTCATGATATTTTGAAAGATGTAAGCTTATTTGAATTGCCACACTACCTCTTTACCCCCTTCTCCCATCTCCCCCTCCCCATTTTCTACGACTTCCTTGGGATATTTTTTTCCATCATTTTGCCCCTAAATACTGTCAGAGTAGATGCTCAGCTGCAGTGGGTCTGGCAGATACACAGAAACCAGTAATGGGCCTATTATAATAACAAGTGGATCCAGCTCCTGAATTTACACTTGCAACTAGAAAAAAAATCCCAGTTCTCAGTTGGAGTGTTGAATGCAATGAAAAGCCTTTCCTTTTTCACCAGCTTAAACTGCAGTCTGATCACGGTGGATTCCAAGTTCATCTCAATGCAGTGATTAATTTTTAAGCTGTAGAGCGTAGAGAGCCCTGTTCTTATAGCTTAGGGCGTGAAGGTCAGGTAGGTCATTTTAGATGTGCCCCGTCCAGGGAGGAGAAGCTCTGCAGGTAGTTAAGGTGTTTAAAAGCAGATGAAGGATCAGTGCTCTGTCTTCTCAACTTGTGTGTTTGCTCTTGTGTGTGGGAATAAAGATTTCCATTTTCCTCCTAAACAGTGTAGAAAAAGTGTCTTAGATAAAATTGTACAATGTTCATCATTTAAAGTGCTCTCTGTATACTTCCAGTTAGTCTTTGAACAGCTTCATTTCCAAAGGCAAAGCTTTTCCATTTTGCAGAGGTGGGGGGAACTACCCTGCAATATGCAGCTGTAGAGTTTTTGGGGTTGAAATATTGTGCATCTGTGGTTTGGACCATTTGGTGTGAATTAGTGCAGTTTCAAAATCTAATGGAATCAGGAAGTAAATAGTATTGGGCGATAATGTAGCCAAACAGAGTTTTAATCTGTCCTTCTTTGGTATCAAAATCGCCAGTGCCGAGGAAATTAATTCTATGCAGCAAGTCCTCTGGGCACTCTTGGGACTTTCTCAGGCACAGACAGCTGAGGCTGGCGCCTCTGTGATTTCATGACTCTTGCTACCCCAGCTAGCAAGGTCATTGTTTGCTTGGCTATGTCCACATACCTTGCAATCCCACCTCTGATGGCATACGTAACTAGTGACACCTGGCTAGCTCTCACATTCATGCTGTGGACATAAGGCGTTAGGAGTCAGTGATACATGATGCAATGCTTTTTTTTTTTTTTTTTTTTTAAAAGAAATTGTTTTAAATGAAACGTAACACTGGTTTTATTTTTGCTTTCATTCCATTGCACTTAATTCTCTTCTTAGCAAAGTTACAGCAACTTTGAGGACAGAGAGGGAAAGACCATTGGTGGTAAAGCTTTACAGTACAACCATATGGCTATCTTTGAATGACTTCTTCCATTAGTTGCAGGCTGATATACTTAAAGAGCGAGAAACATCTTGCCTGCTGTGGGTTTGGTTTGTTTTTTTGTTTTTGTTTTTTAATTATTCTATTTATAAACTTGAGAAGACTGCTTCCAAGTTTTTACTGTCTTAAAGAAAAGAAAAAGGGGGAAAAAGTGAAACTCTTCCCCAAATACTTTAACAGTAACTCCTTTGAGTAGAGTAAAAGATGGGATAGGAAAATGCTGATGCCAAAGAACAGAGAGTGCTGAAAGTCCAAGTGTTTGCCGGTCTTTCTGATAGTCATCCTCTGAGCGATGGAGAATGATCTGTCAGTTCTCAGCTTTTATATTTCAAGCTGCAGTTAGTCACTGGGATTTATTCTAATGAAATTCCTACTCTAATGGTTGTGGTTATCATAGCATTAGTTTTATTTACTTAAAAGTTTAAGAACACTGGTTGCAACTCCTACTTTTGAGGTGATTATTCTTCATGTGTAATGTTGTACCATCTTCATATGTAGCTTATAGCCTCAGCTTTATAGGACAGAAGAAAAGGAATTATTGTGCAGGGCTGCTTTCCCACATTTATTGTTCTCTGGGAAAGATGCAGAAAAATCTCTTCCTGCACTTTTTAGGAAAATGTGTTTTGGTGAAGTATGACTATGTCGCTCTGATCATTGCCTTCCTCTCCAGGCTATTGCTCTGCTTAGCCTGGGTTGGTGGCCCCTGCCAGTAAGCTGGATGTTGTGACTTGTTACTCAGAAAGAGAACTTTTTGCACAGTTCTGCAAAGTGGAATCTTAAAAACATGCATTTTAGTGCCTGATGTGTTAAAATGTGTGCGCTCTGTCACATAAATGGTGGATTCTTGTATTTTACTTATTTTCATTTCTTTTCAGTGACCCACCAAAGTTAACAGCATTCTTTACAATTCATTAATGATCATTTTAGAAAGTGATCCTTTTTTGTTTCTCTCCCCCCTCCCCCCCATATTATTGAACTGCCTGAATGTTCACAGTTATAAAATACAAATACAGTGACTGCAATTCATCTGACATTACTAGCAGTTTTATTGTCTGTTTTACAAAGATCCTGTCATGTTTTTGCTGTCTGGAATTCTGAAGAAACACTGAAATAATATAATTGAAAAGAATTATTGTAAGAGGAAGAAACATTATATGAAAATACTGGAACATCTTTCACTGAAGTGGAAGAGGCATTTAATGGAAGTACTTGTGGCAGTAATTGAAAGACATGTTTCACTAGATGCACACAGCTTAGCAAAGGAAAGTAAGTACGTTTTTGTTCACTGTAGGAAGAGAACTAATATTAAGAGAACTTAATTGCAATTCAGGTTGAGCGGTTTGATTATTCCCAAAACCTTAAATACCCATGCCTACACTGCTTGCAACTTCAAGTGCATATAATTTGTGATTTGAGAATCTTCTGCCGTAACTAAATTTGGAAATACTATTCTTTTTATTTAAATGCTTGTTCGATGCAATAAGCTTAGCCTTCTGAAGTCATTTGTAACAGCGGTTAATGATTAGTGGCTAACATCTCTGCTCCAGCATTGGTAGCAAAACTTGGCTTAATGTTGAAAAAAATACACAACCTTCCCATGTAGCTGCAGAAAACTTGAGTTACACAGGAAGAAAGTTGTGTTAGGCTTTTTTTTTTTTTTTTTTTTAAAGTGGTTGTTTTGAATGTTCATAGAATAATTTAGGTTGGAAAAGGCCCTTAAGATCATCGAGTCCAACTGTTAACACTGCCAGGTCCACCACTAAACCACGTCCCTAAGCACCACGTCTACATGTCTTCTAAATACCTCCAGGGATGGTGACTCAACCACTTCCCTGGGCAGCCTGTGCCAATGCTTGACAACCCTTTTGGTGAAGAAATTTTTCCTAATATCCAATCTAAACCTCCCCTGGTGCAGCTTGAGGCTGTTTCCTCTCGTCCTGTCACTTGTTACTTGGGAGAAGAGACCGACACCCACCTCGCTACAACCTCCTTTCAGGTAGCTGTAGAGAGTGGTAAGGTCTCCCCTCAGCCTCCTTTTCTCCAGGCTAAACAACCCCAGTTCCCTCAGCCGCTCCTCATAGGACTTGTTCTTTAGACCCTTCACCAGCTTTGTTGCCCTTCTTTGGACACACTCCAGCACCTCAGTGTCTTTCTTGTAGTGAGGGGCCCAAAATGTTCCTGACATTCCCTGTTTGTTGAGGGGGATGGAGGAGGTTCCCAACAGCAGTCCTGAGCCAAAGCTTTATCTGGCTGGATGTGTTGTCGTGAGCACTTGGGCTGACTTCATCTCACCTGCAGGATCTGGGGATTGTACCGTTCTGCATCCTCGTGCTAGCGACAATATTGCCCTTGACTTTAAGGACTAGAAGCACCAGTGCTGGCTGCTCTGAGTTTCACTGTGGAGATGCTCGGCTTAGTGTAGGCAGCCTCGTCTGCAGCGGTGCTGAGCTGGTGCCTCCGTCCTGGGGAGCTGGAGGTGCTTCCACTGGGGAAATGGGCACCTGTGGCTGCTGAGCCACGTCTGGATTTTTACCTCGAGATGTGGCGTGTGCCTGTGGAATAAAAAGGCAGAGCAAACCAAACCGAGATAGCTGCCATGTGTGGGTGGGGGAAGCGTACTGCATGCTGACTGTTTAATCAAGTCTTTCCAAACTACTCTGAAGGGTCTTCAGAAGAAGGAGCTTTGATGATGTTTTTAATTTGGAGCTAAGTGCAATTTCTTATTGTCCCTTCGTGTTGTTTCGAAAGCATCTCTTGTTGTGAGAGTGTCCTGTTGAAAGCATCCATCTGTACTGCTCATTTAATTATTTTTCAGGAGGGGGCATCGCAATATGACTGGCATCGAAATAAAGCATTCCTAAACTTCTGTGGTTAAGGTTATGGGTGTTTATCGATCTTTTAGCTGGGAAGATGGGGATTGCATTCTTTGTAGCTTCCAAAAACTGTAAGAAATATGGGACCTGGAGTTTTGTGAACAGGTGGAAATATAATCCTGACGTCCCCTCGTTGTATATTTTTATATTCTGGGATAATTTGCTGGATGCTCCTTTTTCAGGGAACAGTTGTGTTGTCGGTTTATATTTCCTTGTGGGATTTTGTTCAAGTGACGCCTTGTGTGATTTAGTGCTTTTCCCACAGTTACGCTCTTTACCTTAAATATGTGCATGCGTGATTGTACAGAGGCTGCAGGATTTTCGACAGGGAGTTTATGACACCCGTGTTTAATTCGCTTGCCGGGAGCCCCGGTGGCGGGGTCGCCGTGGGTGCCGTCAGTGAGAGCACCGAGGTGTTCCACTTCTGTAGGAGGAGCACCAGAGGGCACTGCAAGGCCGCGCATTGCCTCGCGCCTGCCGCTCGCTGCGCGCCGGCTGGCGGAACGCAGCCCCGCCTGCTTCTATTTCTTCCTTTTGCCACCGGCTTTGTAATCAGCTTTTAAAACGCTGATAGCTACTCTGTTGCTTTAAATACGTTAGCTCTCTCTTGGAAACTGCGAGTCTGTTGCGGTGCTGATACTACCCATACTTCCAGTTTTCAAATGTTTGTGAAGCTTCAAAAAATAATTTGTAATTAACTATTAAAAAAACCTCCTCTATTTACAGTCCAGTTTTATTTATCACCTCAAAATATCATCCTGAGGCCGCTGACAAAAATAGGACTGGTAGGAAAAGACAGACCGGGCAGTTACAACGATGCCATATTAAAAGCCTTATAAACACTGCCTCCAGTTTTATTTATGAACAGAGCAAACGTATGGTGTGTTTGTCTGTAATCTTGCTTTCTCTAAGCATTGTAACCACTTTTGAGAATCTTTATAACTGGAAACCGTATTCCTTCCTGTAATGTTTAAGACATGACTGAATTGGAGATTTAGTTAAGTAATTGAGAAAACTATCTGGAAACTGATACCTTTTAGTTATTTTTTTAAAAATTATTTTAAACTTGATATATTTTCATGAAATTTACTGACCAAGCCTGACTAAGCAATTGAGTTTTAAAATGTGCAGAGTTTGGGGGGCGAGGGTTTTGGGAATCACATGTATTATCACTTGTGTTATCAAACTGACTTACTCGAAAACTAAATATAATTGTTTTAAAATTGGATCCTATTTAAAAATAGATATGTTTTTGCAGATTTTGATAATTGTTCCCATTTTACTTGTGTAATCAGTATGAGATGATCTGTTTCTTGAACCTCTTGATTCAGTTAGGCACACTTAAAATTAGACTGGCAACGCTTTAGAGTGAGGAAATTCTGAGATATTACAGATACTAAGAATCTGTTCCTGTTGATACTCATGAAAGCAAGGGCTTTGGCATTTTTTAGTGAGCTTTGGTTTAATATCCTGCTGTCTTTCTACCTACATTTTATGACGATGCTTGACTGTGTGTGTGGTACTTCACTAATCCCTTGGAAGGCGAGGCAGTTTTAGCGAAGCATGTGATTCAGAACAGTTTTCTACATATTTAAGTATGTGCTACATGCTGCCCTCCTCAGGGCAGTGCTCGCTTCTGGGAAAGCAACGTAGGTAATTTTCTTTGAGCTCCCTGTACACTCATGTCTGCGTGCTGCACTACTATTTCATTTTGCCTGCAAACTAATGCCTTCAAAAAGTAAATGTATGCCATGTTTAATTTCAGATTATAGAAACATAGGAATAGAATGATGGCTTTTTTAATTGGCACATAGAATTATACTTTTGTTATGGTTTCAAAAATCCATGATTCTCCCCCCCGGCTTGAATCTGTGCAAAAGCTACAGAAAGAGCACAGGTTGCAGTTTGGTTGTGGCTAAATCCTGTCCATTTCAGTGATGCCTTCCCGTTAATGCTGTTGGACCTTCATAGATTTCCTAGGTTAAATTCCTGATTGGGGCTTAAAAAGAATTCAGAATACAAATCTGTTTATCAAAGAGCCTGTTACGCTGAACTTGGGGTATTGGGAAGGAGAAAAATGTGTCTCTACAGTCATCCACCCACTGGTGCGATGTGTTCTTGGCATGACCGCTTTGCTGTGAGCTTTCATGCAGAAGTGGCTATAGTCAGTCAGACCTAAGGTCCCTGTTAAGCAGCATTTTGGCACAGGCTTCATTGAGGATGCCTTTCTGGGCGATACGAATGGGGGATGCTTGTGTTGATCCTGCTGGAGAATATTCTCCCGGTCCCCTGCAAATTGGGGGTCAAGGCCTTCCTGAGCCAAGGTGGCATCTCTGTATGGTTTACAAGTAGAAAATGAAAATGAACAAATGCTGCTGTGAGCACTTAAAAAGAATCCATGTCTCCGGTTTCCATTTTCCAGAAGTAAAGCCTCACGTGAGAGAATGACACTATAATGCAGTGGAGAAGCTCAGGGCCGTACAAGGCCTCAGGACTCATCTGTGGGGAACGGGATAGCTCTTCCGTCCCCGAGCTCCTCAGGTCCCTGGCAGTAGCTTTGTCTTCTGACAAAATCCTGGTGAGAAGTGTTGTTTCCTGATGCCTCTGGCCACGGACTGTGTGATGCTCTCCGTGCTCAACTTCAGGCTGTGTTGGAGTAAGATTCACACATGAAAATGTTTATGAGGGCAAGAGGGCAGGAAGGTGTACGTAAGTGTGCATGTGTGCACAGGCAGAAGAGTCTTGCGGGCTGATTGCAGTGGTGTCACTTCAAAAAGCCTTCGTCCTATGACCTAAACCACAGGCATTGGCAGCACTTCGCACATTCTACATACACTTCAATAAAAACATGACTTTTAAAATTAGTGTAAATGGTGTTAAGTCACCTGAAAACTTTTTTCTTTTTTTAAATCAAGCTAATTGTAAAAAAATATTAGCATGTTATGGAAAACACATTCACAACAGTCTGGACTTTCAGAGGAATGGAGGGAGGGAGGATGACATGGCTGCATTTCAATTCTTATTCTGCATTTATATATAGATAAAGACTTTGAAAACCAACCCAGATTTTCTGTTTTCAGGGAAGTTTCATTCAAGCCCAGCTAACCCTGTGATTGAATTGAAAACTCATTCTGCAAACTTAGATAATAGTTTCTTAGTTTTCCTATTGTACTGCTCTGACAAGCTGAAAAATAAAGACATTGGGTCCTGTGAGTGAGAGTGTGTAAGTTTAAAAAAAAAAAAAAAAAAATCTATGCGGGTTATCGGTCAGTAATAGTCAGACCATGGAACAGCTGAAAACATGGAAACAATTTCCTCCCTAATTTGGGCAGATTGGAATGCATCCCCAAAATCCAAACGGAAATAGTAAAATTTAAAAACTTTTTATTAGTACCTAACCCAGCTGCACCTGGCCGGCCTAATTGCCTTCAACCTGGTCATTACTCAAAGGCATGAAGTTTAGCCACCAACAGCACTTATTAATGTATAATAGGAATTTACTTGTAAAACAGAATTATTGGAACGGTGTGATATCATAAAGACTGAGGTGCTGACATTTTAGATTGTTTTATATAGGGATGTTGAGTTATAATTTAGGAGTTGGATATTCTTTGGGTGATTAATCATTCTTAGGTATAATTTTAAATGTCTGGTGGATATACCTAGAATTAATGTTTGTAATGACCCACTCATGAAGCATACTTATGCGAATAAGGTCACATTTGGTTTCTGGACAATCTACTTCTCCAGCATTTTGCGAAAGGTTGGTGCAAAACCTAGAAATGCTGAGGCAGCAGATTAATGAAATGTTTCAGCAAGACAGCCCCTCACTGATTTCTGTAAAGATGTCAAAGCCTAAGCCCATAAAAGTGCCTACAAATTCTCCCCTTCATATCGATGGTGTGAGAAACTGAATACATTAATTCTGTTGGACCTCAAACTTAGAATCTGTCAATATGATTCCAGTGATTGATGGTTACAGACTTTTACCTACCTCATAAATATAATGTGCCTTGATTACAGAGGCACTGCTAGTGCTGCTATAGTTAGTTATGTCAGCACTTCCATTGTAAACCCTGTTTCTTTAGGGGTTTATAACTCCATCATAAAAATTCACTCTGGGATGAAATTTATACCATAGGCTTCTAGACTGTAAGCAAGTCATTTAAAATACAGATATACTAAAAAAAAAAAAAAAAAAATCAGTTGAACAAAGGCAAAAGCCTCAGACTTGCTAATTTTTTCATCTATACGTGGTATTTCTGTAGCTGAGAAATGACTCTGGTTTTGAGATGAAAGGTTGCTACCTTTTGCTCCCTAGTGGAAGTTAGGCTCTGTGTGGGTGTGTATATGTAGACACATACATACATGTATATACTTCTATCATAAATATTTTTAAAACACGGTATGTGTGCAATAACTTTTTTAAAAATTCTTGTAGTGTTAATACCTGAAGTTTTTATCCACAACATAAACCGACACTAAACACCAATTTATAGATAAAATATAATTGCTGCAACAGAGTGTGAAGGTCAGGGGGAAAAGCATTAAAAACATATTCAGTTAAATACAGGGATTTGGGTGTGATCCTCACCTGGGCTAAGTTAACTTCAGTAAATGTATATAGACTTCTACTAGCAAAATATCACTGACCCCATGTGTGATCTTTTTTTAAAGGGTTAATTTTTTAACAGCTTACTTTAAACAGGCGCTAGTGTGTTCTCTTGAAAACACAAAATTTTTTTAATACTTTATGATTACCTGCTAGAGGTTTTACCTTAGTAATGTTTTGTGTTTCTTTTGTCTAATGCAGTAGAATAGTCCTGGAGAGGTTTCTGTGCTGTTGGTGGTAAACAGCACTGTAAGATACAAATTTTCTTAAATTACAGTAGAGTTTTGAATGCTTTTAAATGGTCTTTCTTAGTCATTAGTTCAATATTAAATGGTTTTTTGTGTTTTGGGGTTTTTTAAAATACACATCTGTGGGTTTTTTGGTTTTGGGTTTTTTTTTTCTTCCCCCTTGCTTTTACACATTATAAAGCTAGTGTTTGGATTTCAAATAAAACTGAAAACAGTATATGTAACATACCAGAATGGTGTTTCCATATTCAAACCTGGTGATACGGTAAATAATGATTGGACCTTAGTATGTGACACATCTTCCCAATGGGGATGTATTTACAAGTAGTGTAAAATTGCCCCATTACCATATAATTAGTTAATGTGTCTTAAGTTTTATTAATCTTTTCTTACTGTGCATGTAACTGCTTTTCAAAGACTACTGAAAAAGAGAAAGAAAACTTCATTACTTCTTTCCTCCTTTCTTTCTCATTGCTGGTTAAAACAAAATTAAGATGTCTAGCTAGCTATCATTTTTATGAATTATAGATAGAAATAGCTGAGGAGGAATCCATTAAAAGATACTTCTTTCTCTAAGTACCTAAATACCTTTAAAAAAAATCTAGATGAGTCCGAGATGATGGTTGTTTTCATTACTAAAGGTCCTGCTGCTTCAAAATACCACAACTTTTGATAAAGAATTGAGCTTAGCCTTGTTTTTGTTTTAAAGATACAAGTTAACCTCAGATGGATACCTTCATTTCTTCTACTGACATTAGATGTCCAGTTTGTTCACTGTTGGGTTTTTGGCATATAATTTCTAGCATGACCGTGATTTTTAGGAGCCTACAATTTTTCCATTTGTAATACGAATTGAAGCTGCATAGCTTTGATTCTCTCCTCTCTCTCCCTCCCTTCTCCCTCTACCCCCGCCCTATCTGCAAATAAAAAGACCAATCCTCCCAAAAAGCAGCTTGCATATATCAGAGAAGGAACCTGGAATCTTAAATAACTTTATTTATGAAAGAAGAGGGAGTGGGTGGTGGGACGCTAGCACTAAACCTTTTGAGGGTGGGCATCCAGCTCTCACAGTTTACTTGGCTGGTTGGATATCTTGAAAGCCTTAATTTAAAAGTTATCTTACAATCATTTTTAATTGGCTCCAAAGTAAGTAGTTGAGCATTTGTTCTGATAAGGAGGTTTTTGGCTCTACGTGTGTCATAAAATCAGCAAAAAGAGGGATCTGTTTAATACAACAATGATGCTGGGCTTTTTTGTTTCTAGGGTTTGCCCTAAACAGGATTTACCCCTTAAGGCAGCAGTAGCACACCATAAAAAGGCCATTCTTTTACTCCACAGCAGCAAGGCTTTAACTTTCTGGTTTTCAGATTTCTTTTTTTAATAGGCAGCAATAACAAGACTTCCATAGGGTGGTTGTTATAAGTACTGTACATGGTGTCTAAGATCAGAATGTTTTGCCTACAATGTTTTACTGCTTTTGGTTTATAAAGGCCTGGGAAAGAGCATCTAACAAACTTCAAGGTTCAGCTCCTGTTTCTGGAAACTTTTCTGGGTGGGGAAAGCTTGTAGATGGAATAAAGTCAATCCAGTTTTGCTGACTTACACTTACATTATTGCTTCAGAGTTCTCAAATCTGTGTACTCCCAAAGCCTGACATATAGCTTAAGTAGTTTGCATTGTAACCAAAAAACCAAACCGTGAAAGCCAGAAAATTTAATTGAAAATGTGGAATTAAATACTTCCACGCACCATTAACTCTGTTGCTATAGAAATGTCAGCTTTTCTTTGCTCCCACATATCTATTCATTAAGTAGATGTGGTTTTTATCTGAGGACTTGTTCCTGCTTCCCCAGGAACTTAAAATCTAGTTTACGGCTGTGGAGAGTATTTATTTGGAGAAGCTGGTTACTTTGTACCACCCTCTCAGTTCCTTTTATCATCTGTATTTTCACAAGGTTTTTAAAGTCTCCTCCTGACTAAGCTGTAGGCGGTCTGCTTTGACAGGTAGCATGTAGAGCAGACACACACATACGCACCACTGTCCAGTTCATGTGTTCAGTGTGTGTGATGTGAAATTTCATGCAAGTCCTATAATGTTATAGTTTGCTTGTTTCCATAAAAAGATTGTTTTATGTTGCTTGCCAGCAGGTTGGTCACAATTGTTCATTACCTGTTCATTAAAATTCCATTGGTAAGCTCTTTGTCTAATAGCAAATTAACATTGTGAATTGTATGGCTCTGAGAAGTCTGACTTCTCTGGAATTTCATGTTTTTCTAACGCTATTTTAGTGTGATGAGCATCCTGTAATGTTGGTGGTAGTCAGATAAACTGTCTTCAGATGCCGCTGAAGCACGTTTGAAGGTGCAGCCATGCTCCTGAGGATAGGGAAACTTTTTCCTCTCCTGCCGTATAAGTTCATGGTCCTGAGTGCTCATGGTGCACTAGATAATGCTGATAAAAAGACAACAATTTCAAAGGAAAAAGGGAAATGCATTAGAAAGCAGTTCTGACCCAAGGTCTCTGACTCTTCCAGTTGCTGAATAATTCTTAGAAATGTTTCGGTTTTCTGGAAATTACTAGGATCTCCTTTTATTGAAAATTGGTTTTGGCTGTCCCTGTGAAGTTGAAGTTGTATGAGCTCCTGTCTTTTGATGCTTCTTTGCTCATTCACACCCAGTTTCTCATGGTTTTCGTTTGTACTGATTGATTGAGAAAATGTGGCAGGCTTTTTCTGATGTTTGTTTGGTCATATTATTGCCATGAAGTTCTTTGGAAGGGAAAGACTAGCAAGTCAAAAGAAGGGCACTCGGACTGGTACAGATGAAGCAATGCATCTTTCCCCTTCTTCAATAAAAATAGGTCCCCTGACCCTCCCTTCTGTCTTCCCTAATCGTCTTAAAGTATTAGTGTGTCTGCTTTCTTTGCACCTAGAGGTACAGTGGGCTTGCAGGAAGGGGTGGTTATATTCATTCTGGCAACGTGAGCTATCTTGGAGCACTACTTGGTGTGTGCCCTGTTTTTTGCTCATGCAATGGGGTGTAAGTTGAGCCTGCTCCTCAGAAGAGACGAGATTATTCAGCGGTCATATGCCAAAGTATGCGTGAGGTCTGGGAAAACGATGTGTCAGTCTGCATTCGTTGAAACTGGTCACTCTGAGAAAAGCTGGCCCTGTTTGGGAACATAGCTGGTACTTAAGACTGGGGAACTGCCCTCTAATGCAGCCCATGCTGCCTATTTTCTCCAGCTACCTTGATCTCTTTAAAATGCCCTATGTAATTGAGGATGCCAGAAGCCTTGAGCCACTTGGAGTAGTGGCCTCTCCTTCCTCCATAACGCTCTGTGTATGTGCTGAGAACTATGCAAGATACTAGAAGTAATGGTGTACCTGACTAGGGATCAGATGCTTTTTCTCTCTTTCAGTCCCTCAGCCCCAGTGTAACATAATTCTGTTGCTGTATCTAGCAACAAAATGGCCTGTCAAAATGTCTTCTGGTGACACTTAACTTCAAAAAATTTTGGTGACATTTGGCATGCAGTGTTAACAGTGAGAACCTGAAGAGCGTATCTGAAAGGTCATTTAGATATATAAGAACAATGTGTCAGAATCTAATGATCTTTCAGATGATTGTGAGGGGCTCAGAGAGTCTGTAGGAAGGTAATCTGGGTGCTAATGAACTTTACAAACTGTCCAGCTCTGTGGAGGTTGCTTTAATGCCCCAGTTAACTGGTGCATTTCAGTTAATTCTAAAGTATGGATGTCACTTGAATGCTGACAAAATACAGGGGAGAACTTTGGTGGCTTTTGAGGCTTTTCTTTATTCTTTTTGTGTAAGCGGGGACTTTTTTACAGCAGGTAACTCCTTCATTAGCTTGATGGACTATTCCGACATTCTTAGCTCAACAATAACTGTGTCCTTTTCCCCTCTCAAAAACTGTTCATATGCAGTAGATTTACCATGGCTTTTCAAGCTAGGTATGTTTTTTGGAAGGCCTTGGGATGTGGAATTCTTGAGATGGTGAAAGAATTAAATACTGATCGTCTATCCTTTAAAAGGAGTGAGGATGTTTGTGCATATATGTACATGCATGTGTGCATAGATGCAGTCTCCCATACAAAAACTGACTTTCAGATTATTTAGGATATGGAAAATACTTCTTTGGTGACTGTAAAGTGCACATAAAAATTCTGAAGCTTCTTTTACAGAATCACAGAGTGGTTGAGGTTGGAAAGGACCTCTGCAGGTCGTCTGGTCCAACCCCCCTGCTCAAGCAGGGTCACCTACAGCAGACTGCCCAGGACCACATCCAGATGGCTTTTGAATATCTCCAAGGATGGAGACTCCACAACCTCCCTGGGCAACCTGTGCCAGTGCTCAGTCACCCTCACAGTGAAAAAGTGTTTCTTGATGTTCAGACAGAGCATCCTGTGTTTCAGTTTGTACTCACTGCCTCTTGTCATGTCACTGGACACCACTGAAAAAGGCCTGGCTCCATCCTCTTAGCACCCTCCTTTCAGATATTTATACACATTGATGAGACCCTCCTGAGCCTTGTCTTCTCCAGGCTGAACAGTCCCAGCTCTCTCAGCCTTTCCTCATAGGAGAGATGCTCCCTTCGTCATCTTAGTGGACCTTTGTAGGACTCTCTCCAGTATGTCCATGTCTCTCTTGTACTGAGGAGCCCAGAACTGGACATAGTACCCCAGGTGTGGCCTCACCAGTGCCAAGCAGAGGGGAAGGACCGCTACTGAGCACTGCTGGCAATACTTTGTTTAATGCAGCCCAGGATACCATTTGCCTTCTTTGCCACTAGGGCAACATTGCTGGCTCATGTTCAGCTTGGTGTCCACCAGGACACTTAGGTCCTTTTCTGCCAAGCTGCTTTCCAGCTGAGTGGCCCCCAGCATATATTGATGCCTGGGGTTGTTCTTCCCCAGGTGCAGGACTTTGCACTTCTCCTTGTTGAACTTCATGAGGTTAAGTATTCTGTGAATGACCTACTGACCTACATAAGTTTCATAAGCTGAAAATAATTTCCAGGCTCAGCTATAAAGTATGCTCTATTTGGCTTCATTTTAGTATGTCCAAATGTTAAACCAGTTGAAATTTTTCAGTTTATCTGGGAGGGTTGAAGGGGAAGGCGTGAACTTTTTCTTTGTTAACTGGTGCTATTATGAAAGTTTTTAGCAAGTCAGAAATGTATACTGTATTTTTTTTCCTCATGCGAGCAGTCTGTACAAAAATAAATCCCATAGGATCTGGCCATAAATGTTTCCTTTTAAACTGATACGGCTTAATATTTTCAAGCAGAGTAGACATACTATTGTGACTGTGTTACCCTCAGGTGTTAGCATTTTTCTCAAAGACCAGGTAGCTGCTGATAAATTAACCTACCACAGTTAGTCACACAGAAGTAAATGAAATTTAGTCCTTCTCATCTTTGAACATTCTTCATACTGCCTTTATTTTGTACCATGGCTACTGGTGTAAAGATGTGCTCAAAACTTAGGCTGAAGACAACCATGTGGAACTGCTGAAGCTGGAGGTGAAAATGTGGCATTCGTGCTTTTTTCTAAAAAAGACAGATGCTTTTTAAAAATACAGAAGATGGAACACTTCATTAAAAACACATCAAACGTACAGGTATTATATTGCAAGAATTTGTTAATGTGTTTCTTCAGGTACTGTGGCCCATAAGAATGTTCCTTGCAATTCTGAAGCGCATTACTGTTCACGGCACTTTTAAGAGTCAAACATACTAGCTACTTTAATCGGGATAATAATTTAGAGTGTCAAAAGGGTAGTGTACCTTCTCAGCATTTCCATTTGGTATTATTTTACTCCTTTAATAGTACTTTATAGTTCCCAACCTTACCTCAATTAGTAGTACTGACAGATGCTAGTTCAGCATTTTACTTCTAGCCAGTAGGCCTTTCTTTAGAATAAATGTCAGTAATTTTATGTTGCTAATTTGAGGTGATATACTTACATGTAAAATTACATTTTAACTTTCTTGTTATACTTGCAGTGAGAGATGGCAGCATAAAGAAATATAAGTGAATGCGCCTGAGAGATAGTTCAGGACTAGAAGGTTCATTATGGAACTTTTATAGCTCATTTTGAGGTGTACTGCAGTTTTTGTTAACTCTTTCTTCCGCTATCCATTTATTTCTTCTGACACGTCTTCCCTCTTTCCTCATGAAATTTTTTTATTTTAAAAACTTTTATTTCAGTAGAGGTATTGGGGAAAAGTGGGGTTGGGATTTGTTTTTTTAAAGATCTTTAAATGCTGCTATATGCTGCTTCTTAATAACAATCATTGCTTGCTCAGTGAAAAGATGACATTTGTTAGTACACTTGCTATCTGAAAAATGTCAGTATAAGTGTTATGTAGGTAAAATAAGGAAATAGGATGTTTCTTAAAGTCAGTCTGTTCTTGAGAAAGACCTTAAGGAAGCTTGTCCCAGTTAATAGGAAGCAAGCAGAAGGAAAATATTTCTGAGAAGTATGCTGCTGATCAAGCACAATAGTCATGACAATACTAATGGTTGGTATCAGCAGACGCCATCAAGAAAAGTCCGTGCTTGGGCATTGTTCTCTAATTCACCATGCAGAATAGAGGGGAAATTGCATGAGAAGGCAGAGCTGCAGTTTAAGATTACAAGAAATTGCAGTATTAACTGTTCCATAAGTTACTTGGGATTCATTTTTAAAGATGGTGTATTTTTGCCTGTATAGTTATGTATTTCAGTCTTTCTTGAATGAGGTCTTTTTTTAGTAGCTTAGACTGTACTGCATATTCTCTCAGTCAGTTACTAAATTACACTTTTATCTATTTGGTAAGGAAAAATACCACATGTGTGCATGCTAATAACTTCATATAAGGCAGCAAATCTGGCCATACATACTGATTGGAAAGTAAGCCAGTAATTGCCAAGTAGGAGGAAATAGATGATTTCTACTGCAGTACAAAAGCCAGTATACTGATTAAAGAGTTTACTTTCTCTTTTTCAGTATATTCTTATACCTAAATAGAAATTTCCAAGGTGTAGAACTCAGATCTCTTATTATAAATAGTACGAAATTGCTTAATGTAGAATAATTTGTTTCTTGTTTTTGTGACACACGTTTAAAATTGTTCCTAAATGCTGTTATTTATAAAGAGTTAATTGACACTTCCTATGTCATTGCATAGTTGTGAGTTTTTCTGTAGTCTTTTCTTTACTGTGTGGATATGCATTGATCACTGTGAAGCAATTTCTGTGTTTCAGTTTCTAAAATAAAAAAAAAATAGCTTTGTGCACTGTCTAATCTTCAGCCATTCTGTACATGAGAAATCTTCTATAAATTTACATAATGACTGTAATTTTAGTTGTAGGTGCAGAAATAAACTTGGCCTAATTTTGAGTTGAACAAGAGTGTCATGTTCATAAAGGTTCGATTAAAAATAGCAATGGCATTTTTCAAAGAAATTGAGAAACATTATTAAAGCCTCTAACACTATAATAAATTTCTCCATAATTATTCACTCATCTCTCACTATGGATCTGAAGATTTTATAATATTAGCCTGCGTGTATCTCCCCCTGCCCTTCCAGTTAATTTGATTTTTTAACATTGGGGCGAGGGCAGGGGCACAAACCAGACAAGTTAACATAAAAAGTAGAAAAATTTTCTGTTCATATCACTTGTTATTCTGCTAAAGCTGAAATTTGCTGGCACTTTTGGGTGGAATGAGTGGTTCTACTTGTAGTCATCTAACATAGGATGAAATTAAATATGTCATTTTTAGTAAAAGGTCAGCATTTCTTTCAAAAAGTTATAGAGACTTTTTTTTCCTCTCTCTCTTCCAAGCTACCTACACAGATTTCTTCTTTTCTCTGCCTTGAACTTTTGGCCTTGCCCTCAAGAATATGGGTGGTATATGTTTTAAAATTGATATATTAATGTTGAATTTTTATTGTCACCGTTTCTGTTCGTGCGCCTTTCAAATCCTTCATTTGTTTGTTTCTGAACTTTGGGCGTATCGTAAAAATGTCACCATTGTGGCTGAACATTAAGCACCTTCCCATTTTGCTCTGGGCCGTTGAAATAAATTTGGACCAGGTGCTCCTCTCATAACAGAAGTCCTTGATGTGCCCTGATAGCGAGCGGGAGAGCGGAAGCTGTCAGCCTTCAGCTGGCTTGAAGAATGCAATTAGAGCAGTTTTAATACTGTTGAGGGACCCCATCCAATCAAAGCTGTTTGAGTTAAGCCAAGTCTAGGATCCTAAACGTGTACTTTAAGCACGTCAACTTTGTCTTTTTAGTTGGAGCGGATCTGTCATTCCCACACATTAAGTGAGGGTGGGTTTTTTTGTTGGGTTTGTTTTTTTTTTTAATACTGGGAGAGATACTCCCATTCCTTACCAACTCGCTGTTATTTTATCTGTTAGCTTTGTCTTTATGGCATTGTTAATACTCGTGGTTCAAAGCATTTATTGTCAAATTAAGGCTTAAAATGCATTTTTAAATGTCAAAAGTGCCTATGCCTTTACATAAACCCTAGATTAGGTAAATTCATAAGCAGTTCATCACTAGGTTTTCCAGATTTGGCTGGCGAAAGAAAAGGGAACATCAGTACAGATCAGAACATATGAACTATGTAGAAAAAACCCTAGAAAGCAGGCAGTACTACAATAAGGTATTATTTTTACTGAAGGCTTAGCTCGAGTTAATTTCAAAACTTGAATACCAAAAGCAAAGGGTTGGAAAAGTTGCAGGCTCATCCTTTTTTTTCCCCCCCCCCCCCCCCCCCTTCTCCTTTGTTTAATTAGGATTTTCAAGTTTGCTGGTTGCTTCCTCCATTGCTCAGTGTTAGGGTTGACTTCACTGGAATTAATGCTTCCCTGAGGGATACTCCTCAGCTGGATGTTTCATTTGTTTCCCTGCTTTTCCTTTGTTGGTAAAGTTGTGGCTCGGTTGCTTGTTTTCAGCCTCACTAGGTTGCAAAGTAGATAACCAAAGTAGATAATGAAAGAGTTTTTTTGTAAACTCCGTATATTAGGGATTTTTTTTTTTTCATTGGTTGGGTTTTGGGGTGGATGGGATGGTCTTTTACATAGTCTGACTTTCAAGATCTACCTAAAAGAACAAAAAATAACAACTACCTGCTCTGATGCCTCCCCAGATAAATTCTAGTTTTTCAGATGAAAATGGGGAAGGGAGTAGAAAGTGAACTTAGTTTGTGTGGGATTTGATGGACCAAATTGTGTTTTGCTCTATCTTTGGTTAAATCAATGGCATTAGTGGCTTAAAAATATATGATTGTCGTCTTATGAGTTATTGCTTAGTATGAAAACTCTTTAATTGTGTTCATAACTTACTGCATAAAGACATTTCCAAGGCTTGGTTCTTTATGTTGTGAGTTGGAAAGGGAAGTACTCTGTGCTTTCTAACTGTCACCCATTTCAGGAATTTTCATATATGTATATGGAAACTAGAAAAAAGTCCAACTTACTGCCTACCTCTTAAAAGGCTGAAAGGAGGAATTACAGACTGGTTATCTTAATTTTGGTTCCTCAGAAGATACTGGGACAAATCATTGAATAACAGAGAGAGTAACAGCTAACTGTGGTGTTTGTTCTTGGCCAATGTCTGCTGCTTCTCCGCAGGGAGCATCTTTTCCTTCTCCCTTGTCTTGTCCGTGCTAAGCCTTTTCACACAGCTTCTTATGAGAGCGCCATGGTGTAGACAAACGTACTCTAAGAGGAATGCCAAACTAGAAGGGAATTGACTCCAAGCAGATGGTGATGGGCAGACTAGGTTCTGGAGAGCTTGGTTCTGGACCGAAAGCTCGTTCTGTACTTTTGTTTTCAATGCTGCAGGTGGTGTGAGTTAGTACAGGGAGCAAATCAATAAACTCCTCTCTGCCATTAGTTCCTACTGCCGCCTTTCCTACTGCTGGTGACGAATTCTTGACCCTTTCCGGTGGTGTCTGGCCTTTTCCCCCTCAGTTTGAAATACAGAGCAGAGTCTGTGCTTCACTGCTGTTAGTGGTGCTGGGAAGGCCAGAGCTGAAATGGTCAAGTCCAGTTCTGAGTTAACAAAAGAAGTGGGCCAGCCGAGCTTAGTCGCAGCTCCCAGAAAAGCCCTCAGTGGGTCAGACCTGATGCTTTATAAGAATCAGGAGAAATTTGTGTCCTTTTGACCCCCCCAAATGCATACTTAGACAAAAAGTGACTACCTGAAGTTGCAGTAAGAAAGATTTGGGTGTGATGGAAATAGTTTGAGACTGGTATCTCTGTTTCTGGTGGTTATTCAAGCAAATGCTAGGAATGATATAGCTGATCCTTTTGGCAGATGAGTGCACTAATTAGCCACCTGAGGTCCCCTGTCATCTTTTTTGGTTTCATCTTTTGGCCAGTTGTAACCAAGTTTACCGTTGGGATGAAGATGTCAGAGAGGTGGTGTTCCTATTAAATTTTCTGGAGAAAGACTCCTTTTATGCCCTCAGGTGATGGAAAGGCTATGCGGTGACCTGTTGCCTTATTTTGTCATCTGGTGTGATGGAGAGGTGAGGAATGCTGTAAGCACAGGAAAGTATTCAGGAGGAATTAATGCTGTGTTAAATATCAATGAATGGACTTCCCAAGCAATGTTCCTCTCCATACTGATCCTCTGGTGTTCATTTGTGTTTTCGTCTTAGTCAAAATTTCTTCTGCCACCAGAGATGAGTTCATGGGAAGTTTTTGAGCCTCACTGGAGCTCGTGAAGCATGGCTTGTTTGCTTTTCATTGCAGAGAGCCTGTCCTTTGCAAGAACTGTGTGTCAGGCTGTACCACAGGATTGTCTTGAAACCAGTACTGTGAGCCTAGCTTAGGCAAGACTACAAGTGAAGTCAATAGCCCATTTCTAGTTCTTCTGGACAAGACGGTGTCTGGCACAGTGCCTGACAGGGAGCTGTAGTAGCTGGAGAATTGTTGAAGCCAGCACATTGCCCACAGGCACAGTGCCTAGATCGAAAAAGTGCTATCAATCTCCTATTAAAAAAAAAAAAAAAAAAAAAAAAAAAAAAAGTAGGTACTAAAAGTTCATTACATCTCCCTAAAGCAATTATTTTTTTAAAGTGTAGGAGTCAGATTTTTTTTTTTACTAATATAATTTAAACAAATATTAAATTAAAGAATTGGATTAATTTTAGACAAGGGTAATATTAAATCTGTTGCATTTCTGTGGAAGAAAAAAATTACTTGCTGCATTTGACTTGACTTCCTTCACTTCAGTAATTACTGAGTATTTTAAATATGCAAGAGCTATGTCCCATTTGTAATTACAATTATTTGCTTTCCTGATGCATTGAGGATGATGAAGGTAATGTTCTACTGCAAATTTAAAGCAGGTTCTGCTCATAAATTATTTTCCTTCTCTGTTGCAGATCTGTCCTTGCAAGCTCTCTGCCGTTTGAGCATATTTTTGTCATCACTTGCAAATGCTTTAATCAGCCCTAAGAGCTGTCACTGTGGATTAGAATATTTGCAGTGGAGGAGGGCACAAAAAGAGGAAAGGAATTACAGGAAAAATATTTGGAAGCAGCAGAGAAGTAGCTTTGAGATGTCAAGCTATCAGTTCTTCCACACTCAAAAGCAAATAAAGTGTTGGAGCTCTGCAGAGAAATATACTTAGATTCTGCTGTCATAACTCTTTCTCAGCAGAAACTGTATAGCAGAGAGGTGGTTGCCAAACTGCTGCTTGTCTGATGCAGAGGTGGAATGTTTTCCTGAGTGGCAGAAAGGAGGAGGGTGTCAGAGGAGGCAGCCCTCTGTGCCTTTTAGCAAGTTAAGATAGGAAAACAGAAAGTCCCTTCCTTGCTGAGTATGATATATGACTTAAGGTAGTTGTTTGTCTGGTATCAGTCAGGAGATGATGAATGCTGGTACAGGGTTTTAGTCTCATACTAGGGATGGTTCCTGTCCGACACGCATGCCCGCATGTGAAATGGTTGACTGTCCTCTCTTTAATCCCTTTTCTGAACTTGACAGCAGTTAATACAGTCTAAGCAGTAGCTATATTTTATGGACGATATGTAGGGAATAGCTTTACATAACATTTAACATTGCCTTTTCTGCAGTAGCAGAAAATCTGACTGCCTTACGCTTTGTACACAACAGTGCTACATGATTTTGTGCTCCTGCTGTTGTATAGCTTGACTTAACCATCTGCAGAAGTACAAGCACTAGTGATTTAGCATTTGCAGGGCAGCCAGACCTTGATGAAATGCACAAGCCCTTCTCCTTAATACTACTGAGCTATATCTCTGAAACTGTAATATCTAATGTATTGACCTTCCTCCACACGCATACCTACACAATGTTTGAACTGTAAGTTCTGTTTTATGATACCTCTACAAAAGCTGGAAGTTATTGAAATACTAAAGATAGAAATCCTCAGTCTGTATTTTCTAAGGTTCCACATTTACATTATGCCCTTTGTTCAGCTCCCCATGCCATGGGAACACTATTTCCTCACGTCTAAAATGCCGTCTGAGTTCCTGTAATTCTCTTAATGGTGTCCTGAAAACATGGGGCTTATGAAGTGGTAATTTACCTGTGAACGAACATGTGCATGCACGTGTAGATGTGTGTAAATATATCTATATATCTTGTCTGTACATGTGTACATATAGATACACAAATGTAGTGTATGTGTGCATATATATACATATGTATATATATCTACACACAGAGAATTCGCTACCTAGTCAAGAGATAGTATGATATTCAGTGTTTTATATGTGCCTGTATGTATGGGGCACTGAGACAGAGAATACAGCCAGGGTAGGATATAAGAATATGATCATGTGAGATCACACTAGAAGCCTTTCTGCTTGTTGGCTGGATAAACAGGGAGCTTACTTCATTTATCAGTGCAAGTTAAGTGGAACACAGTGCCCATATGCTTAATTTGGTGTCTCGAAAACTAGAGTAACCTCCTTCAGCTATGATATACCATGCACAACAAAAACAGATGAAGTCTGTTGCTGCGTTCAGCAAGCCTGGGTATAGACTGTGCATCGCACATTGAAGGCAGCTGCTGGTGTGCATAAGGGATGAATTTGTGTTGTTTCCCCCCCCCCCCCCCCAATAAATAATAGTTGGCAATTTAGTAGCCGCCTGAACATCGAATGAGTTTTCAGTTCCTGGATTTCTGAAGTAACCTCTTCAGAAACCTCTTTAAGTGATATGAATTCAAGACTCAGAGAGTTTCAAGAGGTCAAAACTCTCTGAGTCTTGAATTCTTATCATTTAAACAGTGGAATCATGTCCTCTCCCTGATAACAGTTTAAAATTCTCCTGACTTAAGCTGAACAAAGATTTCTGCATAGTGTCTGTCAATGCCTGTTCACTCTTTGAATAAGTACCTTTTATTTACTGTTCAAAAAAAGCCAAGAATAAAAAATTAAAAAATCACAACCTTCTTGTGGAATAGTGGTAAACAATTGAGATTTTTCTGTAGGAACAGGTAGCAAGGTCTGTAGTTATGTTTGGCTTAGCTGTTGCTTGGTTTTACCACAAGAGTAATTTGATCAGCTATCAAAATAAAGTTGTATAAATCAGAAGACCAGGCAGGTATTCTTATCAGTGGTAAACCAATAAGAGAATTAAATTAGGTGAATAATAATAAATAGATAATAAAAATAAGATCAGTACAAATCTAAAAAACAAAACAAAACCCTAAATCCAGCAGCAGTAACTTTTAGCAGACTGTTAAAACATAAAGTTGTGGTTCTTTTTTTGTTATTTAAAAAGAGTAAATGTAGGAGTCCCATGGGGAAATATTGCCATCAGTGTTACTCTTATGAAAAAAAGATATATGGTTATTATGTTTTATAATCTACAGGTTGAGGGTTTGGGGGTGTTTTTGTTTGTTTGGGGTGGGGTTTTTTGGGGGGGTTTTGGGGTTTTTTTTTTTGTTTTTTCAGGGTCTACTCTACAGTGAGTATCTTTAGTTTTAACTTTAGGAAAGATATTAAAGAAGTCTTTCAAATTCTGGATTGATGGTATGTTCTTGCATGCAACCTTTTCATGCTCACCAGCCTCAGGGGTAGTGTATGCACGTGTATTTATGAAGAGACAGTCCCTCAGTCATATTGACCCTTTAAGACCACGTGGACTTCAAAACATAGGGTAGTGTCTATGTTTTTGTGCATGTAGCTGACTGCAAATACTAATCTTTATGGTAGGAAAGGTTCCTATTGGAATGTGTATAATGGTTCAGTGTGGCTTATTAAGGTCCCTCTAGCATTTCCATTTAGAGAGTTTCAATGTTTATCTTCTTTTCTTTTCTCTCTGAACAGAGCAAGAGAAGGCTTGTGTTGTGTACATTTGCCATGTAACTCACATGAGCACGTAGAACTCTGTTCCAGTGGATGAGAGCTGACCTTTTTAGGTGGAAAATGCTCCTCTGGACTGAAAGAGAAGCAGCCTGACTATGGGGCAGGCAGAGAAGCTTGTGAGTTACAGGGGAGGGGTAGCAGGGAAGGTAGTAGTAGAGATCTGAATGGGAGAGACATGCTGATATTTGCAAGCGAAGACCCATGTTCAAGTCAAAGACATGACAGTTATTTTACGTGTAAAATGCCAGGGGTCAAAAACAAGGTATCACTGAGCAGGATCAGTTAATAAACCAGTTAAAATAATAAAGCTTAAAGTCGTGTAAGCTTAGGTGTATAATGTTTTCCTTTTTACCCAGCATCTCCAATTGGTAGGAAGGCTATTAGCAAGAACATGAAATGATACATTTTTTAATTTACTTTCTTGTCGTGTTCCATGCTAGAGGAGAATTAACACTACTATCAGTAAACTGGGCAGGATCAGATGGAATTGGAATAAGTGGTAGTTTAGAGGATGCCTCACTGGAAGCAATGTTTGATAGCTGAGATGGGTCAAAGACTTTCTGGAAAATGTTTGTTTTTCTTGGCAGTTCTTTTAGCATTTCAAGAGGAAATCAGGTAGTGATATCAAATAATAGCTTTTCTGCAGGAAGGTACTGAAACGTTATCAATCAATGCCTAGCAGTCTCCTATTTGACAGACCAGAGAGTTTCAAGGTAAACTTCAAGCTAGAATAAGCAGTGAAAATATTAGAAGAAATATATACAGTAGGCGGGTTCAAAAAAGACATGCTAGGATATTGGCAATGTGTTTATGTTAAGGAGATGTGTGGTGTTGATGTCACTCAGAAAGTTTAAGGCATGCATTTTGTGAAAACTGTTGTGAAACCAATTTGAAAATTAGAGTGCAGAGAAGTACATTATTCATAACAAAGTTTACTCCAGTTACCAAAAGATAGATAGACAGTAATTAAAGACATGCTCCTTTGTTAGTTGTTACAAAAATCTCTCAACTTAAGAGTCTTCAAACTCCAAAGTTATTTCAGAATATCAGGAAGTAGCAGGCTTGCCAAGATGCATTAAAGCGATAAAGACACTTGAAAGAAATTCAGAAGGAAAGATAACCTTCAAGGCAATAAAAAGCATGCACGTTGGTGTAACTCCAAAAATAGATTGTATGGAGATAAATATGTATAAGGCCTTTCACAAACCTGTGTGGACATGTACTTTCATGGGGGAGCATTGGTATGTGATGTATAAGTGAATACTCCAAATTGGTGAGAAATACTATTTGCCTTTTGTGAGAACTTTTGGTAAAAATACTAGCAGAAAATGAGATGAAAAAGGAAAAGGAAATAAGTACTGTCATCTCTTGTGCAGAATTTTCTGGTAGCTTTTACTTGGGGAGAAAGTACTCTGACGGAATAGGAAAAGATGTTTTTAAATTGTGAAACCTTCACTAAAAAGCTGTGTATTTGCTGTCATAATGTGTCTGTATTGTAAAAACATTTATTTACATATTAATTTGAAATATAGTCCTGGGAGGATAAATAGGTCAGTAGTGCTTGGGTTTTCTTCTGTTGAGTGCATACAGCATCCTGAACATTACACTTCACTAATAAAGCAACCTCCTGTTGAACTGCTTGATTGTTACTTCACTGCATCATGGCTCTTTTAGACAAAAAGAAGCTGATAGCCATTTTTTTGTTTGATATTTAAATAGTAACAATATGTATACCAGCTGACTTTGTCCACTTTGGAATAGCTGGCTTCTTCCTTGGTTTCATCCATCTACTTTCACCTCTTCAGACAGGAAGAAAGATACAACAGTGGATATGGACAGGAGGTTTCTGCGTCTTTTAAGAAGGTGTATTTATTCAGGTGAAATTACAAGACTGCTTAGAATTTGCGTTAAATTGTGTGTGGATGTGTGTGGTGTTAGTTGTTTTTAGTATTTCACAGCTGGTTAGCACTTAAACATTGCCAACATTGTATTGCAGTACCTGAATCTATTGTTCTATCTGGTAGTACTGCTGAAAACCTTCTAAGGAATCGTCTTTTACCCTTAAACTACAGTTTCAAAGCTGTGACATTGCTTTGAAGTTTCCTGTTCATATATTATCACGGGGGAAGCTGCCATGCTGTTTGACAGGGACTGTGGGGTGAAGGACTCGGGGTCGGGGGGCTGCTTTTTCTCTGGACACAGTTTTGCACCTCAAATGAACATTCTTTTCCTGATTACTTTTGGGGCACTTGTTTGAGAGCAATTCATAGTAGGCATAAAATTTCAACACAGGCTATTTAAAATGCTGCTTTTATTCTTGCCTGTTAACTCTCACAATTGAAACCCTAAGGAATATTTGAAAAGCGCTGGTCACAATTTTGCAGGTAATAGGATCATAAATAAACATCTATATGCAGATAAGGACTTAACAGAAATCCATCCCTTGAAGGAAAGCCTACTCTGCAGCTCTAAATTGCTGGATTTATCTCAATAACATGCAAAGTACTACAAAATATATATGCACAACACCCCCAAAACAATTAGAGACATCTATCCTGTTGTGGTGGGATTTATGATTGGAAAGCTGAGGTTAGATTGGCTAGATATTATGCAGGAGGGGGAATCTTGAGAATGTGTTATACTTGGAGTGATTCCCCCCCCCCCCCCCCCCCCCCCCGAGGTGATAAGCATCTGCAGTTCCCACTGGACTTCCCTCTAAGAATCACTCTAACCAAAATATGACTTGACTTACGCACCCCTCCAAAAAAAAAGTTAAAGCTTTGCATAAATTTTAACTCTGGTGTAGTTCAATCGTATTAACATGTAGATAAGCGTAAACTTTCACGTACACACATGGACAAAGCAGATAGCAAAGAATTGTAACATTTTATTCTAAACTGTATACTGACCACAAAGGAAGAAAAAAGCTGAGTGGGCCGTGAGAAACAGGAGACAGTAGAGGTTCATTTGAACCCATTGGAGAAAGATGACTAATGGGAGAAATAAATGTACAATGCCTTTTTTTTTTTTTTTTTTTTTTTTTTTTGGCCAAGTTCTGCATGGAGAAAGTGGATAAATCTTGGCTTGACTCAGCTCTGACAAAATGAGCACCATGATTATTGATGCCCTATTTAACCAAAATATAGATCCAAAATTAATTTGACAAGCATCAATGTGCCAGTTATTTTGTACAGAAGAAATCAATTGCTCTTAACCAGAAAAAAAAAAAAAAAAAAATTGATGAAGGAAGAGTAGGTCAAGGTAGCTCTGCTTGACAGTCTAGTTTATGCCTAAAGAGAAGGGGCAGAGGGTTTTTTTCTGCATAAGAGCCTCAGAAAGGTCATAAAAAGCTAAAGAAGGTAGAAGATGAAAGGGAGAAGGTCTTGTTTTTTTACTGTTGTTCCATTTTACTTTAAAGTACTGTTAATTTGTATATTGCTTCTTGTCTGCTGAGAAGTGAGTCTGTGTTGATGATTTTTTTTCTTTTCCTAGCAAAATCACCATGTTAAAGACTAAATTTTAGTCACTGAGCATGAATTGATAGTGATAGTGGACTTAGTCATGAACTCTCACAGAGACCAGTAATGTTTTCGAAAACATGCAAATGGCATTTCAAGGCCATCCTTCTGTTACAGGTATTTCTTACTTAGTGTTTGGTATTTTGTATCTCAGCAATGCTTGGTGGTGTAAATGTTGAGGTAATGTAACAGCCATAAAAAAGAAGGTGCTCATTTACTGAAAATAAATCAAATGTAGGTTTAACAAGTGCCACTGAAAGAAAGTTGTGATCTGAATTTGTAGGGAGCTAAGTTAGGCTGCTGTGAAATCTGTCTTTGGTCGTTCACACAAAAGTAATAGCAGAAATTATTGTTGCTCAGATTTTTTGCTAAATATTTAGAAACTGTTTGCATAGCTGAAATTCCAGATGTATTTTCCTTGATTTTTTAAAAAACGTATTTTAGATAGATAGATAGTATAAAATTTTTTATATATATATATATATAAATAAAAATGTATATATGGGTTGGTGGTTTGTTTTTTTTTTTCTTTGTTTTCCTGCTGGCTGATAGATGAGCAAAAGGTATACTTTTTTATGTATTGCCAACCAGCCAGAAATAAATGTACTTTAAGTAGCTAAAACACAAATAATTGTTCAAGTTTTCCTTGGCATTATTTGGTGAAGATATTTTTGGTATTCTTTTTTTGTCTGTTTGTGTGTGCTTGTTCTGTGCCTGTTATTTCATACACCACCCAGACTTAATCCTATTACTATTTTAAGTATGAATCTCTTTCCACTTGTAGTGTACTTCTGCTTGTACTTGTGCTATCTTGAGAGGAGGAATTTTCTCCTCTCATTCTGTTTGCCTGAAAGCCAAAAATTTAGCAGCATTTGCAACCCTTTTGGTATGAATGTTTCTAAATTATCCCCCCATGGTTTTTTTCATTCCCATTAGCAGAGGTGAATGGGCAGGAGGTCATATTTGAGTACCTTAGTAATTTCATCACATTGTTTTAATACTGTTTACAACTGCAATGATTATAAAGACCTCTGTAATTTGTAGGCTGATTTTTCTTTTGCGATTTCACTTGGTTTTGAAATATTACAGCAACTTCTTGTGTAACATGTCTAAAACAGTTATAATTTCTGTATACATTAGATACCTAACGTTCAAGCCTGTAATATCTGTTGTAATCTTTAGTACTTGTAATGTTTGTCTGTAACATAAATATTTACTTGAAATATTACCTATATTTTAAAGTTTAACAATGAAGAAGAAATGCAGGTTTCTTCTTTTATGGTGCAACTGCACCTGAGCCTTGCAAAATACTGCTTTTATTCTCTCATTTTGGTGCTATCTTGAGCAGAGACTGCCAAATAGTTCAAATTCCTCCTTCATTTGGCTGTGTCTGTAAATACAGTGCAACTGCTTCTAGCTTTCTGCACTCCAGTCCTAGAAGGAAATTCCCTCCCTTCCTGCCTTCTCCTGGATACTGTCAGTACATGGATAACTGTAATATTTGAAATACCAAGCAAATCCATCCCCTGATATGGGCTGGAGTGATGGGAGCTGTGATGTTCTTTCAAGACAGGATATCCCATGCCCTTCTTTACTAGCTGATCTGTGTTGTAAGAGGTAAAAACAGTGAGCCCTTACATGAATCCTGAGAAGATCCACCTTCCAACTATAGTTAATTAACAGCTGTTGTAAGTCTGTAGACAGTAATACTAGTGCTAACATCTGCAGTAGGGCAGGGTGTGGAACCCCATATTACAGTAGTACCTCATTAAAAGTTTCTTAGGTACGCTTTGTAGTTTTCTAGTATGCAGCATTAAAGTGGGAAGAACGGAAGCATTAAACATGTCTACACTTGTGATTTAGGGCGAGTTTTGCCCAAAATAAATAAAGCATGCATGTCTTGGGATAATTCTCCTACTCACAAGAAGCAGCGTATTCCCTCCTTGTAGAACACCTCCTTTAGTCATACGATGCTATTTTCAACTGAACCCTGTGGGCTGGCTGGTTGGAATCTCCCTCCTTAATGCTTTGAAGGAAAATTAGACCTGGAATCAGAGAAAATACTCTTTAATGCTTCACAATACACGCTTCACTGCTGTGCTTGTAGGTATTTAGTGAACAGAACATAGTTTCTTGCTCTTCATAGTGTAACTTAACAACACTTACTACTTCTGTCCATATGTTCTAAATTTGGGCAGGGTTTGCAAAACCTAATTATTGCCAGGATTTTTAGTTGTTTCAGTAACCCCATCATGCCTGTTTGCTCAATGTCCATATTGCTGAGAGTTTGTCAACTAAGAGTTGTTCTTGCAGTCTTTCAAATTGAAATCTCCACTACTTCTGAAGAGGAAAAAATGGAGTTAGAAGTTGAATCAATTTATTTACCTTCAAGTCACAGCATATACTAATAACACACTCTGAGCGTACTAAGAGTGATACTCCACATGTTTGGGTTTTGGTTTATGTATGGTGGATGACCCAAGGATTTAAGTAGGAATAGAGTAATGTTCCGATATTTTTCTAATATTCTGATTTTTATATACTGAGAACTAATTTGTTTCTTCTATTCCACTACAGTTGCTGGGACTATTTTGAGGCATTGATACACTGATCAGAGTAAAGAGAAGCAATTTAAAATCTGAGCTGTCACATCAGTAGGAGAGTTCCCACTAGAATAGCACCTCTGTTTTGACCCGATAGAGTTAACATACAGGGGGTGAATTTCTTCTTCTGCTGAAGTCAGTATGACTTTACTAGGACAATGTTTTTAGATGTATTACCTAAAATAAGATTTTTATTTTTTTTTTTTTTTTAAATTGCTATTTCTGGTACGCCATGTGTGATCCCAGATTAAGTAAGTGTTAATTCTTTCATTTTTAAGATTTTCTCCTTTGCTCTGAAATTATCAACAATATTTTAACGGAACATTAGCATTTATTAGGTTTTTTTAATGGTAAGTCTATTTACATGATATACTTTACTCATGCTATTTTCTGTATTCAAAGAAAAGGGAATGGCTTTTTCTACACAATATTTTATTCTAAAAAGTGTGTTTCTAACTGGTGAAATCTCCCTTTTCCCCATAGGAACTATAAAACTCTTACACTGTATATAATTGTCCAACACTGAGTAGTCATTGTATGTTTGACATCAACAACTGTTGGCCGTTTTCGTATTATTACAGCTGCTCCAACTTCAGATGCTGATTTTTTTTTTTTAAATTCACTTTTTAAATAAAATTCATAATGAAATACATTGCCTTTTGATTTCAAGGAGTGTCCTTATTATGTCCTAGTGAGGGGTGTGTGTGTAGAAACGTAAGTTTAACTTCTGTTGTATTCCTTATGTCCTCATCTCCTCAGTTACTTCATCTGACCCTCTGTATGTTACATAGTAACAAAATTACACAATTACATTACAAATTGCACTAAATTCATGTTTGCTTGTGGTTTTTTAGTATGTGGAAAGTCAAAATTCACAGTAGAAATGCTAAGGTTTTAGAACTGCTATGGTAGAAGAGTATCTTTCTGCAATTAATATATTTAAGTTGTTAAGGCATTTCCATCCAGTCTTTATTCTATGAATTTTTTTGTAAGTTGTTGTGTAACCAAGCTCATTAAAAATACTTCCTAAAAAGCTGTGTTTGTATCTTTAATAGATGAACCTTTTAGATCTTTTTTAAGTTATGATTTGCAGTAACAGCAATCTCTTATGAAAAAGACTGTGCAAAATACAAAAATTTGACTCTCATCATCAAATGAAAATTTCAATTATGGCAAACAACATTGGTAGCTAATTATACTATATTAAATTGGTGGTAATACTTCAAGTTACTATCTTTCCCAAGTTGACATTGTGATGGATGACTATTTTTGAGATATACATGGTAGTTAAATGTCAATTCCTGTTGATTCTATTGAGTCTTTGGAATTTAATTAGTGTTGTGCACTTGAAAATGTCCATAATAAACACTCTGATTCTGTACATGCTTTGCAAAGGCATGTGTGGTAGCACTTACACACAGTATGGTAATCCCACGTATAAGAATGGGGCACGTTTAATACCAATGTAGTGATTTCTTTTTGAATTCAGCAGCCTTATTCAGGATTTACATTTTGCCATTGTTGATACTAGAATTGGAATAATTGTCAAATGGTCCACATTTTTTACAGTACTGAAAGACGAAAGTCCACTTTATATTAAAATGTAATGTTTCTGGAGATAACAGACAAGTCTTTCTAGGATTACCTGCCAAACAAAGCTTTTATAGTTATTGCAGGGTTGTAATAAATTCAACGTGTCTGTATTTGCATACATTTTTAAGAAGTTAGGGACTTCTCTGTGGGGGAGATACAATTGTTATGTTTGTTCAGCAGTGACTTCCAGCATTAAGTCTAACCAGCTAGATGCTGTATATAAATAACATCTTGGTTTTGTCTTTGGAGTTACTGCTGGGAAAAGGTGGTTATTTTTTGTCAAATCGGATTCCCTACACAGCTACCCACGTACCTACCTGAGCATGTAAGGCAGACGTCTCCATGTGAGAGGAGGAGGTGGTGTAAGATACCTAGATGCTAAAAATTCACAGCTAATATGGTGTGATGGCTTGGAAAAGCTCAAGACTGTATCTTTTACTTCCATGGGAACGGTCACAGATTCTCTTCTTGAATCAATTAAGACCTTAGATTTCCAAACCATTAAGAAAATGCATTGTTGGTACTCTACTGCCAGAAGCATTCATAGGACTGTTGTCTAGGGCCGAAGTGATTGTGGGTGCTATTATTTAACTTCACAGTTCCTGTTGGTGTTTTTTAATATCAAAATAAATAGAGCACAGCATTAGGTGAAGTCTAGAGGTTTGCTGGAACTAACTTGAATGTGAATTTGGAATAATTTAAATTTCCAAGGCTTATAATATGTGACCATTGTTAATCACGCTAGCAAGCTAGCCATCTTTCAATGTTGACATGATTTACAGTATTGGTATTAAGCTTTGCACTATACCAAAGGTAAAGGTGATTTACCAGCTTCTAGTTAGGATGTTTCTTCTGATTATGCAAGAAATATTTCATATTCAGTGACAGACTAGAGTGAATCATATTTATCATTAGCAAATATTTCTCTCTTAAAAGAAAGAGGAGACCAATAGTACCAGGAAAGACACCCTGGCAAAACAATGTAAGTGGAAAATGGGATATGAACCAAGATTCAAGGGAAATATTGGTAATTTAGAGATGGATGTAAATCACCATATCCAAATAAGAGTTCCTTATCCCTAAACCGAATTGGTGCTCTGAACAAGATTAAAGGAGTCTAATAATGAAATTACCTGTTTAGCAAGCTGTTTTTCAATATTAAATTACTCTTCCCTTTCTCTTCACTTCTCCTGAAGGTAAAATTTAAACAGGTTGAACGTTTTCATTTATGAACAGCTAAATTACCATAGATTACTATTAAGGTTTGATATCAGGCCAAGATTCATTTTTACTTGATGTCTAGTGTTTAAGAACAAGAGATGTCTGATGGGGTACCCACTCTTTCTTGAGTGCCTGCCAAATCTTGTATGTCAGCATTCCCTCTGATCTTTTAATGGGGGTTAAAAGGAGAAAACCAAGGTTTTTATTGCAAGTGGAAAGTAGTTTGCAATAGAGAGATTTAGTTTTCTTTTAGTTATTGTAATGATGGTAGTGCATCAAATACCATTTTATTTTTATAGGAGCCTTTTTCTCTTTTTTTTTTTAAAACTCTGAAATATAGTAGAGAATAGGAAGAGGGAAACCTCAGAAGTTTTGTTAGATAATGAAATGCTTTAAAAATATTCTTTGAAGTTTACAAATGAATGTTGGACTGAGCTTCACAGTTGTTTTGGGATATCATGAAAGGCAACAGTTTGGCACCTTTTTAAAATACCTTTGTTAGCGCTAGGGATGTGTTGTCTGGTATCTGCACCCACAATGGTCACGGGGGCTGTTTGACCCCTTCAGTGGAATGTGCTGGGAAGCAGCCAGTGAACTGCAGTGCAAATCTGTGTTGCTTTTTCCTCTATGCTTTCTGTTATGGCAAAGTCCTGAGCAAATTAACAGGGCATAGATATACTTACTGAAAAATTATGCTATCTTTTTCTGTAGTGCTTAATTGAGACTATAATCCCCTCAAGGATTTAGCATCTTTTTTAATGTATGAATACCATTTTCCATTCTGTTACATTCTACTTCTGAATAATATTACTGTTTCATCTGAATTAAATCCTTCAGGTTTGGGTGGTTTGGGTCGTTTCCCCCCTGCCTAACTATGGGAATTCAGATCTGTCTTCCTTTGTACAATCCTGTCTGTCTTCGCTTTCCTTTATAGCCGCCTCAGCTGTAGCACTAACAGTGCCACCAGGAAGAAAAGCAGACTGCAAGCCTGCAGCTCTTCCTGGGAGCTATGGAAATCCATGATCTCTTTCTCTGACCAAATGACCTGAAATGTGAGAGAGCTCCAGTTGCTTCTGCAAGTGTGTGTTTCTGTGGAATATAACGGCTATGCTTTGTCAATTCAAAAATCCACCTTTTCCGGCAAAAATGTGGGGGTTTTTAGACTACCAGTGAATAGTGGATGAGAGTTCACTATGTGCTCTTGGAAAACAGTTACTCAGAATTTATGCAGACATATGACGTATGTTTGACATATGTCAAACAGCAGTTGTTGTCAAAATCGCAATTAAAACCCACCAAACCTATGTTTAACCTCAGGAAAATAATTTAGTCTCCCATAGGTGGGTGAATGTTGGAATCACCCACACAGATTCCTTCCACAATTTTTTCTTTTTTCCCTTTCTCTTTTCTTTTCATATGGGGTAGGAAAAAAATAACCTGGAAGTGCTGTGTTTCCTAAAACTACATATGCATATTCCCCATTCTGGTCCATTTGGCCTGAGAATAAGCATGGCAGGTTTCTGAGAATTTTCGTGAGCATTTTGCTATACCTTATTGATCAAACCAGTAATGCTGTAGAAAACAGTTCAGATTATGACATCTCTGGTTAAGCAGTTCAAACTATCCTTGCCATAAAATCTGTGTATTTAAGAGGACTGTACCCTTCATAAGGAGCCTGTTGGAAAGTCCATTGGTAGGATCCATTAATCGTACTAATGATTTCAGTGAACCTTGTCAGTTCATGGGGTTTTAATACCCATACGCTAAAATAATTCTGCCTAAATCTCATGACCCTACTTATTCCAATAAATATGCAATGTAACTTGTGATACAAAAGAACATGGAATGCTGTTGCTGCTGCTGCTGTTTGATTTCAAGGGGTAGAGGAATGGCAAGTTTAAGTAGGAGGCAAACACACTGAATAAAACCTTGGAAATACCTGTGGGGGGCAGCAGTGACTCAGTTCATTCAGGAATGGGGCCATAATTCCCCTAAGGACTACCTTCGTGTCTAGCCAGGGTTTACAGAAAGCACCTTAATTTTAAAAAAAACAGCAGAATGAAGAGTAGAGCAACACTGAGATGTATTGGCTCTTGGGAAACCTTGTCGTTTCTCTTGGGCTCCCTAGCTGCTGCTGTGTGCTGGCCCAAGCAAGCAGGACTTGGGTACCTTTTGCATTTGCCTCCAGGAAGCTGCTGGAATAGCTGCTATGCTGCCCTTCCTGCAGCTCTGGTGAAGATCGAGTGATTTTATTTTCAATGGCAGCTGGACTGCTTGAATCTGTTCTGCTGTCAGTGAGCTTGTATGTCTCCCTTTGTTGGTAGATGGCTAGGCAAGAGTAATTTGTGTGGATGGAGAAAAAGACAGAAGCTGTATAAAGTGTGTGGGTGATGTAATGTGGGTCAAACCCCTGCAGAAAGAGGTGTCAGAGATGTAATGTTGATTTTATGTGCCATAGTTGGGGATTTTTTGGATGCAGTTCCCATTGTACAAAGTTGGGAGGAGGAGATGCCTAATTTTTAATACGAGCAGTTTACAACCATTCACAGTTAAACAGTTTATAGGATTCTTGGTAACAAAAGGTGGTCTAATTATAGAGGAAAGGAAAACAATATAGTGAGGATATTTACAATGTGTGACCTATTTGAATTATGATCTTGTTAACTATGCAAAAATGACAGAAAACAGAACCATCCCAGTGAATTAAACGTTTAGCCTTTCATTAATGAACTTTTTTAATATAGAAGATATGGAGGAGGTTAATTTTTTCCCCTTTAACATCAAAAGAAGCTTGCACTTTGGGTGAACCTGTACTTTCTTAAGATTCAGTGCACTAGACTTCAAACTGGAAAAAAAATGACAATATTTTTTCTTTACAACTAGCCCACACTAGAGTGTTTAGTTTCTGCCAGTAAATCACATGCCAGGGTTTCTACTGCCCTTTTAAATCAATTGAAGGTGTGATTCCTTTCCCTGTGATTTTTGTTTGACTTCCCTTTTGTAGTTGATCTTAATTGTTCTTATTTGCAGGCTTTAAATGTTGATGGACTGTGTCATTTATAACCCTTTTTCATTGCACAGTGACCTTCATAGGGAAATTTCATACATGTTTTCACTGGGCTTTGGTGGCGTTTTTGTTTTATGCATGTAAGTGAAACAGGCAATAAAAATTAGTACGCAGAAGTATGGCTTTCTGGTTAAAGCAATGTTATAAAAAATCTGGTTGCACTATAGATAGAAACATTTCAAAATGTTTTGCAAACCTACACTGAAACTGTGCTAACACAGATTGCCAAACTTAGTGTCCCCAGTGAATGAAATTTCATTTTTTTTTTTTTTTTCTGGACAAAAGCAACCAACTGTGAATTTTGTCCCTAGACTAACACTTCACGTAATCTCAGTTGCAGTACTTCCACCCATTGCATCTTCTTACTGCTGTGCTTGGTGGGAGGAGTTGTACCCTGTACAAACTGAGGTGCAAAGAAACCGCATGTCCCCTGTTAGAGGATTTATTGGTCACCCTGTGAAGATAAATGAGTTTCACCCAAGATATCCTGTCTCTGCCATGAAGCTGTTGCTGAACTAACAAGGCAGCAGGGGTGTGAAGAGGTGATGGAGAAAGGGGAACAGAGTTTGCTACAGTGTAGTGATAGTAGTGTGTAATAAAGTTAAGGTAGCTTTAGATGTGCTCAGCTCAAGTGTAGTAACAGCAGTTTCCCCATGTCAGCATGTGGCGGAGCACAGGCTGCAGAAATGTAGAACAAAGCAGAGTAAATTAGATTTAACCTCCAGGGTAGTCACAACCATCTTCACATTGGCTCTTAGATTAAATTAGACATGGAAGTCCAGAGCTAATGGTTTGGTCTGATAATTTTCAGTAGCAGTGGTCAAAAAGACCACTTTTGTGTGTTCTTGCTTATTTGCCTTAGTCAAAGTTGATCTGCCCTTTTCGAAAGGATATGAGATAGGTAAGCGTGACAGTCCTTTTTTTTTTTTTTTTTCCCCATCCACTCCATGCAATTTTTGAATCCCAGACTTTCTGGCATATAAGGCAGATGATGTGAAAGCTTTAGCACTTGGACTGGGATGTTGTAACTAGTGCAAATTTGCCCTCCTTGCTGAAGATTGATAACATCAGCAACTCATCTCCGGGAATAAGATGACCCTCTTCCCCTCTTGGAAAGATGCAGCTCAACAGTTTGAAGTTAGAAAAACACAAACTAATTTGGGTTTAGCTAATTTATGGCTGTACAAGAACAGAACTTTCTCATCTTAGTTCTTCCTTGCTGTACTTTTGAGAACCCTGTTCCAACCTTTTTTCCCCCCCTATTTTGGCCAGGATGACATTAGCTGACTGTTTGTGTTCTCTTGGTTTTGTTTGCTTTCTATTTTTTAGGAAGCAAGGCAAATCACATACTTTATCACTCCTTTTCTTTTTCTCCTTCCACTTCCAACTTTTAAATACATTGACTGGTTTCAACCAACACTGATTCAAGAGCAGAAATATCAGAGATGTATCATTCCCTTAAATTGCATTTTAAAATCTAAATTTAAAAAAAAAGGGGGGGGTAAAGGAGAGAGGTGCTGTTTTTCTGGGTGAAGAGACTGTAGGAGAAAGGAAAAGATAGTAGCATAAGCCTAACTGTATACCAGAGAATCCGAGGGGAGAAAAGCCCCTGTGGTACAAAGGAATTGGGGATTCTTCTTTTACTTCTAGTGTTCACAAAAGTCCTTGAGCTTTGCATTTTTATTTTCCTCATGGCTGCTGTTACAGCTCTAGTATGAGCAATGTCTTCTGGGTGGCAGCTCCAAAGAAAATCCTCACCAGTTTCTCTTTGAGGAAGTTCTGGGCACTGCCTGAGAATAAATCAGATTGTAAAGATTATGCTTTTGATGCTGGATTTCAAGTGAAAGTATCATTGGTAGAAGAAGTCCAGTACAAAAAAGCAGAAGTGGACTATTTAGGCTGCACATTATAAATGTGTGTTTCTTTCCCACTACTTAAAGGGATGGCTACTTTCTCATGCAGAGAAAGTATTAAACAGAGTAACTTCTGACAGTAATTTGGAAGAATGTATCCAAAAGTGATAGAGATGTGTTCTTTGGTGGTATGTGAGCTAAGTGGTGAAGAGGCTGCAGTGTTTTCTGTTGGGTATGAATGCTGTCAGTACTGCTGAGAGAGAGCACCTTTTTTTAGGTAGCAAAATACTATTTCAGTGCCCATTACTGCATCGTGGCGTGCAGAGTTAGTCTATTCTTATTGCATTAATAAACAGAGCTTTGTCCTCCTATGGCTGTTGGTGCTGCTTCTAAACTTAATGAGAAGATAACCTTTGGGGCTATAGGGGAAATTAAGGATTTGGGTGCTGCTGATGCTTAAACTGGTATTGCATTTCCTGTTGAATAATCTCCAGGTTTATCTGCATTTAAGAGGAAAAAAGTTAGCCTGCTCTTCTGTCACAGAGCAGGTTAGAGGGCAATATGAGGAAACTGGATTTGATCTCTCTGCTCCCCACGTTCTCTCTATTCAGTAGCTCTTCTGTGTCCTGTTCTCCCTTTTTCTGAGGGAAAATGTGAGCATGTTATATGCAAAAAAACCTATGCTCTGAGGATACAGCCAGTAGTACCAGCAGTTCAGCAGAGTTGAACTAATATATTTGGCTCATAATACCATTTTCTTCTATAGTATCGTCTCACTCCATCCACCTTCTGATAAATTGTTTTGAATGGGATAGCTATCATTTACAACCTTTTTGAGGTAGGGCAAATGCAAGAAGTTTGTCCTAGCTGTTTAGAGTGGGTAGATTAAGGTTGAACCATGGTCTCCTAATTTCCACACTAGTCCTGTCTCACTGGACGGTCTTTTTCTTATCTTCCTTGTACTGTTGTACTTTCTTTCATGCTGACATCCTTATTTTGCATTCTGCTGAGAGAAGGTAATGATGAGGATTGCATCATATGATTTATAAAAGGTCGTTTCACCCCAGCTAAGAGACTCTACTGTCTATATATTGTTGTTTCCAGACTCAGGAGAATGACTTAATTGACCAGACATGGAAATGGCTATTAGTCTTTGTCCTAAACAGACCTACCTAGACCACAAGGCTAGATTTTGTTTGGCAGTAGCCAAAAACATAAAGGTTTACACTATGGGAGTGAGGTTGCTAGAAGGAGCTGAAGCATCTCTGATGAGCTAACTAATTTAAAGCTTCAGTGCTTGGCAAACAACTACTCATCACTAGTTCTGACTGGAAAAATCCTGTGAAGGAATGTAATAAATCATCAAAACTAACTATGTTTTAATCAGATTTCTAATGAAAACCATAGTGGGTTCATTCACATGTACAGTAGAGTGGTTCTCTGCAATGGTCTTCTTACAAGCACTTTGCTATTGAACAACACTGCAGAAATCAGTATATAGCAGAACACCATAAGATGCAAGAAACCCTGATTTGTTCTGAATAGTTCATTTAAAAATCACTTAAAACTGTAATATGTCATAGATCTTGAAGTATTGCATGTTAAAGAAACAATTGAACATAGTTTTAATTGTTCTCTGCCTGAGGTTCTTAATTCAGTACATAAAGGAGTTTGTCTTAAGAGTTAGGTGGAATAATTAGTCTTCCAGGTAATTTCATTTTAAATTTAATTGTTTTTGCTGCCTCATATGGTGCTGGTGGTGTGATATTAGGTAGAGTCCTAATGGAGAGCCTTTTATGGGACTCAAATTTTGACTGTGAGGTCTTGTACTTAACCTCAGGGTCTGAATTGTTGAACCATTAACACACATTGCTTTTCCCAAAATGTTGATTAGGTATTAGATTTGGAAAGAAGAAGAAAGCAGTAAAACAGAGCTTAATTATAATTCACTCTACTGCTTCTTCATATTGCAATTTCATTGTTTCACTAGTTCTTTGTCACTGTGGTCTGCTAGAATAGACAAGACCTGAATTTTAAAACTTGAGTCATGATCCCTCTTCTGTCACAGCTTTCACCATTTATTTAAGGGTATGATAAAGAGATTGGTATTTTTCCCTTAGTCTATTGCTCCTAAAGCTGAAGTGTAAGCAAGAGAAGCAGGATGGAAAAAACCTGCTGTGGCTTGTAGCACAAATACCCTATAACCTTTCACACAGTCTAGGTGTTCAGCTTCCCCTCTTTCCCCAAGTCTATTTTGAAATTGTTCTGTGTTTGGTGTCTCGGTAACAATCTGGTGGCTTCCCATGTCATTCCATAACCTAACACAGCTGGAAACATGCCGGGGCTATTAGGAATCATATGCAGCTTCATAACCTTGGCATACGTGTCATGAGTGTTTGTCCCCCATCAGCAGTCTCACATTCCAGCACCAAAAGGCTGAATTATTACAAGTGATTTGTAACAAGTAGCAGTTTTGTCATTAGATATTTATTCTGTAATTACAGGAAGTGGGTTGGGTGTATGAGCACAGCGAAAGTGACTGAAGACAGATAATAGCTGGAACAATTTCTCCATTTAGTGTGGCTGAACATTCTGTTCTGTTTGCCTTTAAAAACAGGAAGAGTGGTCTTGCTGCATTTGCACCATGCTAAGGAATGAAACACTACTGTGTGCGTGCTGCTAGCAATGGAGGCTTCCACAGTACAGCAAACATACAGAAAAGCATCCCCAGGATGGCAGTCATGCTGCTGTAAAGATGCTTAGTAAAGAAGAGGCTGCCAGAGCAGGCTATTGCCGGTTTTAAGGTTTTGAATGTTGCTACTTTTTTCTTTATATTTATGCTGCAGTAGGTCATGGAGGAGTAGAAGAGGGGAAGCCACATCAGGGTCAAGTCACCATTGCTTTGACATTCTCTACAAATCTTATGGCTAGAGGAATTAATAAACCATGGAGGTGGTAACATGCTAAACAATTTTTTTTTTTTTTTTTTTTTTTTTAATAAAATGTATGCACACATTTAATTACAGTAAATCTTACCCAGCCCTTCCTGGAAGATGACAGCAGTTGGTTACTTTCTTAAGTTCACTAGGAACAAAATTTAAAGACCACTGTATCTCCTTCTAATAGCTTTTGAATGTGTTGGCAGGTATACACTACAATTCAACTATGGCATTGAAATCTCAAAGATAATAAGTTTCCAGAAACTTTATGCAGACTTTGGAGGATGGGGGAGATTATTGCCTCTGCAGAGTAAGTGACAGGGAGAACTGTGGAGTTTCCCTTTATTTGACAGTCAGTTGATGTGCATGGAGCTCAAACAGGGCTGTTTGTGCCTGGCCAGTAACAGGCATAGGGTTGCATATTTAAAGCAGTGGGATATCCTGGGGATATGTGTGGAAGCTGAGGATAGCATACGTGGGATTTAGAGTGCATGCATTGGCACTGGCAGGGAGGAGTCTGAGGACAGTAGAGGTAGTACTGTGGAAGGTAGGGTGGCCACTGAAATGGAGACAGAAGGTATGAGTGACATACAGCAAATCCAATGGAAACTGGTTTGGCTCTTCCTCATGTTCATAAAACAGTTGATCTTCTAAGCTGAGTTTTGGGATAAAGTCGTGTGGGTTCAGATCAGAGAAGTTTTATTCTAGAGAGACCACTCTAGAAGTAGCTGTGGAGATGCTTTTGAGAGGTAATGATGAGTGAATGCATAATTTGGTCTCTGAAGCAAGAAGTCGGAGATATTTAGTGAATTTAAAGTGCTATGAAATTCTGCTGTTGAGCGATACAACTGTGCTGCTCCGATTTGACACAGTACTTGGAAACAAATCATGGTGCTCTTCACATATAATTGCTGGAGGTCTGCAAAGTGAGATTACTGGTTATAGTCTTTCTTAATAATAGAGCTACTGCTTTTTGATTTACAGTTCCCTGGTTCAAATTCCTGCAGAATCTCTAGATTACAAGTAACTTGCTAGATTGATGCTGTTTAATTAGTTTTATATATGAGAATTTGCAAAACAGTCTCTTGAGAACTGCTAGAGTATGGTTACAGAAGAGCTGAATCCGTTAGGTCTCGCCCAGGTTTATGAGAGTTCATGGGGGTACGGAGCAGTCGTTACTATGAATGCATTTGTCAACTTCATAAAGTTTGTAACTACAACTGGCATTTCTTATCTCTTTTCAGATATCAACAGGCTATTATTTGTGATGCTTGTAGTTGGAGAGTTCAGGGTAGGGGAATGTAAACCACTTGATTAAAACCTGCTGTGCTAATTGTTTTACTCTTGGGGAAAAATACATTAATGTTTTACTTGAAAATATTTCCTTTAAAAATGTTAACTTTCAGAGGAATGTTGGATGACTTTAATAAAATAAATAAAACTGAGCTGAGATAATTACGTCTTCTATTTGGCTCTTGAGTGCATGTATTTCAGTTTAAAATGGCTAGAAATTGAATCTGAGCAACTTTTAGCTTTGCTTATGGTAATAACTGTATCTTATTCCTTTAGAATTTTTATGCAGCTGGTTTAAATAAAATAAATGCAGATTTCCTTTAATAGCCTTCCCATGTATTTAACTACTATTAGACTTTTCTGAGGCTTCTTGATGTGAAGTTCCCTTGCACCATCATTAATATAATTGCAACAGGGAATTACTGTATTTAGTGCTCCCTAAATTGTTTTAATAGTTTTGGGGTATGTGTTTGTTCTTCTTGAAACTCCATTTGAATTTCTAACTTCCTTGGGCACCTGAAGAGAGACTTAATAACAATGTAAGTCTCCTGAGGCATGATCCCAAGCTGATAAAAAAGCACTTGCTGATTTTGAGTTTCGAACCAGACTGCTCTGAGAGAGTTCATTTTTTAGCTGATAGCTTTGCTAGCATTTTTGTGTGTGTCATGGTAACAGGTATGAGATTACTTAGACTGGAAACAGAGACCTTACTCATCTGTTATTATAGCTTTACTTCTGTAACAGCTTCTCTGGGAAATAAATGTTTGTATTATTCTATCCTGTGTCACATAATACATCAGAATAAAATATATACATTTGCTTTAGTAGTCCAATGGTTGTCTTGAGTCTGTTACAACTCAACCTGAAAACGTGAGGTGGTGTAATGCTAGTGGACGAGGAGAGGGGAGTGAACAAAGGGATCTGGGAGTGAAAGACACAAGTTTTTGTTGTTGTCTCTTTCTGTGGCATGTACAGCAGATGTCTAATTTGATTTCTCCTTTGTCTCTCTTATCTTGTGTCCTTTTAATAATTATCTACCCTGATTCAATTTGGAGTCTTGAGCTCTGATGTAGAGCAACGTTTTTGAAAGAAATGCTGGCACGAAAGTTACAGTTCTTTGTCTGAGAATGTGACTACTTCAGAAATTGAGATAATTTTAACCTTGGGCGCCATACAATGTATTTATGTAACTATATTATTTTCTTAGAGATGAAACCATAGTTCCTTTATACACATACTGAGAAGCATCATGTTGTGTCTGTGATGTGGCTCTTAGCTCCATTAAATTACGACTATGTGGCTTATAATGTGCATTTCTCTGTAATCTGCGTAGGATAGATTATTTGGCTCCCCCTAAGAATATCTTGTACAGATGGTGGGTTAGCACTACATCATGATTCTTAAAAATGAAGTCTGTTGAGCATCCTAAAAGATTTTCTCATTCTGAAGAAGGAGAGTGGATGGTGTTTGTAGAACTGGTTGTGTTTGCTCATTGCTAAATTCTCCAAATCAGGTATTTGAGGTATTAATCTTAAAAGAAACCCCATATAAAAGAGAAAAACTGTTTCATGTGTTATTACCTCTAGATGACTTTGGAGAAGGGTTAATGAAGTTCTTACATATGTAAAACTTATCAAATATATATATATAAAATCACAAGTTATGAAGAACTACAGATAAACTTTTTCTCAATAGTCTTTTGTGTTACACTGGAATTCAGAGTTTTGACTATAATTTTGAGACTTCTGTAGGGGCTTAGCATGTGAACTGTAAAAGAAAATTAAATGCTAGGAATATATGTGGGAAAGGAGGGGGAAGAGTGTGAAAATAAAATCCAGAAAAAAATGACCAGCTGCATAGATTAGTATCTGACATTTTCTGTTAACACAACTCAGAATGTTGTCACTTATTCCCTGAAACATTACATTTTCCTAAAGAAGTTGCCTTTGGGACATACTCTAGCATCTCTAGGTCTGTATCACAGATCTACCTTTTGAAATGCAACAAAGAAAAATGACTAAGTACTTCAACAATCTTCATCTCATTTGGTTGTGTTCATTAAAACAATTTTTTGCTCCAAAGTGTTAAACTCCATGTTTCAAAAGCTGATTAACAAAGCACCTAAGCGCTTATGTTGTCAAAACGTCATAACCAGATTCCATTGCTAATCCCATGAAAAACTGAAGTGCATTTTTTTTCTGGTGCTCCCCAACTACTTCTGTAGTTGAAGATACTTTGTATCAGTTGGGTTCATATTGATTCTTAGCACTGTCAAGTTAGTATGTGTTTTTAAAGGTAATAAAAATCATTGAAGTACTTTGTTGCTGTCTCCCTATCTTGATGATGTATTTGTCTTCATCCTTGTTCTAAAATACTGTGCAGTCATCATGTTTAACACATCTAAAACATGCTGTCACCATGAAGACATCCTTGCTAGTGGTCTCCGAGGAGTGCCACTGCTTTGGTGCTCTCCAGTCTCCCAAACAATGTCTGGTGCAAATAGAGATTGCTGGAAGACACCCATTTGCAGTATGTTCACAAAGAAAACAAACAAGCTGAAACGAGGTATTGTTTATATGGCATTTTTTGCCTGTGTGGAATTCAGGCCTGTGTCATGTAGATGTGGAGCGGGACACACATAGCAAGATGTCGAATGGAAATCAGATCAATGCCCTTAATAGTGAAAATTCCAGTAATGAACCTTTCTGAAAAGAACATAAGCAATCGCAGTGAAAACACTTTATTCATCTGGGGTGTGTGGTCTTGCGACTTCTACAGCTGCTTGTCTTCTGAGCCACTGGTAAAGCAATGCAAAGTGGGACCACTCCGGATACATCTGTCCTCTGGTTTTATGTGGAACAGTTGCGGTCTGATTGTCTGTTGACAGCAGGTATTTCCATCTTTGCAATGATTCATGAAATCATGCAGTTCTCTACTGAGAGCCTTAAGACAAACCATTTAAACGCAAAAATGCTTTGCTGAAAGACGTCATAATCCTGTACTGAACGGTGTAAGGCCATGGCAGGAGTTTAGGCAGCTATAGCCTCCTATTGTGAACCACATGGAAGAGCTGAATATATGGACTTTCTCACTTCCACAGAAGTGGTTCTGTTGAATACGTAGGAGGTGGAAAATGAGTGGAGAGTATGAACGTGGGACAAAACTCAACACTTTGTGCAAAAATCAAGGTCATGATAGCTGATGAGCTCACAAGATTTATGGGCATACTTGTATATCTCGGTGCTTGTATTAGCCCGCTGTTGTCCCTGATGATCATTTCCTTGACATTATTTTTTGGGCTACTGGTTTCCTGTTCCTTAATAATGACATGCTCTCATTTTCTTGCACGTTCTCATCTGCATCACCTTTCTCTGTGCAAGCACTTAGCACAAATGTAAGCAGATGTAAAAATTTTAACTTTTGTCTTAGTTGAAACTTTGAGTGAATTCTGACTCAGAAGGAAGCTTGTTCTCAGAGGCTCTGCCACCCTTGTCCTCTCTTAGCCGTGATGTACTGTGTATCAGAGGTCTTGTTTTTGCCTCATGAACTTTTCACAGAGCAAATTACCATTTATCTGAGGCTTCATAGGGTACAGCTCCTGCACACTTCATTTTATCCTGGCTGATAAACTCAGTAATGACAAATTAATTGCTTCCATTTTTGACTGCTTTGCTGGAGAGGTCTGACCCCAGAGTCCTTTTGCATGACAGCAGTAATATTTTGAAAAGTAAAATCTCTGCTCTCTTTCTGTAGCTGTGGCCCATTGCAGTCTACCTATTTTCCACTATGGCAGCTATTTCAAGAGTTGAACTTTTACTACACTGTTACCAATATGCTACGGTGCTGCCTGGCTTGCAGTTCGTGGCAGGCAGTGCCTGATTTCACAGGGCAGCCTACGTCTGTCTGCCACTACTGCCATGATTATTTCAGAGAGTAGGAGCATCTAAGAGCGTTCTCTAACTTCATCTTCTGTGTTCTGCTGCCAGTGCTGTCATCATGGCCTGACAGCCCAAAAGATGAATGTAATGCATCACAAGAATTCTAAAAACGAGTGTCTTCAGTGCTGTTTGCACCTAGTTCTTAACCAGTTAGACTCAGTTCTTCTAATACTATTTTCACTTTGGTATCTGTCTGAGTTATTTGATCTCAGCGCCTCCATTGTTTACCCTCTTACCATGTACATTGCTCCTCAAAGGCAGTAAGATTAAGCTGTGTGAAGAAGGGTTGCAGGATCAAGCCATTTGTTCTTCTAAGCTTATGCCAGTGGCTATAGCATATAAAACAAATCAATCTTAATAACTGTTTAAAATATGCGGATAATTGTTTTGTAAATACCTGTTCCTTTCTTATATCTCTTAATTTCTGAGTTCATTTTGGTTTTGAATAGTATTGCTTACTGTCTCACATCCTAGGTAGGAAACAGCAATGCAGACAGAGACAGTTTTCCATGTCACATGCAGAAATCTATCCCTATCTATAGCATGCTGTAAATTGAATTTGCATAGTTAAATTCTTTCCAAACTTGTGATGGGGAAAGTATCAAAGTACAAACAGTTTTTCCATAATTTGTTCTGCAGTTTTGAGTTGGTATGATGTACTCTGTGATTTCCAGAAGTCACAGGGAACGAAAGATAAAATCTTATGCTCAGCTTCAAATGACTTACTTTTATGAGTTAAATTTGGCTTTGCAAAATTATTAAATTCAGAAAGCCTTTTTTCCCCCCGTTTGTGTTCTTATCCTAGGCTCCAGCTCTTGCACACTGTTACTGTACCTTTTGTTCCTGTCTAGCATTTTGTCTGGTTTATCTCTGAGGTCTCAAAAGGCTGGTTACTCATCTGCACAGGCGAGCTGCGCTCTGTCCTGGCAGTATTTGTGAGTTCAAATGTCTGGCTTGTCTTTTGGTGGAAGTACCTGTTCATTTGGCAGGTCAAATACAGACCTGAATTTTGTTATCGGAGATAATTTTTTGTTGGTCTTCAGATTTCCTCTGAAGTTAAAAAATTGCTGCATAGCTGCTATAAGCAGGTCAGAAGGGGGAGAAAGAGAGAGAGAGAGAGAGAGAGAACACATTAGAATGGGTAAAATAAACAAGAGTTATATCAGTTCTCACATACAGCAGTATTTTCTGGTTGAGCTTGGAGCCAAATGCCAGTAGCGCATCAGGTCCATGAAGTTCCAGGCATAGCAAGACTGCAGCAATCATGCTGAACGTACGAATTCCTGAAACTGGGAGTTCTCCCAGAAACAGTTGAGAGATGTGGCCGGGGGCAGGGGGGAAGAAATGCTGCTGCTTGTCCCATGGAGTGAAAAGTTCCTTATGGCCCAATATTGCTGAGAACTATGGGAGAACCTCTATGTTATTCACCATAATGAGAGTTAAAGGATTTACTGCCACCTGGAAGACGCAACAGTCTTCTGGGACTGGTGTTTTCAGGAGTTCTGTTTGTTTCAGTAGGCTGACATTCCTAGCTTAAAATTTCTCAATGCTCTTGAGCTAGTTTTAGGAGTGTATGCATTTTTAGGATTTTTTTTTTTTTTTTAAAGTTCTTTTGTGTGTGTGTGGTCAAAATATACAAATAAATAAACTGTTAAAATACACAACTAAACTAACTGTTAAAAGCATTCTTTTTTAACTGAAGCAATGATTTTTGCAAAAACAAAAATCTTTTTTTGTTACTGATCTCTGACTGGCTGACAGAGTGGTATATTGAAGTTGAGTACTTTTCCGAAGAATGTGCCATAATTTTGAAATTACAGATATAATATAGTCCCTAGCTAAATCTCTTCATGCAGCCAAAGATCCTATTTGAAATACTACTTCCATATTAGTCTGATTTCCCCCCCCCCCCCCCCCCCCCCCCCCCCCCCCCCCCCCCCCATTTTCTTTCATTACTTTCATTTCAGTCATCCTTCCCATATATAGGTGGATGGTGGTAAATTCTGTTCTTGGCAAATTATTTGGGAACCTCATTAAAGCTTTAAAAACAGCAGCACTTATATTAAAAGGAGTTCAATTGGTCCTGATATTGCAGAAGTAGTAGTGCAGCTGACTGTGATGACAAAATAAACATTAGATGAGATCAGAAAATATGTACATCTAAGAACTTGCTGTCCTTTTGGTCTGAACTGATTCCCTTTGTCAACTCTGTACTTCAAAGACTGTTTCAGATGGTGTGTATGGAGGTAGCTGAAATTATGGGTCTTGCAAAAAACAAACTCAGGGACCAGTCAAAAAGTTTAAAGGATATTTGGAAAAATGGAACAAGAAATAAATGCTGATGGTGCCAGAGGCTGGCACAAACTAAGCTGGGAAATTCTGAACTGGGAAGGGTTTAGGTCTCCCTTTCAGGGATTTGCTTCTATTAAATAGATAAGGTGCAAAGTTATCTGGCAGGTTATTCTCTCCACTCTTGTTTCAAAGTAAAGGAGAGGGGTTAAAGAAATACTTAGAAGAGCAGAAGAAAGAAAGGTTCTGCTAGATAGTATCTCCTTCTGTGTTCCTGTTGTCAAGATGCTCTTGTTTTGTCAGTAAGGCTATTTGTTTATGATAGTTCCTTCTTCTATGTTCAGCAGATAACTTTTAAAATACTGAGCCACCTGAGATCTGTAAAGAAATTGTGGTAAGATCTCTCAATGAACTTCCATTTTCTATTTTAAAAATGTTTTTAATTACATCTTTTCCACATCTAATCCATTTGGACTGGCGTTTCTGTGTTCCATGTCTGCTTTTGTAATTTTTTTGTAATCTTTGTTTGTAATTTTAAATAAAAATTTCCATGTGATTTTTAAAGAAAATTAGGAAAAAATGTGTTTTCCTAATGTTAAAGAAAGGATACCCATTTCATTCAGATGATCCATATCTCTGTTTTGGAGCAAGTCTTAGAATTTAACAGAGGGCAAAGAGGACTTTTTTTAACGAAAACTGTTCAAATTTGGCCAACTTACAGGTCTCTGAAAATGGTTCATTGTTTTAGCCTAGTAGATGTTTGTTAAGAGATTGTAAAGAAGCAAAAGTTTCTAAAAATTCCTTGAGTTTGTCAAAGGCTGTTTGTTGAAGAGGTTGAAAGCAGACTTCCTTGCAACTCTTCTTGTAGGCTGCTGGAGTCTCTTGGGCTCCAAGTATTGGAAGAGAGAACTGAAGGCTTTCTCTCTTGTTTCTCTGTTTTCAGCTGACCAAAACATGCATGTAAGCACAAACTACCTTTATGGGCTGCTGACAGGTGAGGAGAGAAGGAGAGGAGGAAAAGTTTTTCAAGTTTGGGTTTAAAGGAGAATGGAGGTCCAAGGAAACAGGCCACGGTTTTAATTTAATTATAGTGCTTTTCAAATCATGGTCTTTGAGCTTTGTAGGCCCATGGCTTCCAAACTCTATACGCAGTCTTGATAGGTCAAAATTGTGAAGCTGGCTTCACTGGGATAAAAATCTAGGCATCTGATTTTTCACTTGACTGATTTCCGGATCTGGCAAACTGGGGTCTATTTTTTTTTTTTTTTTTTTTTAAATTATTACCTAAATAGGACAAAGAAAGTTGTGTTTTTCCATTTAAAAATACAAAACACATAAACCAACTTTTTCTGGAGCTGTCAGATTTACCTGTCTAACAGAAGGGCTTAGAACACAGACTATCTCTTATCAGTAACTATGAGTTTTCTTACTGAAATTAAAATTTACTTTAAAAAACCCAACCCAAACAAAAAAACCCAAATACCAAAATGACACACCTGGTTTCAGGTGTGTGTCTTGTATTATCAGGTATCAATATCAAAAGTGATTTAGAGTTTTGTCTGATAGTTGATTCTTCTGGTCCTTAAAATCTTTCCTCCTATATTTTACGCATACAAAGGAAAACTTACAGACTATGATGGTGTTTCTAGCTTGTGTGTGCCTCATAATAACTGTGAGGTCATCAATGATGGTTGGGGGGGGGGGTGTTCCCCACTATAGCATCAGTCACCAGAAAAACAGCTTGTAGCATAAGAGGTCAGTTGACACAAGAACACACAAATGAATTATGTATCTGTTCTGTCATGAAAACTATCCACATTTAATTGTGTGTACTCAGTGAGAAACAGCTTATATTCATTGCTTATCAAAGAATAGTTCTTAAACTTCTGAGCAATACACAAACTGATTAAAAGAACAATCAGCAGTGCATTTTTCAAAGTCTTCTAAAGCCTTCTAAATACCATCTTTTTTGATTCCTCTGGTTTTACATTAAACTCATCGCTTGAAGGTATTTTTTCAGTCACACAATGCAAGAACACTTCAGGATTTTGTGGCAGATGAAAGTTTATAACATAAAACATAAATCTCTATGCGCACACCCACACCCTCCAATACAGAATAAATGAAAACTGAAGGTTAGATGCAATAACACCCATTACTTATGCAGACGTATCCATAACAACTAGTACTTATCTCAGTGCTTTCTGCTCGAGGATGATGAACCTATATATACACTGGTTTTTCTCATCAAGGCGTACTATATCCCCTGTGTTTTCATAAAGCACTGTAATTGGAAATAGTCTGACAGAAGCCTTCCAAGTCTTCATCTTGGCAATGAATCTGGCTGCAAAGTGATTCTAGTTGTATGAAGCATTTGAAACTGTTTATCTCTCACTGCTGGTATTCATTGATTTGTTTGTATTTCTTCAGTGTCTCCTCTAGGCCTATAAAATTCTCTGCAGTGCTTCAGCAGACATTTTGCCAGGAACATGACAGTGAACTCAAACTGAGTGCTTCTTTTTGATTTTCAGGGTGGTAGTGGTGGTTTTGGGTGTCATCCTCCCCACCCACCCCGATCACTCTGTTTTGGTGGCTCCAAGCACTTGTAGATCATTGAATGTTTGGATGCAGGCAGTGACTAGTGTTAGATATGTTGACAGGATAGAATCTCTTGCATTTTCTCCTCAGCATTGTACCTTACAGCTTGAGTTCTTTGTGTCTTTATTTATGGTGGTACACGTCAAAGTATGACTGTCTTAATATTACTGGTAATAATGTAGGCGAACGGCATTTTGTTTTTGTTGGAACTGTGAAAAGAAATGTGTTTATGGCAAGATTTTTAATATGCTCACATCTCACTGTTTGTAGATACTCAGTTGTGCCAGCAAATACATGTAGCATAAGGAATCTCATTTAATTTTATCCACAGCAAACAGAAGAAGGGTTGAGGGGTAAAAAAAAAAAAAAAAAAGGTGAGTTGAGCAAAGAAATGAGTTTTTCAGGACTGTTAAGCAGTCTGTGGCTGAGCTGGAAATAGAACTTGCAGCCTTTGATCCTAGCCAGTGCAGAACAATTCACTCTGTTATTTAAAATTTGGACCAAAATTAACGTTGGTACTTAACCATTTTCTTTAAGATAAGCTTTACCATTAGTGATGGTGGGCTAAAACAATACTTCGTGTGCAATGTTTTTCCAGTTGCCTCATGACAATTCTCTTTCATCTTTGCTTTAAACCTGGAGAAATAAAGCTGTTCCTTGTTATGTGAAGATCTTTATACCTGGACAGAAAACAAGATCTAGAATGTCTTGGTTACGCTAGAGACCAGGACTGTGTCCAGACTTGCTGTAAGAAGCAGAAAAGGATATAATATTCTACGCCATCTCCTAATGTGTTCAACAGAGTCCATGAAATTCTCACATCTGCTTCACTTCTTAGGGGTCCTGTCTATACATGGCATAGCTTGTTACTGTCTCCATGTCCACTATTCCAGACTATGTGCTAGCTAGCAGGTTCCCTTCTTGGTTCATGTCGAGCATAACTGGACTTAAAGAAAAGTAACTGTGGTTCTTTTACTGATGGCATCCATTCAGATTTCATAACATGCTCTTCTCGCATTCAGAGTCCAAGTCTCAGTGAAAGCACTGAGCAATAATTGCAGCTATTGATCATCATTAGCCAGAGAATTCAAGGATCCTTTAATGATGATGGCAGATACTACAATGCTCCTTTCCCCTTCCACTCCAAACCTGCTCTTAAATAATCAGGTCTAGTGTACAGCAGAGATGTAATTTGTATAGGTAACACATGAGGGGAACTACAGCTGCTGTTGAGTTGTAGAAAAAGTAGTCTGCTTTCCTTTTTGGTAAATTAAGTGATCAGCTAGAGATTAGAGCCACTTGACTTCATATGAGAAAAAGAAACTGATTAGCAATGACCTTTTTCAAGTCTGTGTGAGGAAGAGCTAGTGTGTGGATTCCCCAGACCTCTAGTTAGCATGCTGATCCTTTTGACAGATACCTCAAACTGTATCCCCACTGTTAACTTGACATGCATTAGTAGCAATGGGGAGATGAGATCTGGAGATGTTCTTCAACCCAGGTTTTTGTCTTAATTCAATTCAAAAACACCACATAGAATATAAAATGTAATCTTTTTTTTTTAAAACCCTTTGTTAAGAGCTAAATTTTTTCCTCATGGGTCTTACTAGCTTGATCTGTTAATTAAATAGTTCATACAGGTCTTTTCCATCTCCTGTAATAGAAACTAAATTTGAAGCAGCTATTTTACAGCTGTCTAATGTTGTCAGGAAAGCCTCGCTACTGCCTGATGCTGTGCATTGAAAAGAATTTATGATCTTGGTTCCTTTGCAGCTGGAGTGGCTTTTAATATTGCAAAACATGCTGATTTATAATCTTAGCTGGTAGCTGCAGAGAGAAGGCCATTTATTGCATGGACATGGAGAATGGACTATTGTCTTTCCAGCCGACACTACCTCAGGCTGCATCATGACTGTAGTGCAGTCTGCCTCCTGTCATCTACCTCTGTCCTAGTCCACTGATGATTTAGAGTGAGGGATGTTAGAGCATGTTGTACCTTCCTGTGTCTTCCTTCTGCAGCCCACTGAAGAGATTTCTTTCTGTTGAAGTCAGATTGCAATGGGTTGTTGGAGTACTTGGGTCTCATCCTGTGTTGGAATGATGTGCCGGTACGTGCCTTCAGACTTGGAAGCTGGAAAGTGTTTACCCCAGTGATATAACAACAGAAAAACTTATATTTTGACTGCTCATATTGAAATTCTGCTTACCAAGGTAATACAGAGGGCATTTTTTGACAGCTGTCAGTCTGATACATTTCATTGTTACTAAATTTAGTGAAGTGTTTTCCAAGTATGTAAAGGAGAAAAAGGTAGATCTAATTAGGAAAAGGTGTAAGCAAAGCTAATTACCTCATCAAATTGTTAAGTTTGGCTTCTGAGCTGATGCAGTGGAGAGCCTCTGGTAAGGAGAGCCTGAAGCTTTTTACGATTCAGCCAAATTGTAGGACTCTCTTATCCCTTTCAAAACAAAAACAAGAAACCTTCAACCCCAGCATTTTACATTAGTACTTGGCATGGACAAATTTCAACTAGCAGTAAAAGCAATCTTCTTTAGATACTTTTGTTTGTTTGTTTTGATTTTTAACTCCCTTCTCCTCCCCAGAAGGGAGAAAAGCAAAAGAAAAGTTATTAATGTTTCTGGCTTCAGGGGTGGTGCTGACATGGGAACCCTTGAACAATATGCAGCGTTTTCTTTGTTACGGGGCTTTTCTAAGCATCTTGTCTGCACTTCATTGGCAGACAGACAGTGTCAGTCTCCCACTGAGGTGGTTTGTTTAAGGTGTTTATTTCCATACTCTTTAATTCATGCCACCTTCCCCACAGTTTTCTGTCATAGAAGATGTTTGTCTTCATTTTGACTAGGCTATTAGGTAGTGTACTGACTGTAGTGAAAAGCTTTAGAGCTAGAATAAATTATGGAGGAGTTACTAGGCATTTCTCTGCTTCTCACTGCAAATCAATACCACTCTGTAGAGCAAGGGATAAGCACACTGACACTGCATTAAGGAATGAATATTAAAAGCTGCTAAAATCCGAATGGAATGGAGAGGGAGATACTTCACTTAGCCTTAGTAGATGTATTTAGAAACAGAAGCAGGGAATAGAAAAGGCTTATTGGGAGGGGCAGGGAAAATGCTTGCGGGGAGGTGAGTATTCTTGCCGGTGGTCTTAATTTCTCTTGTAATCCAACCACCACACTTATTTACTCCATGTTAGTGCTGAAGAGTTCAAAGCAACTTTAGTTAAATATTGTGAACTAATCCCGGCAGGAATGCAGTTACATAGTGCAGGTGTCGAACCTGGAGAAAGATTTTTGTTGCCAATTGGGTTCTTTATTAGTTTGTTTAGAAACAGCAAACCAAACAAGCTCTTACTCTGAACAAGTACCCTTTTAATAGGCCATACCTTTTTAAATAAGTGTTTGATGGAAACATTTTAAAGAGTTTGATTAAACTTTTTAAGCTGTTTCTTGAGATGAGAGAAGCAGACTACAAATGGGAAGCCATCTGCTGTTGCATGTAGTAACATACTTGGAAAGGTGATGTTACTTTTCCAATGTTATGTGCAATTAGATTTGTAAGATGAGTATTGAAATATGTTTTGAGAAAGAACTATTATTTTTAAACTTGAAAGTGTCTTTCTATAGACTGGTAGCCTTTTGGGGCCAAATTATTTAATGCTCTTTAGAGAATTTTTAAAAATTGTGTTTAAAAATAACTCCAACAGAGTAAGTAACAGCATAGCTGAATAAACATTGAGCCAAATTTATCAGTTTGAATGGTCCTTAAATTCAGCATCAGAACCTTTATCTACTAAGTGTCTCCATTTTATCATATCCCTTAAATCATTTTGATAAATGTATGCTGTGCTTTTTTATTTCATAATTGGCTGTTGATCAGAGGAGGAACAGTACAGAATAAAAATAATACTAAGATTTATTGCTGTAATAATGGATAATGCTATCAACTTTTAACAGTTAATTGCTGTTTAGTAGTAACAATAGTAGTATTTAGAAGGTACTAAACCATCACGTTAGGAAGTAATTTTTTTTTGGCAGCAATTAAATATAAAATTAGCAGCTGGATTGTTTAGAGGAATGTGCATCTTTTCTTTGAGATACCAGGAAAGGTGTATATATACTGTAGATATTTAGGTATCACGATCTGAGAAGGCCTTGCTTGAGTTTTCGACATCACTGATGTCCTCCTTTCCCCCCTACCTGTTTCCAAGTTCTTATTGATTCTAATTACTTAAAATACGTAAGAAGAGCAAAATAACTGATGTTTTGGTGATTCTGAATAATCCATTTTTCAAATGGCTACAGACTAGTAAATACAGTAAATTTAACACTGTTTTGAAACAGAGCAGTACTGCCTTTTGAAGTTGTACTGAGCTAGGAGTGAGGCATCGCTTGTCTGCATTCGTAGAAGACACCAGAAATACACAACATCTCAAGCTCATGTGCAAAAATGAGTGAACAGATTTTCTTCGTACATAATTCAATGCAAGGAGAAATTTTACTGTTTGTAGGAAATTTTCTCTTTTGTGTCTTGTCTAACTTAATTAAAACAGATTTTTGACATATCAGTGCATTATTAGATTGCTTGATCCTCTTAGGTGTTCCTGAGCAGAAAATGAGCTTTCTCTGCTGAGAAGCCTTCCTGAGCTTGACTCGTATGAACCTGGAGCACCACTTTCACCTGCCAAAAGTGCAGTGCCCTTCTGTTGCTTTCTATTACATGAAACATTAAGGAAGTACAGCCACTTCAGCTTACATGAACGTCAGGCAAAACTGTGGAAGCCGAAGAATTGCATGTGATGTTTTGTGAACTTTTTAGTGAACAGTCTTCCTGTTGCCTGAATTGTAATTACGGGGAGTTTTTTATTGTGGTAAGCTAACTTTGTATTCATTGGTGTGACTATTTGATTAATAATTCTATATTCAAATTCTATATGAGGGCAAAGAGAGTATTAGAATTTTAACGGAATTGGTAACTTACTGCATTTCCTTTGTGTTCACACTGGGAAATTCATGTCTATTTGTTGAACACAGCATGTTTGTGATTGGGATAATAAAGTAAAAATAGAATGTGTAAGAACATGCCTTGGCCTTAAAGCATCTTTGATTATTAAGCTCATTGATTTCCTTAAATCTCTACTTAATGTCAACATTTTTAGGCTTATCTGAATTTATTTTCTATTTTAAACTGATCATTCACCTCTTCCTGTTCCCCCTCCCGCCCCCAAGTGTTATCTTTCAGAGATGTTGAGGCTTAGCTTAATTCAATCTGATTTGGGTTTTCTCTGCATCAGAGCCACTGGAAGTAGAAAAAGTATCTCAATACCTTTCTGTTTTGAAGAAATGACTGGAAAGAAATAGCTAAAGAGGAGTGACACACTTAGTATTTAAGCAGTGGATAATATTGTAAATTCTAACAGGAATGTTTTAATGTTACTGAGTGGCAATAAAGGCCAAGGCAGCTGCACGCCCCTCTCTTCTGTGAAGGTGAACCAGTGTATCTGCTGTGTTCATCAGGGAAGCTGTTTTGTATACCCCTGTATACCCCGTTTCAAAACATCGTTGCAGAGCCGGGGCCTGCGCGTGGCACTCGCAGTGCCCTGTGTTTCCATGGTAGGTTGTCACGCTCAGGTTTCCTCTGTCGCTTCCTCTGACTGACCGCTCTGACTTCCCCTGACAGGAGCAGATTTTAAAAATTTATTATTATTTTGTTGCTGTTGTTGTTGTTAAATGTGATACCTCCCCTACCATCCTTCCCGTCACCACTGGCGTAGAGCACCTGAGGGGCTACGTGCCTGCCAGAAATGACAGGGGAAACACGGCGGCTGCCGCCGGTGCCTTGTGAGGAGAAAACTCAGACGGTGCGAAACGGCTCGAAAACCCCTCCGGTTACGGGAGGTGAAATAACGTCAATGAAACGGCAGCCGCCGGCCGCTCCGCACCTCAGCTGCGCCCGGGAAGGGAAATGGCGGCGGGCGAGCGGCGCTGGAGACCGGGGCCGCGCTCTCGGCGCCGCCACGAGGGGGCGCGGCGGGCCTGGCTCTCCGCGGGGCTGCGGCCTCCGCCTTCGGCGGAGCTGGGCGGGTGGCAGCGCCCTCTCGGTGCGTCTCGGTCTCTGCTGGCTGGGCGGGCGGGGCACGGCCTGCTCGTCCCTGCATGGAAGCGCACGGGAGGTTTGCAAAGACTGTGGTAAATCCAGTGCAAACTGATCCTCGTCGCTTTAATGACCCGGCCCCGGTGGTATGTCTTTTCACACCAGAGCTGAATGTCTCGTTTCTGTCTCATCTTCTACTAAGGACTCGTACAAGGCATTTCTTGGCGCTTGTGTCTCCCCGTGAAGGAGCGGCCGCCGCTGCCTGTTGTGGGAAGGGTGTTTCCCTTCCCTGGCTGGTGGGGTTCACAGTTAAAAGCAACTTTCTCTCTGTGAGTTACAGCTGTCCTCCCTTCCCGCCCCTGCCCCTGCAGATGACACACCAGGGTGGGTCAGCATGTGGAAATCTGCACTGGGCTTAATGATGAGGAAAAAGTCATTTGGCCACGCTGCAAACTTGTAAGTTTTCTTACCAAGAAAACTGGCACAGCATTCCCCGGGACAGAAAATGTCTCCTCTCATCCCTCTGCAAGCCTCAGTTCATGAGTGGTTGGGTGAGGGTAAGACCTCAGTTTTATCTTTGTGTTGTATCAGTTCAGGCCGTTGTGGTGAGACTGCAAATGACAGGATCCAGTTTCGATCAAGCTGCAAGGCTTCACCTCTTCCATGCTCTGCAAACTCTTGTCCTCTAGGAGCTGCACTGAGGTAGCCAGATGTCATTCAGTGGAGGGCACCAAACCACTTACCACACGTGGCTTCCAGTGGCTGGAGATACTGGAACTCAAGTGGTAACTAGTGTATGAAATAATCTATTTCACCTTACTACTTCTCAAGAGAAGATAATTTGAAATTCTCTTTCAAGAACAGGTATCAAAGGTACAAAAGTGCAGAGGATCTGCTCCACTGTTAGTACTTAAGGGCAAACAAAATAGCCTTGTTGTTCAAGGTTGATGGTTAACAGCACTTCAAAAATTTCTTCCATACCAGTCCTTGTTATCCCAATGATTGAGTGTTAGACTTTTAAAAGGTGCAGTTTGGGATAACTATTTTTATCTAGGTTTATTGTCAATTTGTTTGCAGAGAAGTAGATTTTTTGTCTCACAGTATTAGGTTCACAGTTGTGCACTATTTTCAGTGATGATGTCTTTCTCTTAGAGAGAGGGACACCCCCACACCCCACCCCACCCTGCTCCCTGCAAGAAATGTACTGATATATGATATGCGTATGTGTGTGGGTTTTGTTCCCTGCGGGGTAGGCTTGTTGCTGCGTGTTTCATGTGTAGCACTGGTGACAAATGTGGAGTTGCTCATAGTCTTGGATAAGGCACATTGGTGGTAAAATTATTTCCAGTGAAATAAAATAATAAAATTGTGTAAGAGACAGTAAATCCAAATGAATTTTGGAAAAGACATTTCAGGAAATAAAGGTTATCTGAGCACCTAGCATTCTTACACAGCTGGCTCCCGCTCTTGCTCCACCAGCCTCTGGCTCCACTGGGCATAGTTGCCATCTTCTGCAGGGAGCTTCTCTTGAGTAACGCTAAGTAATGATGCCATTTCCTTCTTCCTTACCAGAAATTGCTTAGTTTTGTGTACTCCCTGTTCCTGTCAGCAGGAAGTGAAGATTAGGAATCCAGTCTGTATCCTACAGGACTGTGCAAAGTAGTAGCCCAGAAGATAAGCTTCTTACAGCAATTTTAGTGACTCACAGGAAAAATAGGTATTGTTTCCTTCTAATACAACCCTCCCTCAAAATAAACCAAAAAATCCCGCAACGACTGTTTGCAGAGGAGTGAAGAGACAGTAAATAACTGTTCTGGTTTCGGCTGGGATAGAGTAAATTTTCTTCCTAGTAGCTGGTACAGTGCTATGTATGTATGAGAATAATGTTGATAACACACTGATGTTTTAGTTGTTGCGAAGTAGCGCTTATCCTAAGTTAAGGATTTTTCAGTTTCCCATGCTCTGCCAGCAAGCAGGTGTACAAGAAGCTGGGAGGGAGCATAGCCGGGGCAGCTGACCCAGAACTAGCCAAAGGGATATTCCATACCATAGAATGTCATGCTCAGTATAGAAAATGGGGGGAGTTGGCCGGGAGGGGCGCATCGCTGCTCAGGCATTGGTCAGCGGGTGGTGAGCAATTGCATTGTGCATCACTTGTCTTTTCTTGGGTTTTTTCCCTCTCTCTTTTTGTTATATTCTTTTTCATTACAATTATTATTTTTATTATTATTATATTTTATTGTTATCATTATATTTTATTTTAATTATTAAATTGCTCTTATCTCAACCCACAAGTTTTACTTTTTTTTTTTTTTTTTTTTTCCTATTCTCTTCCCCATCCCACTGGGAGTGGGGAGGAGTGAACGAGCGGCTGTGTGGTACTTTACTTGCTGGCTGGGGTTAAACCACAACAATAACTTACAGTAAAAAGCTTTCCTTTTTGATTCCTGGTAAAGATGAAGAGGTTTAACTTGTAAAATACTAGCTGTGCTGCCTATAGTGGTTCATTTTAGTGTTTCCAGCCAAAATTAAAAACGGCATGTTTTCAATGACACTTGAAAATTTAGTGCTATGTTGATAGCCTGAAATGGAGATCTTCTGACATTGCAAATGAAATATGTGCCACTGCAGTTCAGTTGTGGCTTAGCTGGCCATGGAGTTGGGATATAATCATATTATTTTAACTCCTGGAGATCATTACTACTTTGGGAAATAAAACCCTCAAGCATCAGAACTGTCAAGATATATATTTTGAACTTTTATTTAAAGTAATACTAGGTTTTATTTATTTTGGAATGTTTAGCCAGGTTTTCATTATTAAAACTAGATGAGAACAAGGGTTTGAGTATTTGAGTAATAATAATAAAAAGACAAAACACAAACCTATACATTTTCCATTTTTTTAATAGGAAAACTAGCTGTTTTTAAATAACTGCTTTATGCAAAACTGTTTATCCTAGAATATGGATTTAAGTATGTACTCTCCTCACATGCTTGATTTGAAAAAGCACAGACTTGTGGTTTATGTAAAGATTGCTCTTCTACTACTAGTTACCAAGTTTTGCCCAAAAAAGGCCAAACCTCCCAATGGATTTGCCCAGGCCAGGCCTGGGTTCTCATAGAAACCCACTAAACTCAACCCTCAATCAATCCATTGCCAACTTCAAAAATTATTTCCTCTTAATTTTGGCAAAATGCTGATTGCAAGATGAATGCTCCTCATTTTTCTTTTTTGTCGGCTTCCAAATGTAATGGGTAATGATGAGTATGACCTTAGAGAGTGGAAAAACGTGTGAATTTTGGAAGTGGAGGTTTTTGACTGAACACCTAGAAAATCTGCATGCAGGGCTGGGTCTGCATTGGAAAGCACCCTCCAGCCCTTTCCTTCTTTTCTCTCCAGTCTGTCAGCACAGAGAATGAAAAACGCTTTCCCCGACAGGCATCCCCATACCAGCTCGCCTCCGGGGGCGCGGGGGGGCTCACAGCTATGCAGGCAGAGTGTTTTTATTGGCATCGTGTGTCATCTGGGGAGGTGATACAACTATGTCAACAAGAGCAGTCCTTTTGATGTGCTCTTGCTGCGTCCCCGTTAGAGGGCTCTGCCAACATAGCTGTGGTGTTACCGCTGGTGCAGAGGGCACTGAGTGTAGTCAGGGCCTACAAAAGTGATTAAAAAGACTGTCGTACTGGTGTGTGTATTTGGGGGCAGTGCTGCATGCCATGAAGGTGATTTTATCATTGTTCCAGTATAGAGTAATATCCCTAAATTTTTTACTACTTTTCTTTTAATTAATTTTGGGGACTTTCCCCAATTCGGGTGAATTAAACGTGAGTGCCTTTCCACAGTGTATGGGTTTTTCAAACTCTCAGACAAAAGAAACATCATAGTGTGGTGAGGAATAAAAATACTCGTTTCATTATTGAAATGGGATCATTTTAGAGATTACTAATAATATATGTTATATCTTGTGTGCTTGACTGTTAAGTGCGAATGGACCTTTTATTTTAACACTCTCCAGTGGCACCTCATGAGGTTATTTGACTTGAATTAAATGTTGGGAAGTTCTGTGAAAATGGCATTCTAATTTTTCTCTATTTCAAGCTTCATTAAGTATATTTGCACTTAGAAGATGCAAGCAAGATGTTAACATTTCAAATGCTTAAAAATTGAGTATATTTCACAATTTAAAAAAGGAAAATAAAATAAAGTAGCAGCAGATTCTTTTTTTTTTTTTCCCCTTCTCTAAGGGACCTTTCCAGCACTCTGCTGATCTCCTGTTGATTTGATTAATGAATATTTTACATGTTAAAAGTAACCATTAATTAGTGCATTTGGTTGCAGCAATAATTGTATGTTTCAAATAAAAACTAATTAACATAATAAGTGGAAAAGCATCACAGCACATGAAGCGTGCTTGCAGTTCGCTACATCTGAAAGATCAGGAGACGCCTTTTTGACATTTGTAGCTCTGCAGCTAGTTACCAGCAATTACGTTCCGTTTGAATAGAAATTAAGTATCTGATTTACAGCATTACTTTTTATATTCTCAGACACAAGCTACCGAGAATATTATGAGGATGTCTGCAATCACAGTGCACAGTAATATTCTCTTAATGAATTACAGTTATACTCTCCTACACAGCTCCTTGCTTCATAGTTGCTGCTGGAGTTTTGGTTGGGTTTTTGGAGGAGGGGGCGCATGGGAGATGGCTTAAAAACTGGTTGCTCAGGTGCCATCCCTTCTGCCAGAGGCAACCGCAGGCTGTAGGTGGTAGCCTGTTGTTTAGCTGTGCCAGAGGTCTGAGGAGGCCCACGTGGACTGGGCTGTATCTCTAACCGGCACCGCTTCTAATGGGACCAGGAAAGGCCACAGCTTGAATTTCTCTGCTGAGAGAGGATGCTAGTTGCGCTCACCTGCCGGAGCAAGGGGGTTTGGGAAAGCGACGAGCATGCAGGATGGTACACAGAGAGCTCGCACACCTTGTAAGGATGGGAAGGGAGCTGTGATGTTGTTCCTCATAGGCTACATATGACCTTCAAGTTTCCCAGTGAGAACGCTTACAGTATATGATCCTTTTTTTTTTAATCTTTTAAATAAAGGATTTCACAAATTCTGCACTTGGTTTACAGTACTGTAAATTGGTGTAAAGCAAGAAAGCAACTCTTTGGGCAACCTCGGGCAAGTTCTGGTCAACCAGATTGCCCGACTGAGGAACAAAGGAACAGATCAGTTGCTTGGATCTGTCCACTACTTCGGGGTTATTCTAGCACATTTGATGCTATCCAACCTCGGTTAATGCAAGTTATTTTGGGGACAGAGGAATGGAAAGTTCTTTTAATTTCTGGCAAGGGGAAACTCTTCTTAAGGCAGTAGATTGTCTGTAATAAGGACCACAAGAGTAGCAAAGTAATATATTTTCAAATAAACAGATGAAGGCATGACTAAGTTGATCAAGTGTTTGGGTTGAGAACTTCTGTCCTGTTCTTATTTGTGTGTTGTGTTATTTATATATAATATATGGCACTGGAAAGTTATGCACACTCTCATTTTTCACTTTAATTGCCTATTTGAAGACAGCATGACAGATCCGAAGGTTGGTTTCAGCAACTGAGGAGCACTGTGGTCACTTACTAGTGTGCAATAATTAACTTAATTGCAGAAATTAGAACATTTTAAAGATTCAGGATCCATGGCTGGATGCCATGCATTCTTTCTCTTTTCTGTTGTCCATATCTGAAATATCTTTTTCTTACATATGGTTATATCACAAATATTTTTATTTTTTTTAAATAAAAGATACTTTTCAGAAGATCAAATCCTTGTGTTTATGTTTACTTGGCTATTTGGTTTTTAAATTAAAAACTGAAAATGTCAAATGATCTACTCAGTTGTGTTGCTGAGCTACCATTTTAACCTGAAATCCTTTTAGTAATTATGCATTAAATTAGTACATGTGAAGCTGTAATCAGGACCCTATTTGCCTGGGCAATGGGAGGTAAGGGATGGCCATTAGTTCTAAGAGTTCACAGTCTGAATTAAATAGTGGCAACTTACAAGGATGAAACGGGATTGCTCAGTAATAGTGTTATATAAAAAAAAGTTCTACTCTTCTGTTTGCTTATATAAAAAATGTTCTACTCTTGTGTTTGCTGTAAGACCAAAGCACAGATTTGTTTCTGTGTAGGTTATCTGAAATACCATATGCTACCTTATCACCCAGCAATATACCATTTTCTCGTATGGCAAAACTCTGAGTTCTTGCATCTCACAGAGTTTGTGTTATAAAATGGAGTTTCACATGTGCTGGTCTGCAGCAGTGAATGGATGCTGTTGGTTGTGGTGTTCTTGGAGGTTTTTGTACTTTAATTTTCAGCAGGCTGCTTTTGAACTTCTGTGACCCCCTTTTTTATACAGTCCCTCTTGCAGTGATGTCCTCTGACTGCTTCTTACAGGTTCTGCAGTCATAACACTCAGCGAAGGTAAAATGCTGGAGTGGTGTCCCTGGGATCAGGGTGTGTTTCCTATGAAGAGGCAGTTTTTACAAATTCCCATTTTCTTCAGGAACTTCCATGAAGACTGCCTCGCTTCCTTGTGAGGGGCAGCTATGTAAAGAGGCTAGTGTGTGCTAAACCAGGGTGTTAAGTCAGCAGATGCTACTTTCTAGCCTTCTAGCTGCCTATGTGTGCATTTCCAATATATACTTGTTGGCTTTTTTTCCTGAGGCAGCCTTCATTTAAATAAACCTTCTGTTTGGTATTTCTTTTTGCTAACCACTTGCCTACATGCGTAATATGTAATTTGCAGTTGTTAAGATTAATGCTAACTTCTTTGTGCTTGCAGGCTTTAGGAGAACTCCACAGTAGTTTAAACTTTGGTCTGTGACCTATGATGCTTTACCTTGGCTTTGGACTCTGTTATCCTTCTGCGGTAATGCAGCAATTGCAATCAATCAGTTGCTGAGTGGAAAGTACGCAGGCCTGGTTTGAGCAGCAGCCGAGTGCCAGTAGAGCACTGTCTGCCCAATAGAGCTGTCTCCCAGTGGGCCAAAAAGACTGCAGTTTCGTGACCTTCTTGTAATATTTATGTGGCCTGTGTCTTTCAGGGTTTTTTTTCATGGCTTCATGCACTTACGAGCAATTTGATGGGGGAAATAAACTGTTTGCAGCTAACTGAGAAATTTTTGCAACTCTGGGATAGACCAAACAGGGAGAATTTTGTACTGAAAAAATATCCTGAAGCCTCTAGTGTTTACTGAAACTGTGAAAGTTGAAATAAATACAGTATTTTCTTGCTTGTACTTGCCTGAATGTAGCTTTCTTAGTCATCTATTTAATGAGAACTTAATCTGGAAATGTGGAAGAGTTTGGTATCTAATCTGTTTCACACATTTTTATAAGTCCATCTTGGTGGCATTTAACACCTTAATCTTGGAAAGAACTTAAACTTGTGCGTAAATATTAAAGGTGTTCTTGAAGTCAGGTAGGTTTAAAACTCTTGCAGAATCATGGTATTTATCCTCCAATGTTCTGTCTTTGAAGTGTAGAGCATCATCTTCTTTTTGGAGATGAGGGGAAAAAATTTTCTATTAAAGATATAATTAGGGGACCATGTTAATATCTGTAAAATCATAGTTGTCTGTGATCTTATTCTTTAAATTCATGAGAAGACCTGAATAACACTGCATTTGGAATTGAAACTGTGAAATTCATAATGGCTTCCTTGTAATGGAGGTTTTGGATGGGGAACAGTTTCCAGTAACATTGAATTTATCTGTTTCTGGCTTTTTAAGCTACATCCACCTAAGAACAATTGCAGACTTTTGAGGAAGCCAACAGAAATGTTTGCCTTGGCATCATTAGTGAAGCGAGCTAGTTTCAAGGGAAGTGTAGGTTTTAATTAACTAGCTGAGCTGACTTATATCAGCCAGTTTCAAGGCCAAGTGAAATACAAGACAGGCACTCT